>NC_143066.1:20872500-21488076 GCF_052426305.1 Pelodiscus sinensis
AAACTGTAACAAGTAGGCAGTAGAAGCTTGCATCATAGGCAAGGCCCTACCAAATTCATGGTATGAAAAATGTATCACAGGCTGTGAAATCTAGTGTGCCCCCATGAGATCTAGTGGGCTTTTGTGCTTTTATCCTGTACTATAAAGTTTTCACAGGGGAGGCCACTGTTCCTCAACTTGGAGTTCTTGGCCCAAAAGGGAGTTGCAAGGGGGTCACAAGTTTATTTTAGGGGGATTGCAATATTGCCACCCTTACTTCTATGCTCCTTAAGAGGATTATTATTATTACACTGATTATTTTCAGGCATAATGACATTGCGCAAGAGGGTTTTTCTTGCACAAGAAGGGGCAGTGTAGATGCTCCTTCTGGCACAAGAGCCTCTTCTGCAAAAATGGCAGCTCATTAGGTATGCAAATGAGGCTCGGCGATAGTCCACGCTTAGCCTCATTTGCATATTTCTGGCGCAAGAACCCGCCAGTGTAGACATAGCCTATGAGTGTGAAATTGACCAAAATGGACTGTGAACTTGGTAGGGCCCTAATCATAGGCCAAACAGAGGCAATCATCGATGGCTTCCTAGTGAATGCGAGAGGTGATGGATAGGGCGTGGGTTGCTAGTCTTCACGTTCAAGGCCTTTGACAGTCAATTTGTCAGATCACTAGAGAAGTGGGAGTCACTGGAGGAATGCAAAGATGGGTGATGTGATAAAAGCTGTAGGCTACGAAAATGGTCTTTGCAACATCATTTGGAATGGATACGAGTGGGGCAAGATTGCATTTGTGATGGCCAAAGTAGAGAAAAGGATGTTTCAGTAATTGAGATGCGATGTTCTGGGGCCCTAGACAGAGTTTCAGCTGTGTGGCTGGAGAGGTAAGGCCCTGCAGGAGAGATCTTATACAGAAAGAATCTTTGAGACTAGATGTGAGGACCCAGACAGAGATCTCAGCCATAGATAGTGCTCAGATACTGTGCCTGAATGACAGGCAGGCTGGCGTATGGCCAAGTGATTTAAGAGAGGAGGTTTCAGGAAGGACCCACACACTAATTTCGAACACTTTCCAATCCTTGACAGCTCTTGTGCTTAGTATTTGCATACCTCACCCCTCAGGTGACTCGTATACCGGGTCCCTAATGTGAATAGCCAGTCTGAATAGCTTTGAATGAGTGGTGTGACTGCCGCAGTAGCATTTGCTAGATCAATCTCCTGCCATTGGTTGTTTTAGCAGCTTTGAAAGACAGATCTATCTGCTCCTATCTAAGGGCATGTCTACACTACAGCACTAATTCGAACTAACTTAATTCGAATTAGTTAATTCGAATTAAGCTAATTCGAACTAGTGCAGCTAGAACTAATAAGTAGTTCGAATTAGCATTTTGCTAATTCGAACTAGCATGTCCACATTGAGTGGATCCTGAACCGAGGTTAAGGATGTCCGGAAGCAGTGCCGGCAGGGCATCAGGTTAGGACTTAGAGTGTGGAGCTGTTGTCTCAGGCTAGCCGAGGGCTGTGATTAAAGCTCTCCTGCAGCCCCCCGATTGACACCCCCACCCTGGACAGACAGTTCTCAGGGGTTCTCCGCTTGCAAAGCAGTCCTGGCTTGGAGTGCCAAGTGCCCACACTGGGCACATCACAGCACTTGGCCATCAGCCCGGCTGCACTTGCCGCAGGCTGCCATCTGGGGGGGAGGGTGTCAATCGGGGGGCTGCAGGAGAGCTTCCACCCCGAGGAGCCCGCCGAGCCAGCCCAGTCCTCCCCATTGGGGGCTCATACCCCATTCCTCCTCACCTCCTTCCACTTACCCCTCCCTCGCCCCCCTTCCTGATGTACAAAATAAAGGACACGTGTGTTCAAAAATAGAAACTCTCTTTATTGAACGAAACTCGGGGAGACTGGGAAAAGGAGGTGGGAGATGGGAAGAGAGAGAGGAGGGCAACTAAAATGATCAGGGATTTGGAACAGGTCTCATATGAAGAGAGGCTAAGGAGACTTGGACTTCTCATCTTAGAAAAGAGGAGACTGAGGGGGGATATGTTAGAGGTCTATAAAAGCATGAGTGGTGTGGAGAGGGTGCATAAAGAAAAGTTCTTCATTAGTTCCCATAATAGAAGGACTAGAGGACACCAAATGAAATGAATGGGTAGCAGGCTTCAAACTAATAACAGAAAGTTGTTCTTCACAAAGCAAATAGTCAACCTGTGGAACTCCTTGCTGCAGGAGGCTGTGAAGGCTACAACTAGAACAGAGTTTAAAGAGAAGTTAGATAAATTCATGGAGGTTGGGTCCATGGAGTACTATTAGCCAGAGGGTAGAAATGGTGTCCCTGGCCTCTGTTTGTGGAAGGCTGGAGATGGATGGCACGAGACAAATGGCTTGGTCATTATCTTCGGTCCATCCCCTCCAGGGTCCCTAGTGTTGGTCGCTGTCGGCAGACAGGCTACTGGGCTAGATGGACCTTTGGTCTGACCCAGTACGACCATTCTTATGTTCTTATGTTCTAAGCTCAGGGTTGGGGGTCTCACTGGACCACCCTGATTTTCATGCAAACCTGCTCCTGGGTGGCAAGGCTGGCAGCTATCCTGCCCTAGATGGCCACTTTCCTGTGCCTAGTGCAGATGTCGTGGATGAGGTCCATGACCTCCGCACTAGACCAGGCGGGCGCCCGCCTCTTGCGGCCCTGGGCAGGCTCCTGGGAGCTGCCAGCCTGGTCCCGGAAAGAGGCAGAGGGCTGGGTAGCAGCGGGTGGCTGGTTCGTGCCGTGCCAGGTGCAGGGTTTGCTGGCTGGGTGCTGGCAGGCTTGCACCTGGCACAGGCACCGTAGCCAGACCGTGCCCCTTTAAGGGCTCCGGGGCCGAGAAGGGGGCAGACGAGTTTCCCTGGTGGTGCCCAGAGTGGCCACCAGGGAAACCTGGGGAGGGCTAGCCTCCCACTAGTTCGAATTAAGTGGCTACACACCCCTTAATTCGAACTACTTAATTCGAACTACGCGTTAGTCCTCGTAGAATGAGGTTTACCTAGTTCATATTAAGCGCTCCGCTAGTTCAAATTAAGTTCGAACTAGCGGTTTGCCTGTGTAGCGCCTATCAAAGTTAATTCGAACTAACGTTTGTTAGTTCGAATTAACTTTGTAGTGTAGACATACGCTAATAGAGTTGTGAGAATTGCTGAGAGCGCCGTGACAGAGGGGTGATGACGTAAGCAAGTTTGGGCCATATCTTAAACACTTGATATAAAAAAGGACTCTCACTCCACGTTCCCTTCCAAAATTCATTTTACTCTTCACAGCTGTTACTTCGGGTGGCAGTGACCTAATTTAACGGGATATCACAAATGATGAATTACGGTGCTGTCATTCAGTAGCAGCGCCATGTAACACAGTCCGACAATCCAACTTGTGCACGTCCAGCTTTGCTTCACAATGAGGAAGCATGCAGCCTCTCTACGCAGCCAGAGCTTGTCTGAAGGTGTAACGCTTAGTCCCTTGGACTTATAATCATTTACTATTAAATATTCAATGTAGTCTAAATACCATTTGAAGCATTTTGTTTTGTTATTCTCCCAAGCGTTCAATATAATCCAAAGTATTAAAAGAGTAAATACTAACACCTCCATTCTGACAGAGTTTGCTTTGTTTTTGTTGGTAGACTTAGATCAAAGTTATGGCTGAGATTTGCCAAGGGGGCTGGTTGCCCATGGATGTTCAGTAGGAGAAATGAGAGCCTGCTCTTTGTAAATTCCAGCCTAAAATGGTACAGCACAGCTCTTTAAGATTTACTTTCTTTTCTACCTCTCAGAGATTCTAAAGGGAAGCTGCCAGCTTTGATCAACCTGAGTTAGATTGAACTGTAGGACTTAGCACTGGATAAGGGGCCATGCAGAGCTGTGCTAGTCCAGGAACAACCCCAGGAAGGATTTGTGACTCAATCCAAACCTCTTATCTGCATCCTCCTAACCTTCCCCCACATTTTTCCAGGAGCAAAATAACTTACTGGGTGCAGCTTCCTTTCCCCCTCATGTTATCTCAAATTTGTAGATAGCTATGGCTGTGTCCATTCTTTACCTACATCTATCCCTTTTCTATATCTATGTCTTTCTTGCCTGCTGTACCCCTAGACTTGTGATGTGGGGGCCCCCTCTCACAGCAATGTAAATGGTAGGAGAGGCCTTTATGATTCAGTTTTCAGAGTGCATAATAACTGGACATTTGTCCTTAGCAGTACATGAAACTGAAAACAGCACAGAGGGGAAGGAAATCTTCCCAACTTTGAAACAGTGTGTGTTGTTCTTTGCTGCAGTTCAGACTTAATTCATCAAACAGCTTTTATTAATCTAAGAGAGATGTTTGATCATATTTATTGAGTCATAATGGCACCCTAACTGTTTTTGAAATCACCAGAAAATCTATTCCGGTCAAGGAGGCACTAACCAGGTTGTAAATTTGAAATGAAATAGAAAGGCAGATAATTGGATCAATGGTTAGTTAATGTTGATATTGAGCCGCTATCTCACTATTGCTGTATGATAAAATAGAAATGGATAGTGCTAGCATCTCATCCAAACCTGCCATGGCCACAGCCACAGACTCTGCACTATGCAGTGGCACATTGCTAGTGCTCTTAGGACTCAGTTAGCCATGCCAGGAAGGGAAGATCTGGGCTCCACGAATGGATGAATGGCTAACAGAATTTTGTGCTGAAGTTATTGTTATTTCTATGTGCAGCTCTGGCTTTCTGGAGATGAGGGAATAATCCTTTCTAGTTCTTTCCTTTCCATGTATGCTGCATGATTTAGGACCCACCAGTGCCAAAAGCCTATTATATTTTCCTTGCTCTGATGCTCTCCTTTTGCTTTGGATCCTTCACTTAGCATCAGTCCGGCTTTCCTGCAATAGAACCACAATTGATTTTCAAAGGAAAGCAAATGTTAGCTGTTTTGCACATCTGATGTTTTAATATTTAAATTTAGAATTACAGGTAGGTGCAGGGCTTTAGGAAGTGACTTGTGGCAGTTTCTACTTTTCAAAACACTAGATGGCTTGCAGAACTGTTACTTTGAATCCTTTCACCTGGGAGTTGCTAATCTGAATGAAGCCCTGGTGTGAATTAACCAAAAGTTACTCTTGTTTGGTTGTCCAGTAGCTGATATGAAGCAAATTTGCAGTCTCAGCCTAGTTCTAATGTCAACCACATAATTAATCTTGTAGCATGGTGAGTGGAATTGGGTAAGGAACTTCAGATTTCAGGAGGAACCACTGGCTCAGGCACACAAGCCCGATGGTTATTCCCAGGTGTGTCAGAGAGACAAAGAGCATTGTTAACGAAACAAAGCAATGGAACCATCGCTTAAATGTATTATTGAGTCCAAGAGTCTATTTGGATTCAGGAAATATTAGATATTTATACAGGACAATGAAAAATCTCCACAGTTCCATTAGAGAGGAACTAAAACCTTCCTATTCCAAATCATGCAGTAGTTGATGGTGTTGTTTTGGCCTGTTTGCCTGAGTGAAACTTTATAAACAAGTTGAGCCTGAAATCCTCTAAAACCAAGTACATTTCGGCTATGTCTACACTCGCGGCTTCTTGGGCAACTATGGCCATTCTTGTGCAAGAATCCACAGAGCGTCCACACTGCCCGCCCGCTCTTGCGCAAGGAAATTTACAGTACGGCATGGAAAGACAGGGCTTCTTGCGCAAGAGCTATGCTCTTTTCTAACAGGTATAAGCCCTCTTGCGCAGGAGCTCTTGCACAAGAGAGCAGTGTGGACGCTTGGCAGGGATTTCTTGCGCAAGAAAGCCCTATGGCTAAAATGGCCATCAGAGCTTTCTTGCGCAAGAGAGGGTCCACACTGCCATGGGTGCTCTTGCGCAAAAGCACAGCTCGCATATGGCAGTGTGGACGTTTTCTTGCGCAAGAGTTCTTGCACAAGAACCCTTGCACAAGATGTTCTTGCGCAAGAAGCTGCCAGTGTAGACATAGCCTTCCTGTTTAAACAAATCTCAATTTCAAACCTAGAATTTGCTTTTGGCAGTCATATGAACACTCCTTTCCTCTCTCGGATATACAGGCAGTCCCCGGGTTACGTACAAGATAGGGACTGTAGGTTTGTTCTTAAGTTGAATTTGTATATAAGTCGGAACTGGTACATATTGTAGGGGAAACTCTAGCCAAACATTTCTCCAGAGCTCAGTTTTATTCTCCCACACCTCACTTCCCTCAGTCCTTTATTCTCAAGATGAGGTGTCTGCTGAGAAAAGCCGCTCCGCGTCTCCCTGTTCTGCTGGGGGGGGGGGGGGGGGCGCTAGCTTCGCGTCTCCCTGGTCTGCTGGGGGGAAGCAGCTAGTGCGGGGTTGCCTCACCCCGTTTGTAAGTAGGGATCCGATGTAAGTCGGATCCATGTAACCCGGGGACTGCCTGTAAAAGCAAATCATAAGGGGTGTGAAATAGCAGGTGCAGAACTCCCTTTTAAAATGGTTGAAATGTATGGGAAACTCTTCCATTGTTCACACGTTTCTATTCTGTTTCAATCACCACCAATGTCTGAACTTCACAGGCAAGGAAGACAGTTTCTCTTCTGAGGAATGTTCACTTTCACTTAGACAAAACACAAGTAAGAAGCAAAGTAACATGAACAAAGGGGTCTTGAGGTGGGATGAAGGCTGTCAGCTTCTGCTCTGGCCCCCTCCAGTGACAACCTGTTTTTTGGAATAGAAATGTTTGTTTCTGAAAATGCTGCCTACTAGCTCTGTATATGAATCTGTAAGTAGGATATTTATTGTGCTGGCCTGACTTGCTATCGCTATATCTCATAAGCGTGTATTAAAGGGAATGTGATTCATGAGTAACCAACTGTATCAGAATACACCAAATGTTAGTTTTCAGAGTGCAATGCTAGGTAATGAATCTATATGTCTAATCTATCACCTGTCATGCTGTGCTCACCCGTTGGTACTGGAGCCCTTTAACAGTACCATTTTAACAACGGATTATCAGCAGTAATTTTCAACATAAGTAATTTCTATGAGCTTTCACTGCTACTTAAACTGCTTGTTCATTCTTTGAGGTGGTAGCTGCCATCTTTTAACCTTAACCAAATCTAGCTTAACTCTGTGCCTACCCAATTTCATAAGGATCATTTGCCAGATAATACTTTTCTGATGATAAAACTGAAAAATATGTACATTACAGGGCTCCTATTTCTCACCTAAAGTATCTTTTCACAGCAGGCCATTTTAGAATCATATTAGGCAATCTTTCATTCTGCCTTTCTTCATTCTTTGTAATAATCAGCATGCCAGCATCTGAGCACCTGTAAAGTTAAAAGCATTGCTTTTTAT
This sequence comes from Pelodiscus sinensis, assembly GCF_052426305.1. NCBI lineage: Eukaryota > Metazoa > Chordata > Testudines > Trionychidae > Pelodiscus > Pelodiscus sinensis. The sequence goes on from NC_143066.1 coordinate 20,879,838, forward strand.
GTTACATCAGTAGCTCGCTAATGAGGGGAATTCATAAGTCAGGCAAACACTTCATTTGTCAGGCATCTTTCTGGAAATATTTAACTCCTTAAAGAGGTTCTATTATTTTCCATAATCTCCTCCAGCACTTTGTCTCTCTTATTCACAAGCTGCCTTATTCTATTCTTATTTTACTGTTGCCTGGATAAGCAGCCTTTAGCCAGATCTTGCCAATTATTCCTACTGTATCTGCCCATTAGGTCAGAAGAAGTGCTAAGAATGGTGAAGATGCAGCATAGGAAGGAGGCTTAATAAGAGAGGATTGATTGTTAAGGGTGGGGCTTTAAGAGGACTCTAAAGGATTTAGGGTGTAACTCCCATTGAATTTCAATAGGATTTGAGCACCTCTTTTGACAAGCTCTGCTTGAACCCCTTATAATGCTGTAAATAGCACAGTTCAACTAGCACAGTGAGTTTCAGATCCCCTTGTAAGCCACAAATCCCCTTGCCTTTAAGATAATTCTACAGGAAAAATACTTTTTTCTTAGCAACAGCAATAGCAGCAACAAAGCTCCCCCCAGACAAACAATAAACCCGTTTCATTCCAAACAGGAAGGTATTAGACCTTCTTCCCTTACAGCTGGCTTCTCTGAGGCATTTCCTCTGACATCCTATTATTAAAATCCTTATGTTAAGACTGTCAGAGCTGTGCTCTGGATGTTATCTACATAAGTCCTGGCCATGTCAACTGAAGTTGTGTGGGTACAGTAACTGGGGTTACCTTTTCAAATCTCAAACTGTGGTTTGTACTGTACATATCTGAAGTCATCTAATTCCCCTCTCTATCTCTGCCAAAATCCATTTATAAGAAACTGATTTTTATTTGGCCCTTTGTTCCTCAGGCATGACAACAGTGGAGGAGGGAAGGTGTATGAGGGGAAAAACAAGAATTGAGAAGAAAACTGGATAGAGGTTTGTAGCACAGGGATTTGCAAATGTTTTTGGAGTTACAAACAAATAGATCACTTTGGAAGTGAGCAGTGAGTGTAAGGGTGGTTTTTTTTAAGCTTCCGTTTTCCATCTTTCACCAATTAAACATAATAGACATAGGAATCAGATGTTTGTTTGTTTGGGCTTTTTATTTTGGTTTCTTTAAGTCTCAACTGTTTGTCACTATGAGAAAGTGCAAATAGCCAGTCAACTTGCTGTTTTGAACAACTGCTATTCCTATCAGTCAAATTAGTCACAACAGGGAGAGATGATCCTACTGTGGATTTCAATCAGAATTCTCTGCCTTTTTGTGTTTTTAAGCCAAACTTTTCACTTTATTTATGTGTTGCTGTTGGAATGCCATTGCTGTCCAGGTTTTCTGTCCTATACAAAAGAGACTTGGGGTTGCAAAGAGGCAACTGCAGAGGGACTGATACTTTGTGGCAGTGAGTTCTCAAATCAGTAAAGTTATTGCAAAGCAATTATTAATGGAGAGTTCTAATTGCTGTTATTCTAATCACTATGGGCCTTACTTAGACAGGATCCATTCGTTTTTTGGAATAATAAGAATTTTTAAAATAAAATAAGCAAATTGGAGCCCTCAGATGCTAAATTCCCAATAAATGATCCAATTCATTTTTTTACTTTTGGTGCCAACATTTCTTGAAGCATGTCTTATTTCACAAATGAGATGTGTCATTGTTATAGTTACAGGGCAAACTGCACTTTGGACATCTTTCCGTTCCTTTTCAATGTGCCACTTTGTGGACAGGTTTTTGCTGCCTTCACCCCTCTCCGAGTAACCACACTGTCCTGCTGCCTTAGGCTGCATTTCTGGACATTAGTCCCACTTGTTAACCAACAGACCCAACAATTTGGCACCTGCAAGCTCTTTGCCTCTGGGGATCTGTGACCAGTAAATTGATGAAAGTGACTCAAAAACACTCACCGAAATGAAGACACACAGCAAGCAGAGCAAAGGCTAAAACTAATAAATGCCTTGTAAGCAATGCTCCCCCTTACTTAAAATGTAAGCTGAGCTCACAAGCTTTTGTAAGTTCCAGTCAAGCCAATTACTCTATTTCTGGGCTGGGAAAGATGCCTGCCCAGTGCAGTTTTTCCATTAATGTCTCCTCACTGGACAGCTGATAATCATGAACCCAGCCCCTTTATCCCAGGTCCAACCTCATTAGATTTTAGCATCCCCTTTTGATCCTAGTGTTGCACTGGGAAGAATAACCTTTGCCAGCCTGTTTGGGGCCAGGCCAGGCCCAGAGTATTCCCCAATTAATAGCTTCCTCATTGTGTCCCCAACAACTTTTAGAGCTTGTCCATGTGGCAATTTAGTGCACAGAATGTAGAGTTACACTCTGGTGCATTCCTGCCTGCTGTAGACTGAGTGGCCATGCATGTCTCTCTGCTGTGCTCTAAGATCCATTGGTCACTTTGATCTGCTGCTGTTTCGCCCAAAGGAGTTTCTGAGCTCTTAGTTGCAGTAGCAGGGTCCACGTGGCATTTAGTGTGTGGTATGCACAAGTGCTATACATTTACAGCCCAGCTTGCCCCACATTACATTATTGCATAGGCACGCCCGCAGTTTTGCCTATGATAGTACTTATCTTTGCCATTGTTTTGCTTCCTTTGGTTTTCCCTCTGAGTCTCTTTTCATTTAACTTTATGCAGCCAAGCAGACTAATACCAACCAGGTACACTGAGGTACATATTATGTTTAACCCAAATATTTGACTTTCAGGATCCTCATTCCTCACCCTACCTTTCATCTCTGGAGTCTCATCCAATATAAAGCTGTTGATGCTCACCTCTGACTGGCCAGTGATGCAGCCTCCATTGCCCACTACTTACATTTTAAAAGCCTCACTGTTGTTCTTTCTCCCATACTGCATCGTGTATCTGGGAAGAACTCTACACAGACACCCGCAAACATCATTATCCACCTCCACATTCTGTCTCCAAATGCCCCTTTGCTGTGACGCCTTATGGTCCCTGAATGCTAGCAGGTTATCAGATTGAACAATATTGTCTCATTGTTCCCTTATATTCTCTCATCCATCTAATACATCTAGACTGTGTCTAGGCTGGCAAGTTTTTCCGCAAAAGCAGCTGCTTTTGCGAAAAAACTTGCCAGCTGTCTACACTGGCCGCTTGAATTTCCGCAAGAACACTGACGATCTCATGTAAGAAATCAGTGCTTCTTGTGGAAATACTATGCTGCTCCTGTTCGGGCAAAAGCTTTTGCGCAAAAGGGCCAGTGTAGACAGCTCAGGTTTGTTTTGCACAAAACAGCCCCGATCGCAAAACTGGCGATCGGGGCTTTTTTGCGCAAAAGCACGTCTAGATTGGCACGGACGCTTTTCCGCAAAAAGTGCTTTTGCAGAAAATCATCCGTGCCAATCTAGATGCTCTTTTCCGCAAATGCTTTTAACGGAAAACTTTTCCGTTAAAAGCATTTGCGGAAAATCATGCCAGTCTAGACGTAGCCCCTATTGTCTCTTGTCTTATATTAAATTGTAAGATACTGGAGAAAGTTACCATCTTTTTGTTCTGCGTTTCTACAGTGCCAAGTACAATGGGGTCCTGGTTGCTGGCTAACGGGTCCTAGAGGCTACCACAATACAAATATGGTTTAAAAATACATAAAACTTCCTCATTTCCCCCAGTCATGGATGGACAATAACCACCTGGGAATTAATGTAGCACTGAGCTGAACCCTTTGAAGGTCCCTGTTGCCCAGAAGTTCTGAATATCAACCTTTATGGCACTTCTGTTCATACTAACCCATACCATGGATGGACAGAATAATGTACTGTATCTGAGAGGCAACAATAGCCGTAGGTTGTTAAAGGCAAGTTGTAGGAGACATTTAAAAAGTGTACAGATGATGACAAATAATGGGAGTTAGCTACTTCTTTCCCACAATGGAGATGGAAATAAGGTATCCGGAAGCACCTGAAGAACCCCAGTCATAGACCAAGATCTTGCACTAAGCATTGTACAAATAAAGAACAATCAAGAATTTATGTGTAATACCGACAGATGGAACCAAATCTGGTACATCTGCATGAGCCTCTACCAATTGACTTAAAAGCCAGCTGGCTCTCAGCTAAGACTGTAGAGGAAACTCATTATCTCTTTCTGTAAAGGATCTAAGTGCCCCTACATTGGACAATGATTCACACCCAGAAGGTGTGTGGGTTACATATGCCTCACAGAATGTAAAACCTACATGTTACGTTCTTAGCTATCTCCCATGTTCTTTCCTCACACTTTTCACTATAGTATCTTAGCACATGAACTTTTTAAAACATAACTTTCCATATAAATAAACCCTGGTCCTACAAGGCTTGTAAACCACAGAATGACAGTCTGGGCAGCCTGAAGCTGAAGTAAAAAGACTATCCCATGAATATTATTGCCCCACATGGCGGCTTTTTCCTTAGGCTGTTGTTCAGAAGGTTCAAATATGGCTCTGATGGGGTCTGTTCCTACTGCAAAATGCCTGTCTTAAAGTCTGTTTAATGAGGGTTCTTCATTTGTCAGCATGGGCATGAACACTTCTGCGCTTATTCTCATGTATATAGTTTGGTGATACCGTTTGCAGCTTCTTAGCTGCTAAGTGTACAGATGTTACATCTAGAAAATACCTGACTTTCAGACAGTGGGACATGAAAGCTGGTATTAACCAAGCCCCCCACAAAGTTATCCAGATACTCTACTGGGAACATCGGTTTGAGTCAGGGCTGACTGCACCCCGCTCTCTAGGAAACGGAGAGGCCTGGGTAACACATTCCCTTGTACAGCAACGCTCTTTAGAAGCTCAGTTGAAGTGCGGTATCTTGGCCCCAGCACTGGTGGGCTGATTTGTTGGTTTCTGTCCAGACTTCTGCTCTGAAAACTCCCTTTGCTGAAGCCTCTCTGTTTTCAATCAATAAATGTATCTGCAGAAGGGGAAAAATGCCGCGCCACCTGTGCTGTCAGTAATCCTGTTTTGGAAACAGCTTTTTTGCATTCCCGCAGCATATTTGCTATAATGAACATCTTCCACTGCTATTTGCAGCCACCTGTCTGCTGTTACTGGCTGAGGGGTGGGTTTGTTCACAGGACCATGCTGGGGGCAGTGCACATCTGCCTGAACCCAGCAGAAGCTCTACGCTAGGTTGTGCCTCAGGAAAATCTCATAGGATAGTGCAGTGTGCTCCCCTCTTAGATCACCACCATTAGGCTGGGCAGAATAGAAACTGGAATATGGACTAGCTTGCATCTCTGGGGTGCTAAAAGAGAACAGTACTTGAGCTCTTCTGTGTCCACGTGTACCCTCCTCACCATGTTGCTATCCAGGGAAAGGGCCCTTTATTTCGTATTTCAGCACAGTGAGTAGACAGTACCTCAAGAGGAGTTTCATTTTCATATTCAGAGAATGAACAACTTGTATTGTACATAATTCATTTTTATGTTTGAACCTTGGCAGGGTTTTATGTTAGAACCTCACTTTAAAATCCTATTTGATTGTAAGCTTATGGTTTAATCTGGTTTTAAACGTGAGCCACATCAGAAATGGGGGAGACACCGGTCTGTCTTCCCCTTCTCCTCAGTGGTTTTGTCTCAAGGTTTCATTCATCTTCAACTCTTCTGTCTCTCCCACTATTTATTTATTTATTTATTTACTTTTTAATATATTTATTACTTACTGAATTGGCAGAGAGAATCAGGGTATGAAATAATTATATGGAACTTTCTCCTCTTTTCCTGCACCTTGCTTTTCAGCATGAATGGTGATCATCATCCTTCACAAGTATTGCAAGATTTCTGTAGTTTAAATTAGAAAATCTTCTGCTCACATTCTATCCTATTTTGTACATTAAAAAGCATTCAGGGTATTGTGTCCTATACTAGATACCAGCTTACTGAATGGTACATTAGGTTTTTAGCTGGCACTCACATCTGGCAAGCAAATATCGACAGATTGGCTAAGAAAAGGCGGCCATCTAAATCGGTGTGTCAATGCTGCGGCAGCAAACCCTAGTTTTATGAGAGAAGAATATCATCAATCCTGGGGAAAACTGTACTGAAGGAGTGTGAGGCTTAGACATCTCAGCTAGAGGAGCTACAGCTGAATGGCAAGCATTAATTACAAATGTCAGATGTAAGTTGTACGGTACAGGCTCATGTGAAATTAAGTCTTTGATTTAGCACACAGCTTTTATTCTCCATATGCCAAAGAATAAGTTTCTTTAAGTCTTGCATTTATAAATCGCTCTACCAATTTTTTTAAAGAAATGTTTGTCTGGTAGATCTAAAGGTTTTTTTGTAACTCTGTTCCTAGAAAAGTAGAGAACTTTGACAGGGAAAAATGACTATGTCACAAACCATTTAGAGTTTCATCAAGTAATCTGAAAATAATCAGATGACAATAAATGTTGGAAACTAAATTTAAAAGGGTATGCTGTAAAACATTTAGCCTTATTAATATTAAGAGAATTGCCTAACTGCCAGGCCTTTCCAATGTATATTCATGTGTGCAGGAAGCATACTCAGAGTATGTCTACGCTACCGAATTTTGTCGGAAAAACGGCCATTTTTCTGACAAAACCTGAGTTACATCCACATTGCATGCACATTCCTTCGACAGTAAATCGAAAGAACAGAGGAGTTTTTGGGGTATTGGTATTCCTCATTCTATGAGGAAGAAGCCTTTTGTGAAAGAGCTCTTTCGCAAAAAGGCGTCTGTGGACGGGGAGGAGGGTTTTTTTGCAGAAGAAGAGGCATTCAGGAAAAAAGCACAGGTGCCCAAGCGGCCACTCCACACAAACTAATCACAAGTCTGTAGTTCCTCTCTCCTGGCTCCTCTTGAAGCTGCAAGCACCCTGGACAAGCCTTGTGGCAGGAAGCTGGCTTCAGAGCAGCACCTCATCATGCAGCTCCCCCTGCCACATCTATTGCCAGCCGTGTCCACCCCTGAAGCCCCCCCGTGGCCCCTCTGGCCCTTGCAGGGAGCAGCTGCAGGGGTTCCAGGACCCACCCAGGGGAACAAAGAGGTGCGCCTCATCGTGGTCAGTCACAGAGATTCAGTCCCACCTCAAGGTGTGGGGTGAGGAGGAGATGCTGCAGGATCCCCGGGCCAAGTGGCGGAATGCCACCATTTATGGCCAGATGGCCGCGTCCCTGGTGGAGCGTGGACACCCCCCTCTTCCCCCCCCCACAGACAATGGAAAAGTTCCAGAGTAAAGTAAAGGAGCTCCGCCAGGGAAATATCCAGGCCACAGAGTGCAGCTCGCACTCAGGACCCCACACCTGCCCCTACCACAGGGAGCTGCACCAGATCTTGGGGGGTGGTGAAATGTCTTTCCCACCCATTCTGGTGGACTCCGGGGTCAAGACCCCCGCCATCGTCCAGCTGGAGGTTGCCCCGGAGGAGGAGCGGGAGAGCCAGGGCCAGCCGGCCGTGCCAGAGGAGGAGGAGGAGGAGGTGGACACTCTTATCCTCTCTCTTGAGCTGGTGCAGGGGAGCCAGGGCATCTTCTAGGCCTCCTTGGATGCCTGGGAGGGATCTTCAGGTGAGTGGTCTCACTTTGTCACACACACAGGACGGGGGAGACGGGCGCACAGGGGGCAGAGGGTGACTGTCGTGTGGGATGCTTGGGCCGGATGTCGTGCTGTGGTCTGTGCACGTGCAACCATGTGCTGCGTTAGTGTGCGGGATGTGGACGCAGCAGGCAGCCCCTGAGCACGCCCGGGATCCTGCTCCCAGGCTGAGGGGAGGCCACACACATCCTGCCCCATGCAGGGGTGGAGCCCACCCTGGGTGGAAGCAGGCTAGCTAGAAGGGAAAAGGCATGACCCAACACAGACCAAGGAGTGCTGCACACAGCACGCGGGCAAGCCTGCATGTGTGAGGCAGCACTCCCACACACAGCCCAGCGACCCACACCTGTGTGTGTGGACCCCAGGGAGGCCCAGGCTTCTCCTGGCTCCTTTGCTGCCCATGAGAGGACCACTGTGGCCGGACACTTCTATTGGGGAGGCCCTGGGGAGAGTTACTGGGGTCCTTGAAAGAACCTCTCTCTCAGGACTTCCAGTTCTCCCTCCCCCCCCGGCCTGATGGGCCTGGCGGATGGCAGCTGTCCAGGGATGCTTGAATGCACGGCCCTCGCAGCTGGAGTTTGCCTCTTACCCCGGGAGGAAGGTCTCCCCCTTCTGCTCCACAATATTGCGGAGGATGCAACATGCTGCCACCACCTTGGGGATGGTGCGTTCCCCAATTTCCAGGCGGCTGAAGAGGCACTCAACTTGTATCTGGGCTCGGTTCAGGTGGGCATTGAATTGCTCCCTGCTGGGATCCAGGTGGTTGTTGAATGGCTTCATTAACCACGGTATGAGGGGGGCTATGCTACGTCCCCCACCGTGCACAGTGGCATGTGCAGGTCCCTGAGCTCAAAGTCCCGGCAGGGGGAAAAATGTTCCTGCCTCCAGCTTGCCGTAGAGGCTTGAGTTCCTAAAGACCCGGGCATCGTGTGCTGTGCCCGACCACCCAACAAAAATGTCTGTGAATTGTCCCTGGTGGTTGACCAGGACCTGCAGGACAATGGAAAATCAGTTCTTTCAATTAACATACTGGGCTGCTCGATGGTCCGGTGCTTGGATGGGGATGTGTGTCCCTTCTATGGCTCCCCCACAGTTTGGGAATCTCAAGGCAGCAAATCCAGCCACAGTCGCATCGAGGTCTCCAGGATGGACAACCCTTCTCAGCAGGATGGAGTTGATGGCCCTCACCACCTGCAGAAGGAGACAAAGAAACACACAACACAGAGAATGAGAGAGGGGGTGCCTGAGACCTTGGGGGTGCCCTCCTTGCTCCTCTCTGCTGCCCCCCCAAGCACCCCAGGAGCCACCTCCTATGAAGCCATTCCCCCCTCCCCACAGCAGCACAGCTGTCTGAGAGTGGGATGGCACAAGCCCCCGGGGATGGGGCTTTCCCTCCACCCCCACTCCACCCCCCCAACCCCAGCTCCCCTCTCCTGAGGGTCCCCCTTATCCCACACTCTCTCCCTCCCCCCCCCAGGGACTGCAGGCTGAGAGTGCCTTACCTCCATGAGGAGGGCCGTGATGGTGGACTTCCCCACTCCAAACTGGTTGCCCACTGACCGGTAGCTGTCAGGGGTGGCAAGCTTCCAGAGGGCGATTGCGACCCACTTCTCCAGGGGAATGGTGAGCCGCAGGTGGATGTCGCATCGCCGTAGGGCAGGGGTGAGCCAGGCACATAGCTCCAAAAAGGTGACCTTCCGCATGTGGAAGTTTTGGAGCCACTGATGGTCGTCCCGCTGCTCCATGGTCCCATCAGTCCGAACTGATGTCGAGCTTCAAAAAACGCCTTTTCACAGTGAGGTGCGGTTGCCAGAGTGGAGCAGCCACAGAGAGGGTCCCTAGAATGAGCTCGGGGTCCAGGTCATGCAGGACAGGAAAGGCAGCTGGAAGTAAATGCTGCAAAAACTGCAGCTTGGCCATGTGGGGCCATTGCATGCCCAGGGGCAGCTCTGGCTCCCTGGCACAAGGGAAAAAGCTGTGGCATCCAAAAAAGAAGAAGGCAACCACAGTAGGCACTGCTGAAGCTTTGCTGTCCCTTGAAGAGGTAGCAAGCACCCAGCAGAAGCAGAGAAACGTCTGTCCAGGGGGGCCCCTCTAAGTGCACGTCTCTGCAAGGCTCCAGCACTAGCACTCGGAAACAATTGGTGACCTAAAGTCCTGCCTGAACTGGTCTTTTAAGCAAGAGTGTCCAATGAGTCCAAACTCATTGGATGCTCTTTCACAAAAGCATATCACTTTTTCAGTGCGCTTTTGTGTGTGGACATGCTCTTGTGCAAGAATTTTTTTCGGAAGATCTCTTCCGAAAAAAGGTTCTTACGTAAGAAGCCTGTAGTCTAGATGCAGCCTTAGAGTGAAACATTTCTGCCTTACGATAGTGAAACCACTCTTAAGTCAGGTACACCTAAGTGGAGATTTTGTTCCTTATTATATATCTGGTTCATAGCAAGAAATCAACACTGGAGCTAGTTAAAACTTTTTTCCTTTTATAAAATTGATTTTTGGGAGTGCTAATTCTGAATTTCAATGAAAAAACAAGGGGGAAATTTGAAAAACAATCATTAAACTATTCCCTCTCTTTTGGATCAGTTGTAATAAACATATGCTGAAAAACTTAGGGCCAAATACTTCTCTCAATTGCAGAATATGTAAATCCAAATTATCTCCTTTTATTTCAATAGATAACAGAATTTGGCCTTAGCAGGAAGCCTAAGATGATCAAAGTACCTTTTTGTCTAAGCAAGATAGTATTTTATTGTGAGCATCAATTAATGTTGGCCAAGTAATTTGAACATGAAAAAGCACTAAATGAGTTCTGAATATTAGCAGTAATAGTACTTGATATCCTCAGGATTAAACTAGTATAGTAATTAATGACTAATAATTGAATGAATGAATAATCAACAACGGTAATAAGCTTAAATGTTTAAAATTACAACAGGACTCTCCAAAATCAGGAGATTGGCTTATAAATCATGAAACTTGAAAAAAAACAAAACCAAAACAAACAAACAAAAAAACAAAAACAAAAAAACCCATCCCATCTTTTTGGAGGGGAGGTCACTTTCAAGCTTTTCCCACTACCCCAAGAGTTAGAAGTTTACTTTTTTAAAATAATGAAAGAGATTCCCAAGTAATGACCCAAGGCAGAGGCCTTAAGAAAAATGCTAAATATTGCAAGACTCTTGGTAAAATTGTGAGATTTGGCAACATTTTAAAAATTATTGATAAGGATGCTAAAAAATTAGAAAGCAAAGTCATATAGTACAAAATCGTCCTGCATTGGATTGTTTCTTGGCTTACAAAGTTTTCAAGGAAAGGACTGTGTTGCTGTGTTTGTAAAGTAGCTGTACAGAGAGTCCATAATGCTGAGGAGGTTGACTGGCTAAAAGTAACTGTATAGAAATAGGATCATGAGGGTTTTTCCACTGGCTTCCAGCCCAACAAAGTCACCCTGGGATCTGAATGTCAAGCTATTTTCTTTATAATTATTTTGGGATTGCAGATAAGAAAAAGATAAGAATTTGACTCTCAAGTGGATATTAACTGTTAACTGTTCTATTGAGAATAGACTTCATACCTCTCCGATACTGTTGGGCTACGTCTACACTGGCCCCTCTTCCGGAAGGGGCATGTAAATTTCACTAGTCGTCGTAGGGAAATCCGCGGGGGATTTAAATATCCCCCGCGGCATTTAAATAAAAATGTCCGCCGCTTTTTTCCGGCTTTTAAAAAAGCCGGAAAAGAGCGTCTACACTGGCCCCGATCCTCCGGAAAAAGTGCCCTTTTCCGGAGGCTCTTATTCTTACTTTGAAGTAAGAATAAGAGCCTCCGGAAAAGGGCACTTTTTCCGGAGGATCGGGGCCAGTGTAGACGCTCTTTTCCGGCTTTTTTAAAAGCCGGAAAAAAGCGGCGGACATTTTTATTTAAATGCCGCGGGGGATATTTAAATCCCCCGCGGATTTCCCTACGACGACTAGTGAAATTTACATGCCCCTTCCGGAAGAGGGGCCAGTGTAGACGTAGCCTTGTTGTACAGCTTCATGGGAATAGAAAGGACTATAAAGTTTATTGCTGTCAACATGTCAGCAGATATGACTCTGAAAACTTACTCTGTCTGACTTGGATCTCATTTTCCCCAGTTTTACACCAATGTAAGTTAAGTTATACAGAGTTACTCATGACTTTCAATGGCGTGAGCAAGATTGGAAACAGCTCAGCATATAATTGTTTAAGAAGCTGTCTTCTACAAAGCCACTTTTCTCTTGCTAGTGATTCTTTGGCCTTTCAGGATGTGAGGAGTCTCACTGACATCTGTTTAAACAAGTGCAAAGTGGATTAGGCCCTTTTGAGCAGGGGCCTTAGCTTGGTGTGGATTAATATAGAGTGGTGATTTTCAAGATTGTAAATGAATATTTGGATGGACTTGGCATGGAAATGGGAATTTGATCAATGCACCCATGTCCTTAGCTGATGACAAGATCTATGCATCTTCTGCCAGTGGGGAATGTAAACACTTGCAGGTCTGATACAAACCTTGGTATCTATAGTGCTCTACACCAGGGCTACTCACCTTTGGAAGCCCTGGGGGCCACAATGATACTCACAACACATGCCGAGGGCTGCAACTTACGTATGGTTGCATATACATGCACATATATATGCAAATATTTGCAAATAGCTTCTTTCACACTGACAAGCATGAATACAGAGATTAAGGTAAGACTATACAACACACAGGCTCCATTTAAGTCAGTTCTGCTGATATTAGTAAAATGCAATATTTACCCAATTTCCACCCATATGACAGGACTTTACATGAGCGGTGACAGTCCAGGAATTTAACTACTTGTCATGCATGTCAACAGAAGACCATTATATTGACTCGTGGTTGTCGAGCTTGTTCCCAGTGGAGGCCATGTTCAAAGATCCCACCCATGGGCCACGTGTTGAGCCCCTTGTAAGCCCAAACTGCACTGCAGGCTGCAAACAAAGAGGCCACACATTGAGTAGCCCTGCTTGACACCATAGAGTCAGGTGGTGGTTTTCATGTTCATTTTTAAGTTTTCTCTTGGAGTCCCTTGATGTCCATATATCTCTGGGCTGGACAAGATGGAAATGGATGGCAGAGGAAGACACCGAAGAACATTTTTAATCCATTCTGAAATGTCCTGGGCCTGTCTCATTAATCTTAAGCGATTAGCTTGGAACTAAATAGCCTTATCTCCATAGCTGGGGCTGCCACACTCAAGTGCTGACTTGAGGCCAGTTTTGTGGAAAAAGGCAAGAAAATTACCAATTTCCAGCAGAAGAGCAGTTCAGCCTGAACCAACGCTTTATGTGGACGTTCAAATCAGACCAGCAGCTTGTCTGGTCTGTGGACTGTATATGACGCGGAAAGCACATTCCAAGCGTATTTGGAGATGTTTCATACTTCTTGCCTTAATTGCATTTGGGGAGGCCTAGGAGGGGTGTCATCACAATGGAAATACCAGAGGAAGAGGATGTGATTAGAGTTGTGCAACCCGCAGCGCTCCTCAGAAACTGCTCTACTACCAGAGTTGGCCATGGGTCTCCTTTCTTTAAATGTCAAGCTAATCTCAGCTTCCATTAAGGACAAACGAGTTTCTAGCCCCTAATGTTGAGGGGCCGGCCTTGGGAATGTGAACCAGTTACTGGGATGGGCAGTGTAGCAGGATGGTTTCTCCAGAAAGTGATATGTTGGTCACAGCTCTTCTGCATCTGCCAGAGTTGGTCTCTGGGGTTTGCAATATTCACACATGGGGGACCCCCGAGCAATCCAAGGCTATGACAAAAGGATGGGGAACATGCAGAGATTTCATTGTCACCTGCTACAAATCTTCTGACTGGGCTGCAGGCTAGAGAAGAGCTGCTCTGCTGAACAGCCAGTACGGCCTTTAGCCTTAACTAAGGGGCAACACATTTGATTCAGTGTGATATAAGTACAGAACTAGGAGCAAAATACTTTGTTTTGGTTCTGGCTCTGCTACTGCTCCTCTCTGCAGCCTCAGTCCAGTCACCAAACATTTCCCATCTGTGATGTGGGGAGATAGCAAGATTCTTCACAGGGTTTTCTGACAATGAATTTCTTCGAAACCCTGTTTTACAGACCATCTTTAGAAGAGACTGAGGGATATTTGAGGAGAGGTCTTTAGTATCTCACAGTAAGTAAAATTTCCCTGTCTTAAAAAATCTTCCTTCTTAAAGCCAAGTTCTGGCAGCACCTTCTCTTAGGGTATGTCTAGACTACTGAGTTTTGTCGACAAAAGTGGACTTTTGTCGACAAAACTATACCTGTGTCTACACTACCGCTGAGTTCTGTCGACATAATGTCGACAGAACTCAGCAGTTTTGTCGACGCTGGTAAACCTCATTTTACGAGGCATAACACCTTTTGTCAACAGAGTTCTGTCGACAGAAGGTGTTATTGCCTGTAGGGTTGCGTCTAGACTACAGGGTTTTGTTGACAAAGCAGCTTGCTTTGTCGACAGAACTGAATGTGTCTAGACGCTCTATGTCGACAGAAGTTTTGTCGACAGATACTGTCGACAAAACTTCTGTCAACAAAACCCGGTAATCTAGACGTACTCTTAGAGGAGACAGGTTAGAACTGTTTGGACCTCTGTGTATACAACCACCAAGGTGCCAGCACTGCACAACTGTGAGTTCTTAACTATATCTCTGGCCAGGAAGTTCCTATGTTCTCCCGGTGTCTGGCCCAAAAGTGGTCTAGTCCAGTACCCTATCTAATACAGTCGCCTTGATAGATGCTTGTTTGTGTTGGCTCCCAAAAGCAGGAGATGGATAGAAATCAGTCTTATTGCTAATTAGGGTTAAATCCCATGGTTCACACTCTTACAGAAATGGATAGGATGGGAGGGGGAACATCTTACTTGACTAAGGGCTGTGGAATTTGGCCTTGAGAGAGTGAAGGAGAGAGTCTGAGGTGAAAGAGGAGACACAATGACTGTACTTTGCCTCTTGCTAGCTGGTTTGACACTTGAAACATTCTTTCAATAGCATGATATTAGTGGGGTTGGCTTCCTTCAAAGCAATCTGCCCAACTGCTGGATCTGTGGAGAGATTTACTGGTGAATTTAAGATTTTTTTTGCTACATCGAGCTGCATGCGGAGCAGGAACATCTGCTGATGTATTTTTTTTACTAGCTGGAGGCTTCTCTTTTTAAATGATCAGGGCATTTGTAATTATTCAGTGCTCGCCTGTACAAACAGAAAGCTGTACTAAAGACATTCCAAGACTAGAAGGGCCACTATGATCATCTAGTCCGCCCTCCTGTATAACACCAAGCTGTGGAACGTCCCCAAAATATGTCCTAGAGCAGAACTTTTAAAAAAACAGCCAGACTTGATTTAAAAATGGTCAGTGGAGAATCTACTATTAACCCTTAGTAAATTGTCCCATGGGTTAATTACTGTCACTGTTAAAAGTGTAGGCATATTTCCAGTCTGCCACTGTGCTATCCAATCACCTCAGATTTCTTAGGTATGTGAGTCCCTCACAGTGTGCTCTTCACTAAACTAATTTTGTGTCCTTGAAAATTTTGCAGGCCCCCTTTTCACCCTCTTCATAGATCACTGATAAGTATCTCAATGGTGTCTTTGTTAGTAGCATTTTGCCATAGTGAAGATCATTCCTTTACTCCCACTCTGGTCTTTTGACCGGTTTCAGATCCCTGTGTGTATTGTTGACTCTCTGCTGAGCCAGCAGAAAACTCAGGAAGGGCTTGACTGCACTTTCCTAAAAAGTACGTGTCTTTAGTGTGCCTCCACATCTCTCTCTTTCTCTCTGAGACGGTCCGCACGCATCACTCCCCAAAGGTAAGCAGTTGTGGCGATGGGATCGTGTCCCTAACGTAGTCCTTGTTCTCCTCTCCGTCACTCTCGGAGGAGGGGGAAGGGGGGCCCGGGCCTCCTGGGGCCGGTCCAGAGTGCGGGGTGCGGGCGCCCCATCACACTCTCCATCTCCCTCTCCCTCTCTCTCTCTCTGGTTTCTCATCAGTTTTAGTCAAGCCCAGCTACCTATAACACTCTAGCTCATTTTTCTCCTTCAGCCTTTTTCTTTACTTTACACCTCAGAATCTACTAGTCCAGTGTTTCTCAACCAGTGGTACGAATACCCTCAGGAGTACTTGAGAGAAGTCTTGTGGGGGGTACGTCAGCACAACTGAAATTTGGAGAAAACTGAATTTTTGTTTTAAGTTTAATGGTGCTTTATTATTTTTGTACTTTTTACACCCAAAAATTTCATTGCCCGCCTGGCTACAATTAAGTTGTTTAAACAAAATGTGTTGCAATGGTGGAAAAAAAAATGGTGTGTCTGAAAACTGTAGGTACTGGGGGTACTTATAATTTTTTTTTTAAAAAGGGGTACTTTATAAAAAAAAGATTGAGAAACACTGCCTTAGTCCAAGGCCCTCCTGGGACTGGACTGTCTAGAAAGTTGATTTGGCCATTAGCCCTTCTTTGGCACAGTTGATCTAAATTCAAAGAGAGCTCAGAAAGGCATCTTTAACTTCATACAGTGCTGCATATGAGGTGCTTATACATCAGTGATCCCATTGGAAACAGGCACCTAATTTCCTTAGCTCATTTGAATATCCAGTCTTTTTCTACTAGATCTTTACTATGTTGTTGACATGAGCTGACTTGGCTGTTAATATTAAGGAAATAGAGGCTGATTCTATCCAAAGAGATAAGAAAGTCTCTACTATTTGGAAAATAAATGCCAGAATAGGAAAATTACTGATTGACCAATGTCAAGGTTACAAAAAGGAACTTGGAAAGGAATTTCTACCGTAACAGGTACCATAAATCACAGGTGGAGGCTCATGTGCTAAGTGATCCCAGGTATGCTGATCCATTAATATTTTGAAGTAGCAACTCTTCACAATCAGGATACGCGTCATGAGAGACTTTAAAGGCCCCATGAGAGTTGTAAGGGTATAATTTGAGGTGTGACACATTCCATTAATATTCTCATCATTGCTGAACTCACTATGCATTTTTAATTAGATTACTGCTTGGAGCTGTGTGCCGCTTTCTGAGAGTCCATTGCTTTTTAATTGATCCAATTGTTGTTTACCAAGGCCCAGGGAAGTTCATAAATTTTACATCTGATTGATTCTGATTCATGTGACACACCCTGACTGCCATCTTAAATGGGATAAAGATGAGTCACAGCAGAAAGGTGGGATTTTTGATTGGGAAACAGTGTTGCAAGCAGCTCTAAGGAGCTTTAGTCTACCTTGTGGAAATAACCTAAGATTATTTGTGGCAGTGTTTAAGTAAACTGAAAGGTCTTACCTAGAGGTCAAATATACTGTTGTGTATCATGTTGGAATCATCATAAGAAAACAGCTTTTCTTTTCTAATTTCAGTCATTCTCTTTGCATCTAAATAAAAACCACTTTGTTCCATATTCTTTAATGCCAAAATATGGTTATTTCACTCACAGAAGATTTCCCCTTGAGCTACGCTTATAAATGAAGTGATTGCAGTTTGGGCCTTGCATAGAACAGTTTCCTAGGGTATGTCTACACTTGCACCCTAGTTCGAACTAGGGATGCAAATGCAGGCATTCAAAATAGTCAATGAAGTGAGGATTTAAATATCCCGTGCTTCATTAGCATGATCTCGCCAGCGCGTTACTACGAATGCCAGCTGTTTCGAAAGTGAAAGTGCGCGCTGGGACACATTAGTTCAAACCAAACTCCTTGGTTCGAACTAACGTTACTCCTCATTTTTTACATCTGATTGATGCTCCATTTTTAAAATCTGATTGTGACGGGGTGGAGCAACCCCGTTACCCGCAAATGCCGGGAGGCACGGGCGCCAGCGGGGGGGCGGCCGGATTAGCCCCAGCTGCGCCGGCACACCCGGAGGTTGGGGAAGGGGTGCATCATCAAGGCGCGCCAGGGACGCCCTCTGACGTCACCAGTGTGACGGGGAAGAGCAGGGTGGGGCACCCGGAAGCGGAGGGGGAAGAGGCCGACAGGGCGGGGGAATAAGAAGGCCAAACGGGGGGAGAGAAGAGAAGGAGCTCGCCTGGGGGATGGCGGAGGTAACTGGTAGCAGGGGGAGGGTGCTGGCCAAGCAGGGAGCGTCAGCGGTTGACGCTTGGCCCACGCCTAGGGTCAGGGACATGGAGAGGAAACTCACCGGTGGGGTGAGACAGACCCAGGGAGGGTCGCGGAGCCTGTGAGCAGGCGTGTTTAGGGGTAAACCCCCACCTGCTACCATTGGGAGCTGAGCTCCTGGTGTTAGGGCCCTGGGTCGGGGTCCAGAGCGAGGGTGGGCCCAGACCCCTCACCCCGCCCAAGGGGGGGCAATAATCATTTGACTGACGCCGCCAGAGGCGCACCAATGGGGAGGCCTCGTGACACTGTTTAATACTCCATTTTTTGAGGAATAACATTAGTTTGAACCAAGGGGGTTGGTTCGAACTAACGCATCCCGGCGTGCACTTTCACATCCCTAGTTCAAACTAGGGTGCAAATGTAGACATACCCCTAGAGAATTAATTCCTTTGCTCTGATCACATCAAACTGAAATACTGCTTCTGTGAAATTAAAAGAATTTAAGGTGCAATTTCAAAGGCACCCAAGGCCTTGTCTTCACTAGGAAAAAAAGTGTTAATATATACAAACTAAAATCCTGGTGAAGATAACCAGTGGTAGTTTTAACATAAGGTAGCTGCTATATCACTTACCTCTACATGTTAAAGCTTCAGTTTTAGCACTTGTTAAATATATGACTTGGGAGGACAAATCTCATTTTTTATCATTAAATCCTAAAATACCGTGCTTTCCTTTAATAATAATATTTTATTTGTTTATTAATAATAAGCAAATTTTAATTTTATGTGCTTATTAATAATAAGCACCTTTAAATATACAGAGAAACTTCTATTAGTTAAAACTCAGTTGTCCAAAGCTCTTTGATTTAAAACAATCTTTTTCCCATATTGAAAATGTCTTAATTTAGCTAAACTTAGTCACTGTGGGTATGTCTATACTACCCTCCTAGTTCGAACTAGGAGGGGAATGTATGCATACCGCACTTGCTAATGAAGCCCGGGATTTGAATTTCCCGGGCTTCATTAGCATAAGCGGGGAGCCGCCATTTTTAAATCCCCGCTGCTTCGAACCCCGTGCAGCGCGGCTACATGGGGCTCGAACTAGGTAGTTCGGACTAGGGTGCCTATTCCGAACTACCGGTACACCTCGTTTCACGAGGAGTAACGGTAGTTCGGAATAGGCACCTAGTCCGAACTACCTAGTTCGAGCCCCGTGTAGCCGCGCTGCACGGGGTTCGAAGCAGCGGGGATTTAAAAATGGCGGCTCCCCGCTTATGCTAATGAAGCCCGGGAAATTCAAATCCCGGGCTTCATTAGCAAGTGTGGTATGCATACATTACCCCGCTAGTTCGAACTAGCGGGGTAGTGTAGACATACCCTGTCTCTTCTAACATATGGATAGCTAATATTGTACTGTAGAGTTGTTTTGCCATGTTTCTTCCCCATTTCTTTCTTAGATGCCCCAGATACTAAGGGGAAAACAGAGGACATATTGTTACATTATGTAGTTTGTCTTCTGTTTACTTTTTATCTGAATTTTCAATTTCTTTTGTTGGCACATATGCATAGTGTTTCATAGTATACGATTTTCATCCGTCCTTGGTGGCATTGAAATACATAATGCAATGGTGTGTAGGTACAGTACGTGCATGATATAAAAACTAAAAAGACAGCACCACTACCCTAGTGGGATGTCTTCTGCTGTTGGAGTTAACTATTCACATGCTAAATTTTCAACTACCTTAATACTAGTTTGCGGGAAGAAGTGAGTTTTGCAGTGTGATATCAAAATAGCAAGGGAAAACTGTTACATAGACTTGGCCAACTATTGAGGGATTTTTTCATCTGGCTTCCTGGAATTAATACTTTGGTTCTGTTAATTGCTCTGGTCGGTGTCAGGACAGGAAACCCTTGGTCCTACCTCACACAAGGTTTTGCAGACCAGTACAAAACCTTGATTTAAAATGGGGAATAAACAGAGCAGCGGAATAAGCAATCGAGCTCTGGTGGAATAAATTCTTCATTCTTCCTTAGTCAGGAAACAGGCTGCTGCAGAGGTTCCCTGAAGTGTGTGAGTCCATACTTGAGTAGGACAGGCTGCTCAGGCATGAAATCCTGTAGTCAGTTTGTCATTTGAGTAGAATAGATGAAGCCTTCTTACTTACTGAAGATAGAAGTGGTGCTTTTGATGGCTGCAACTACCTGAGTGTCCACTGGGAGTCAAAGAAGTGAGATACAACAGCAACTATGCAGGTTAAATGCTTTTGGGGTACGTCTACACTGCATGCTTATTTTGAAATAGCACGCACTGAGCAGGCTCAGCAGGGCCTGCATGGTCATGGAGGACACCTTAGCTGTCTGAAAGGGAAGTTCTGCTGCCTCCTCACCTGCCTCAAGCTCAGGAAGTGAAACCTCCCCCACGTGGTGGCGGCCTGTTGTGTCCTGCACAATATATGTGAGAACAAGGGGGAGATGTTCCTGCCAGAGTGGAGGGTGGAGGACAGACCTTTGAACAGCTGTGCATGGCTGCCACCCGGCAGGCCCATCAGAGGGCTGTGTGTATCTGAGAGGTCCTGAGGGAGAGTTTCACACAAGTACACCAGTGACACTCTCCCCTGGACCTCCCCAGAAGGGGCCTGTGCATTGCCCCTCTTTGCCTTTCCTCCCATATCCCTTCCTTCCCCTGCCCTCCCTTCTTCCTCCTTCCTTCTCCCTCCACTTTCCCTTCTCCTGTTGATACTGTAATGCAGACCTTTTGTTTCTGAAACAAGAAACTCTAATTTTGGTTTAATTGGGGTAAATGTAACTGGGGAAAGAGCCTGGGAGTGGGAAGAAGGGGGAAGGATGGGGGAGAATGAGGAGGAGAGGCTCAGGGATTGGGCTTGGAGTGGTGCCTGCCTTGGGTGGTCCCGCTGCCTTGTGTGCAGAGTGTGGTACAGCTCCATGTCCACCTCCACAGACATCTGCAGGGCACACAGGACAGCGATGTGGGCTTATCTGCAGTGGTGGCTCCCACTGGGTCGGGAGACTGGCATGGGAGGTGTTGCAGGTGCCTCACTCACAGCTGGTTCTACTGTGGTGAACAAAGAGAAAGGCAGTCATCCCAGAAGACAGTGCATGAAACCCAGCCTTCATCTCTGAGGCGACACTGAAAAGTCAGATGAAAGCGATGTGCTTGGAGCAAGGCCGTCGGTGGCCTAGCCTGTGGGTCCCTTCCTTCAGGGGCACAGATGTCCCTGGGGGAGCCTTACTACCCTCATGTCCTGGGAGCAAGTGAGTATGGGAAGGTGCTGGCCAGGCTGGGAGCTTACAGATGGAAGGGGGGCAATGGGGCAGGACTGGCAGTGGCGGCATCCCACAGGGAGAGGACTTGTATCCCTGCCTGCTTCAGGAGAAGGGGGGAGGGCGTTGGGGGAGGTGTGTGTGAGTGGCAGATGCCGCTTGCTGGAGAGGGTGCTACTAGAGTCCCCTCCACTTCCTTTCCCTCGCAGCAGGCTTCACTAGCAGGGGCTCGGTGTCCTCTGCCTCGCTGCCCCGAGACTACAGGCCTGACCATGTGTCATGTGCAGCACTGCTGTGTGTGTGTGTGTGTCCGGGACCCTCAGCCTCCTCTGTGGTGGCTTGTGGTTGGAGGGTGTCCCACCACAGGGGGTCAGGACTAAGGCAGGCCTGTGCCGGATCCCTGTGAACAGGAGCACAAGGGTCCTCTAAGGCAGCCTCCTAGGGCTGAGTGCTCTGGACACACATGCACAGGCTACTGTGCAATGCCCGGGCCAAAAAGGCCAAGTGAGTAGTGCGCAGACCCTCATAGCTCACCACCTCCTCCTGGGTGTGTCTGGGAGTTTGTCTGATGGGCCTTCCCCAGCTTCATCCGATCCCTGGGCAACATCCTGGGAGGGTGGTACCAGCTCTAGGGACAGGGTGAGATCCTAGCTGGCAGGCATTGTGGACCCTGTGGCCTGCTCCTCCTCCTGCTCCTCTTCCCCTCCCTCCACTGCAGGCCTGCCCTCTGGGAGGGTGACAATGGGTGTCTCCTGCCCAGAGTCCACAACCAGTGGGGGGAAGGGACTGACCCCCCCTTCCAGAATGTGGTGGAGCTAGTCGTAATACCGGCCGGTCTGTGGGAGAGGGGCCTGTCGTGTGTCACACACACTATATCCCTTGAGGCTGCACCTTTAAAACCAGTGAGGGAAGGGGAACTATAGAGTTCTCATGAGTGTGGACAGAATGACCAGCAGGGCACCTGTGGGAAGCCCTGGAAGCCACTTATTGTGAAATAACCACAACTGTGCTGTCTACACACACCCTATTTGGAAATAGCTATTTTGGAAAATGAGTTACAGCATTCGGAATAAGATGCCCATGATTTCAAAATAATGGGCTTGCTGTGTAGATGCTCACTTTGTTATTTTGCAATAATGGTGCTGTGTAGACATGCCCTTAGTTACTGCAAAGGTGTGTTCTGTTGCCATTGGAAGAGGTGCCTAGCTCCACTCTGGCACATCTCTAAATAAAATTGTCCGAGGGCCAGGCCTTTGAATTTAACTAAGATGAGGAGTAGATCATGTAATCAATTATGTAAACAGCTTGCAAAGCTATGTTGGCTGACTTGGGAGTTTTTTAAGTGAAATCTTCAAAGCACCAAGATGCACCATAAATATCAGAAAAAAAATCAAATTGCAATACATGTTGATTTTGAGGACAACTAAATGAAACCAAAAGTTCTGATCCTATCTAATGCATAACATTGAACAAAGCAACAACAGCAACAAAAATTCACTCCCCCCAAATGCTCTATCTTAGGGTATGTCTACACTAGCTCGTTAATTCGAGCTAGGTAGGCAAATCAGGCAACCAGAGTTGCAAATGAAGCCCGGGATTTAAATATCCCAGGTTTTATTTGCATGTTCCTGTCCGGCCGCCATTTTTAAATCCCCCTTAGTTCGAACGAACTGCCCGCGGCTACATGCGGCAGTTTAAAGTTAATCCAAACTAAGGCCATAGATGATGTCTTATGACTCTAAGAAACAATACTCCTCTGTAGGGTGACATGCTCGGGCAGGTATGGCCCATGCAGCCCTTCTGATATATGATAAAAAATATTCTGTAGATGAAAAATTATCAGCAGCACATACTGCCTTTGTTAGGATGGACATAAAAGTAGCTGCAAAGGATTTTACCTAACATTGTAAGACTTAGGACAGTATGGATCAGAGCAATATTTTCTTTTAGATGGACCCAAAGCACATTGGAATTTAAATGGCTGAACACATATTCACAAATGGATCATCTGTTTCTTACAAATATCCTTTATTGTTATGTCTTTAAATGAAACTACAAAAGGACTTAGGAGACATCTCTCTCAAGTATTAACAGTGTAACCTCTACCATCATTCCTATCAAAGACATACATTTATTTACGTATATAAAACCTTGCTAATGCCGCCATTCTTGAGCATACATTTCCCTTAGTTATGCTGATTGAACTTCAGCCTTGACAGCTTGGAGGAAACTAATGAAATCACAAACATGATATGTTAGATGTATAACAGAAGGGATTAAATGCTTTCAGAGTATTTGCTTCACACATCGGTTGAGACATATTTTATTATTTTTGTATTATACCCGTATTTAAGCTGGTCAAAATGAAGAATGGCTAAGCAAGGATTTGCCTTTCCAAAAGGGAAAGGACCTTGAGAAAATTGGCCTTGTAAGGTTAGATAATATGTCCTCGTCATGGATCTAAGTTCAATGGAACCAACCAAGTAGAGTAAGTGATGAAGAAGAAAATAAAAGAAAACAATTTTATTTGAGTGATTGTAGGGTACATAACAGAAGAAAAGTGGGAAAGATTAGTTTTCTAAGGTTTGAAATGGCATAAAGAAAGTTAGAATTTCTAGATTATAGGCCTGGAGAGATCTAAGGACCTTGTAATCTAAAGACACTGTCTGCCTTTGTAACGGGGTATTTATAATTAATGTGAGAACAATTTTTATCCCTTTCACCTGCCATCATTACACAAGACAGATAAAAATAAATAGTGCATAAGTTAAATTGTTCATTGACAGTGAATATAAACACATCATGAAGCTGTTTAAACTTGAATCTAAAATTATATTATCTTAAGTGGCAGAAAAAATCATCATATGATTAAATTATAAGTCTAAACTCCCATATGAATAAAATATCTTGACGTGAATAGGAACAGTAATGTTTGATATTGAAGGGAATGAATTGAAAGCCACATTTCTCTCTGAACACAGCTTAATCACAATTCTGTTTATTATTAAATATTATTTATTAAATACAAAAAGCACCTGGAGATATCTACTGAGAATATGGCCTCATTGTGTTAGGTACTACAGGCAGTCCCCGGGTTACGTACAAGATAGGGACTGTAGGTTTGTTCTTAAGTTGAATCTGTATGTAAGTCGGAACTGGTGTCAGCCGCTGCTGAAACTGATCAGTTTCAACCGCGGCTGAATCTGGACGCCAGTTCTGACTTACATACAGATTCAACTTAAGAACCCCAGGCGTCCCCAAGTCAGCTGCTGCTGAAACTGATCAGCAGCTGATTCCAGGAACCCTGGGGCAGAGCAACTCTGCCTCGGGCTTCCTGTAGTCAGCGCTGGTCAGTTTCAGCAGCGGCTGACTTGGGGACGCCTGGGGCAGAGCAACTGGGGTGCTGCTAGGTTGCTCCAGTAGCGCAGCTCCTCGGCGCTACTGGAGCAACCCAGCAGCACCGCAGCTGCTCTGCCCCAGGCGTCCTGATTCAGCCGCTGCTGAAACTGACCAGCAGCGGCTGAATCAGGACGCCTGGGGCAGAGCAGCTGGGGTGCTGCCGGGTTGGTCCGGAGTGGTGCTGCGGGACCAACCCGGCAGCCCCCAGCTGCTCTACCCCAGGGGTAGGCAAGAAAAGCCTGTTCTGCTGGGAGGGGGGGGCACTAGCTGCACCCCCCCCCCCCCAGAAGACCAGGGAGACGGGGGTGGCAGGACCGCCCAAGTCCTCCACGGCTTTGCTCCGTCTCCCTGGTCTGCTGACCAGGGAGACGGGGAGCAAAGCTGCGGAGCACGCCCGCAGGGGGACAGCTCAAGTGCGCCCGGGCTGTCCCGCTGCGGGCGCGCTCCAAGGCTTTGCTCCCCGTCTCCCTGCAGACCAGGGAGACGGGGAGCAGCTTTTCTCGCCCCGGAAGACGGGGGCGGCGGACCGCGGCGCATCTGGGCGTCCCGCCGCTCCCGTCCTCCGGGGCGAGACAAGCCCCGTTCGTAACTGCGGATCCGACGTATACAAACACATAGTATGAAATGATCTCTGCTCAGAAGTGTTTATAATCTGAACACAATCAACAAGATCATACTTCCTTTGTCTTTCTCAAATGTTTCTCCAGTTTGTTCTAGGGCTGAATTGTATTTTTGTTTTTAAATGCCAACATACATTTATTTTGTTAATTCAGAAGTGTAATATATAGTACTATTCAGAATCCTTGTTCAGTGCCTTTAAGTAAGATGGAGGAATGTATTATACTTTAATGTTAGACGATACCCAGATAGATCATTTGTCAGATAACTTGGAGGATTTTTTATTAACATAAGAACGGCCATACTGGGTCAGACCAACGGTCCATCCATAAGAACATAAGAACGGCTGTACTGGGTCAGACCAAAGGTCCATCTAGCCCAGTATCCTGTCTGCCGACAGTGGCCAGCACCAAGTGCCCCAGAGAGGGTGGACCGAAGACAATGATCAAGCGATTGGTCTCCTGCCATCCCTCTCCAGCCTCTGACAAACAGAGGCCAAGAACACCATTTTATCCCCTGGCTAATAGCCTTTTATGGACGTAACTTCCATGAAATTATCTAGCTTCTCTTTAAAATCTGTTAGGGTATGTCTACACTACCCCGCTAGTTCGAACTAGCGGGGTAATGTATGCATACCGCACTTGCTAATGAAGCCCGGGATTTGAATTTCCCGGGCTTCATTAGCATAAGCGGGGAGCCGCCATTTTTAAATCCCCGCTGCTTCGAACCCCGTGCAGCGCGGCTACACGGGGCTCGAACTAGGTAGTTCGGACTAGGTTCCTATTCCGAACTACCGTTACTCCTCGTGAAACGAGGTGTACCGGTAGTTCGGAATAGGCACCCTTTTTCCACAAGAGCAGTATACCTCCTTTTGGGGGCATAAAGATCTTGTGGAAAAAGTGGTTTTTGCGCAAAAAGAAAATATCCACTCTGCTTGTTTTTGCACAAAAACACCAGTGCAAAAACGGGTCAGCAGAAATAAGCAAATGAGATCACGACTCATTTGCATATGTTTTGCCGAGAAAACTCGTAGCGTGAACGTAGCCTATGTGTATAACTGCAAATTATCAGTTTAGATGTGCTTGCAATTAAGACAAGTTCATAAATATTTACACCCCACGAACAGAATGATCACCTAATGTTTTTAAGGGCAAAACATGCAATTGATCAGTTTCTTCTACTGCTTCATAATTCCCTGAATATGTTTCACTAGAGACAAAGCCCTATCCTATCAATTTTTCCCATGGTATTCTGGCTCTGCAGGATTTTTGCTTACAAGGGATTGCAAGCTGGCTTGGCCCCTCCTTTCCATTCCTGCACCAACCAGAACTATAAGGAATAACAGCCAGTCATGCTGCAAGCTCAATTTTTATAGAGGGCAAAATGTAATTTTGTTTTTAGGTGGAAAACTAGCTCCTCTTCTGCAGATGCCAAGAGCTTTATTGCAGTGCTGAAACACAGTCCTTTGGTAGTTCCTGAGCAGCAGAGATCTGGCATTGGGGGTGCAGGTTGGATTTCTACTTTGTCCTCTTTTTCCTCCCACTGTATGCAGCCACAGAAACAATGCAGAAATTGTTAGAGCATTGGGTGAGAAGTGTCTCTTTTTCCCGCTCCCACCCTAGAGGATTTCCCTAGCACAGTGGTTCCCAAACTTTCCAGACTGCTGTACCCATTTCAGGAGTTTGATTTATCTTGTGTACCCCAGATTTCACCTCACTTAAAAACAACTTGCTGACAAAATCATACATAAAAGTACAAAAGTGTCAGAGCATATATTACTGAAACATTGCTGACATTTTCATCGTTACCATCCCATTTAGAGATGTTCACACACATGTTTTTTGGTAAACATGTAACTGCTGAATTTTTTAGCTGTTACATTTTTACATGCAGGCCAGTTCCTCTCATAGAAAGGCAGCAGCGGGAAGCGGGGGGCACACCCAGTACATATAGGGAGCCAACCTGAAAGCCAGCTTCCCGTGGGTACCAGCGCCTGCCTGCTCCCCAACCCTCCCTCCTCCCTATTCTGCTGCCTCTGTATCAGAGGCAGCAGTGCAGGGGGGAGGTGGGGAAGTGGCTCCGCAGAAGCCAATGCTCATGGGGAGCCTGCTCCAGCCTGCCTGCCCACGCTGCTGCCTCTGATACAGATATGTGATGCAGCAGTGTGTGCGGGAGGGTCAGTTGACTCAGTGGGAGCCAGTACACATGGGAAGCTGGCTTTCAAGCCAGCTCCTCATGTTTGCTGGCTTCCTCCTGCCTCCTCCTGCAGAGGCAACAGAGACAGAACTTGAGTCATAATGAATGAGGCTATCATGGCAGTGCGTTCTGGTTCTGAACAAATTGCAGAGAGAAGTGGCATATTCCATACAGTAGGGCTGTGTCTAGACTGGCCAGTTTTTCTGGAAAATCAGCCACTTTTCCGGAAAAACTTGCCAGCTGTCTACACTGGCCGCTTGAATTTCCGCAAAAGCACTGACTTCCTACTGTAAGAAATCAGTGCTTTTTGCGGAAATACTGTGTTGCTCCCGTTCGGGCAAAAGTCCCTTTTGCGCAAAACTTTTGCGCAAAAGGGCCAGTGTAGACAGCTCAGATTTGTTTTCCACAAAAAAGCCCCGATAATGAAAATGGCCATCAGGGCTTTTTTGTGCAAAAGCGCGTCTAGATTGGCCAGGGATGCTTTTCCGCAAAAAGTGCTTTTGCGGAAAAGCGTCTGTGCCAATCTAGACGCGCTTTTCCGAAAATGCTTTTAATGGAAAACTTTTCCGTTAAAAGCATTTCCGGAAAATCATGCCAGTCTAGACGTAGCCTAGGATTCTTAACTAGCTTTCTTGTCACGCAAGAAGTTAGAGGAAGCTGTGTTCCAAATCACACAGAATCGTTTAGATCAGGGGTCTCCAAACTACGGCCTGCGGGCCGGATGTGGCCCGCGAGGCCCTCTCATCCGGCCCGTGGAGATCTTTTTGTCTACGGAAAAAAAATTACGGAGATTGTTTCAAAACCCATTTGAAGCAGATGTGGCCAGTTGCCCAGATGAACTGCAGCTGGAAGTCATTGAGTTGCAAGCAAATGACCTCCTTAGGGACAAGTTCAAAATAGGACTGGTGGGTTTTTACCAGTTTTTGCCCAAGGAAGACTTTCCTAATGTCAAAACTTTTGCATCAAGGTACCTTTCAATCTTTGGAACAACATACCTGTGTGAACAAACATTTTCAAGAATGAAATACGTGAAGAACAATTTGAGAACAAACTTGTCCGATGATAATCTCAGGTCACTGTTGATGTTAGGGACAACAAATCTAAAGCCAGAAATGTCTGCTATTTTGGCATCCAGGAAACAATTTCACCATTCACACTAATACAGGTGTTCATGTGTAGTGTATCAATGTGTTATTAAATAATAACTGAATAAAATAATATTAAATAAATAATTAAAAACAACATCCATGTTTTGATTGTTTTTTATTTGGACCTCAAGTGTGTAGTCAGCCCCCGAACTGCTGTTTGATAGTTAATGCGGCCCTCGGGCTGAAAAGTTTGGAGACCCCTGGTTTAGATGAAACCTACATAATCTGAGAGAAATCATGTCCTGTTTTTAAACAGGGTAGAATGTAGGGGGAGGGGGCGCCCAGCAAGATAAATCAACATCTGCTGCCTTCAGGTTACTGCACAATCACACCTCTTTGGGCTTTGGAATGGCAAAAGGGGCCTCAGTGCAATTAAAAGGAAGTTGCTGTTGGGATCTGAAAACCTGGCAGATGCAAGTCCAATTACCTGAATATTTTGAAGGTCACACTTTCTCGAGCATTCCTAAAATACATGCCAAATTGTATTGAGAGGACACATCCTGGAATCATAAGCATCCTCTTTCTATGAAGTCCAAATGAAACAAGTGCTGACTTGGTGTAAGCCAGTTGAACTCAATTGACTTCTGTGGTGTTGCAGCTGCTTGCATCACATATAGACCTGGACACTAATTTGGAAACAAGTCCATAATTTAAACTTCTTCTGAGATCAGGCCTGCCGACAGCAAGTCAAAGGGGGCAATTGTCCCTGGATCCAACCGTTCAAAAGGGCTGTGAGCCCCCAGCCACGGCCACCATGTTGCAGCTGTGGTGGCTGGAGCCCCAGGCCCTTTAAATCACTGCTGGAGCACCAAATGGCATGCTCTCGGCAGCTCTGAGGGCTGCCTGGGCCAGAGGTAGTACAGTGCGCTCTGGGCAGCACTGAGGTTAGGCAGTCCCACTCCTTCTGGGAGCACGACCCCTTCTGCCCCTTCCCCACTGTGTCCAGGGGCCCAACAAGTCTATCAGCCCCTGCTGTCAGAGATGCTGTTTACTTGCTAGTCTATATTAATGGTGTGTTGTGTTGTGTTGTTTTGTTTTTTCATTTCACATGCAATAAAAATCAACAGACGTTTCAGCACAGTTGGTATTAAGCTATTGTAATGCCATTAATAAATTTAGCCAACATATTTATTTGATTGTCCAGACTGAGGTATGCAAAAGCTATGTTTGCCTTTTAGAAAAACAAAGTCCCTATTTTTATCCGGTATAATGGAGCCGTGGAAGTTTTCTTTATCCATATAAATGTCTAATTCTTTATGAATTCTGCTAAATTCTTAGACTACCTGATATGTTGTCATATTACAATGTTTTTTCCCCAAGTTCTACGTGTGTTGCTAATTCATTTCATTGGATGTTGTCTTGTGCTTTCAAGAACAGATGAAGAGGAACACCTTTTCTGCTTTTGCCATGTGATTTATTATTTTGTATACCTTTATCATGGCCCTTTTTAGTCATGTCTTCTTAAACTAAATATTCCCAGTTTTCTCATTCTCTCTTCATTTAGAGTAATGTTTGCCATCTGAACCTCTTCTATGTCTGTGATCTATATTTGAGATTGGATGGTGAGAATTCTCACAATATTCCAGGGATCAAAGGCACCCTATAGATTACTATGATGTCATTGTAGTATTTTTTAGTATTATTGTCTCCCCTGTTCCTTGTGCATTGCACCATCTTGATTGCTGTTTTGACCATTGCTGCACATTGAGCAGTTTTCATAGATCATATACAACGACATCTAGGCCTTTCTGTTGGGTAGTCATATAATTTAGAACCTAGAAATGTGCATGAGCAATTATTATCCCTTCTAATATGTATTACCAACCACTTACAAAGAACTTCATTGCTATCATTATCACCATTAACCAGGCTTTGTTTATTGAAGTCTCTCTGGGTATGTCTACACTACCCCGCTAGTTCGAACTAGCGGGATAATGTAGGCATACCGCACTTGCAAATGAAGCCCGGGATTTGAATTTCCCGGGCTTCATTTGCATAAACTGGGCGCCGCCATTTTTAAATCCCTGCTCGTTCGAACCCTGTGCCGCGCGGCTACACGCGGCACGAACTAGGTAGTTCAGACTAGGCTTCCTAGTCCGAACTACCATTACTCCTCGTGGAATGAGGAGTTCGAACTAGCGGGGTAGTGTAGACATACCCTCAGTCTTTTATCTAGACTTGATTGTCCTACATAACTTAACCCTCTCTGCAAACATTGACATCACAACACTCGCCCTCTTCAATACATTCATTGATGATCTGTTAAACACCATGGGCTGCGTCTAGATTGGCATGATTTTCCGGAAATGCTATTGATGGAAAAGTTTTCTGTTAAAAGCATTTTCGGAACAGAGCGTCTAGATTGGCACGGACGCTTTTCCGCAAAAGCACTTTTTGCGGAAAAGCGTCCGTGCCAATCTAGACGCGCTTTTCCGCAAAAAAGCCCTGATCGCCACTTTCGCGATCGGGGCTTTTTTGCGGAAAACAAATCTGAGCTGTCTACACTGGCCCTTTTGCGCAAAAGCTTTGCGCAAAAGGGACTTTTGCCTGAACAGGAGCAGAATAGTATTTCCGCAAGAAGCACTGATTTCTTACAGTAGGAAGTCAGTGCTTTTGCGGAAATTCAAGTGGCCAGTGTAGACAGCTGGCAAGTTTTTCCGGAAAAGCGGCTGTTTTTCTGGAAATACTGGCCAGTCTAGACACAGCCCAGGGGTATGTCTAGACTGCCTTTTCCGATAGTTCCTGTATACCTTGCTTTCTTTCACGATAGAACAGCCTCTAGACTGCCGCTTTTCTCCAAAAGAGCACAGTGCTGGAAAAAAGCAGCAGCCATTTTTATGCTAATGAAGTGTGGGATATTTAAATCCCTGCTTCATTAGCAATTTTGCCCAGCCTAATCTGCATCCCTCAGCCAACAGAGGGATGTAGTCTAGACATACCTCATGAGACCACCAATAGAAACTATCGGCTCCCCACTGTTAATCTTTTGCCTTGCTGAAAACTGACCATTTATTCCAATTCTTATTTTTTGTCTCAGGGGGTATGTCTACACTACCCCGCTAGTTCGAACTAGCGGGGTAATGTATGCATACCGCACTTGCTAATGAAGCCCGGGATTTGAATTTCCCGGGCTTCATTAGCATAAGCGGGGAGCCGCCATTTTTAAATCCCCGCTGCTTCGAACCCCGTGTAGCGCGGCTACACGGGGCTCGAACTAGGTAGTTCGGACTAGGGTGCCTATTCCGAACTACCGGTACACCTCGTTTCACGAGGAGTAACGGTAGTTCGGAATAGGACCCTAGTCCGAACTACCTAGTTCGAGCCCCGTGTAGCCGCGCTACACGGGGTTCGAAGCAGCGGGGATTTAAAAATGGCGGCTCCCCGCTTATGCTAATGAAGCCCGGGAAATTCAAATCCCGGGCTTCATTAGCAAGTGCGGTATGCATACATTACCCTCCTAGTTCGAACTAGGAGGGTAGTGTAGACATACCCTTAGTTTCTAAGCCATGATGGAACTTGACCTCTCATACTATGATGATTTAGTTTTCTTAATAGACCCTGTGAGGACTTTTGTGAAAAGCTTTGTAACAGCCTAATATTGACTTACTCAAAGACTGATAGGTGGAGAAGTTCAGTTTTCCTTAATTCAGAAGTTACACTGGTTTGTCCTTTTTTTGTATCCTGTTCACCTCGCTGTTTTATCCTCCTGCCTTTGGTAACTCCCTCAGCCAATACACCTGATAATGAAATGAGGCTTTCTGGTCTGTATTTCCAAGAATCACACCCAGCGGCGGATTTAGGGCAGGGCGAGCGGGGCGGGTGCCCCGGGCCCCGCTTTCCGAGGCCCCTGCGCATGTGCCGTGGCGCCACGGCGCATGCGCCATGTCAAAGGAGGGGATCCGTGACATTTCGTTGCCTGGGGCCCCGTGGCGCTGCCCTGGGCCCCGCGGCACTCTCATCCGCCCCTGATCACACCCATCATTAAGATGACAGGAAAAATGAGTGTGAGTATAAAGATTGCTACTTTCTACTACAATGATAGTGTAGTGATTTTCAGGAGAGACTGCTGACTTTTGTTAAGGCATTCCATTATTTTTGTTAGGGTAGAAGTAACTGAAAGGAGATGTTTTGGGTTGGGAGTTAAACATAAAGTAATGAAATCTGATAGGCATATAATGAAGTGGTCTCAGCCAGGGCCATCCTGAGGCAGGCACAGCATCTGGGGCAGCCCCCACCCCCAGTGTCCCAGGGGCAGAGTCTGGGGAAACCTCTCCTCCCTCACTTCATCCCTTTCCCAAGCCCTGTCCCAGCTCTGCCCTCTTGTCCGCTCCCTGGAGCTATGTGGCTCAGGAGATTATGGGGGCATGGTGCAGGGCAGCAGCACCCATGTGGGTGGTGGGAGCTGGCAACCTGGCAGCATGCTCCACCCCACCCTGCCTTGCTGCCCTCCTGGCCTTCTGTGCCCAGCTTCTCCATATTGGTGGGAAGAAGGTCAGGGCGTTCTGCTTCCCACCACTGCTGGGAAGTGAGCACAGGGGCTGGGAGAGGGTGGCAGCATGGAGCCGTCTGCCAGGCGGCTCCAGCTCCTGCCTCCCCAGTGAGTGTGGGGGGGAAAGGTGCAACACCTGCTGCAGCTCTGCACCAGGCCCCCAGAATCACCTGGTTCTTCTATCCATAGGACAGCTATGGCAGCCAAACCATCCTACAGATGGGACAGCTCTGGTCTCATGAATGAAAGGACCTTTGAGAATTTATCTGCTAGCAAATTTCATCCCCACAACAGGAAATGGCATTTCAATTTTCATTTGCAGTCACAGGCACCATAAGAAATTTACTTAAGCTGAATTCAGAGCAGTATTAAGGCCTGGGATTTAAAAAAGGTTATTTCCTTTGGGGACTGGTAAGAGAACTCTGGTCTGTTCCCACACACACATGCAAATGATGATAGCAAGCTTAAGAAATGGAAGTGAAAGCAAAAGAGCCTACCAAGGAGAGAAGAATGACAATGGAAGTGAAGGGAAATCTAAAGGCTCTGAGCAGAATAAAGGTCAGGGAGTAGTAAGGCTGTAGCTAGAGACAGAGAACCCACAGCAGGCACCTTAAAGGCAGCTGCAATAAGCAGCCGTTTCAGACAGTCCTTAACAGGACTATAGCAATTGTTCAGACAGCTTCAGTGGAGCGGCTAATTTGTACAGGAGCTAACCTTTGTCAAAACATCAAAGGAAGCCTGGCGTTAGCTTTAAAGGCAGAAAGGAAGTGAAGGGGTGTCTGAGTCTTAAGTTCAGAAAATTCTGAGATTTATTTTCAGTCACCTTCTCTGCTAAATAGAGCCTTTGCCCTCTTCTTACCAGGGATAAAACATATGAACTTCTAAGCAAAGGTTCTGTGCAGGGTGATCTTAAGTTTTAAAAGTTAAGTATCAGTAATGGCAACCCACAGCATTAGAAACTGAGTCCAGCCTCTTCACATTGTGAGATTTAAAATGTTATTCATAAATTATAAGTTCACCTTATTTGCCTTTTATTTTTTTGGATTTTTAGGGTGTACCTCGGTCACATTGCTCCACCTTTTTTCCACACCCACGAGGGCTAGAAATGTACCCTTCAAACTAGGAAATTCTCATGATTGCAGGATCTGGGTCTGCAAATGAAACACCGATCATTATGCGACTCCTTGTAAAACTGAGACCTGGCATCAGCACCAGTGCTCTCCAGCAGAATCTAGCAATAATTGTAGAGCCGTCCCTGTATAAAAAGGAGTGGATGCCCCAGTTCAGGGTTATCCTCATCAAATGCTGTGATACTATTTTACACACAAAGAATAATCAGACCTGAGCTATTTATTTTCGATTAAGCACCAACAAGGGAGAAGCAAAATAGTGTTCAAGAGCATCTATATGTCTGTCATTTATAACAAGTTGCAATCATTTTGAAAATAAAAAAAGCCTCTGTCTGCACCAAAGCAAATTCTTCGAAATTTAAAAAGAAAGGATGCAGAAAACAAAGGCATTGCAGTTTAATAGCACCCATCCAATCATTATTGTCAGCACTACAAGCAGCTCACCATTTTCCACACTGAACTGTAGTACATTTCATGTTTAATCTCACGAGGCACAATTAGAAACCAGATTTCAAACCGTTCTTCCCAAATTTCAAGGCTTCCTGGATTCACAAAGTTGGAAGAGGCAGTTTGGAAATTTTTTATGGGGATCCCAACTGAGACATTGCTAAATCTTCTCAGCCTGGATGTGTTGGGATCAATAGTTTGATTTGGGCCTGTCTCTAGTTCAGTGGATTCCAAAAAGTCTGTAACAGTGGTGGGCCACCTGCGGCCCATAGGGGTTCTCTGTGCACCCCCTTTCTAAACCCTTTTCTTCACATCTCTCTAGCACTGGGGTCCCGTGCTTACTAGGGATGTTTAAAAGCATTTAATATGGTAACCATGTAGCCACAAAAAATCATAGAGTGTGTCTAGACTACAGGGTTTTGTCTACAAAAGTGGACTTTTGTCAACAAAACTATACCTGCGTCTACATTGCTGCTGAGTTCTGTTGACATAATGTCAGCAGTTTTGTCGACGGCGGTAAATCTCATTCTACGAGGAATAACGCCTTTTGTCGACAGAGTTCTGTTGACAGAAGGCGTTTTTGCATCTACACTGTCCTTTGCGTCCACACTGTCATGTCGACAAAGCGGCTTGCTTTGTCAACAGAACTGGATGTAGTCTAGACGCTCTTTGTCGACAGAAGCTTTGTTGAAAGTATCTGTCAACAAAACTTCTGTCGACAAAGGCCTGTAGTCTAGATGTACCCTCAGAGGTTAAACATGCTTCTGGCTCTGTAGTATAAAGCTAAGCTTTATACTGCAGAGCCCGCAACAAAGCCTCCTCGGGAGAGGGGCTGCTGATGATAGCAAAGTCACCTCCCCAGGAGTGGAGAGGGCAGCTCCTGCCTGCCAGGCTCCCCGGGGAGGTGAGAGAAGCCTTCTCCCTAGGAGGGAACCCAGCAGCCCTAGCCCGCCTAGCTCCCAGAGAGGAAGTTCCGCTGTCTTTCTGCAGCAGAGTCGCCTCCCCAGAAGCCAGCTAAGCGTAACCGATACCATTAAACGATAAGCATCAGCTTATTGGTTAAATGGTTAGTCAGGTAAACACCAATATCCCCAGTACTTACTGTCTCCTCCCCCTCCCTCCCAGCACTTTCAGAGCATTGTGAGTCAGGTGATTCAAGACGTTCAAGCTCTGGGAGGGAGGGGAAAAGGGACGGGGCACAAATTAAACAATTCATGGCACTCCGAAAGTGCTGGGAGAGAGTTGGGAGGAGTAGGGACAGGATGCGCTCAGGGGGGTGTCTAGACTACAGGGTTTTTTAAAAAAAAAGTGGCCTTTGTTTGAAAAAACTTCCCCTGCATCTAGACTGCTGCCGCGTTCTTTCAAAAGTAAATCGAAAGAACGTGGCAGTTTTTTCGACTGCGAAAAGCCTCATTTTACAAGGAAGAACGCCTTTTTTCGAAAGTACTCTTTTGAAAGAAAGGCACTATGGAATGCAAACTGAGCTTTTTCGAAAGAGAGCATCCAGACTGCCTAGG
The DNA here is from genome assembly GCF_052426305.1 of Pelodiscus sinensis. Classification (NCBI taxonomy): domain Eukaryota; kingdom Metazoa; phylum Chordata; order Testudines; family Trionychidae; genus Pelodiscus; species Pelodiscus sinensis. The sequence continues at coordinate 20,915,747 of NC_143066.1, forward strand.
TGCTCTCTTTTGAAAAAGCGGCTTGCTTTTTTGAAAGTATTGGTTGTAGTCTAGACGCTCTTTTTCGAAAGGGGCTTTTTCAAAAGTATCTTTCGAAAGAGGTTTGAAGTCTAGACTTAACCTGGGAGAGGAGGTGGGGAAGAGACTGGACAGGGATTTTATTTTAAGGTAAATATAAATATTTCTTTTATATTATTTGAAGTTGATGACAGTTCTGTCAATGGATGAATGATTAAAGCAGTTCTACTTGCTCTGAAATAGTCAACATGATGTGTATTAATGCATTTAATCTTACCCTTGGAGTCATGGTTAGAGCACAGGACCGATTTCAATCTTGTGGTCCACTGAGATGAAGGAGGGCCACTCATGTGGCCCACTTACTAGTCGTGGTTGCCTATCGCTGATCTGTAACAATAAATGATGAAAAAAGCTCCCTTTCTTGATGCTGATTTTTTTTTCATTTCCCCTTCCCTTCCCCTTCTCTGCTCCATTTTCAACTGCTTGTTTTTCTTTAACATTATACCTGATTGCTGTTTTTACAGACTTAGTGGACCTTGAAACCAATAACCTTTCCTTGCAGTGGGACATGTGACCCATAATGCCAAAATTAGGCAAAAAGAATTCACTTGTCCCTAATCAAAACCAAACTGAACTACGGTTTGTCAGGCGTTAGTTTAGTAGTCTCCAATTATTACCAGTTTTCAAATTTAAATTAAAAAGTTTTGCCAGCCAGAGAGCAAGTATAAACTAAGATCTGATCACTCTTTTAAACGAATCAGAAATAACAGAGTAGATGTAATTGAATGACATAAAGCACTCATTTTCCAAAGATCATTATGCTGTAGAAAAAGGAGCCAACTTGATTAGAATTAGAAATGATTACTGTTGTTAACTAAGAAAATAAGGGTGGACCGCAGGATGATTGAGTAGTTTGAGGTTAATTCCGACAAGTCTGATAAACCAATTTCATATAAAAACCCCAGCTACCACCATCGTAGGCAGTTTGAGTAAGGGCAGATTAACATGGGCATGGAGACTGAACTTCTGTTGCATGTCTAGAGATCATTCACCCAGAAGATAAAACAAAAGACAGAACTATGTAGCACTTTAAAGACTAACAAGATGGCTTATTAGGTGATGAGCTTACTATTCCAGAAGATAAAGTGAGGACTTGGGTCTCCAAAATGGTCAATTCATTTAAAGTGCTACATAGTCCTGTATTTTAATTCATTTAAAATACTCCCAGCAAGCTGAAGAATGGTTAGATATATTAGGAAGATAATTCTGATGACTTATAATCATTATATATGTTTAGATTGCTAAGAGAACTAGTATTTTCCACCCAAATTACTATAAAATTCTTACAATTTAATATTATCTGGAAAGATTAGGTGTAATAGACTTGAGATAGCTGAATATTCTTCCATAGAGAGTGATACTAAAAGTCATAAGGAGGTGAAATAGAAACATGGGAAATGGGGCCACAACATCTGATAAAAGATATTTGAATGCCTGAAATAACGACCATGAATTTTTTTTTCCCATCTCCCAGTTGCATAAACTTGGAGTAAGAACACTGCAGATCTCTTATATGGGTTTCTGTTATTCGCTGTAGTTTCTAGCACCTCTTCCATCACATTAATAGCTGGAGCTTTTCCTACCATTCTCCTGTAGAAAAGGAACCCTTATCTCAACAGTTCTATGAAGCTGTTTGGATAAGATGAATGTACCCTATTAAAAATAGTGGTGAAGTAGGTGGAACATATGGGAGCTGTAAGTGGAACACAAGGGACCTGGAGGCATGAGTTAAAATCTACATTCGATTTCACAAAAGTGAAGCGAGATCTGCAGTCTGGGGTGTTCCTGAATAGACAGTGAACGCCAAGATTACTGCATACCATGGTGCAGCTGTCTGCCTCTTCTCAGAGATTTAAAACTCAGTTAAGAGGCCTAATGCAAGATATGAGGTGCACTAGCAGTGTGTCCAGGGAGCTTGCCCAGATCACATGCAGTAAGTGCTATGTGGCGTATGGTGGATACTGTATATTTAAGGAATTCAAAACTCAGCATTACATGTAAGTTTATAAAAGGTTAAGATCAAAGGCTGAAGTTCTCCAGAGATGAGAAATGAATAATAATAATACTAACCCAAAGTGAGGAAATACATGAGGAATTATTGTTTATGAGACTTAGGACTCTCCTTGAATAAATAGAGACAGTGCTGGATTTTGAGGAAAATGGCATTGGAGAAGGATTTATGACACAGGAGCGTGTCTTCTGAGAGCTGACCAAGACAGGGATCAAGAGGAAGTGAACAGCATCAAGGAAACACTTGACAAAGTGATGGCTGATAAAGCAGTTGGCTCTATTATAAATGAGACTTCATAAAAAGCTATAAAACCAATTACCCATTCCTAAACATACAGCACAAGCATCACATCAATTATTTCCTCCAATTCTAGTCTTTGCTACAGTGACATAAAAGTGAATAACAAGCTGTAGGAACCAGACTCCCATTTTTGGTATGCTCAGCACGTACTCTAACTCCACAGCAGTCAATAGGATTGCTCTGCATTTATTCTTGTGTTCAGGAGATTAGAATCTGGCCCTAGAAGGACTTATGGCTCCTATCCAATGTGTCCAGCGTTCCCAATTATAAAGGCCAGGGGCTAGAATGTGACCTGCACGCCAGTGCTTCGTATTTCAATAGCTCTCTTTTTGTGCTTGGTGTCGGAATAAAAGGGGTGGAGCAGAGGTAACTAAAACCACTTTTTGTACTTACAGATTTCTCATTGGAGCCAGATTTCTCATGAGGTCTGACTGGTCCCTGTTGTAAGTCAGAACAACCTCACGAGTGCCCTAAATCTTGCTCTGGCTGCCCACAGCTTCCTAAGTTCTATGAGAAGCCAATCGCCAGAGCTCAATGCATTCTAATCATGCCTCTGACATGTCCCACCTGTCTAGGCCTGCTTCCCCCTGCTGGGGTCTGCACAGAGAAGAGGGAGAAAGCAGCATACATCAATTCCACTGACTTTGTAATAAGCAGGGAACACTCTACTATTCACACCAGAAGAACTGGATTGGGCCCTGGCCAGACAAAGTTGCAGCCCCTATCGTTCCAGGGCTGTAAGAGGGGAAAGAATGAAATCAATGTGAGTTCTATGGAAGCACAGTCAAATTTGGCCTACATGAGTGGCTGAAGAGTAGATTCCAGAATAGAGGTAATTTAGTGAAAATAGTAATGTTGGATTTATTAAACAGAGCTTTCGACAGTTAGTGAAGTGAAGAAAACACAGAAGCATAATACAAAACTGTGAAAAGCAGGATTCAGAGAGGGTAGAAGCCACTAACAAGTGCGGAATATAGCCTTTTACAGCTTGTGGTGAAGTGTAAGGGCTCTTTGCACTTCGGTGCCCTTCTTGAGAAATGTCTCTGCTTATCCTGACATGAGAACCATGTCCTTCACCAAGGGATTGTAACTCCATCCATTTGATTCTCTTGTTAGACATCGCTGCATATTTACGCAATAAAAGTGTCATATCTGGCCATTAGATGTGACGGATCTCACCTTGAGACCACTGGAGGTATTAGGCCAGAGTGTGATCCCAAGGTACTCTAGCAAAACCTCATTAGAGCCTTCAGGGAAGTTCATGTGGAGTTAAACTTGTGACCCTGAGAGCAGACTCTATCCCACTGAATTTACCAATTGAACAATTTTTCATTTCTCTTGCTGCTACAGAGAGGGGCTTAGCAGAGAGCAGCTGAAATGCTACTTGTGCAAAATGGCGGCACCACTGCAGACAGTGCCCACAATTCCTGTATATCTCCTTGGAAAAGAGTTTTACTGTGGGATTTAACTTGTTTGGGACTGAGATTTTTTTAAAGGGCTTGTGATGTTGAACTTCAAAACATGCAGGCTAGCATAGCCCCAAAGATCTGTCAATTCATACAGCTCATTCCTTTCCAGAGTAGCATTGTTTCCTATCTCTGGTATATCATCTGATGCTTTGTCCAGTCAAGCTGTAAATATCTATTACAATGTTATACTTTCTAAACTCCTTCCTTGACAATTCATTTCCACATCCACAAATAATTTAATACCCCTTTCCTCCGCACACAAAGCCGTTTCCTGTATTCTCAAGTAACCCACCCTATAGTCAGACACCAATTGTAAGTGTCTGTAGCATCCACGTCTAGGTCTACATCCTGTAAAGTCTTAGAGCGCAATGCATGTCAAGTTCATTTTGTTCTCGTGAAGGATTATGTGTGTCTGGAGGGGGGGAGCATTAAGTAAACTAAAGCAAAATGTATAGTCTTCTGCACTGAGTACACTTCTAGTGTTCCAGCTCTCTTGATTGCAGAATTAAAATGAGGTAGAGTGTTTGTGCAGGAGGCATGACTCTAAGCACAATGCTGCTGGGTATGAATGTTATACCTTCCTCTCTTTCACTTTATTTCATGTTGTTAGATAGATCTAACTTGATGGTTCTGCAGCAGTGACATCATTAAAATTGTATTCAATTTGCATGCATTCTCTGCACAATGTTTCACCGTGTTCTTGTGTACACAGTACCTCACACCTCTACTATGAACCACTGCTCCTTCGATGGATATGTGAAACAGATAGTATGTCTACATTACAAAGTTAATTTGAAATAACAGCTGCTATTTCGAATGAACTTTAATAGCGTCTACACAGGCAAACTGCTATTTCGAAATAAATTCTAAATAGTGGAGCCCTTATTTCGAATTTGGTAAACCTCATTCCACGAGGAATAACACCAAAATCGAAATAGCTAATGCGAAATAAGTGCTGTGTAGACAGTTATTTTGAATTAGGGGGCCTCCCACCCTTCCCAGGGAGCCCTGGTGTCCAGTCTGGGCACAACCAGGAAAACTAATCTGCTCCCCCACAGCCTCAGAGCCCTTAAAGGGGCAGACTCTGGCCACAGTGCCTGTACCAGTTGCAAGCCTGCCAGCACCCAGCCAGTAGACCGTGCACCTGGCACAGGATGAGCGAACCACCCACTGCCACCCAGCCCTCCACCGCTCCCCAGTACCAGGCTGGCGGCTCCTAGGAGCCTTCCAGGGGCTGCAAAAGGCAGCGGAGATCATGGGCCTCGTTGAGGTTTGGGGGGAGGCCTCCAATGCCAATGATCTCCGCACTAGGTGCAGGAGTGCGGTCGTCTACAGCCGCATGGCTGCCAGCCTGGCCATCAGATGCCACATGCGCAGCCAGGAGCAGGCTGCATCCCCCAGCAGGCACACTGGCATGTCCACATCCCCGACCGATGTGATGGTCAGGGAATAAAGTCCCGGCGTGAAGCCTCTGGCACACAGAGGAGTTGCGGTACACCTGCGCGTCGTGTGCCTTGCCGGACCAGCCCACACTGATGTCCGTGAACTGGCCCTGGTGGTCAGACACGGCTTGCAGGATCATGGAGAAGTACCCCTTCCTGTTGATGTAGAGGGAGGCCTGGTGGTTCGGGGCACGGATGGGGATGTGCGTCCCATTGATTCCCCCCCCTCCACCGGAGTTGGGGAAGCCCAGGGTGCCGAACCCCTAGATAACCGCATCCAGGTCAGTGAAGTGAGGTGGACGACTCTGCAGAGCAGCACCCTGTTGATGGCCTTGACCGCCTGCAGAGAGACAAACAAAACTGAGGGTCACTGGGGTGCCTGGGTGGCTGGGAGTGTTTGTGCCCCGCCTTTCAGCCCAGTGGCCGGTGAGTGCCGTACCTGAATGAGCACCACTCTGACGGTGGATCTCCCCATGTCAAACTGGTTCCCCATGGATCGGTAGCTCTCCGGCGTGGAGAGCTTCCAGAGGACGATGGCCAGCTGCTTCTGGAGGGGGATGGCGGGCCTCATGCGTGTGTCCCATCACCGCAGAGCAGGGCGAGCCACTCGCAGAGCTCCAAGAAAGTGTCCTTCTTTATCCTGAAGTTCTAGGTCCCCAGCGCTCCAGGACGATGCAGTCCCACCAGTCGCTGCTGGCGTCCAGATGCTAGATGTGGCAGGGTACGCTGGCGTCCGGGTGCTGCTCCTCCAGGATCCCCAGGAGGAGCAGGGGGCTGGCATGCAGCAGGTTTGCAGCAGGATTGCAGCAAGACGTTCAACATGAGCACCAGAGTGCCGAGGGGCAGCTTTGGCTCCATGGTGCCGAGTGCTGCGGTATCCCAAAGGAGAGAGAGGAAAACACTTTGCTGTCCCTCAGCAAGGTCGGCAAGCAAGTGGGAAAGCTGAGAACCGGCTGTCCAGGGGGGTCCCTTTAAGCACGAGCCTCAGATAGCCTCAGACAGCAGCCACACAAAGCAACTACTGACCTGATGCCGGTTTCAGCTGCCCTTAAATGCAATCCAGCATCCAATCAGAATCCAATCAGCATAACGCTATTTCGAATTAGATTTTGTGTCTAGATGCATTATTTTGATTTAGCTTATTTCGAATTAACTAATTCGAAATAAGTTAATTCGAAATAGTGCAGTAGTGTAGACATACCCATAGATAGTGATGTGAGGCTTCTAAAGCATATGAGGAGAAAGGAGTGAGCACACTGGAATAAAGAATGCTTGTTTGGACAGGAATTAGGTTTGCCAAACTCCCAGCAAATTGATGCCAGGATCTTGACTAGGGTTTTGGGCAGTACCACAAACTAAATAATAGTATCTGAAGTGTCATCTGAAGTGACCTGTGGAATTTCATTTTAGAAATTGAAATTTTTCTTTTTCTGAAAGGGAGGACATGGGTTGGGGATATACTGCCGTGTTCAGAATGTGGGAAATGGATGTTTCTCCATATTTGTATATTTCTCTATAAAATTGATCAGAAATCAAAAGCATTTCAGGGTACTATGCAGAGTACTCATAAAAATGCTCTGCTACATTCACAGTCCATTTTGGTCAATTTCACAATCATAGGATTTTAAAAATGGTAAATTTCATGATTTTAGCTATTTAAATCTGAAATGTCTTGGTGTTGTAATTGCAGGACTCCTGACCCCAAAAGGATTTGCCAGGTTATTGTATGGTGCGGGGAAGGGGCCTTGCGGTACTGCAACCTTTACTTCTGAGCTGCTCTACAGCACTGGGCCCTCAGACAGCAGCTGCCACTTTCCAGCTACCCAGCTCTGAAGGCAGCAACAAAGAAGTAAGGGTGGTGTGATGTGGCATTGCCATCCTTATTTCTGCACTGCAGCTGGCAGGGTGCTGCCTTCAGAGCTGAGAAACCAACCAACAGCCACCACTTTCCAACCCCTCCCTCCCATTTCTGAAGGCAGTGCAGAAGTCGGGGTGGCAATATCACAACCCCCCAGAAAATAACCTGGTGACCTCCTGCAACTCCCTAATGGCTCAGGAACTTCAATGTTTCTCAAAAGGTGCCCCCTGTGAAATCAGCAGAGCATAGAGTAAAAGCAAACAAACAAAAAACCAGATTCCCCAGGAGGAGAAACCATGAGGAGACCAGGTTTCACGGACACATTTTTCATGGCTATGAATTCGGTAGGGCCTACTCATAACCCATCAAGGACAATTTTGAAACATGCTTGCAAAGGTGACTCCCAGCGGCTTTTCTATGCACTGTGTTCTATGATAGATACAATGGTGCTGCTACAGATCACTATCTCTGTATTATTTATTTATGGAAGACCACAGCCTCTGACTAAACACAAACCACAATTACTGATGTTGTCATTCACTCTCCAAAACAATAGAGCATTAATATTAATACTTTAATATTAAAAAGCCTCACAAATTATACAGCAGGCTGAGGGCTAGTATACATGGGAAGTTATTTTTGATTAACTCTATGTGGGGACACTTGTTTTCTGAAATAATGCATCCACACATGAAATAAATCAAATTTAAATGATTTATTTAAATAAATGTACCTTATTCCAGATTGATTTTCCTATACAGACAACCCCTACAATGAGAGAATAGATGAAGTTAGTGGCTTTTTTTCATGCCTTCTATGTCTTATTATGGCTTCTGGTAACTAATGGCCTTTTTGTGGAAGAAACTAACTTACATGTATGGATAGGCATGGAACAGAAGCAATTACTGGAAATAATGAAGTTGCCACCTATTGGCTGTGTCTAGACTGGCAAGTTTTTCCACAAAATCATCTGATTTTGCGGAAAAACTTGCCAGCTGTCTACACTGGCCGCTTGAATTTCCGGAAAAGCACTGACGATCTAATGTAAAATCATCAGTTCTTTTCCGTAAATACTATGCTGCTCCCGTTCAGGCAAAAGTCTTTTTCCAAAAGACTTTTACCTGAAAGGGCCAGTGTAGACAGCATAGTAGTGTTTTCTGAAAAAAAGCCCCAATCGCGAAAATGGCGATCGGGGTTTTTTTGCGGAAAACCGTGTCTAGATCGGCCATGGACGCTTTTCCGCAAAAAGTGCTTTTGCGGAAAAGCATCCTGCCAATCTAGACGTGCTTTTCCGAAAATGCTTTTAACGGAAAACTTTTCCGTTAAAAGCATTTTCGGAAATTCATGCCAGTCTAGACATAGCCATTGGGTTTCCCAGATGCCTCTTTTGAAGTTCAGTTGTTCTTATATGGGTATGTGGCTACAGAGCCATGAATGATGTTGGTAAGAACTACTCTACTCTAAACGCTTTGCCTGTATAGCCATAGGTTCAAAGCCCCTCCTACTGAAAATTCCAGCAAAAGGAGTTTTTTTTCCTGGTACCACATAGTTATACCACTTCTCTGAATAACATAAGCTATAGTGGCAAAAGGTGTGCTAGCTATGCTATGCTGGCTAGGGGGTTACTTTTTCCCATTTCAAATGCAGGCTAGACCTTCCTGGTCCTGCACCCTCAGGACCTGACCAGCCCCAAATGAGGGTATGTCTACACTACCCCGCTAGTTCGAACTAGCGGGGTAATGTATGCATACCGCACTTGCTAATGAAGCCCGGGATTTGAATTTCCCGGGCTTCATTAGCATAAGCAGGGAGCTGCCATTTTTAAATCCCCGCTGCTTCGAACCCCGTGCAGCGCGGCTACACGGGGCTCGAACTAGGTAGTTCGGACTAGGTTCCTATTCCGAACTACCGTTACTCCTCGTGAAACGAGGTGTACCGGTAGTTCGGAATAGGCACCCTAGTCCGAACTACCTAGTTCGAGCCCCGTGTAGCTGCGCTGCACGGGGTTCGAAGCAGCGGGGATTTAAAAATGGCGGCTCCCCACTTATGCTAATGAAGCCTGGGAAATTCAAATCCCGGGCTTCATTAGCAAGTGCGGTATGCATACATTACCCTCCTAGTTTGAACTAGGAGGGTAGTGTAGACATACCCTGAGGGACTTTGCTGGAGCAAGGGAGGTCCTCTGCTACCAGCCTCGCAGCATGCTGCCTCTCTCTGCTGGTGGCTCTGTCACGGATCTCTGGACTGTGGCTCACAGCTGCCAACAGCCCTATTGCTGCCAGCCCAGCCGGACATAGAAATGTAGAACACTAGAACTGGAACAGACCTTGAGAGGTCATCAAGTCCAGTCCCCTGCCCTCACAACAAGATTAAGCTCCATGTAGATCATTCCTGACAGGTGTCTATCTAACGTGCTCTTAAATATCTCCAGTGGTAGGGATTCCACAACCTCCTTAGGCAATTTATTCCAGTGTATAACCACCCTGACAGGAAGTTTTTTCTAATGTCCAACCTAAATCTCCTCTGCCTCAATTTAAGCCCATTACTTCTTGTCCTATCTTCAGAGGCCAAGGAGAACAATTTTCTCCCTCCTCCTTGCAATACCCTTTTAGATAATTTTGGGGGGGGGGAGAAGCAACTCCAGTGGCATTCCCAGTCCTGGCGATCCCCAGCCACCACTGGCCACGAATCCCCAGCAGCCACTGGCTGCATGTTGGGGTTGTTTGGTCCAGCAATTTCAGCTGGTCAGTATTTGTTCTTTTGATGGGAAAGCATTTGTCTGCTTTTTCAACATCTTTTTTTTTTCAACTAGCTCTTTGTAAATATCTTACAAATACATGTTTTTCAAGGAGTGGATCAAAGAGAGATGGACCTCTTTTGTAAGAAGTAAACTTTGTCAAAGATGGATGACTTGTCAGTTTACAGCTATCATTCATATAGTTTATACTGTGCTATTTTGCATGACACCAGCTTTTACACTGCAAGAACTAGCTGTCCTTTTCTGCTAAAGTGTGTATTCATGTCTTCATTTCCCAGCATAAATGGCAGGAAGTCTCATTCCTGAAAACTGACTAACCTAAAACACGTTTTGTCTGTATTTTAGATGGAAAGTAAAATTGCTTCCAAATTGAATTTTTATTATGGGGCAATTACTTACTGGCTGTGTCTACACTGGCATGAATTTCCGGAAATGCTTAAAACGGAATACTATTCCGTTTTCAGTTTTTCCGGAAAAGGAGCGTCTACATTGGCAGGCTGCTTTTCTGGAAAAGCCCCTTTTCCGGAAAAGCGTCTGTGGCCAATGTAGACGCGCTTTTCCAGAAAAGAGCCCCGATCGCCATTTTTGCGATCGGGGCTTTTTTCCGGAAAAGATTACTGGGCTGTCTACACTGGCCCTTTTCCGAAACAGTGTTCCGGAATAAGGACTTATGCCCGAGTGGGAGCAGAATAGTTTTTCCGGAATAGCGGCTGATTTTGTACAGTAGAGCATCGTTGCTTTTCCAGAAATTCAAGGGCCAGTGTAGACAGCTCGCAGCTTATTCTGGAAAAGCGGCTGATTTTCCCGAATAAGTGGCCCAGTGTAGACACAGCCACTGTGTATAGATGAGGATTGTAGAATAATAGTCTACATCCAATTTTCAATATTTACATTCTTTGTGCTTGTATCACCCTCTCCAAGCTATTTAAAATACATTAATGCTAAAGAATAGCTGTCTAAACCACCACACACCTAGAGTTCACCACACTATTCACCTCTGTTGTTAAGCCATAGATTTCAGTTTCTTTAATGCTGACCTATTAATGGAAGAGTATGGACTGTCAGTTGGTAAAAGTCTTTCTCTGTGGATAATGGTCCAGTCTAATAACACTTACTAAGATTAGCCTAGATTTCAGTCTGATTACTCCTATCATTATCTTAATGAGAGCTGGGGGAACGTAACATGTTTCAGAAGGAGGTTAGAATCTTGTAGGAGCAGGGTCAAAGAGTATGAGCCTGAGAAGTTAAGCACCCATATTATCCATTAGCCAGTGAAACTAGAGATTGCTCATTTAGTCTACGTCTAGACTACAAGACTCTTTCGAAAGAAGGTGTCTAGACTGCCACCACTTCTTTCGAAAGAGGAAGCCGCTTTTTCAAAAGAGAGCACCTATGCAGTCTGGATGCTCTTTTTCTAAAAAGCACTGTTTGCATTTAAGAACACCTTTTTCTGAAAGAGAACTTCCGAAAAAAGGTGTTCTTCCTTGTAAAATGAGATTTACCGCAGTTGAAAAAAAGTCACATTCTTTCGATTTAATTTCAAAAGAACGTGGCGGCAGTCTAGACGCAGTGGAAGTTTTTCCGAAAAAAGGCCACTTTTTTCGAAAAAACCCTATAGTCTAGACCAGGGCTCACTGAGCCACGATGAGCCCCGCTTGCCAGCTGCACTGTCCAGCATTCTGCTCATGCACAGATCACCCGGATCCGGCTCTTCCGAGACGTAATCTACTCACCATAGGAGAGTAGATTACAAAGATTGTCGAGCCCTGGTCTAGACACACCCTTAGAGCTGAGCAGTTCTTCAACTCTAGTAATGAGATCTGATTGCATGTTACTCGGCCCTCCTCTCGCTATATTCAGTCTCAGAAAAATCATTGACTTCAGTGCAAAGCAGGAAAACACAGTTATAGTTCCCGACCTTGCAAGATTCAGAGAGTAAAATTGGAGCTCAGTGCCCCACCAATTTATACCTTTGGCAAAAGTAATTGGAGTAAAAATTCAGTTCAAAAGCTTGTGCATGGAATGTTAATGAGCAGAGTTTGACTGTTTCATGTTAGGTTGTTGGATTGGGACTTAGGAAAGTTGGCTTCTGTTACCATTTTGCCACTAGGCTGTAGTGTGACTTTGGGCAAATCATATCAACTCATTGCACAGCAGTCTCCCATCCACAAAATAGGAATAATGACATTTGTAAACTGCTTGGTGATCTATGGATGGAAAGAGCAATAATAGCCAAGTGGGAATAATACATGTGGATTTTAAATAGTATTATATACAGGTATATTTCCATTCCAATCAAATATGAATGTCAGTTTCTTTCTGAAAAAGCTCTAAAATATCTCTCCCAGCCTCCCTAAAACAATAACAGCTGATGACTTTGTAACATACCTACTTCTGTTACTACTTTACATTCTTGACTGAATTTACTTAGTTCCTCTTTTTTGCAAACACACAAGGTCTGAGAGGCACTTTGATGCTGTGTGGAGATTGTCTACTGTGGATATCTGGTGTGGAAATGAATTTACACTTTGCTTTTGCAGCAAGGAGAGGAATATATTGTTCCCCCAAAATTGCTTCATATCCTTACAAAAATTTTAAAAAATAACCTCATTTTGTTAGGGAGTTGCTCACTGCTATAACATTGAACGTTTACTTTCAGATTTTAAGTTTCACTTCCACTTGAGAACTACTCTGACATACATTAGCTCATTTGGCTCATTTTACTTCTCAGTTTTAACACAGGTGAAGAATACTATAAAGTATGCAAAGGATTACTGCCACTGAACAAGGTAGAGAAGCTATGCATAATAGAAAAGGGCAAAAAAGTTAACTTGTTCCTCATGTTTAAAATATCCAGATTAGAAAACGTCTTAACTCTCCAGAATATTAAATGGGGGGGAGCATTTCTAAAATTTCATGTACAGATATTGCACCGTCTCAAGATTTTTTACTACTTTTATTAGCATGTCATTGCTTGCCTCCTAGCTTTTAAAAGCAGAGGTATCCAAAGTGGTCTATAACAATTAGGTCCCAGTGCTTTGCAGTGGTAATCAGAGAGCTGGCTGGTGGGGTACTGGATCCCTCATTTCCTCCTATTAAATTTCTGTGGATGATAGCTCAAAATATGTGTGATCCTTTTCTAATGTTAAATTTCCATTGCTGTATTAGCTGAACAGGCAGGAAGGTGGCTTGCAAGACGTTTTCCTATTTAAGATGTCATTCACATTATAAAAACGTTAGAGAACTCCTTTTTGAGGGACTTCCAATTTTCCAGTATATTTGGAATTACTGTAGCATCAGATACGAGTAAGTAAGAACAACATTGAAGGGTTCCATTTATTAATCTATCTGCTGTGTGATTAACTCACTCTTCCTTCCAGGAAGGACTGCTTGGCAGAGATGGAGTTCACCTTTCCAGGAGCGGGAAGGCCTTGTTTGGACACAGACTGGCTAACCTTGTGAGAAGGGCTTTAAACTAGGTTTGTCGGGGGCAGGTGAGCAAAGCCCACAGGTAAGTGCTGCATGTGCGGGACTGGGAGATGGGTTGGAAATGGGGGGGACTACGGCCTATAATGGCAAGGAGAAAGGAGGGTCAGGGCACAACAGGGAGGCAAGATCAAATCAGTATCTTAGATGCCTATATACAAATGCGAGAAGTATGGGTAATAAGCAGGAAGAACTGGAATTGCTAACCAATAAATACAACTATGATATCATTGGTATTACAGAAACCTGGTGGGATGGGACGCATGATTGGAATGTTGGTATGGAAGGGTACGGCTTGCTCAGGAAGGACAGACAGGGAAAAAAGGGAGGAGGGGTTGCCTTGTACATTAAAAATGTACACACTTGGACTGAAGTGGAGATGAACGTAGGAGATAGCTGTGTAGAGAGTCTCTGGGTTAAGCTAAAAGGGGTAAAAAACGAGGGTGATATCATGCTAGGAGTCTACTACAGGCCACCTAGTCAGGTGGAAGAGGTGGATGAGGCCTTTTTTAAACAATTAACAAAACTATCCAAAGCCCAAGATTTGGTGGTGATGGGGGACTTCAACTATCCAGACATATGTTGGGAAACTAACACAGCGAGGCACAGGCTATCCAATAAGTTTCTGGACTGCATTGGAGACAACTTTCTGTTTCAGAAGGTTGAAAAAGCTACCAGAGGAGAAGCTGTTCTGGATTTGGTTTTAACAAATAGGGAGGAACTAGTTGAGAACTTGAAAGTGGAAGACAGTATAGGGGACAGTGATCACGAAATAATAGAGTTCATGATCTTAAGGAAAGGTAGAAGGGAGACCAGCACAATTGAGGTAATGGATTTCAGGAAGGCAGATTTTGATAAGCTCAGAGAACTTGTAGGTAAGGTCCCATGGGAAGCAAGACTGAAGGGAAAAACAACTGAGGAGAGTTGGAAGTATTTCAAAGGGACGTTGTTAAGGGCCCAAAAGCAAACAATTCCGCTGTGTAGGAAAGATAGAAAATATGGCAAAAGACCAGCTTGGCTTAACAAGGAGATCTTGCACGATCTCAAAATAAAAAAGGAGTCATATAAAAAATGGAAACTAGGACAACTAACAAAGGATGAATATAGGCAAGCAACACGGGAATGCAGGGGCAAGATTAGAAAGGCAAAGGCACAAAATGAGATCAAACTAGCTACAGGCATAAAGGGAAAAAAGAAGACCTTTTATAAATACATTAAAAGCAAGAGGAAGACCAAGGACAGGGTAGGCCCACTGCTTAGTGAGGAGGGAGAAGCAGTAACAGGAAACTTGGAAATGGCGGAGATGCCCAATGACTTCTTTGTTTCGGTCTTCACCGAAAAGTCTGGAGGTGTGCCTAACGTAGTGAATACAAGCAGAGAGAGGGTAAGTTTAGAAGATAGGATACACAAAGAACAAGTTAAAAATCACTTAGGAAAGTTAGATGTCAGCAAGTCACCAGGTCCTGATGAAATGCATCCCAGGATACTCAAGGAGCTGATAGAGGAGGTATCTGAGCCTTTAGCTATGATCTTTGAAAAATCATGGCAGACAGGGGAGATTCCAGAAGACTGGAAAAGGGCAAATATTGTGCCCATCTATAAAAAGGGGAATAAGAACAACCCAGGAAACTATAGACCGGTCAGTTTAACGTCTGTCCCAGGGAAGATAATGGAGCAGGTAATTAAGGAAATCATATGCAAACACTTGGAAAGTAAGAAAGTGATAGGGAATAGCCAGCATGGGTTTGTGAAGAACAAGTCATGCCAAACTAATCTGATAGCTTTCTTTGAAAAGATAACGAGCCTTGTGGATAAGGGAGAAGCGGTGGATGTCATATACCTAGACTTTAGTAAGGCATTTGATACGGTCTCACATGATATTCTTATTGATAAACTAGGCAAATATAACTTAGATAGGGCCATGATAAGGTGGGTGCATAATTGGCTGGATAACCGTAGTCAGAGCGTGGTTGTTAACGGTTCTAAATCCTGCTGGAAAGGGATAACAAGTGGAGTTCCTCAAGGGTCTGTTTTGGGACCCGTACTGTTCAATATCTTCATCAATGATGTAGATATTGGGATAGAGAGTACGCTTATTAAGTTTGCAGATGATACCAAACTGGGTGGGGTTGCGACTTCTTTGGAGGATAGGGACATAATTCAAAATGACCTTAGCAAGTTAGAGAAATGGTCAGAGGTAAACAGGATGAGGTTTAATAAAGAGAAATGCAAAGTGCTCCACTTAGGAAGGAACAATCAGTTCCATACATACAAGATGGGAAGCGACTGTCTAGGAAGGAGCATGGCGGAAAGGGATCTAGGGGTCATAGTGGACCACAAGTTGAATATGAGTCAACAGTGTGATGCTGTTGCAAAAAAAGCAAATATGATTCTAGGTTGTATCAACAGGTGTGTTGTAAGCAAAACTCGTGAAGTCATTCTGCCGCTCTACTCTGCACTAGTTAGGCCTCAGCTGGAGTACTGTGTCCAGTTCTGGGCGCCACATTTCAAGAAAGATGTGGAGAAATTGGAAAGGGTACAGAGAAGAGCGACAAGAATGATTAAAGGTCTAGAGAACATGACCTATGAAGCCAGGCTTCATGAACTGGGCTTGTTTAATTTGGAAAAAAGAAGATTAAGGGGGGACATGATAGCGGTTTTCAAATATCTAAAAGGGTGTCACAAGTAGGAAGGCGAAAATTTGTTCCTCTTGGTTTCTGAGGACAGGACAAGGAGTAATGGGCTTAAAGTGCAGCAGGGGAGGTTTAGATTGGACATTAGGAAAATATTCCTAACTGTCAGGGTGGTCAAATATTGGAATAAATTGCCAAGAGAGGTGGTGGAATCTCCCTCTCTGGAGATATTTAAGAACAGGTTAGATAGACATCTGTCAGGGATGGTGTAGGTGGAGCTTGGTCCTGCCTTGAGGGCGGGGGGCTGGACTCGATGACCTCTTGAGGTCCCTTCCAGTCCTATGATTCTATGATTCTATGATTCCCACCTATACATTATCCATTTTCTTCCTTTTCTTCCTCGTTTGAAAGCTGGACAATTATCTGGGTTGATGTGAGCAAAAGCTACTCAAAGGAGTTAGGATGACTGGAGGATTGTACCAGTATTTAGGGGAAATATCTGAGTATTTTTGTGCAGCATTGGGGGCATTGGTATTGCTTGTTCAGAAATTCGACAACATTAGTGGAGAAATGTTGGCCTCAGTAACATGGTAACTTATTAAAATAATTTCTTGTCTTATCATCTGGGGGCTGATTTGCAAATCCATAACTGATAGAAGTGATCCTTAATTACACATATAGATTCATAGAAGTCTATTGTCATTTGGGTAATAACAAATTTTTAAACCTGTCTGTGAAAAATGATATAGTAAGTTATTATTTATTTAGGTATCACAGATTTGTGAGTACACAGTTTCTCTGTCATGTGTAGTTTTATCTTTTTAAAACATCTATTTTATTCCTGAGATGTCATTATGGGACTAAAAACGCATTCTTTGTTCACTAAAGCCTCAATTCTAGGGGAGATTTGGAAATAATGCAAGGTTAAGGCCTGATTCTGAAATAACTTATTCTGTTGTAAACTAATAGAAACACCTGTGAAGTCATTAGAACTTCAGCACTATAAATGAAAGGAGAATTGAGACAAAAAAAAGTAGGTGTAAATAACTGGGTATAGCAGTTACAGTTCGTGATATGCTACAACATTTTTGGTGATCATGCTTGGATGAAAATGTCAGGCTTTACTGGGAGAATGTATTACAAATGAATAGTCCCTGATATTAAACTTGGCTTCTAAAAATAATGCACTATCCATGCTATAATTTAATACAAGAAATACTCAGCTACCTTACTTTGGGTGGTAAAGAACCTTCTAAATTGGTACAAGTGCCACACGTGAAGGCACCACATTTAAAAATTGAGGGGTAGATTTTCAAAGGCACGAAGAAAATTAGGTATCCTACTCCCATTGAAACTCAATGAGAATTGTCCTCCTGTTGTGTCTTGGAAAATCTCCTTAGGCCCTAGTAAGATAATGCAGTGAAGTGTGTCCATGTAAATCAACCTTTAAAAGTGGTGAAGCAAAACTGAATTTTCATGTATTTTTTGCTGTAGTTCACAACAGGGGAATAGTGCAATAATTAGCCTAATTTGATTCAGAGATTTCTATATCTACCTGAATAAGCAGTGAGGTGCAACAGGATGGCCTGTGGGAATATTGTAAACTAGAATGACTAAAGGAGCAGGAAACATGCCTTATAGCAATAGACTCAAGGAGCTCAATCTCTTTAATTTAACCTAGAAAAGGTTGAGGGGTGCCTTGATCACATTCTATAAGTCTCCATATGGAGAATTAAGCATTGGATAATGGGCTCGTCAGTCTAGCAGAGAAAGGTAAAACATGACCCAAGCTAATCAGAACTAAGGTGCACATTTTTCACAGAGAGGGTAATTGACCCATTGGATCAATTTACCAAGGGATGTGGTGGATTCTCAATCACTGTCAATTTTTAAATCCAGGTTAGATTTTTTTTAAAAAATCTGCTCTAGGAATTGGGGAATGTGTTTGGGGCTGTGTTGTACAGGAGATCAGACAGGATGATCATCGTGGTCACTTCTGACCTCGGAACCTACAAGGCCCTGTCAGAAAAGCATGCTGGGGAGGAAAAAAATATACAGGGCCAGGAATGAGGCTCCTTTCTTTTCTAATCTTGGTAGCAATGCTGATTCTCACTATATTTCAGCAAAAGACCAAAGAGTGAACATAGCACAACTGATGGAAAAAGATGGGGAAAGTGAAAAATGCCTTCCATCCTTCTTGTATCTGCACAGCACCTGACCAGAATCAAGCCTATCATTAGAACTTGGTACCCATTACTTTAAAAAGGCAGATAACTATAAAGCTTTACAATTTGTCTACACAGGGCTCAATATCCCTTAAAATGAGGGATAAGGGATCTTTCGGAAAAGGCTTTATTTTCTGAAAGATCCGCGTCTAGACTGGCGCTTTTTTCCGGCAAAGCTCCGAGCCAGAAAAAAGCGGCAGCCATTTTTATGCTAATGAAGCGGGGGAGATTTAAATCCCCGCTTCATTTGCATTTGCGATATGTCTAATTTGCATCCCTTTTACGGAAAAGGGATGCAGTCTAGACACAGCCATAGAGTGCTTTCCTCTGAAAAGTACAATGGCCTCACAGTAGGTGGATCAGTTTTGTTCCCTCTGTTTGCAGTTATGCACTTGAAAAACTCTCAACGTCCACTGCAAGAATGTGAAATTTTAAAGTGGATATATTTGGAAAAAACAAAAAGGGAACTAATACATCATCAGTTGGCCAATTAACTGCTGTGGGAACACAACTCAGCCTAACTTCCCTTGACATAAAGGAGCACAGGATCTGAAATGTTATTAAATCTTATAAAAGCAATGAGTAGTTCTGAGACACCTTAGGGTGTGTCTAGACTACATGCCTCCTTCGACGGAGGCATGTAGATTAGCCAGATCGGAAGAGGGAAATGAAGCCACGATTAAAATAATCGCGGCTTCATTTAAATTTAAATGGCTGCCCCGATCTGCCGATCAGCTGTTTGTCGGCAGATCGGGGGAGTCTGGACGCGATGCCCCGACAAAGAAGCCTTTCTTCATCGACACAGGTAAGCCTCGTGAAACCAGGCTTACCTGTGTCGATGAAGAAAGGCTTCTTTGTCGGGGCATCGCGTCCAGACTCCCCCGATCTGCCGACAAACAGCTGATCGGCAGATCGGGGCAGCCATTTAAATTTAAATGAAGCCGCGATTATTTTAATCGCGGCTTCATTTCCCTCTTCCGATCTGGCTAATCTACATGCCTCCGTCGAAGGAGGCATGTAGTCTAGACACACCCTTAGAGATGCTCATCAAAGAGACTTTTCAGCATTCCCCACTATTAATGGATTCAGGGTTGTCCTGAGTATTAGAGGAATTCATAGAATTGTAGAATACTACAACTGGAAGGGACCTCCAGAGGCATTAAGCACATATGGAAAGTGTCAAAAACAAACATGTGCACACACATCGCTTGAACTTTGGAAAAGTTTGGATCCAGATCTGAATGTAAACTCTGATGCTCCAGAACCTCTAAAACCATTTGAAGCCCGCCTGACATTTGGGCAGTGCCTGCTTGTGCTGATTAGTGGCTTGTGATCTGCTGGCTACACTGGCCACACTGCTGGGTGCATTCTTCTTGCAGGCCCAGGGCTTCCATGTGCCCACCCCAACTGTTTAATCATGCAAACCCAAAGACCTCTGCCCCAGCCCTTACCCTGACCCTTTCATGAGGCCAAACCCCTGTCATGCCTTATCTCCGAGGTTCCACCCCCTCCTTACTCCCTCCCCCACTCTCTGTTGCTAGCTCTCCCTCACTCTCACTCACTTTCACCAGGCTGGGCCAGGGGGTTATGGTATGGGAGGGGAGGTGGGCTCTGGGCTGGAGTAGGGAGTCAGGTTGTAGGATGCAGAGAGGGGGGTGATGGTTACCTCAGGCAGCTCCCAAAGGGGCCTGGCACAGCACTTCCCTCTGTCAGCAGCACCAGTGGCCAATGGGAAATCCAGTGTTGTCGCTCAGGGTGGGGACAGTGCACAAAGACCTTCTGCCCCCCCTCCAAGAGGCTGCAGGGTGCTGCTTCCAGGAGCAGCATGGAGGGAGGGTGAGCAGGAAGAGTGCTTTTGCTCTGCTGAGCTGCTGGCAGAGGCAGTCAGGGACCCCCAGGCCTTTTTAAATCCCTTGGTCCCCTGGACAATTCTTCCCTTTGTCTCCTCCCATCAGTAGGCCTGACCCTGGGGTTTGGGTAATGGGTTGATCATGCTTAGCTACAGTGAGGTAAAACCTGCCTGTATCTTGTCTCTTCTAGGCTATTACAATGAGTAAAATATTTACATGCAAAAAACACAATTTCTTTTTGCAGTGAAGACATAGCTCCTGTTTTGCACAGATCTGTCTCTCTCAATCCAGACAGTATATGAACCTCCTCAGATAACTCTCTTCTACAGATCTTCCAGAATTTCCCCAGGTTTTTCTGTGGCCCACAAAATTCTGAAATTTAAAGGTAGCATAATAGTGCCATATCAGTGCTGAGGAAAAACCAAATAGGAGAATTAGTCGCTAGAAGATATTGGAGACTGTGCTTGAAGACTTTGGGTATGTCTACACTACAAAGTTAGTTCGAACTAACGGACGTTAGTTCGAACTAACTTTCCTAGGCGCTACACTAGCGCTCCGTTAGTTCGAACTTAATTCGAACTAACGGAGCGCTTAGTTCGAACTAGGTAAACCTCATTTTACGAGGACTAACGCCTAGTTCGAACTAGCTAGTTCGAACTAAGGGCTGTGTAGCCCTTTAGTTCGAACTAGTGGGAGGCTAGCCCTCCCCAGGTTTCCCTGGTGGCCACTCTGGCCAACACCAGGGAAACTCTATGCCCCCCTCCCGGCCCCAGACCCCTTAAAGGGGCACGGGCTGGCTACGGTGCCCGTGCCAGGTGCAAGCCTGCCAGCACCCAGCTAGCAGACCCTGCACCTGGCACGGCACAGAGCCACCCACCCGATGCCCCCCAGCCCACCCCCTCTTGCCGGGACCAGGCTGGCGGCTCCCGGGAGCTTGCCCTGGACCGCAAGAGGCGGGCATCTTCCTGGGCTAGTGCGGACATCGTGGACCTCGTCCACGATCTCCGCACTAGGCACAGGAAAGTGGCCGGCTAGGCCAGGAGAGCTGCCAGCCTGGCCACCCAGGAGCAGGTGTGCATGAAAATCAAGGGGGTCCACTGAGACCCCCGACCCTGAGCCCTGAGCTTACAATGGCCGTCCTGGGTCAGACCAAAGGTCCATCTAGCCCAGTAGCCTGTCTGCCGACAGCGGCCAACCCTAGGGACCCTGGAGGGGATGGACCGAAGACAGTGACCAAGCCATTTGTCTCGTGCCATCCCTCTCCAGCCTTCCACAAACTTTGGGCAGGGACACCACTCCTACCCCCTGGCTAAGACTACTCCATGGACCCAGCCTCCATGACTTGATCTTACTTCCCTTTAAACTGTGTTCTAGTTGTAGCCTTCACAGCCTTCTGCAGCAAGGAGTTCCACAAGTTAACTATTTGCTTTGTGAAGAACAACTTTCTCTTACTAGTTTGAAGCCTGCTACCCATTCCTTTCCTTTGGTGTCCTCTAGTCCTTCTTCATGGGAACTCAGGAAGAACTTTTCTGAATGCACCCTCTCCACCCAACCCCTGCTTTTAGAGACCTCTATCCTGTCCCCCCTCCGTCTCCTCTTTTCTAAGCTGAACAGTCCCAGTCTCTGTAGCCTTTCTTCATCTGGGACCTGTTCCCAACCCCTGATCATGTTAGTTGCCCTCCCTTCTCTCAGCCTTTCTCTTCCCCTCTCCCACCTCCTTTCCCAGTCTCCCCCAGTTTTTTTCAATAAAGACAGAGTCAATGTTGGAAGAAACGTTATCTTTATTTTGTACATCAATAAGAAGGGGGGCTAGGGAAGGGTAAGTGGAAGGAGGTGAGGGAGGAATGGGGTACGAGCCCCCGATGGGGACGACTGGGCTGGCTCTGCGGGCTTCTGGGGGTGGAAGCTCTCCTGCAGCCCCCCAATTACCTCCTCTCCCCAGATGGCAGCCTGCGGCAAGTGCAGCCGGGCTGATGGCCGAGTGGTGTGATGTGCCCAGTGTGGGTACTCCGGGCACTCCAAGCCAGAACTTCTTTGCAAGTGGGGCACCCCTTAGAACTGTGTGTCCGGGGTGGGGGTCGGGACCCTTTAAGCGCAGCCCTCGGCTAGCCTGAGACAGCATCTCCATGCTCTAAGTCCTCCTTTTATGCCCTGCCAGCACTGCTTCCGGCCATCCTTAAGCCCTGTTCAGAGTCCACTCAATGTGGACTTGCTAGTTCGAATTAGCAAAACGCTAATTCGAACTAGTTTTTAGTTCTAGACCCGTTAGTTCGAATTAGCTTAGTTCGAATTAACTAATTCGAACTAAGTTAGTTCGAACTAGCGCTGTAGTGTAGACGTACCCTTTGTTAGTGCAGAAGTACCGTATGCATGTAGATTTCTTTTTGTGGTGTTGGTTCTTGCATTCTCTGCATAAGTTTATATAGTAAGGATAAATGTTTCTAGAACACCAGTGAAATAGTAATAATCTTGCCATTGGTTCCAGGTGACTTCAGTGAGATTTGGAGTCCTGCTCCAAAGTCCTGCTCTGAAGGTAAAGAGGTACAAGAAAGATCTTTTCGTTTTCTTAAAAAAAGTAAAACATATGAACCTTAGAAATGTGTTTGCCTGCCTCTCTCTCTCTCTCTCTCTCTCTCTCTCTCTCTCTCTCTCTCTCTCTGGTAATGGGAATACAATTTTCTACTAAGAAGCTCCACTCAAATCCCAGAAGTTTCTTATGAAAGAGCAGCCATCACCATTTTTTTCTCAATTAACTAGTGTATTTATTCCTGGGGAATCTCTGGAGAAAATCTCCCTGTCTTATAAAAATTATAAACTGTGTAAAGCAATGGACAGGGCCTGCAAATCAGTAATTCCCATTGACAAAATCTTTCTGTTGCAGATGAGACTGAGATATTATATAATGTTGATTTATGGTGACAATTAAGACTACTTTACTGAAGCCTGTTTTCACTGTGAAGTCCCTGGGGATTGTAGGGCTTCTAAATCTTTCAGCGTCTGTATCCCAAAAGACTTTGATCTCAGGGAAAGGATTTAGAGATTATCAACCTAGCAAAGGATGAAAACTGTTGGAAAATTCCTGAGCAGCAAATGAGTTTAACCAGGATCTTGTGTAATCCAAAGGATTTACACAACCCCCTGCAACTCAGGCCACAGAATCTTTTCTGTTTAAGTTCACAGTCACTATTACTTACTGTTTAAGCCCAGGTGTGATGGTCTAACCCTCTCAGTTGCTTTCTTTGTTTGCCATCACCGGGAGCCACTCTCTAGGGTGGAATCAGAGGATAGGCTGGCAGGCTGAGGGGACCAGCAGCGGGGACAAGAATGAATGTTAGGACAGTGCTTAAAGTGAATAACTTTCAGGGGGAAGGAGATTAATGTCTTGGGGGGCTGAGGGGGGAGGGGAATGCCAATGTGTCATCACCATGGGATTTTAAAAGGAAAAACCTATGCTGTTTGGTACAGTCCCAAGGAAAAAAAATCTGCTCATCAGAAGTAACTTTGAGGCAGGAGTAGAAGTCATGCCCGGAAGGAATGGTTTAATGCTGTGATATGCAGAGAGAGGAGCAAACACCACCGCAGGCAAGGACAGTCCCTTTCCGTGCAAACACTGGCTAAGAGAGAACCTTAATGACAATCTGTGAGATACAGCCTGACTGCCAGGGACATGAGCCTGGCTTTGCCGACATGGACTTGACCCCGGATGGGTTACTTTACTGGAAAAGATCCCAGACATCCTAGTCTGTAGTATCTCTGGTATCATTCGCAGATATTTCTGACAAGTGACGCACGTGCGTGTAAGTGCCCACATTATGGTTGTCCCGATATGAGGTAATGGTGCAAGAAGCACGTATGCACAAGTAAGCAGGGGAATGATCCTGCTCATGTGAGGAGCTCTCCTGGCTTCTACACTACCCCGGTGAAACGAGCTAGCAAAAGGATCTGAGTCCCTGCTACCACTTCCTTTATCCAGAGGCCTCCCTGTCCTGGAGGGTTCCTCTTCCACTCTCCTGCATGGCAGAGTCCTCATAACCCCAACAAGGCTGGGCCCAGGATTCCTGGCGGCATTGACCCCTAACTTTGTCATGGTCACCTACGTCAGTGGCTAGGGTGGGGTAGGCAATAACATGGCTCTGGTTCACTGGGGTTAGCTCCTGACGGGACGTCGCCACTATATTTACCTGCATGGCCTCAGGTATGGGCAATTGCAGCTCCCGCTGGCCGTGGATTGCTGTTCTCAGCAAAAGGGAGTGTCCGGCAATGAAAAATACAAAAAGGCGGATGATTGGCATCTGGCTCATGTTTCCAAATATCACATGATTCATAGGACTCCTACGGAATTATGTAATTTTGCAACAGGTTTAAACTGCACAGCACACAACAGAGCTATAACAGGTTAGCGTGGGCAGGGCCGGATTAAGGCATTGGCTAGCTGGGCAGTTGCCCGGG
This sequence comes from Pelodiscus sinensis, assembly GCF_052426305.1. NCBI lineage: Eukaryota > Metazoa > Chordata > Testudines > Trionychidae > Pelodiscus > Pelodiscus sinensis. Next base: position 20,940,306 of record NC_143066.1, read on the forward strand.
GTGCCAACCTGTGGGGGGTGCCTGATAGTTGCTGTAAAGGGTGCGTAGCGCCCCTTATAGCTGCCATCAGGCACCGCGCGCCCAGCTCCTGGATCACGGGCTGCAGCAGCTCCCAGCGGCCACTCTGCAGCGGCCGCCTGGGGCGGGGGCAGCGTTAACCCCCGTAGCACTGGCCAGCAGCGCCTTTCCCCTCATAGCTGCAAGGCCCTGCACGGTCAGGCTTGGCCCACCCCAGGTGGCCCCGGGCTGTGCTCCAGCGGTGGTAGCTGGGCCGGGCACGTGCGTCCTGCTGCCGCCAGCTCCGCACGCCTTCCCCCACGCACTGGGCAAGGGCGGGGCCACGCATGCGCCCTCCCCCAACCCGAGGCACAATTAAACTGTCTGCCCAGGGTGCCAGAATGGCTCAGTCCAGCCCTGAGAGTGGGGTCATGGAGGATAGCAGTCCTGAAACAGCGGATGACATACATGAATTGGGAGGGACAGGACCAGAAGGAAGGGGGAAAGAAGAGAGGTTATTAAGTCATTAATGTGATGGTTTGCATGGATTGATGGTTCTAGAGGAAAACAAAACATTTTTACTAGTCTTTTTGAAAGAGATCTGGCTATAGTGTTCTTCTAAAGCCAATCAGATAAGTTCCATTGGTTTAGATTTGCAAACACTGATCAGAAACACATGTAATTTCCTAGTATTATTCACTGTTTATTGTAAGGTATTGGTCAACATAACTGGTTGAGGATGATGCAGACACAGGGTGAAATCCTGCTCACATGACTCTCATACACAGAGTCCTATTGACTTCAAGGCAAGCAGAATGCTATTCTCGTGTGTAAATTCAGGCTCTCTGGCAGTGAGCCAGAGAGTAATTTTGAAAAATAAGATTACAGGTAGCCTGAGCATGGTGAGTGGGTGGTTTCATCCAGTTCTTAGAACTCAGCTACAGACGTCTTGAGAGCCTGTTGGCACCAATTAGCATTCTTGTTTGTGATCTCAGCAGAGTGGACTAGAACCGAACGTGCATGGAGGCATTTTCTCTTTTTCCAGCTGCCCCTGTAGGTAGTTGTTGAGGTACCTAAGCAGGGCAGTGTTCCTTTGGGAATGACAGTCTGGCATCTTTCACTAGCATTACATGAATAGTGAGTAAACCTGAGTGTTCAGTTGACAGTGTGTAGTTCGGTGATTACAGCCTCGCATGCAGTAGCCACAATGGGAGTAATTAATCACGTGTTTCTTCCTTGGAAAAGCTCTAATCTGATCAAGTGTTTATAAAGCATCGCTTTCCAGGCTGCTCAGTTGAGAAAATATAGCCCCAGTTTACCTGACTAGATAACCTACGAAATAGAAAATCGTAGAGTGAAGTAAGTGCAGACTTTGTGGAATACAAAATGATGGCAATAATAGTGTTTTACCGGATAGAATGTCTGAAATAATCAGTATAAAGCATTACAAGGTGTGTTTGTCTGGAAACAATATTTAGGAATTCCTGTTTCATTAGCCCTCACCTGTTTTCCTCTCTTGGTTGCTGTCAAATACAGCACCCCTTTTGAGATGGTGTCTTTTCACTCTCTACACTGGTTTTCTGCTTTCCAGCTGGGAATGGCTACTCTGTGTGGAGAAAATCCATATTAGCACCCTTTAGTTGTTTGACTGGGTGATGATTTAATAATCACAAATTACAGAGAGAACTTGGCATAAGGAAATAAATGGCCTAATAAAAGAAGAGTAAATAAGCAAGATATTAGCATATCCTCTGTGGAAAATGGGGTCAGCTTCTGAAGTCAGTGTGTCAGCCTTTTGCTTGTAGTTGTTAAAGTGAACAATTATGTGGAGGTAGCAGCATTAGAAATCTGGTGTTTATCCTGACATATTTATCTTGCTGAAGACATTAACCTCTGACATGTAAGAGTACAACAACCATATATTAAGCACAGGGACAAGGAAGGAAAAAAAAACATTGAATCCTGTGATGCCTTTCATTTGCTAGAAGACTAAAAATGTCCATGTGCTATGGTACAATTATAAAGGGCCTAGCTATTGGAGAAAAGAAAGACTTGCGAAAGACTCATGCTTTGAAGAAGAAATGAAGATTATATTTGAGCAGCTTACAGAATACTGTGCTTTTCCTAAATGGGCAATGCTTGCTTCTCTCCATATCATTAATTCCCCCTATTATTTATACTTCTGATAATATTGAAGAAATTACTCACCTGGTCTTCTCACCCACTTTCTGTAATTTGGAGGCTTTGATTAAGCATGGCCGTCCAGTGGTGCTAGAGACGTTGAACCTGCAATTCCATGCTGCTGGGGAAATCAATGAGCATTCAAGTTGGGTGTGAAGATAGAGGGACTTTAGGTACATTGCTCTAGTCATGTGCTGAGCCCTGGTATCTGGGAAGAGGGATGATCTGCTGCTGACGGGGAGAGTGAAATCCAATCTTTGTATGGAACAATGAAGGATCAATATGGGTACCAATCACTTCTTCATTTGCACCGTGTTGATTTTCCCCCCAATCAACCCTTCTGAAACAAACCTGCAAGTGTCAAAGGGACTGCAAGTAACATTCAGTTTCCTGACCTTATGACCACATACCATGGACCTGTCTTCAATCTTGTACCATCATTTAAACTGCACAGTGGGTGTAAACTGCTAGTACTTCACGCTGCTTTGCACTTATCTTACAAAGGTCTAAATAATGACACAAGGTGCAGGGCTGAGGAGAGCTGGGATCCATGAATCAATACCAATGTGAACAAGATCCGACTACAGGGAAAAGACTTAAACTGACTGTTTCTGTCACTGGAGAAATGTTAAGTAAGAAAACCCAAGCCTTGGCAATGCAAGGATTGCTGTTCAATGCCACCTGAAAACCAGATCCTCAGCTGCTGTACAGTGACATAGCACCGCAGTCTGCAGTAGTATGATGCAGATTTACATGAGCTGATCAGGCCTGACATGAGCCAGTATTTTAAAACATCCTTATTTGTCAAAAATTCTTGCGCAGAAATTGCTTTTAAAAAACAAGCAAACTATAAATTGAGCCTTTGTAATTTAAACTCTATGTTCTACCTTCCAGCTTAACATTTAAGAAAAAAAATTACTTTCCTGATAGGCTTATAAAATAAGCCTATGACAGCTGTGTACTAACAGGAGAAATGTGGTTATATGGTCTGTTAAATGAATAAATCTGCTCATATGAAGTTTATGCATGTTGCACAATGATTTATTTTGAAATGAACACATAAAAATATCCATGCCCTGTATAAGGGATAATACAGATGCTTTATACAAAACTTTCCTCTGCTGGAAATATCTTTGCAACGTTAAAGCAATACAATAAAACACCCTTGATTGCCAACTCTCTAGCCTCCTGAAAGGTTAGTTTAGTTTTTGCTTTGCAATTAAAAAAGCCCATCATAGTAAAGTGCTGAAATGTTCCCTTTGGCAGACATGCTTCTATTCTGTATAAAACTTATCTGTGCTGTTAGGGTTTTTTTCTGAATCAGCATGTTCAACATGCAATAGCTTCAGAAACAGGAACATAATTTGAAGACCATCAGTGTCAGCTGGAGTCTTTCCATTGGCTTCAATGGGCTGCAGCTGAGGCCCTTCCCCTCCCCCAAAATATCCAGTGAGAACAGCTGGTCAACTCTGGCTACCTGTGGCTCTGTGAAAGAACTGTAGGCAAGACTCATATATACTGTTGAAAGGATCAGTTATTTTTTCCTATGATCTCTATAAATCACCAGCCACTTTCTTAGCCCACTTCTTCTCTCAGAAATTCCAAGGCTGTTTTTCTCCCAACCAGCACTATTCCTAGTTCTGCTTCCTGTTTCCCTTTCCAAACCACTATGTGTTCCTCCAGGGTCCTTTCTGGTTTATGTGACATGTATAATGGAGAAACAGTCAAAGGATGAAGCATTTTCTCTCAGCCCCACCCTCCCAACCAACCCCTGCTGACATCCTGAGAACAATGCATGTTAAGAGTTAAATGAAAGTGAGTCAATGACATCTGTCTCTTAATTAAAGTGGACGTTTGGAGTCTGTTATACCCACAAGAATTTATTATATGAGAAGCAGCCTGAAGGAGTAACATCAACACACTCGTTAGTAACCACAGAAAGGTGTTAATTAGGGAATGTGTGATCCTACTATCATACCAATTTAGGGAAAAAGGTGAATTATATGGAGATGAGCTGCCAGTAATATAATACATCATAATTATAGTGCACACTGCATTGGCATTAATGGCAGTGGGTAGCGGGGGGGATGCTGGTTAATTCACATTAATGTCAAGTCAGGCAGTTAAAAATTTTAAAAGTAAATGGTGAAGTCTATTTGACTCTGAGCAGGCAATTAACATTCACTTTCTTTCCAAACTTCTCCATTAACAGTCTTGAGAAAACCACATGTGTCTGATAGGAGAAGAGACATCCATCTGAACTGTCCAATAATGCACGTAGCAAACTAACTAGCAGGGTTTCAGAGGGTATTATTGGCATTGCTGTGATAGAACTGCATATGACACTCTGTAGTATGTGCATTATGCTAAGCAAGCAAATAGAATCCCTGGCCTGAAGTGTTTATAAACTGAAGTCATGAACAGAGACGTTACAGTGGTGCGTGTGCACATTCTCAGTGCCAGGAGTGGTTTCAAAAGAGACTTGAAGAAGAAGGGGATGATACTTGGTGTAGAAGAGCTGTGGTCCCCAATGAGATTACACTGACAGAGTTTAGAGATAGAAGAGATTTAAGTAGGAGTTTTCACTAGCTAAATTAAAGGTATTGAATTTCCCCTGTCTTCATTGAAGCAAATCCCATTCTTGTTTCTTTGGTAGGAGAAGAGCTTATTAATGTTAGGGATATGCAAAGATAAAAAAGCCACGGATGACAAACTCGGCTGTAGATGGCTTTAAAAATTTAAGCAGTCTATGACTTCTTCAAATGACTACTTTTTAAGGGGAGACAACAAACCCAGCGCATGCAGAACTTGTACCATATACCCATGAGAATTCTTTCCAATTTGGGACCCTGTGTGTACAGCACATTTTGAGCTGTACTGATGCCATCTTTTGCTCTCACATTGTTTGCTTTTTTGTGGAATTGCTGCAAAAAAACCAAGTGAGGATGTGCTTTCTTGGACCCATATGTGTAACATGCTACGAAGCATGGGTCATGCCTCCCCTCTAGTACCTCAACCACAGAAGATAAGAGCCTACTATTGGAACCCACTTAATAGAATTGCCCCTTTAGGTCATGAAGTAGTGGCTTGTGTCTTAGTGCTTAAAGACCAAGATTCAAACCCTGCTGGTTACCCACATGGAGGGTCATTACAGATGCTCAGCTTCAAAATGATTATGCCATCAAGGGAGCAGCCGGGGTAGTTGCAGACCAAGACAGCATCGACATGGAAGATGTAAGCCTCTTGCAGGACACATTTTCTTTTTGGGCTGCAGTGTGCGGGGAGCTCTTCCTTCTCCATCTCACATCCAGCTGGGCCTATGCATTTCTGTAAGTTACGCTGGGCTCAGCAGAGGGATGACATTGAGAAATTTTCATATCTGTGGGGCTAGGTGGCTTTGTGCAGCTCAAATTTCCCAAACAGGCCTCTGGTGGCATCTCAGACTGATACAATTTCCTGAGGTCTAATGACATTTCCAAAGTTTTGTGGGGTAGAAAAACTGTTTCATGAGCCTTTAATGCAGTATTAAAAGGTCCTGAGGGAAGGCTGGCGTTCTGCCAGTGACACTGATGATAAATGATGCTGACACACAACAGCAAGGACAGCGGTCCTGTAGCCATGTATCATATCTGCACACAGGGCTTACAATATTTAGATACCACAATATCTGTACATTCTGTTTGAGCTTTCTAGCTTATTTTGCCTCCCTCAGAAATTTACTGGTAAGAAAAAGAAGGCTTCAGGTTATATCTGTTTTACATTGGTATACATCCATTGTCCTCAACTAAGTTATTCCTGATTTACACCAGTGGCAATGTGGGAAGAATTGGGTCTTGAATGATTAGAGGTGACTAGGGGCTTGATTCTGACTCCTTTCTGAGGTACTCCAGGGCAGATTAGAAGTTGCTCCATTAAGCTCAGTGTGAAACTGGCATAAGGGAGAGGAGCATCAGAACTCTCTGGAATCCATGCCCAGAAATCTGCCTTTGACTTGCTGTGGCCCTGATTCTGCCACCCCTTTTCACATTCTGCACATTCTTCAATGACTCCAATTGATTTCTATAGGAGTATTGGAGGAGTAAGATTCTACTCAAGGTGAACAAGGGCAGCAGAAAGTACATAAATTAACTTGGACAAGTCCATGTAACCTCACCTATAAAATTAGGTTACTGCCTCCCTCACCGGTATGGCATTAGGTGAAATTAATGTTTGTTAAGGTAGGTGGAAATCCTCAAATCATAGTCCGTATAGTATAAGTGCTAAATAGTAGCAGGGTTCCCCAGAGCAAAGAAGATGCTTTAGAGAATTCTGTGACATGCCCCCAAACTCCAACTCTATAGAAAATGCATTATCATTCATGGCTGGATACCAGCATTATTACTATTGCAACTCTGGTATCTAGGGATGGGTTTGAATCAAACCTCTGAAGTTGTAGGTTCAAAATCAAATCCTGCTTAAATCTTAGTTTTACAAATAGCCCGTCTTTCTAACTGTCTTCCTCCTACCCCCAAAAGGGCTAAAACCTCCCCTAAAATTAATATTTTACTAGTAATAGAGAAATGCTTGCTGATCTAGTTGGATCATGCCTTTCCACTTTTGGGAACAGAGACTCTCTTACTATGCACGGTGACTACCACAATTAAATCCTGAGCAGGTTTGGAGCCTCCAGACAGTGGTGGGCAATCTGCAACCCATCCAGGTAAGCTGCTGGTGGTCCACAGGACAGTTTAACTTGCATGTGTGTGTATAGCTGACTGCAGCTCCCCTTGGCCATGATTCAGTCTTCCACTATGTCTAGACTGTAGGCTTCTTTCAGAAGAAGCTTTTCTGGAAGAGATCGTCTGAAAAAACTTCTTCCAAAAGAGAGCGTCCACATTGCCAAAGCGCATCAAAAAAGCGATCTGCTTTTTCGAAAGAGAGCATCTATACTGAATGGACTCTATCTTGCATTTAAGCTGTGATTACTACGGGTGGAGTGGCCACCAGGGCACCTGTGCTTTTTCCTCTTTCCTCTTCTTTCGAAAGAACTCCCTCTTCCCCGTTGACACACGCCTTTTTGCTAAAGAGCTCTTTCAGAAAAAGTCTTCTTCCTTGTAGAAAGAGGTTTATCAATGTCAGAAAACCCCCTCTGTTCTTTCAATTTGTTTGAACGCAATTGCAGTGTGGACATACATGAAGGGTTTTTTGGAAAAATGTCAGTAGACATACCCTTCCAGAACTGTGGGAAGAGGCAGCCAGCAAATCCCAGATGCTCACGCCACTTCCCATAGCTCCCATTGGCAAGCCAATGTCAAAAGGGGGCTGCAGATGGCCATACCTGCAGAAGCAAAGGTAAACAACCTATCTGACAGCGCACCACTAGCTTATCCTGACAAGCCACGTGTAGCCCGCAGGCTGCAGTTGGCCATCACTGCTCTAGAGGCTTGCAATGGAATACCAATAGTAAATAATACCAGGTCTGATTCTGCTCTCTTTCACACTGGGGAAGTTAGGAGTTACTCTCTTGGGCTACGTCTAGACTGCCTCTTTTGAAAAAGAGCATCTAGACTGCAAGCAGTACTTTCGAAAAAGCAAACCGCTTTTTCGAAAGAGAGCACCCAGGCAGTCTCTCTTTCGAAAAAGCCCTGTTTGCATTCAAGAACGCCTTTTTTCGAAAGAGCACTTTTGAAAAAAGGCATTCTTCCTCGTGAAATGAGGAATACCACCGTCGAAAGAACATGGCTGTAGTCTAGACGAAGGTGAAGTTTTTTTCGAAAAAACCCTGCAGTCTAGACACAGCCTTGGTGTTACTGAGTAATAAAAGCAGATGTGACTGTTAGAGCTGGTCAAAATAAAAGGGAAAATCTTTGCAAAAATTTGTATACATAAATGTGTCAATTTTTTTTCAGCTGAACCATCTTTAATGAATTAATAGATGCAAAGATCCTGCGTTACACCAGTTTTGATCAGACCAAGGTCTGCGTCAGTGGAATTTGTGCTGATTTACATCTGTATGATAAAACTCAGACTCAATGTATTTTTCTGTATGTATTTTTCCATACGATAGCTTTCCCATGACAACTAGCTGCTTCTAGCTAAACAAATATTTATATATCTAACCCTTACCTAGCAGCTACAAATTCACACGGCAGAGAGAATAGAGTGTTGGGTTAGCTGCCAGGAAGCTAGTCTCTTCTGCATTGCTTTCTGCATCAATACCATTCCCCTCACGTCTCTACTCGGTGTATTATATCTGTAAAATCTGTGTCAAATATCAGGACAGGATTCTCTAGTGTTGCTGCTGGTGAGGAGAGGTAGCAAGCTCTGATGCATATTTACAGAGAGTTCAGACTCAAAATGTTAGTATTTCATCAAGAAACAGCCCCAACAAAAACAGGATTTTACTAACCAAATATCATTAAATGTTTCCATTATTTACATTTTCACTGACAAACATTCCCTCCCTCAAATATCACAGCCTTGGACTGATGCAGGTGAACTTGAAAGTGAAACTGCCTGGAAACAAAAGTGAAATTGACAATTGTATGTTAATTCTCCATGTTGACAGTGTATAAACAAACCAGCACAGAACCGGAAAAGTAAATAATGTTTCAAAAAGTTATTTGGTTTAAATGCCATCTTCTCCATTGCTCATGTCCACAACCAAGAGGATCACCTTAGATTTGTCCGTATTTTGTCTCCAGGATATTCAGAAAATGCCCCAAATTTGCCGCTTCTTCCTCTTCAATACCTTTAAGAACTAAACTCTTCATCCAGGTCTGGTTATCGCCTGTTTGATTATTCTTTTCTCTCTCTGCCAACTATGTTGTCCTCAACCCAACTATGCCAGCCCCAGGGCTGCCCATTTCTCCCACAACTCCCATTGCTTCCTCAGCCGTACTACCCCTTATATATGGAAATGTAAGTGCACGTGTCCCCCGCGCTTCCTAATCCCCCTCTCCTAATAAGAGACAGTCCGCAGTCGGCTGACTGCTACACCACTTTTAATGAGTGCACCCCTCCCCCCAATCCCTGTCAAGGGTTTTGTTTTACAAGTTGTGTGCTTTTGAATGCCCGCTCTGCGTACCACTCCGCGAGGTGGAAGGTGGGGAGACCCGGGCCCACCCTCACGACCGGGTCCCGGCCCAGGGCCCTGAAGGGAAGAGAACAGCCGCACTCTCTCTCTTATGGTCGGCGGGGTGACTGCCCGTTACACGTCGACCCACGGGCTCCCATTGCCCTGCCCTGGGCCACTTCCTACCCTCCGTCAGCACTCTCGGCGCTAGGGTGTGAGACCCCTGTTCCCCGGTGCCTTCCGCCTCTGGCTGCCCTGGTTCTCCTCCTCTCCCTCTGCCCTCCAGCTGGCTTTTAAAGGTGGCAGCACAATGCCGCCCGGCGTTGCCACCCCCCAAACATTCCTGCCCCGCTCCCTGGCGTCCTGCGGGGCGTGCTGGGTGATGTCATCACCCGGCACCCCCACACTCACAGCCGCGGTGTCCTTCCTGACTCCCCGGTCGGGCTCTTGCGGCGCAGCCCTGCCCCCTCTTGGTTGTTGGGAGACCGGCGGGGTTTAAACGCGGAGCCCCGGTGCACCGCCATGCTCAGCTTCCTGGCTGGGCCCTTGCAGCACGTCCCGTCCCTCCCCGGTAGCTGGGAGGCTGGCGGGGTGCCAGCGCAGAGCCCTGGTGCTCCGTCACAGGAATCTCTTCCCTCCTCTGGTCTGAGAGGCTGCTGTTCTTTTCCTTTCAAATCAGCCAACCGTGCCCACCTCTGCTGCAACACCTACAATGCTTTGTCCTCCAGTAATGGCTAGAGAGCTAGGTGGCTGGGTTTATTTTGTGTTTATAAAGGAATAACTTTGTATTTATCCCACAGCTTTGATCTGTTGCCTGTCTTCTAAGGCTGAGGGTTCTGTGACTTGGCTGTATCGTCCTGAACATATAAATAGCGGTGGATGGTAGAGATAAATCATCAGAACTTTTGCATGTAATTCCACACATTTTCCTAATGTATGTAGGTTGGAAAGGCATCCTGCTCTACTAATAATTTTTGCCATTTAAGTGCTAACAACCACCCAAAGAAACTCTGTTCTCCAAATGAAAAAACTATGGCCATTACTCATTCTTTCTCAATTCCTGTCCCTCAGCAAAAATTAAGCTGCTCTTTTATAATGGAACAAGTGTTTTTTCACTTGCTAAACATGCTACTTTGTATTAAGATTTAGTCCTGCTTTGTCTGCTTCTGAAAGGGAAAACAACGCTGGTGTAATGTAATGGAAGAGCAGAGTTATCTTCCTCCAGAGATAATTACTTTGAAGATAATTACATCTGAAAAAGGGGGCCATTGAAACCTTGCAATTTATTTTTCATAGGGTTTTTTATATGTGTGTGTGTTTTGTCAGCACAGCTTTTGTCTGCTTTTGCTTGCACCACACAGACAACTAGAACATAAGATACTGGACGAGATGGACAATGGATCTGATCCAATCTGTCAATTCCTGTCTACAATATAGCATTCATCAGCACCAGACACTTTAGAAAGAAGGGCTAAAAACCCTCCAGTAGGCAGATGTGCAATAATCTTCCCCCAGAAAAAGCATAAGCCCATAAGCAACCGTTTTCACCTCTACAAACCAGATTCCTGAGATCTGCTGCAGTGATGTAATTCTTTGCGACTCCATTATACTAGCACACATGAAAGCAGAATATAGACCAAATTATTCTAAAGAGAACATGACTGTATAGTCTGTGATATGTTTCTTTTAAACCTTAGTGCATTCTGTTTTGCAAAAGCATATTCTGGGACGGTTTTTCTTTAATGCTGTTCAGTTCCACTGCTTATATACTGTGAGCCTCATTGCCGATTGAAGTACCTTAGTCAAGCAAGTGCTATTCTTAATCAGAACAGGCATCCCAGGGTAATTCAGCTAGTTCCTTTTGGACGATGAGAAGCCATTAGCAGGTTCATACCATTTTGCCCTTATTTAATTACACCCTCAGGAGAGGATTGCAGGCTAGCTGAATTCTAAGGTGACCCAGTAAAGACTCCAGGCATGCAGGCTTCTTTTTAATATTTCATGCCAAGTCTTGGCAGCAGTCTGCAGTAGAACAGGTTTCAGTTTCACTCAGTGCACATGCACAATGACTTCTGTTCACTGCCACAAAAATAGCAATTTCAGAGACTAGCAGACAAAACCATCAAATGTGTGTTAGCTCTTTGAGGTGAAGTGACTCTTCCTAAGCTGGCCAACATGGTCAGATTTGGAGGTGATGCTGAGATGTTTGCCTTTCTTCCCCCAAAAGAGATTCAGCGGCAGAGTGCTCACAGGATAGTTAACCAAGCCTAGAGTAATAATGAAGCAAAATACCCTCACAGTGAAGCAATATACTGTTAGTCCAGCCTCTGGTATGGTTTTTAGGCAATGCTGCCAAACCTGTGGCATGGTATTATTGCTTCAGTTCCATATGGTACATGTTGACAGAATTCTGTAGGTAGTAGTAATAACTCAAGGCTCTAGGGGGAAAAAAAGTCTCCCCTTGTATTACAGCCTTGGCCAGGGCATACCATTGGTTTCTCCCATTCTTTCCTTTGAACAGAAAAACCATCCAGTACCTCCCTACCCCCTCCATCCCTCCTTACATACCCAGCAACTCCATAGCTCCAAGTGTGGTCCCATTGCCTATTCCACACTTCCTCCCAATAACTGGCCCAACTGATGGCATCCAGGGGTTGGACAGACAAGGGAGCAGGGGAGGAGATCAGGTTGATTTAGGACCAGACAGAGCACTGAGGCCCCGAACATGAAAGTAAACTTTTCTCCGTGCAAATATCACAATTATAAACAGAGCCTTGTGTATCCACCTCCGCATCTGTAAAAACGAGCCCCAGATCCACATTCACAGATGCAGCTATAAAGCGGATATCAGTGGATTTGCAGGGCTCTAGTTATAAGATCCTTTTAGGGTTGCTCTCACGGAGCACTATTTCAGCATACTAAATCTGTGGCTTCCTTTCTGCATTTTAACAGAGCTGTCGCAGTCATGGCGTAATGGCGGGGGGGGGGGGGGGGGAGCTGGGTTGAGTTAGGGAAAATTTTATTAGATCGCAGCTGTGCTATAAGGCTGAATACTAACCTGAATAGTAAAAAATCTGGGACCACATTGTACCATGGATTTCATCTGGGAGTTCTGCCTGTGAATCAATGGCACAATATGGCCCCAAGGTATCTTATGGTCTGCAAACCTGGAAACTGTTTCCTTTAGTGAAGAATTGTGGCAGAGCAATTAGAATTCATTCATAGCACATGGGCAATTTTATTTTCTGACTTTTCTATAACTATCACCAGGGGAGGAGTGGGGACGGAGAAATCTAGCAATGACTTCCATGCCTAGTAGTTTCCAGATCTGAGTGTCTTAGATGAATTTCTATTCCAAAGTATGTGTGCTAGTGAACTATGAACTCCAGTAACTCACTTAATGTTGTAGTTGTGTTCCTGAAAAATGCTACTTTAAGCGAAAGGACATTAATCAAATCCTGTTTTCCCCATAAGAATTAATGAAAATGCGGGAGTGATGGCGTACATTCCAGGGTATGTCTACACTACCCCGCTAGTTCGAACTAGCGGGGTAGTGTAGACATACCCTGCGGGATTTTTTTTTCAGCAAACAATAGGCTGCATATACATATGCAGTATCCATTTTAAACACTTCAGTAGTGTAGAAAGCAATGATGATTGTTAAGCTTGGTTGAGGTGGTGGAGTCAGAGTGTGGAATGAGCCCTTAAGGGTTAACATGTTGTTAATGTAGCCTCATACTGTAGAGGCAGCATGGACTGAGGCAGGATGGAGAAAGCACAATAGTTGCATGGCAGCGGCTGCACACGCTTCCCTACAGAAATGGGGTATGGAGTGGGGAGCTTGGGGAGACATAGGAGGGACATCCTGACATCAGCATCCCTCTTCCCCTTTTCTCAGCCTCTCCACAGCAAGTAGTAGGCTCCCAGGAGCAGCTATGAAGAAGAGGGCAGAAGCAGCATCGTGGTGGGGGGCAGAGTAGCTGAACTGCAGCTGCCCAGTGGCATACTTACAGGGAGCTCACAGGGGGCCATCAGACCACCCTGGTTCAAAACCCTCGTAAAGACAAGCTGCTTTTCCAGAAAATCCTGCATGTCATGGACAAAGCAGTCGTCCAAACAGCGATATAAGGGACCATTGTGCAACTTTAAACAAGAATGTGCTCTAATAGATATGCAATGAAACAACGTTAACTGGGACAATGTTAATGAGGAGTTACTGTAGTGTCTAGAGGGGAGTGGACTCCCTCAGTGTGCTGGGACCCTTGGAATATTTCTTTAGCAAATCATATTAGTAACCATCCCAAGATACAATTTCTAATACACCCTCCTTTCCCCTGCCCCGTTTAAAACAATCATTACTTGCACAGTCACAAAACACTTTTTTAGTATGGTTGGAGGCCAGAGAATCACAATTAGCTCCCTTGCATTTTTTATTAATGGAAACTAAATAAGCAGATGAGAATGTTTTGTAAGTGTTGCACAAAAGTGTGCAGGATCAAGCCTATGGACAGAAATGTGCACTTGGTAAGAGAGCAGGCCAGAGTCTTCTGTCAGGTATACACATGCAGCTTCTAATGAAATCGGTGGGAATCTCACTTAGGTATGAGAGGTCTCAATTTGATCCCGGTGCTACTTGAAATGCTTCAGTGGAATGATGCAATTGCTGAATTTGGTTTATTCTGACTATCGATTCCCAGTTGCTTATTTTTGTCTTGCAGATCTATGATTCTATATGTTTTCTTCAGTTATGTATGCACTGACTTGCTGGAGTCTTCTCATGAGAAGCGAATGCAGACTAGAAAGTTAGAAAAACAAGCTTTGTGCCTCTTGGGTTCACTTCCTGGTGTCGATCAGAGGACGATCAGGCTGTATAAGAATGAGCAGGCTGGCTGCATGCAATATGAACATGTTATTGGCACTTCACAGATAAACAAGGAGAAGCAAATGAGCCACAACAATAAATAGCATTATGAGCACTTCACTGGAGATTGGTTGTTTTTAATTATGCTTTCTTATTATCAAATAATTTTACTGACATTGACATGGCGTATAAATCAACACAGTGAAAAACCAATAGGGGAAATTAAAGAATAATGTCAGTATCTATGGGAATGGGAATGTGTAAATAACAATATCTTACAGCACTGTTTCTCCTACTACTGTATCATACAAATCCATTAATCTCTAACTTGGCATTTCAAGTTCCATTTATTAGTCTTGCAATTCTAAGTCTAGATAGACCATTACATTAATGGCTTATGTTGGTAAAGAGAGAAAATAGAACCTAAGGCCATGATCTTGCAAAGGCTGATGATTTTGTGTACGTCAGTGGTCCCATTGAATTCCCATACATAAAAATAATCACATTGTGTGTTTGCAGGATTGGGGCCAGAGTGCTCCTGGGACCCATTCTCTAAAGCATGTGTCACAGTCTGTTCAGTTACATGTATTGGTTATCCCCCACTGCCTTGCATTTGAGTACATCATCCGCTGTTGACACAGGAGGTGGTCATTCACAGCAACTTCCTCCCTGGTGTTTCTGGTTGTCAATCACACTTTCGTACCAGTTTTGTGCTCTCAGGCTTTTCAATATCAAGTGTTGTGCAGTACCTAGGGATAAGATAGGAACAATGGAATTATGATCAGACCAGTGTTATGTCTCCCCTAATGTCCTAGTATGATAAATTCTGCTTGACGTTCATTGTTGCTGCTGCCATATGACACCCATCATGTAGGACTTCTAATTTGGATTGTTGACCCATTTTCAAACTGTGATCCACTAATGTCCCCAGATCCTTTTCTGCAGTCCTAGAGTACATCTACACAGTAGCATGTACCTCGAAATAAGCTACACAATTTGAGCTATGCAAATTGTGTAGCTTATTTTGAAATTTAGAAATTTAGCACTGTCTACACAGCTCTAATTTTGAAAGAAATCATTATTCCACCATCTTCCTTAATCTTTGTGCAACGAAGCCGGAATAAGAAGCCCATTATTTTGAAATAACAGGAGTGCTCTTAAGATGTGCAGAACACTATTTTAGGATAACAGAAGTTATCCCGAAATAGCATTCCTGTGTAGATATACTCCTACTGCCTAACTGCTTTTCCTCATTTTATATTCGTGCATTGTTCGAAGTAAGGTCCTTTGAATTTGTTTTTATTGAATTTTATTTGGTTGATTTCAGACAATTCTCCAAT
Source organism: Pelodiscus sinensis (assembly GCF_052426305.1). NCBI lineage: Eukaryota > Metazoa > Chordata > Testudines > Trionychidae > Pelodiscus > Pelodiscus sinensis. The sequence continues at coordinate 20,955,739 of NC_143066.1, forward strand.
TTATTAAGACTTTTTCAATTCAAATCCTGTCCTTCAAAATGTTTGCAACCCTTTGTAGCTTGGAGCCACCTGCAAATTTCATGAGTATATTCTCCCCCCAACATCCTAGTCCTTTTCCTTTTCCCCATTTCACTTTTAAAACTAGTACTGTGAAATAGCAGGGAATGAGATTTCTTGAGGTGCTCCTACATCTCATTTCCTGCACCCAGTGTTTTGCTGAGCAGAACTATATTTTTGTTTTCTCAGCACTTTGAAGAAGCAAGAAGTGACTATCATTGTCAATCCACACAATTCCAGGCACCTCACTATTGGTGTTCATTGGAATAATCTCATAAGGCATTCAATAAAAAGCGACAAGAGTGTTCAAAAATTAAGAATGCCTAATATTCCTCCAGTTATGTAAAGCGGCAAAGAAGAACAAACCTAATAAAGGAAAAGGAGCAACCTAGAACAGTAATCACCATTTTAAAAAATTACACATTGATAATTTAGAAAGCTTGTTATTGTCAACAGCATCTTAGGGGACTAAGAATTTCTAAGCATAATTAACAAATTCACCTGATAAGCTTTGTACTCTGTTTTTCTCTCTTTCCCCTCCCCCGCATGCTTTATTTTCTCAGCCTCTTTTCTAAATACCATCATGTCAAAAAAGTAACCATAGTAGCTTATAAAATAGCACTCACTGATGGGAATTTTTAATAGAACTCCAGCTTATTCTGGGCCTATTAATGATCCTTTTAGAGGCAGTGCATATTAAATCTCTCGAGCAGAACTTTAGTACAAGGGAGTAAACCTTTTCATCTCTAAGGGAAAACAAAATGAAGAATGTAATTAAAATGCAACTGTAAAGGTTGAAATGAGGAGGAAGAAGGAGTGGCACTAGCAGTGCCTGGTTGATTCTATCATCAGAAGGAAAAGGAGCAATCAGATGCCACCATCTCTGAAAAGGGCTCTCTCTTCCCCTCCCTCTTTTCTGGAGGACTAATGAAAAAGTCACTGAGGCTGAGGTACTACTACAAACAAGCCCTAGCTAGGTTCAGAGAAGAAGCTCTCTATTGAGGTTATTTGAAACCAAAGGGGTAATAACGGATCTTTATCTCGCCATTAGTAATGCAGTGTGGGAGGGTGATATCTGAGGTGGCTAAGCAAAGAGTTTAGAACAATGAGGAGAGACTGAGGGTATGTCTACTGTAGCCCCCTAGTTCAAACTAAGGAGGCTAATGTAGGCATTCAAACTTGCAAATGAAGCCCGGGATTTAAATATCCCGGGCTTCATTTGCATGTTCCCAGGCGGGTACCATTTTAAAATCCCCTTAGTTCAAACTGACTGCCCACGGCTACACGCGGCCGTCAGAAGTTAATCCGAACTAAATCCTTAGTTCGGATTAACTGTTATCCCTCATTGCAGGAGGAGTAACAATTAATCCAAACTAAAGACTTAGTTCGGATTAACTTCTGACTGCCGTGTGTAGCAGCGGGCAATCAGTTCAAACTAAGGGGATTTAAAAATGGCGCCCGCCTGGGAACATGCAAATGAAGCCCGGGATATTTAAATCCCGGGCTTCATTTGCAAGTTTGAATGCCTACATTAGCCACCCTAGTTCGAACTAGGGGGTTAGTGTAGCTATACCCTGAGGGACTTGGGTTTGTTTAGTCTGCAAAAGAGCAGAGTGAGGGGGGATTTGATAGCAGCCTTCAACTTCCTGAAGGGAGGTTCCGAAGAGGATGGAGAGAGGCTGTTCTCAGTAGTGACAGATGCAGAACAAGGAGCAATGGTCTCAAGTTACAGTGGGGGAGGTCTAGGTTAGCTATTAGAAAAAGCAATTTCACTAGGAGGGTGGTGAAGCACTGGAATGGGTTACTTAGGGAGATGGTGGAATCTCCATCCCTAGAGGTTTTTAAGTCTCGGCTTGACAAAGCCCTGGCTGGGTTGATTTAGTTAGAATTGGTCCTGCCTTGGGCAGGGGACTGGACTGGATGACCTCGTGGGTCTCTTCCAGCTCTGTGATTCTATGATTTAGGGGTTGTGTAGATGAGAGTGGATAAGAAGGCTGGAGAGGGAGCCTGTAGGGATGGGGGACAAGGCGGGAGGACAGAGTTCAGAGGAAGTGAACTGGGAAAATGGGACTACTAGGGAGCTAAGGAGCAGTAGGACCAGGGCAGCTGATGGCTGGGGGCAAAGGAGGCAGCTGTTCCAGCGCCCACTGATTTAAAAGGGCCCAGGGTTCCTGGCCTTTGCTAGAACAGAAACAGCTGCGGCCAGAGCCCAGGGCCCTTTAAATCACTGCTGGAACCCTGGACAAGGGAAGGCTAGTCCCCACCCCTTTCCCTCCCCCCTGAGGACCCAGAGCTGCCTCCTCCTCCCCCCACACATATACCTTATACAGGCCTGGCAAAAGTCTGCCAGCTTCCCTGAGTGTGACCTGGAGCAGCTAGAGAAGGATACTGGGGACAAGGAGTGGGGGAGCGAGAACAGCTGGGCAAGAAGACTGACTGGGAGGGAGGGAGACTTGGACTGGGGAATCCAGAAGGTTAAAACTAGGACATGCAGGAAAGGAGCATTGGGACTGGAATAAAAAACCTGAGGACTGGAGACTATTTGGGTAGATGAGGAGAGTGGATCTGGGAGGCAGTGCCGGAGAAAGGGGAGGAAAGAGAGAGACATCTGAGACAGAGGCTCATTGCACTTGCAACCTTAATTCTGGCATTTCCTAATTTCTGTTTGACTTTGTCCCCTTAATATTCCTTTAATGTAATTCTTTTGTGAATAATGTAGGGAAAGATTTTCACAGGTATCCCAAGTCCCATTCATTTCCAATGAGAGCTAAGCACCTAACTTCCCTTTGATAATCTTGCTCACAACTGGAAGCTAATAGCCTGATCCAAAGCCCACAAAAAGTCAAGTGATGTACAGAATAGTCCCAGTGCTCCATAGCAGATTATTAAAATGAAGCTGTCGGTCAATATTCTTATGGCCAAACCTTTTTGTGAGCTGGGGAAGAGAGATCACCCAGACTGTCTGAAAGCACAGCGAGCTGAATCAGCTTGTACTACCACATAATTATGGCAAGTCTGTCAATCAATACTGGGTGCCTTTTTAATACCTCTCATCTCTCTGCATTAATGCTGCGAATAGGTTTGCCTTTTGCTGCAAACAAACAGTCTAACCATAATCTTCTTTTCCTCCCCACTCCTTGCTCTGAGGGTGAATGAGTTCTTCTGCTCTGAAAAGCAAACTTGGGCTGTTGTGTACCTTTTAAAGGAAAAGATGGAAATCTGAAAAAGAAAAGAAATGTGAAGCAGGTCGGAGAACCTACATTGAAACCATTCTAATAAACCCCCACCAATAATAAACCTTCAAGAATTATTTCAAACATTGAACTCTTTGCCCATCTAATGAGCAGCAAATAATCAATAAGAGCTCGTTATTGTACTGTCATGAAAATGCAGTTAATGATTTTATCCTTTTTGTTCTGCCTTCCAGAGAGCCATGTGTGCTTGGCTTCTTCTCTCAATCTCTCCCTTGTTTTCTTTCCCATCTATCTTATACTGTCATTATCGGTCATTTCAGCAACAATGTCATAAGTTCAACTTCTTGTTTCAGGATGTGCAACAGAGCTATTTGCTATGTCTACAGTACAAGATGAGGTTGAATTTATTAAGGTTGATTTTTTTCGCACCTGATTTTGTAAAGTCAAAGGTGCATATACCCATTGGTGCGTCTAGACTGGCAAGATTTTGCACAAAAGCAACTGCTTTTGCACAAAAACTTGCCAGATGTCTACACTGGCCACTTGAATTTGCTCAAGAGCACTGACTTTGTAATGTACAAAATCAGTGCTTCTTGTGCAAATAGTTCCATGCTCCTGCTTGGGAGAAAGTCCTCTTGCGCAAGAATATTTGTGCAAGAGGGCCAGTGTAGACAGGGAAGAACTGTTTTGCGCAAAAGAGCCCCGATGGCTAAAATGACAATCGGGGCTTTCTTGTGCAAAATCGCGTCTAGACTGGCCACGGATGCTTTTGTGCAAAAAGCACTTTTTGCGCAAAAGCATCCGTGCCAATCTAGACGCACTTTTGCGGAAATACTTTTAACGGAAAAACTTTTCCGTTAAAAGTACTTCCGCAAAATCATGCCAGTCTCGTCACAGCCATTGTGTACAATAGTGTGTCCACAGCAGGGTGGCTACTGTCAACTTTGACAGCAATGCACTGTGGTTGCAATCCCACAGTTCCTGCTGCCCCTTTGCATTTTGGGACCAAAACATGTAGTTTTGGGTACATGTTGTCAGCATCCCATAATGCACTCATCTCTTCCCTCCCTCCTCATAGAATCATAGAGCTGGAAGAGACCTTAGAAGGTCATCAAGTCCAGCCTCCTGCCCAAGGCAGGACCAATCCCAATTAAATCAACCCAGCCAGAGCTTTGTCAAGCTGAGACTTAAACAACTCTAGGGATGGAGACTCCACTCTTCCTACCCATTCCAGTGCTTCACCACCTCCCTAGTGAAATAATTTTTCCTAATATCCTACCTGGACCTTTCCCACTGCAACTTGAGACCATTGTTCCTTGTCCTGCCATCCATCACTACTGTGAACAGCCTTTCTCCAGCCTCTTTGGAACCTCCCTTCAGGAAGTTGAAGGCTGCTATCAAATCCCCCCTCACTCTTCGCTTCTGCAGACTAAATAGACCCAATTCCCTCAGCCTCTCTTCATAAGTCATATGCTCCAGCCCCCTAATCTTTTTGGTTGCCCTCCGCGGGACCCTCTCCAATGCATTCACATCCTTCCTGTAATTGGGGGCCCAGAACTGGACACAATACTCCAGATGTGGCCTCACCAGAGCCGAGTAAAGAGGAATAATCACATCTTTAGATGGACTGGCAATGCTCCTCTTAATGCAACCTTATATGCCATTAGCCTTCTTGGTTACAAGGGCACACTGTTGACTCATATCCAGCTTCTCATCCACTGTAACCCCCAGGTCCTTTTCTACAGAACTGCTACGTAGCCTCATTTGAAAGCAATGGCAAACAATCTTTTCAAGCTCTTTTTTCCCACTGGTTATCTGTGCAGAGGCCATAGCAGGGTAAGCATGGAACCTGTTCAGAAACAAAGTACTGTGGCAATCACAGTAAACATCTTGTGCCTTATGCTACAGTATGTCCAAAGCCCAACCAGGGCCTGCTGGAATGAGAAAGAATCTCGGAAGGCCATGAACAGACCCTTCTGTGAAGCACTTGAGGTGAGCAATTGGCAGATGCTGCTGACATTCGATCCTCTTAACACCATGGAACGCCAGTTCTGCTGCTGTGAAACAAACACAAACTGGTGGAACCACATAGTAATGCCGCTATGAGATGATCAGCAGTAGACTACAACTCCCATCATTCAGTTCTGGATTTAGCAACATAACATTTTTCCTGTATTAAGAACAAATCCAACCTCACAGTAATAATAATGCAATAATTTGCTACTAAATTAAACACAAATTAAGTCATTAGAAAATAAACAACTAAAAAAATGGCTATGTAACAACAATAATAATTCTAGTTAGAATTGAAAACTCATTCCTTTTCCTTTAATAATTATGTAAGTGTCTAGTCCCCATAGGTGGTAGTCTGGCTTTAAGAGCATAATTGCCAGGCCTTATGTCCCATTGGTTATCATACAGTGACAGTGGACATCTCTGCTTCTTCCTTGGTAAACAGATAAAAGATGAACAGCCTTCTATACCTGGCCCATCTGACAACGTTTAAGAATATGGCCCTTTTTTGAAAACAATTTGCAGTGGATATGTGAACCCGTGTTCTCTTCTTGGTAAGAAGCCGGGTTATCATACTCTTAAAAATGACACCATTTCAAATTTTGGTTCCTTGGCCTCACAATTTTCTGTACATGTCTGTATATGTCATATTTTTTCTGTTTGTGTTGAACTGTTTGTCTTACATCCAGCTGTTCAGAGTTATTGGATATAGGTCTTCATAATTCAGTAATGTTTAATGTATACGATATGCCTTTCTCATCCATGCAATAATTCAGCAGATCCCCTTTAGATTGTGGCATGGGGTGTAGTCCTGTAGACTTGTAAGAAATCTTAGGCTATGTCTACACGACAAAGAAAATTTGGAAAAAGATACACAAATTGCAAACTGCAGTTAGCATATCTCATTCTGCTTTTCTTTTGAAAGAGGCTTTTTTGAAATTTGGTGCATCTACATGGCACCAAATTCCAGAAAAAACTGTTCTTTTGACAAATCCCTTATGACTCATAGAACGAGGTTTAGAGGGATGGTGAAAGAACACATCCGCTTTTCCGAATTTTTTTTCTGAAAAAGTGGACGCATTCCTTGGACACTGCATAGCTTTTCTGGGACACAAGAGGTATCCCGGAAAAGCGCTGCCGTCTAGGTGTAGCCTAGCTAAAGGTAGTCTCTGCTTTTCTTTCCAGCATAGTGTTTCCAGACTGTCTTTCAAATTTACATTGACTAATTTAAATTTCCTCATTACCCTCCAGTTAATACATGCATGATCTTCCATATCTAATGTTCCTGTCTATAAGAAAAGTTTCAAATTCCAGTGACGTAAATTACAGTCCATTGTCCATCACCAATTCTTTTGGATTTCCTTCTCTACTAAAGACTGTCAACAAGAACTTGACCACTGTCGCAGAAGTGACCTGTGATATAAACACCTCTTTGGGCCTTTTGGGCTGCGTCTACACGGCACATTTGTTTTGGAATAAGCTATTTCAGAAGAAATATTCTGAAATAGCTTATTTTGAAATCGTGTGTCTACATACCAAATGGTTATCAAAATAGTGCTGAGCTATTTCAAAATAGAACATCCACACTGATTGGACACTAAATTGCATTTAAGGCCATCCAGAACCACTTCAGGCAGGGCATCAGGATAGCACTCACTCCCCGTAGCTGCTACCTGAGGCTATCTGAGGCTCTTGCTTAAAGGGAACCCCCTCTACAGCAGTGTCTCAGCCTTTTTTCCTTTGCCTACCTCCTCGAAGGACAGCAAACCCATTCCTCAGCCTGCTGTGGTGCCCTTGCGGACACCTCAGCAATCCACCTATGGAGATGGAGCTGCCTCTGGACACCTCATGCAGCAGTTTCTGCTGGCTGCCTCCCAGACCCTGCAGGAACCCAGCCCTCTGATCATTTTGGAGACCCTCCCAGGCTGTCTGTGGGTGCAGCTCATGCTGCTCGATCCCACCCGCCCTTCCCTGCGCACCGTGCACTGCTGCTTCTGGCATCTGGACTGCAGCACTGACTGGTGGGAGTGGCTCATCATGGAGCCATGGGCCAACCAGCAGTGGCTCCAGAACTTCTGGATGATGAAGGAGACCTTTCTGGAGCTCTGTGAGGTGTTCGCCCCTACCCTCAGGCAATGGGGAACACATACGAGACCCACCATCCTTCTCCAGAAGCAGGTTGCCATCACCTTGTGGAAGCTTGCCACAAGGTGCCTTTGGGTGTCTGAAGGCGTGGTTTTGATGTCTCCTCACCCAGCTGGATGTTGGGGAGTGGAATATCCCACACGTGGTGGCCGCAAGTTGTGTGCTTCACAATATTTGTGAGAGGAAGGGGGAGGCATTCCTTCCAGGATGAGGGGCAGAGGCTGACTGCGTTGGTGGGGCCTTTGAGTAGCCATGCATGGCTGCCATCTGTCAGCCCATCTAGGGGCCAAGCGCATCTGGGAGCCCCTGAGGGAGAGTTTCTCACAAGGACCCAAGTGACACTCTCCCCTGGTCCTCTCCACTAGGGACCTGAGCATCATCCCTCTCTGCCTTTCCTTCCACACCCCTCCCTTCCCCCCTCTACCGTCCCCTGCAGGGTGCAGGGGCCTTGGCAGCCACTGGGTGAGGGGGTTGAGGGAGAAGTGGGAGGAACAGGAGAGGGAGCAGGCATGTTGGTGACCTGGGATTGAACTGCCGTCCCCATGGTGCAGCCCTGCTCCAGCATCTCCCACCAGGTGTCTTCCTGCAGTCAGCTCCAGGGTTCGGAGTGCTGTGAGGTGCTCCCTCTGGAACTCATTCATGGTCTCCTGTGCTTGTAGGTCCCTCAGGTTCATGAGGCTGCCCCACTTGGTATCGATCACCCCCCTCTCATGGCTGGTTCAGCTGTGGATAACAGAGAGATGTCCCAGGGGACACTGTGCGTGAAGCCCAGCCCTCATCTCTGAGCCAAGAGTGACAGTTCTCGGCTCAGATGAAGGTGATGTGCTTGGAGCAAGGCCATGTATGCTTTAGCCAGTGGGCCCTTTCCCGTAGGGGCCCAGATGTCCCTGTGGGTGGGGAGCCTCACTACTCTCCCAAGTCCTGGGCACAAGCAAGTATGTGAAGGTGCCAGCCAGACCAGGATCATGCAGGCAGGTGAAGGGCCACGGGACAGCTGGGCTTCCCTCCATGCCATGTTCCTGCTGGGTCCGGCAGTGGCAGCATCCTGCAGGGATAGAACTTGTATCCCTGCCTGCTGGGAGAGGGGAGGAGGGTGTAGAGGGGAAGGTGTGTGTGAGCGGCAGACACTTCTGCACTTCACCACATTGTTCCTGGGAGAGGACGCTGCCCCAAAAGTGTGGGCAAATGCTTATCAGATAGTTGACAGGCTAGTTGAATAGTTGCTTCCCTCCCACCTTGCTGCCTCAGGAAGAAGCAGCAAGTGGGGGGAGAGGAAGGGATACTTCCAAGCGGCACCATTGTGTAGCTGGATTGCACTGGAAAATTGCAGAACCCGCTATTCTGAAAGATCCCTTACGCCTTGTGGAATGAGGTTTACAAGGACGTCAGAATAGCGAGCCCATTATATTTGAAATAATGGGCATGCTCAAAAGACACGGAATAGCTGTGTCAGGATCAGGGACGGCCTTAGGCTGATTCACCCGATTCCCCCGAATCGGGCCTCGCACCTAAAGGGGCCCCGCACCCTGAATCTGGAAATGTGCCGGGCAGCATGGGCGGTGAGCTAATATTCAGAGCCGAGGGCCTTGCTCCAGAAATATTTGGAGCTGGGTCTCTCCCCCCGGCTCTGCCTGGAGTGGTGCCAAGACCCCACCTGCCGGCCCACCTGCGCGTCCTCCCCCCTCGGCCCCAGAGCATGCCCCTTGGCCTCATCCCGTCCCTGCTGTGCGCAGCTCTCAGTGCAGCTCCACATTGCCGGCTGCTGCTGCTGCCATGTGCGGCATTCCCAGGTGAGCGGGGAGACACCCAGGTATGATGTGACGTCATGACCCGGGACTTTAAAACTGCTTGGCGCTGGGTTGCGCCGCTCAGCCTAGCTCCGGGTTTGGAGTTCGGGGCCTGAGTGCAGACTCCGGCTCTCCAAAGTGGAAGGCAGAAAGTAAGGATGGGGGAAAACTAGGGGGAAGGGTTGGGAGAGGAAGGGGCTTGTGCGGAGGGGGAGGGGGGAAACTAGGGAGAAGGGGTAGGAGAGGAAGGGGCTTATGTGGAGGGGGAAGGGTGAAGGAGTAGGAGAGGAAGGGGCTTGTGTGGAGGAGGAGGGGGAAGAAAGGAGAAGGCACCAAGGGGTGCAGGAGAAACAAATTCCAGGGGGCCAAGTGCAGACAATGAGGAAAAGGGCAGGAGGGGAAGTGTCAGTGGGAGGCGGGACAGGGTGATGCTGGGAGAGGAGAGGAGAAGAGAGGGGAAGGGCATTGGGGGCTAGAGGGGGGAGGGGGAAGTGCTGGGAGAAGGCTTGAAAGAAGGAGTGGGCATGAGAAAGGTGGGGATGGAGCAAGTCATGTGTGAGGGCACAGAGGGGCAGGAGGGGAACAGGAGCAGAGACTGGTGAGGGGGTGGGCATCAGGGAAAAAGAGGGCAAAGGGCGCAGGGGCAGTAAGGGAAGCGGGAGGCACCAGGAGGGTACAGGGCTAAGGAAAGGTGCAGGTGCCAGAGGATTCTGGGGTGAAGCAGAAGGGCAGACACCTGCAGGAGAGGGACCAGCACCAGAGGAGAGAGGCAGGGCAGGTGTGTAGAGGGAGGTGTTAGAAGAGGGGATGAGGAGAGGTAGCTCACATGATCAGAGTGGGGCTACTGGAGGAGTGGGCACAGGGGGGAGAGAAGGGCTGGTGGAGGGGGGCAGGTCGCAGGAGGGCTGAGGGCAGTGAGAAGGGCAGGAGTCAGGATAGCAGAGGAGGGTGAGGAGTTGGGAGGCAGCAGGCACCAGGGGAGCTGATGGAGCAAGGGGAGGAGACATGGCAGCAGAGAGAAAAGGTAAAGGTTTGTAAAATATTTATTAATAACTTGGGTGCCACAGTGGCACAGCCAAACAAGCCACATGAACTCAGTTCAGGTGCACAACACAAAATCCATTCTGCTCATGGGAGGAAACTCTTAGGCTATGTCTACACTGGTGGCTTCTTGCGCAAGAACATCTTGCGCAAGGGTTCTTGTGCAAGAAGTCTTGTGCAAGAACACGTCCACACTGCCATGTGCGAGCTGTGCTTTTGCACAAGGGCATCCATGGCAGTGTGGACACTCTCTTGCACAAGAAAGCTCCGATGGCCATTTTAACCATAGGAGTTTCTTGTGCAATAAATCCCTGCCAACCATCCACACTGCCATCTCTTGCGCAAGAGAGCTTACACCTGTTAGAAAAGAGCATAGGTCTTGTGCAAGACACCCTCTCTTACCATGCCATACTGTAAATTTCCTTGCGCAAGAGCAGGCGGGCAGTGTGGCTGCTCTGTGGGTTCTTGCGCAAGAAGCCACGAGTGTAGACATAGCCTTTGAGGGAACATGTCCCCCAGCCTCTCTGCCCCTGAGTAAATGTCACACACATTGGGTTCATGCAATTGCAGGATAGTTGCATGAGGGGGGTTTGGTGGGGGCCAAATTAATCCCTATTGGTAGGAGGATAGTGGGAAAAGTCCTTCGAGAGGGGTGACATGGCACCTTTTACTTCTGGTCATGTGTCCATCTTGCCCTGAGCGTGTTACCTCCAGAGGCCTGGTTAACGGGGATCAGCGGGGTGTGGCTAATGGGGGTCGGGGCGTGGTTAACAGGAGTCAGGGATTGTGGCTAATGGGGGTTGGGTGTGGTTAACAGGGGTCAGGGGGTGTGGCTAATGGGGCACCACCAAAAATTATACAAATCTGCCACCCCTGCTGGCCCTGGAGGAGAAGTGTATTGGCTGCCTGCTCCACAGGAGGTGAGAGTTTAGCTCAGGGTTTTCTTGCACCGTGGGAGGTGTGTGTGTGTGTGTGTGTGTGTTGGCAGGGGATTTTTTGTGCCATGTTTTTTTTTGCTCAACCAAAATTGCTGTGGGGCCCCATCGAAATTGTTCGAATTGGGCCCTGCACTTCCTAAAGCCAGCTCTGGTCGGGATACTTCCAGTATCCCAAAACAGTGCTGCAGTGTAGCCGTAACCTTAATGACGCAGTTGTGTAGGGTAGTTGCATAACAACAGTCACTCATTGTGTTGTCAAATGGACCTATAAAATCAATGGCAAGCTTAAAGAGGACCAGGCTAAAATAGCGGCATAGTTCACCCCATCACAATCTTGTCATGTAACTAGCAAATAACGCATGGTTTTCAACTCAAGCATCTATTTCCAGTTCCCAGTACAGGTCCTGTAGATCTCTGTTACTCTGACTCCAGACTGGTTCTTTAGAATTGCTGACATCATTTTTGGGAAGCGCTGGGAGTTGGTGCTTGTCTGTATGGCACACATTTAAAGCAGAATAGTCCATCATGCATAATAAACGCTGTGAGATCGCTGCTGTCCTCCTGTCGTATAAATTAGTGCTGTGTGTTCTGTAGATCAAGAGTTGGAAATATCTTTGTGCTGTGAAATTCCGCAAACATTTCTTCTATATGTGGAAGCGGATGGCTGTCAATCACAAGGGCTATGTTGAGCTCCTTTTTGCCTACACAAAGACAAAAGACACTTTTCTTCTTTGTCACCACTATACAATCTCTTCAGTAATATCATTCTGTATCAGCTATTTATAACTCTTGTGATACAGCCTCCATGACTGAGAACGCTAGATAGCACAGCTTCTGTCGTACAGGTGTTCCATTAGGTCGAAGTATAATTTGTGTGAATAGATCCAGATGCACAGCCACGAGGCTCCTCTTTTTAGTCCTCCTTAAGCAGGAAGAGTGGAGTTTGGGGGTAGTTGTGCAATGTGGGGTAGAAGAATTGCCCCCATTGACAAATTGCATATTTAATGTAGCAAACAAATCTCTGTTTAGGATGGAGTAGTCCTGTGCACACTTTAGAATTCTGCCAGTTGTGTCAAACGTCACAGTTGCAGGCCCACAACCAGGGCCGGATTAAGAGGCGGGCTAGCCGGGCAGCTGCCCAGGACGCCAACCTATGGAAGGCGCCTGATGGCAGCTGTAAGGGGTGCTTCACGCCCAGCCACAAGGCACCTCTTAGAGCTGCCATCAGGCGCTACACGTCCGGGGCTGGGGGCTGTGCGGCATCCCTTACAGCTGCAATCAGGCACCATGTGCCTGATTGCAGCTGTAAGGTGTGCAGCACACCAGGGGGCAGGGCCGTGCATGCGCCATGCGCCCGGGGTCGGAGCCACGCATGTGTCATGCACCTGCTGCCCAGGGTGCAGGAATGGCTCGAGCCGGCCCTGCCCACAACTAAGCCTAGGAATGAGGATCATTAAGCAATGCACTAGGCGTAAGCCTGATTCAGTAAGAGGGATGCACCCAGGGTATTGCAAGTAAATCAACTGATATAGAATAAAAACTATCTGTAGCAGAAACACAAACAGGACACATTATTGTAGCTGTAAGGCATGCAGTGCCACTTCCATCCAAGCACAAAACAGTGAGTCTACACAACTGCACTACATTGGTGCACCTGCACCAGACATGCTCTACCATGAGCATAATTACTCCACTTGAACAAGAGATGGAAGCTCTGTCAGCGGGAGATTGTCTTCCCTCAACATGGTATGGTGCAGATACCACTTTAAGTGATGGTGAGGGAGAGGGAAGGAGGGAATAGCTATTTATGAGTCAATGAATGGCTAATCAGGGGTGATAAGTGGGGAAGCTATCTTTGTAATGGTTAAGGTAATTAGCATCTTTGTTAAGGCCCATTTGTAAAGTGTCAAATTTAAACATGAAAGAAAGTTCTGAAGTTTCCCTCTGTAATCTGGTGTTAAAGTCTCTTTGAAGTAAGATGCATGTAGTAAGGTCATTAATACTATATCCAGGTAGGTTGAAATGAAAAGCAACTGGTTTTTCCTTGTGAAGATGTCTGATGTCTGATTTGTGGGCATTAATTCTTTGGCGAAGTGTCTGAGAAGTCTGTCCAATATGCATAGCAGAAGGACACTGTTGGCACATGATGGCATAAATTATATTTCTGGATGAACAGGAATATGTGTTCTTGATCATATAACTGACATGGTTAGGTCCAGTGATGGTGTCACCAGAGTAAATATGTGGACAAAGTTGGCAACGGGGTTTGTTGCAAAGGAAAGTTCCAGGGTTGGTATTAATGTGGTCTGTCCTGTGGCTGTTAGTAAGAATCTTCCTGAGGTTAGGTGGTTGTCTATCATGAGCTTTCATGGGTACAAGCAACTTCTTCAGATGAGTGGAGTATTAAAAGTCCAGTTCCAAAATAAATAGGGGTTGTGGGGGTGGGGGGAGGAAGAAGGGGAAAAAATAGTGAATTAGAATGTTCATGTTACATGAAGCAGGTAGAGAAGCTGCAAATTGTTCTTAAGTACCCATTATTTGGTTGGTTAAGTTATTAGGATGTGGAAGGTAGTGTGCTAGTCAGGTGATGTCTTTATTCATGCCTTTGTGATGGCTCCCAAACTTGTAAATGAAGTTAAATTCCAACAATTCCCTGTGAATTGGGCTTGTGGAATTGGCTTGAAACAACACAATCTCTATGGGAAAGAATTAATGGACACAAGTCAGATACCCTACAAGGCAACACACAGAAACCTATTGGGGTACTTCTACAGTTACACCCTAGTTCTAACTAGGGATGCAAATGTAGGCGACCGAAATTGCTAATGAAGCGGGGATTTAAATATCCCTCACTTCATTAGCATGATCTCGCCGGCGCGTTACTCTGCTCAACAGCTGTTTCGAAAGTGAAAGTGCGCGCCAGGACACGTTCGTTCGAACCAAACCCCTTGGTTCGAACTAACGTTACTTTTGACTAACTCAGCTATCCTTCTGAAGCGTACCTTGAAAGGGCTTGAATTTTGGAGGATAATTGTTCATCACTTTCTGAAAATCAAATTTCTTCTTCTTGGTGTCTCAAGCTGAGCACTGAAAATCACTAAAAACACTTTGAAAAATGTGGACATATATATTATATGTTTTTGTTTTTTTATCAGCCAATCATATGGAAATTGTGTCTTTAACCGGGTGCTCCTACCATAAACTGTGACACACTGAGGTTATACCGAGAACTTCAGAATAGTGCAAACCCTGACAGCACAATGGAGAGTCCTTCCCAGAAAGCATCCTACACCCAATAAAGGTGATTTTTAACACCCCCGAAGTTGACACATACCTATTAACATAAGAACATAAGAATGGCTGTACTGGGTCAGACCAAAGGTCCATATAGTCCAGTAGCCTGTCTGCTGACAGTGGCCAGCACTAGGTGCACTAGAGGGGTTGGACCAAAGACAATGATCAAGTGATTTGCCTCATGCCATCCATCGCCAGCTTCTGACAAACAGAAGCCAGGGACACCATTTCTATCCCCTGGCTAATAGACTTTAATGGAATTATCCAGCTTCTCTTTAAACTGTTATAGTCCTAGTCTTCACAGCCTCCTCTGGCAAGGAGTTCCACAGGTTGACTATGAGCTGTGTGAAGAAGAACTTACTTTTATTAGTTTTAAACCTGCTACCCATTAACTTCATTTGGTGTCCTCTAGTTCTTCTATTATGGGAACTAATAAATAACTTTTCTTTATTCACCCTCTCCACACCACTCATGATTTTATATACCTCTATCATATCCCCCCTCAGTCTCCTCTTTTCTAAACTGAAAAGTCACTTTAGCCTTTCTTCATATGGGACCCATTCCAACCCCCTAATGATTTTAGTTGCCCTTTTCTGAACCCTTTCCAAGGCCAAAATATCTTTTTTGAGGTGAGGAGACCACATCTGTACACAGTATTCAAGATGAGAGTGTACCATAGTTTTATACAGGGGCAGTAAGATATTCTGTGTCTTATTCTCTATCCCTTTCTTAATAATTCCCAACATCCTATTTGCCTTTTTGACCGCCGCTGCACACTGTGTGGAAGTTTTCAGAGAACTATCCATGATAACTCCAAGATCTCTTTCCTGATTTGTCGTAGCCAAATTAGCCCACATCATACTGTACGTATAGTTGGGGTTATTTTTTCCAATGTGTGTTACTTTACACTTATCCACATTAAATTTCATTTCCCATTTTGTTGCCCAATCACTCAGTTTGGTGAGATCTTTTTTAAGTTCTTCACAGTCTGCTTCTGTCTTGACTATCTTAAACAGTTTAGTGTCAACCGCAAACTTTACCACCTCAGAGGCCAGGGAAATGCACACAACCTTACACAGAAGGCAGTGAAAATATTTACCGCTTACCTTGTTCTGACGGTGTTGTCTCATGTTCTCCTTGAGAAATTTACTTATTTAATAAGCAATGATGGTGGTGTATCAATCTCCAGTATATGGTAACTGTTTCAACCTTGGCAAAATAAATGTCTGAGTATTTTTATCAAAGAACATGGGGCATTGTAGTAAAATAGCTTCATTGAGACATGGACATTTGCATAGTGTTATCCATCATTATTTGCAGTGCTGGTTATAAATTTGCACCTGTAATTGACCTGAGATAAACAGCAATGGTGGCCCTGTCAGATTAAGATATGCAACCTTGTGACATGCAAGACAAGGTTTGATTACATTATCTGGAGATGTACATGGAATGCAATATACATATTCTTCCCTTTTTGGATAAGGTTGCAGAGGAATTGGTGGGGGAGGAACCATGGGTCTCTTGAATTATTTCAAATCTTGCCATTTTCAGGCCCAACCAAAGAGCTGACTGGCTGATACAAAAGGTCATTCACACATTTATGTGGTTGAACTGTTCTTTTGCATTTGCCTTTTCAGTGCATACAGTATGCGCTCTTCCAGGATATAAATAAGCAAAATAAGCACCATCACAGAAGAGGTGCTGAATATTCTTTCTGGCAGATTCTACTAGGGATGTAGGTGGTTATACTCTCCAGTAGCAAAAATGTCCAAACTGTCTCTTGGGGAACTATGTGTTTTGGTAAGAGTTCACAAGGCCCTGGTCTACACTAGGGCATTATTTCAAAATAACCCTCCTTATTTCAAAATAATAAGCGGACTAAGCCCATTATTTCGAAATAAGGGGCTGGTTATTTCGAAATCTGTGCTCCTGCTTTCCTCGGGGAATAATGCTTATTTCAAAATTGTTATTTCAGCATAGTGTTAGTGTGGACAATACAGTGCTCCCAATTCAAAATAATTGGCCTCCAGAGGCCTCTCACATCTGCACTTCTGTCTGCTCTGGCCACATCTGCCATCTCCACTGCTCCCCTTCTCCTGCAGAGCTTAAAACTCCAGGGGGCTGGAGAAGGGCTTATGCCATATGGCCAACTTTGCCAGCTCCATGCCACACAGCAGGATCCGAAGGAGCCATGACAGACCCCAATGCTCCCTCAGAGTCTCCTACAGCCGTAAGCACTTCTGCTGCTCCCTTGACTGCCGCTAGCCAAGGATACAGGAAAGCTACAGCGTGTGGAGCTCCTCGACCTCATCAAGGTCTGGGGAGGGAGGAGACCAACCTCCAGGATCTCCACACCAGGAAGAGGAATGTGGATGTCTATGATCAGACCACCGCCAGCCTTGCCAACAAAGACCACAACCAGACCCTTGACCAGGTCTGCATGAAGGTGAAGAAGCTCTGCCAGGCCTACCACTTGGCCAGGGAGCAGAGCAGATGCTCTGGGATGGCATCACACACATGCTGCTACTTCGAACAGGTGGATGCCATCCTGGGAGGGGGGCTGGTCACCTCCCCACTGTCATCATGGAGTCTGGCCAGTGTCAGCCTCCATGAGGGTGGGGTTGTGGAGGAGGAGATTGAGCGCATGGGGTCATGCATGGAGTGGGCCACCAGCCATCTCTCCGTACCCCATGGTTTCCCCTCCTACCCCTACCAGGGATCACCAGAGCCCCAGAACATGAGGCAGTGGGACCCACCGAGGTACCCAAGTCAGGTGCCAGTCCCAGCATCATCCCTGAATCCTTCTCTCTCCTCCTCCCCCATTCCAGGATCTTTCCCCTAGTTCCTCCCCTGTTGTACATCCCCCCAATAAACAGTCACAAACAAACTTTGCTCTGCAGTCGAGGGGAGAAGGTGGGAAGGGTGGGAAGGGGAAGGGGGGAGGGGAGGAAAGGCACACAGAAGGAATGCAGGAGCCCCTTGTGGAGAGGCACGGGGGAGAGTCTTGCAGCAGGCTTTGGATAAAACTCTCCTCAAGACCTCCCTGATGAGCACAGCCCCTTGATGTGCTCTCCATATGGCGCTGGTGTCCAGCTGCTCGTATGCTCTGGCCAGCCTTTCAGCCTCTGCCCCCCCGCCCTGGTAGAAAAGTCTCACAGTAGGCCACCACCACAAAGGGGATGTTGCGCTCACTGAGGTCCAGACAGGTGTGGAGACTACAGAACCTCCCCTTTAAATGACCAAACGCACACTCTACCACCATGTGGCACATGCTCACTGTGGAATTGAAGCAAAATGCAGGACAATGTAGCACTTTAAAGACTAACAAGATGGTTTATTAGGTGATGAGCTTTCGTGGGCCAGACCCACTTCCTCAGATCAAATAGTGGAAGAAAATAGTCACAACCATATATAAGTACTCCTTGGTGGGGTCTAGGCTGTCCATGTTCGGCTTCATTAGCCAGGGTAGCAAGAGGTAGGCTGTGTCGCCCAGGATGCAGATGGGCATTTCCACCTCCCCAGTTCTGATGGTACAACTGGGGGGAAAAGTGCTTTCGTGTATCTTTTGGAGCAGTCATGACTTCTGGAAGATGCGGGCATCGTGTGCCTTCCCTGACCATCCAATGTTGATGTCAGTGAAGCATCCCTTATGATCCACGAGGGCCTGCAGCACCATTGGAAAGTCCCCCTTCCTGTTTATGTAGTCTGAGCCATCGTGGTCAGGGGCCAGGAAGGAGATGTGCATGCTGTCTATGGCCACCACAGCTGGGGAAGCCCATGGCAGCAAAGCCATTCATGATGGGGTCCACGTTGCCCAGAGTGATGACCCTCCATAGCAGCACCTGGTTGATGGCCTTGGCTACCTGCAGGAGCTTGGCCCCAACTGTGGATTTCCCTACGCCGAACTGGTTCCTGATGGAACAATAGCTGTCCAGCATGGCTTCCAGAGGGGGATAATGACATGCTTCTGTAGGGGGATGGTGGGTCTTATGCAGGTGTCCTGTCACCTGAGGGCAGGGGCGAGCCACTCACAGAGCTTGAGGAAGGTAGCCTTCCACATGTAGGAGTTCTACAGCCACTGCTGGTTCATCCCACAGCTGCAGGACAATGTGGTCCCACCAGTCCGAGCTTGTCTCCCTCTACCAGAAGCGGCATTCCGTAGTGTCCAGGCGATTGAGGGGCATGTGCTGTAACAGGAGGAATGTGGATGACCTGGATGATCAGGGCCTGCAGTCCAGGCTGGTCTTTGTCCTGCTAGAGCAGCATGTGGGCAGTCTGGATCAACTGTTCCATGAGGCACAGCACAAGGCCTGTGTGCCTGGCACTGCTTTGCAGCAGCTCTGGCTCCATGCTTTGAGTGCTGTGGCATCTGCAAGGTCAATCAGAGCATACTGCACCATTTGGCATCCCACAGGGGGGAGACAGTGGAGGAGTGACATGTGAGATGTGGCTGTAGAGAGGAGCCCCTGAAAACACACGTCGCGGCTTGCCTGACCAAGCAGCCACAGGAAGTCTCTGCCCTCCTGGTGCCCTCCCCAGAGTTCTTCCCAGGGCTCTAAGTCTGAGGCAGGTTCCAATCAGTGTGGATGTGCTATTTCTAAATAATTCTCACTAATTTCAATGCTTCCCCGTAATGGGAACACGCTATTTTGATTTTGTTAAATCCAAAAGGTATGTCTATACTTGCCCCCTAGTTCGAACTAGGGAGGCAAATGAAGCATACCGAAGTTGCTAATGAAGCGCAGGATTTAAACATCCTGTGCTTGATTAGCATATTTGTGGCTGGTCGCTATTTTAAAATGCCGGTAGCCCGAATTAGCTCTCCTCTTATAGATGTGGTAGTCTGATCCAAAAACCTTCCCTCGAATTAACTGTTACTCCTCATGCAATGAGGATTAACAGTTAATTTGAGGGAAGGATTTTGGATCGGACTACCGCGTCTACACGCGGCGAGTTAATTCGGGCTACCAGCATTTTAAAATGGTGACTGGACGTGAATATGGTAATCAAGTGTAGGATATTTAAATCCCACGCTTCATTAGGAACTTCGGTATGCTTCATTTGCCTCCCTAGTTCGAACTAGGGGGCAAGTGTAGACATACCCAGAGATATTATTTCAATTTTGCTTATTTTGAAATAATTTCCTATGTGTAGGCATGAGTTACAGTGGCAAGAACTATGTCATGTATAGGTGTACAAATGCAGATAGAAAAGAAGATTTTAGCTACCAATACTAATTGAAAATCCAGAAGCAATTGAGGAGCTGGAAATATCTCTAGGCTATGGACTTCCTTGACAAAATGGAATCGTATTCCTCAGGAAGAGAGACAAATATCTCACCCCAACTGAGGTTTCTCCTTTCATTTTTAGTATTGATGTCTCCGTGTTTGGAATTTTCAGCCAATTCACACTCATTGAAGCTGAAAACTCCACATCTCTTAATTCCAGGCGGTTTAAAGTCCCCCTTGTCTTGGTGGAGCAACTCAGAAGAAAGTAAACTTAGGCTGAGGATTTTTTTTTTATATCTCTTCAAAAATACTAGGACAGCATGTTACAAAGAACCACATAAAGTGATAATGTTTTGTGTATGTAGCTGGATTTAGGGATATCACATCTTTACATTACCGAATTCTTCATTTTACAACCTGGATTTTTAGAACAGTTCACTTCTATGTATCTGTAGCTGCTTTGTCATTATAAGAAGGCAACTTCAGCAGATCAATTCATGTAATAATTGGACTTTAGAACAATTGCAAAAAACGCCTACTTGGATTTTATGTCATGCCAAATACTGCAGGTAACCCAATAAGTTTTATGTGCAAAACTAATGTTGGAAGAATTGTCCAGGACAATTTCTCCTCCACAGATACCAGCTGGGGAAATGAGACAAACTCTAATAATGAAATATGATATGATATGTGGAAGACAGAGGAGCTGATCCAACTTAAGCATTAACTACAAAAAACAGACGAGTAAGAATAATATTGGAGAGGGCTAGAGGGGCTGGGAATGGTTTAGGAAACACCTTGCACATGAAAGCAGTAAGAAATGCCTCTAGAAATGAACACTATATATCAAAGGAGAGAGAGAGAGAGAGAGAGACTATAATCTTCCCCTATCCCATAACTCACCAGTGGACAGAATTAATCTATTTGAAAACTGAGGTCCATAGGTATCGTGTTGGGCTGTTCACCTCAGGCTGTTTCACTCTCTATGAACAGAATTTGACAACAGTACAGTTGCGACTTAGTGGTGAACGTATAGGGCCACATTTTGGCCTATTGACATCATCATCATTTTTGGGGGGATAGCAGTGTCTAAAAGCTCCATCCAAAATTGGAGCCCTCTTGTGCTAGGCATTGCACAAACACTTAGGCTATGTCTACACAGCAGCATTATTTTGGAATAACTGAAGTTATTCCAAAATAACAAATAGTGTGACTACTCTGCAAGCCATTATTTCAAAATAATGTTGAGCTGGAGAACTTCTTACTCTGACTCCTGTAACCCTTATTTTACAAGGAGTAAGGGAAGTCGAAGGAAGAGGCTTCTTCTTTCAACTTCAAGTTGTGTAGACAGTGCCAAAAGCCCGGCTTAAGCTATTTCAACTTTAGCTACGCAATTGATAAGGCTGCGTAGCTTAATTTGATTTTTGCCCTGCTGTGTAAACGTGCCCCTAGTAACAGATAGAGCTTACAGTCTAAAAGGATGAGGCAAACATGAGGTGGGAGAAAGGAATGAGTATCATCAGGGAACTGAGACCCAGAGATTAAATGACTTGCCGAAGGTCAAATAGGAGTCTGTGACAACTATCTCTCTCTTCATGTGTGTTGAATAAGTAGCATAATGGGATACTGATCCGTGACTGGGATTCCTAAATTTTCCATCAGTGCAAGTCGTTAAAATAAATAAATATACTGAGTGGGGAATTGAACCCAGATCTCCTTGCTACTCTTCCACAAACAAGCCTGTTCTTCCTTCTCCAATGGCAAACCTTTCCCCTGAGCTCACTACATGACTCATCTCTGGCTCAATGGACATACTCCTGTGACTTTTATTATCTTTCCTGTTTTGTGACAAAGAATCACATTGAACTATGAAAAAATTACATCTTTGTATTTTACTAAGCCTATCAAATTATTAGCATACCCAGCAACCTGAAGATGTCAGTCTTTATTATTAAATTCATGATCTTTATTATCTAAATTATCCAAACTTTTGACTTCACTGCATTGACACACCAGTGTTAATGATAATTTTTGCATTTGACGTGAAAGCCAGAAGACAGCCAAAAGTAAAGGCATGGCTCTGGGCATAGAGTTTTCTCCTAGGGCTTCAGAATCTGTGATCCAGCTCTTCTCGTATATTACCATGCAAGCAATGTAGGAGCGGTGAGCAAATATTCTCATTGTAGTGTTCAGTCACTAATGGTCAGTAACTGTCTCCTTGTTTAGCTGTTGTTGGTTGCACATTGCTTTCTTGCTCTTACGGATTCTGATAGATTTTCATGCTAAGTAGGTTAATCCTTCCTCCCAGCTAAAAAGCATAAAGTTATGTGCAAGGATCCCCAAAGCAAGAAAAATTACTGAGAAAAAATTACAGAAGTGTAAATCAAGAAAGCAATATTGAACTTTAGAAGACAGCATACAATAATATGACACTTTATTCCACTGCTGCCTGAGGTTTATATATGCTACTGTCACTTTTATACTGTTCTCCACCACTAGTAATTTTCTCTCAATCTAATTTTTATTTCCCAAGGGTTTGCCAAGGTTAAAAGTGCTAGGAAACCAATGACTATTCACTTGCCAAAGGACAATAAATTAAATTAACCATTGTTGGTAGCCAGCTCTGATGAGAACTATTTATATGTAAATAGGTGCAAAACCCTGATGGCATGCTGTATTATTATTAGCAGCTCATTGCAGATGCTGTTCATAAAATTAAAGGCCACTACAAAAAGCCATGGTTTTTCTCTTCTTTTTTAAAGAAAACATGTTAGTCCACAACTATACAATACTACAGGATCTGGCCCATTGACTCCATTGCTAGTAACATTGACCTCGGGCTTTGAAGTGCCTAAATCCCTTTGAAAAATGAGATTAGGCTCCTAAATAAGTTAGAGATTGCAATGCTGAGCGCAGCTATGTTTCAATATATTGAAAAATCTGAGCCTCTGTCTGCTAGTGATGCTGATAGGACTGGGTCAATATCTTGTGCCCACTAAATAAACACATGTGCAGGAGAAAAATAGCTTAAATAATAATATCAGGGCTCTTCACTGAAACATTGTTGTATTGCATTTTTATATAACAATTTTACATGTGTGCCAAGATTAAACTTGTATTTATCCTGTTTGCTTTGAATTACTTTATATTTGATCAAAGTGGGAAATTGTAAATTTTCCGCCTTGCTGCTCTTTACTAGGAATAAGAGAAGTACTATTTACGGTGTGTGTTGTTCAGTGCAAAGTAATTTTCAGGGATTATTATTATTATTATTATGTTGACATGAACTGAAACAAGAATAGAAGACTGGACATGGAAGAGAGTCAGCGTTGAACCTGGTTTTAGTTGTATTGATGCATTGCTAAGGTGCTGTAATAAAGCTAAGGCATGGCTTGATTCAGTGCACTTTGTAAAAGTAGCACCATTCAGGGTTGTATGGCTTCTAGTTTAAACAATTACTAGAAGAAGGATCATAATATGCAATTCTGTAATTACTATCCTGGGTAGATACAAACACTAAATAATGATGAGCTTTTTTTGTTAATTAAGAGCACAGGCCAATTTTTCCAAATGGTATTAAATGAACAGCTAATTTAGATGCCTAGATGTATGCTCAGCATTAGGTACGCAAGTTCTGGGGTACCTAGTCTTTTCAAATTGCATGTTGAAATAACGTTTATGTGAGTAAATTAATCAGTTATATGCCTAGAGACTTGCATGATCATTTGCAGGATAAGGGGTATCAAACAAGCAAGCAAGCAAACAGAAAACCAACTTGGAAGTTGTCACATAAAAACCAATAGGTGGGGCCTGCTAGTTAGGATGGAATCATTGGAGTACATAGCGTGGGATCCTGCAAGCACAAACAGCAGCTGGCCCTTATCAGCTTTAACCCATGCACTTGAGCTGGGAAACTACTAAGTGGTAAACAAGTTTGACATTGGTCACATCTAATAAGAGTGATAAGAGTGGCATTGAGCCAGTGTGCGCACACCCGGTAAACAACTGAAATATAACTAGTGTAGGGAGTCCCGTGCCCAGTAAGTCTCACCAGGGACCTAGACCTCGGAGGGTGCCCTGGATTCCCCTAGCTGGAGCCACGTCTACTGCAACCCTGGTGCAAGGTAACAGGAACGGAACTCCCCACAGACTGAAGGAATGTAAGCATTTCAAGTGCCTGTTATTCTTTTATGCATTGCTCTGGCTCTGCTTATTGATGTGTCACTTCGCAGTAGCTGGGTAACCATTTGGCAGTAATAAACCTGTAATAGTAGTGACGTAGTGACATAGTGAGATTAATAAAAGCAACTATTCCTAATCGACTCTGTGTTGAAGCAAATCCATAATACTGTTTGGCCATGGCCTGTGAGTTCACAGAAGTATGCAAAGGACATTGTCTGGCTCCCCCAGGGGGAGAAAAAAACTGCAAGTATCTCTGTTACTTGCTGGGCAGACACAGAAGAAGTATTAAAAAGCAAAGTTTTCAAAGGCATTTAGATGTCTAACGACGCAGGTAGGTGCCTAATTGGATTTTTGAAAGCAAGTAGGCCTGTAACTCGTATTATGGTATGGCATTTTTGAAAATCCCATAAGGTACCCATCTGAATCTTTAGGTACCTAAATACCTTAAAAAATCTGGCCCAGGAATTAGCAGTGCCAAAGGAACTAGACATTCTGAAGGGACTCTGCCTAAGGCCTTGTTTCCCATTCATACCACCTGAGATTTTATATCCCTTCCAAGACATGCCATCAGCTTTAACCCTCTGATGAAGAACACCTCATTCGCAGCCCCTCTACACTCCTCTATCCCTAAACAATGTCCCATGTTATGTATTTCCAAAAGGTTTTCTGTTTATTCCTAGAAAATGGTATTTGGGAATATAAGGTGGAACATTGAGAAAAGAGGAAGCGGGAACCACTAGGTGAAGTCATCTTTAAAATGATAATGAATGGATGTAGGGGGATTACTGCACAAGGTAAATCATAGTGCAGGACTATGTTGGGGGAAAAAAGCCCTCACATGTAATATAGTTCTTTTGGATATATAATAAATTGGATGCAAACTCCTATGAGTGAATTGAAGAATCTTTTATATGGTACTTGAAAATAAATTTCCCTTGGATTTTCAATAGAAGTTTGGGATTTGACATCAATGTCACAGTCATTAATACTTTCAATTTTCATTGCTTACTGACAAAATTGCATATATGATTTTTTTAAAGAATGAGAACTCATGAATTTCAAAAAATTAACAGATTTACACTGACTATAAGGTTTTTTTCAGATGGCTACCAAGCGTATTATGAATTTAATTCTAGAATTATCCTCATTATCTTTTTGTCAAATGCTAAATTTTCAAGCTTATAACTAGCCCAGTAGCCCAAATACATCAAGTTAATACAGGCATTCATGGGACATTTCTAATCACACTGTAGCATACATTTTAAAATGGTGTATTCAGTCTGTAAGTCCTTGATGCAAATGTATATTTGCTACATTGTTTTGAAAAAGAGATTCAAAATCTGTTATATTATTTTTTGATTGAGCCTAGCAATCTACCTTGCTGTTGAATTCTCTTGCTGCTTCGCCAATTGGTCATCAAGGTTGTAAACTACCTGATTATTATACAATCAGAAACACATACACAATAATAGAGAATTAACTATTCACAACAACAACAGATTAGAATTTAGTCTATTTCAGGAAATTTCCAAAATAAATCCCAGCCATCCCATTTTAAATAGAAGCTACAAGAATCAAAGAATCATTATTTTACCATTAAAAGGGGCTATACAATTGTCTGATGAAAATTCTTGCATTGTTTTAAGAGAGAGTTTGCAGGCAGCTCCCATGGGCGAATTAATGAAAACATTGTGTAAATGGTGCATCAATATAATTTAATTATGGCTAAACATATCCCCAAATAAATAAACTAGACAGAGACATAGTAGTATAGGAATCCATGGATTCTACCTAGTGATCGGGTTGCCACATTTGAACTTTCAAAAAAGAGGACATCCCTGAGAGGGAGTGTGTCTGTATCAATATCTACCAACTCACGTTGTAATAATGTGTGATATAGATACACTATATACCACAAATAACAGTGAGTATACGTGATAATATAATATAAGAAAGTGTATGGCACACACTCCGAAAAGATACTGGATCACAACCTCACTGACTGACCTTGTTAAATCTGCTGTTCTTACCCTGTTGCCACATTGCACTGACAGACACACCAGGTCCCCGGGCTCGCT
The DNA here is from genome assembly GCF_052426305.1 of Pelodiscus sinensis. Classification (NCBI taxonomy): domain Eukaryota; kingdom Metazoa; phylum Chordata; order Testudines; family Trionychidae; genus Pelodiscus; species Pelodiscus sinensis. Next base: position 20,981,696 of record NC_143066.1, read on the forward strand.
GGCTGAGCCCTGCTCCCCTACCCTCCACACGGCAGCTGGGCTGCAGTGTACCTGGATGGCTTCACCAGGAAGTGGACTGGATGGCTTCACCAGGAAGCCCCAGCTGCTGCTGCTGCTGCTGCTGCTGTCCGCTGTGGAGACCCGAGCGCAAGAGCCACGGCCACTCGGACACCAGATGCTGCTGCTGGGCTTCTCGCCACCGCTTCTCTGGTGCCTGTCAGTGTCGCTGCAGCAGCGGCTGCTCCACTCGCACAGAAGGCCGGGCTTGGGAGCCAGGGTTCTGGCAATTGCCTTGCTTCTGCCGGGGATACTGCTGCCTCCACTGGCTCTCATGGTGCGAGGGGATGACGCATGCCTGGCTCCTGCTTCCCTGACACACTGGCCCAAGACACATGGCAATGCAGGCTCCAGCAGTGTCGCCAACCAGCTGGCAGCCTGGGCTGCTGCAGCGCCAGGAGGAGAGGGTGGGGGGCCATGGAGGCTTCTTGCTGGGGCCTGTCCTGGGGCATGAAGTTAAAGGCACTGAGGGGAGAAGTGGAATGGCTAGAAAAGGAACCCAGGAATCCTGCTTCCCAGAATCCCTTCCTTTCCCCTGCCTGCCTCACCAAGCACCCGCTCCACAGTCCTCACAGAGCTGAGAGTAAAACCCCCATATCTAAGCAAGAGACCCACTGCCCACCTACAGGAAAGGAAAGAAGCCAGAAGTTCTAATACCCAGTTCCCTGCTCTAATCCAGTGCCTCTGCCCTCCCCAGAACCAGCCACCCTCCAGCCCGCTGCTCTAACCCAATGCACCCACCCCTTCCCCAGGGCCAGGCACCCTCCAGCCCTATGCCCTTCCCCTCCCCTAGAGCTAGGCATCCCCAGCCTCCCTGCTCTAACCCAATGCCCCTCCCCTCCCGCAGAGCTGGGGACATAACCTAGTGGGGCGGAGGGTAATGTGGTGACTCTGTGGGAGGAGCCAAACCCACTCCCCACATTGGACCTGCCCTGGATCTCACTGAAGCCACTGCCACCATGGCCACGCGCTTTTCCCACCAGGCGCTGTGGCACTTACGCAGAGCGGCCGCTAACGGTCCAGGCGCACGGCTCTGAACATTCGATTTGAGTGACAGGCACGTGCCGCCACGCCCTTCCTGATCCCCTTTGGTGGGCAAAATCCCGGACATTTTTAGCTATTTAAAAATCCCAACTGGACAGAGATTTAAGGAGTGAAAAGGAGGACATGTCTGGGAAAAAACAGACGTACGGTAATCCTACTGGCACAGTGAATTTCTTTTGTTTAACACTATTAGTCTTTGTCCAAATGAAGAGAAGTACTGTACTGTACTCAATGCAGATGGTGAACAAGGGGCCTGATTTTGTGATGTGCTGATATCCTTTGATACGCATTGACTTCAATGGCAGCAAAGAGCTCTTGGCACTCTACAGGAATCACTGGCTTCATCCTGCCACAATGCCGTAACTAGATTGAGTCAGTCAGTCCTGGACTGTCCCTCTGAAATCTAAACTGTCTAAATCAGTGAGGGTACATCTACACTTGCCCCCTACTTCGAAGTAGGGAGGCAAATGAAGCATACCGAAGTTGCAAATCAAGCACGGGATTTAAATATCCCGCTCTTGATTAGCATAGTCGCAGCTGGTCGTCATTTTGGAAATTGACTAGCCCGATTTAACTTGCCGTGTATAGACGTGGTACTCCGAGAAAAACCCCTTAACTCGAATTAACTGGTAATCCTCATACAATGAGAAATGATGGAAGCAGCTCCAAGCTTTTTTGGTTCAGAATACTACCAGGTTGAATCATTACTGGGTTTCACCGTCTAATACTGTCCTATTTTTAAATTCTCAGCCATTTTGATATTATAAATTATACCCCGGTGGTGTACAGCTGGGATAAGACACATATGTGTGCCATGCCAAGAGTCCTAGGCCATTGTGATATGAGAGCTAACTCAGTCAGTCACCCCCTTTCTCTACAGCTAATTTGCAGGCAGCAGTTCCACTGCATGAGGGTGATTGCACAGAGACTGGACTACCTGGCCCAAATGCCACCCTGCATAAATCGATACACGTGTCCCAACAGAACTCCTCCTGAGACATGAGTCAACACAACCACTCACATACCACAAGCAGCACTCGCAATAGCATCTAGCACATGGAGGCCCTCAGCACAACAAGCACTCCCCATGTGCCACCCCTAGAAATCCACACCACTCTCCAGCACAACACAACCCACTCGCAAATCAATGCAACTGGCCACACAAGAACCCCAACCATCACTCTGGAGCCTATAGTGTCTCTTGAGTCAACGTGATGTTATGGAAATAGCTACAGGAATGAGGAAGGGCTCTTTTGCTTTTGACTATCTCCAAGTTAAGTCATCACTGGGATTCAGTCTGTTGCTGTCCACTTTTTAAATTCTTAGCCATTTTCAGCTCTTTTTTACATCTGTGACTTTACAGATCACACTTGTACTCCAGCATGGGCTGTGTACTGCTAATATATCAGATAGGGCTGTCAAACGATTAAAAAAATAATCGCAACTAATCATCAGCTTTAAAAAGCCACAATTAATCACAGTTTTAATCTCACTGTTAATAAAACAATAACAATTTAAATTTATTATAAATATTTTACAGCTATAGATAACCATCCAGAAGTTTAAAAAAAATAAATATCCCATTCAAAAGATCTGAACTTTTACTGCTTCGTACCATTAACTTTTTCTTGTATTTAATCTCCCCAGATCCTGAGAACACAGTAGAACTGTGCCAATGTTCACCAAGCAATGAAGTACAATAAGTGAAGAAAGTCAGACAGAATTGTGTGATTAATGCTTGGATCTGAAGGAAAGCCTGAGCATTCAGGCTTCAGCAGTAGCCATGTTAGTCTGTTTCAGCAAAACCAATAAGGAGTCCCAGTGTTAGTCTGGACACTGTGTGGGTGGTTTTTGTTGTTCGGGTGCTAGGGCTTTTCTTATTTAATCGTCTGCCTGGGGCAGTAGACCCTGAATTGGCCTCAGAAGGATTTGGTTACTTTTGAGCCCAACATGTAAGAAGGCTGGTTAGATGTTGAGTGGTTGAAAGACCTTGGATTTCATCTGGTGACTAGGGCTGGGTGATATTTTTCATGCAACTGGTATTTGCAAGTGGCAATCCATGTTGAGTCAGGTTAACCTAATAGGGCTTGGTTTAAAAAGTGTGAAATGTTAAAATGGTTCACTTTAGTATTTCCAAAACAAAACATTTTGACTGTTTCAGTAGGACACGGTTTGGGAATTTCCCAACATTTTCTTACATTTAAAACATTTTACTACCCTCAGAAAAAATTAATTTGACCTAAAACTATTTTTCTCTTCTTTCTTAATTTGCAGTTCAGTCTGAAGCAATTTCCCCTTATGTTTTGGTCTGGCCTCTACTGAAAAGTTGATTATTCATCCAGTTCTAAAGGTGGCCGCTTGGGCACAGCCATGGCCTTTGACTTTCACTGTTGCCGGGATGTGTTGTCATGTGTTGTTGTAAATTACAACAATTTACTCAATAATTAACTGATTGTGCCTATCCATCCATCTTGTGTCTTTCACAATAAGCCAGGAAATGTGTGTTTTGCCTGTTGTATTAATTATGATGATTGATTGTATTATGGCAGCACCATGGCACTCTGCATACACTCTGGCTACGTCTATATTGGCAAGATTTTGCGCAAATACTCTTTAAAGCAAAAGTTTTTGCGTTAGAGTATTTGAGCAAGAGAACGTCTACACTGGCATCAAGTATCAGAGGGGTAGCCGTGTTAGTCTGAATCTGCAAAAGCGGCGAGGAGTGCCACAGGACTCCTCAGCGCTTACACTGGCATGTGACTTCGTGCAAAAGATGTGCTTTTGCGCAAGAGCATCCATGCCAGTGTAGATGCTCTCTTGCGCAAGAAAGCTCCGATGGCCATTTTAAACATCAGGCTTTCTTGCGCAAGACATTGATGTTGCCTGTCTACATTGGCCTCTTGCGCAAGAACAGTTGCGCAAGAGGACTTATCCCTGAGTGGGAGCGTCAGAGTATTTGCGCAAGAAGCCCTGATTTTATACATTAGAACGTCAGTGTTCTTGCGCAAGTACTCACGGCCAGTGTAGACAGGTGGCAAGATTTTGCGCAAAAGCAGCTGCTTTTGCGCAAAATCTTGTCAATGTAGACGTAGCCCCGGTGCCCTGCAGAGCTCACAGTCTGGATGCACATGACAAAGGATATTAGGAAGGAAATACTGTTATCTATGGGGGTGGAGGAAAGGAAGAGGACTGACAGACTTGCTGGGCCTCTGAGCAAGATGGGAGTGGCTGGCTCCATGCTCCCTAAAAAGGGCCAAGGACTCCAGGTTGCTAAAACTCAGTTCCCACTTATATAGTTCAGACCATGGGGCCTACCACCTTTACCCTCTCAGGGTATGTCTACACTACAATGTTAGTTCGAACTAACGGATGTTAGTTCGAACTAACATTCATAGCCGCTACACTAGCGCTCCGCTAGTTCGAATTTGAATCGAACTAGCGGAGCGCTTAGTTCGAACTAGGAAAACCTCATTTTACGAGGATTAAGCCTAGTTCGAACTTACTAGTTCGAATTAAGGGGTGTGTAGCCCCTTAATTCGAACTAGTGGGAGGCTAGCCCTCCCCAGGTTTCCCTGGTGGCCACTCTGGCCAACACCAGGGAAACTCTATGCCCCCCTCCCGGCCCCGGACCCCTTAAAGGGGCACGGGCTGGCTACGGTGCCCGTGTCAGGTGCAAGCCTGCCAGCAACCAGCCAGCAGACCCTGCACCTGGCACGGCACAGAGCCACCCACCCGATGTCCCCCAGCCCACCCCCTCTTCCCGGGACCAGGCTGGCGGCTCCCGGGAGCTTGCCCTGGACCGCAAGAGGCGGGCACCTTCCTGGGCTAGTGCGGACCTCGTGGACCTCGTCCACGATCTCCGCACTAGGGACAGGAAAGTGGCCGTCTAGGGCAGGAGAGCTGCCAGCCTGGCCACCCAGGAGCAGGTGTGCATGAAAATCAAGGTGGTCCACTGAGACCCCCGACCCTGAGCCCTGAGCTTACAATGGCCGTCCTGGGTCAGACCAAAGGTCCATCTAGCCCAGTAGCCTGTCTGCCGACAGCGGCCAATCCTAGGGACCCTGGAGGGAATGGACCGAAGACAGTGACCAAGCCATTTGTCTCGTGCCATCCCTCTCCAGCCTTCCACAAACCTTGGGCAGGGACACCACTCCTACCCCCTGGCTAAGACTACTCCATGGACCCAACCTCCATGACTTGATCTCACTTCCCTTTCAACTCTGTTCTAGTTGTAGCCTTCACAGCCTCCTGCAGCAAGGAGTTCCGCAGGTTAACTATTTGCTTTGTCAAGAAGAACAACTTTCTCTTACTAGTTTCAAGCCTGCTACCCATTCCTTTCCTTTGGTGTCCTCTAGTCCTTCTTTATGGGAACTCGTGAAGAACTTTTCTGAATGCACCCTCTCCACCCAACCCCTGCTTTTAGAGACCTCTATCCTGTCTTCCCTCCGTCTCCTCTTTTCTAAGCTGAACAGTCCCAGTCTCTGTAGCCTCTCTTCATCTGGGACCTGTTCCCAACCCTTGATCATGTTAGTTGCCCTTCCCTCTCCCAGCCTTTCTCTTCCCCTCTCCCACCTCCTTTTCCCAGTCTCCCCCAGTTTTGTTCAATAAAGACAGAGTCAATGTTGGAAGAAACGTTATCTTTATTTTGTACATCAATAAGAAGGGGGGCTAGGGAAGGGTAAGTGGAAGGAGGTGAGGGAGGAATGGGGTACGAGCCCCCGATGGGGAGGACTGGGCTGGCTCTGCGGGCTTCTGGGGGTGGAAGCTCTCCTGCAGCCCCCCGATTGTCCCCTCTCCCCAGATGGCAGCCTGCGGCAAGTGCAGCCGGGCTGATGGCCGAGTGCTGTGATGTGCCCAGTGTGGGTACTCCGGGCAATCCAAGCCAGGACTGGTTTTCAAGCGGGGCACCTCTTAGAACTGTCTGTCCGGGGTGGGGGTCGGGACCCTTTAAGCGCAGCCCTCGGCTAGCCTGAGACAGCATCTCCATGCTCTAAGTCCTCCTCTTATGTCCTGCCGGCACTGCTTCCGGCCATCCTTAAGCCCTGTTCAGAGTCCACTCAATGTGGACATGCTAGTTCGAATTAGCAAAACGCTAATTCGAACTAGTTTTTAGGTCTAGACGCGTTAGTTCGAATTAGCTTAGTTCGAATTAACTAATTTGAACTAAGTTAGTTCGAATTAGCGCTGTAGTGTAGACATACCCTCACTCCCGTTGGCAGACCTCATGGTCTGAACTATATAAGTGGGAACTGAGATTTAGCAAGATTAAATGATTTGTTCAAGGCCACACATGGAGTCTGTGGCAGCACAGAGAATTTGATCCAGGTCTCCTGATTCCCAGTCAGTGCCTTAATTCCCAAATCATCCTTCCTCTCATTCTAAACTGTAATGAGCCAAGACAAACTGGAGAAATAGTCTGGGGTAAATAGGATTAAGATTAATAAGGAGAAATGCAAAATATTCCATTTAGGAAGGAACAATCAGTTTCACACTTACAGTATGGGAAGCGACTGTCTAGGAAGGAGTACTGCAGAAAGGGATCTAGAGGTCAGAGTGGACCACAAATGGAATATGAGTCTACGACAGGGTGCAGTCACTGATGACCCCTCGGGGGTACCTCCTGGGTTGCTGACACAGCCACTGCCACTCGCCTTCCTGCTCCCTGAGGCTCCTCACCGCCTGGTCCTGCTGGGCCAGCTCTGCTGGTCTCCCCCAGCCAAGGCCCCGAACTGAGGTCCCTGCCCCCACCGAGAAGCAGTACAGACACTGAACTTCTTCAGGTCCAAGGAGAGTGCAGTTTAGGGCCCAGCCTCCCAAGGTAGCACTCCCCAGATGGGATCAAGCCCCAAAGAATTAGCTAAGCGACTTTTAACAATAAAAGGGGGAATGTGCACACTGGCTGCCCCCCACCCTCACCCCCTTCAGTAACAATTATTTACACTGGGTTTGACAGAAAATAAAAATGATTTTATTAAGTGGAAGTGGTAGGATTTAAGTGGTAATAAGCAAGAACAGGCAGAGCAAAGTAAGTTACAAATCAAAAGAAACAAAAACGCTTGGCTAATTCTACACTGAAACCTCAATACAAACTCTTCAAACTCACCCTAAAACCTCTTTTCCAGCTGTCACTCTAAACCAGGGCTGTCTCCCCCACCCCGGGGGTCTCAGGCTCCTTCCTTCAGGTGCAGCCCAGACAAAAAACCTAGGCCTCTGCTTTGCTATTCTTTTTGTTAAGAAATTGAGGCCACTCCCTACCAACCGCTGCTCAGATTTCAGGACAAAAGAGATTTAAAACCTGCTAAAGTATTCCCCACTCCATATGTCTAATTTTACACTAAAAAATGATACGCATATCAAAGTGAGATAAACAGAACCAGCGGATCATGACATGAAGATTGATGGGTTACACAAAATAATTCACTCAACGCACCTGTGAGTTATGTATATTCATGTCCATGAGTCCATTTCATAAAGCATAATGGGGGGGAGGGGTCTGTCACAGAGTCAACAGTGTGAGACTTGCAAAAAAAGCAAACATGATTTTGGAATACAATAACAGGAGTGCTGTGACCAAGACATGAGGGCTACGTCTAGACTGGCATGATTTTCTGTTAAAAGCATTTTCGGAAAAGAGCGTGTAGATTGGCACGGACACAAAAGCGTCCTTGGCCAATCTAGACGTGCTTTTGCACAAAAAAGCCCCGATAGCCATTTTCGCGATCTGGGCTTTTTTGCGGAAAACAAATCTGAGCTGTCTACACTGGCCCTTTTGCGCAAAAGGGACTTTTGCCCGAACGGGAGCAGCATAATATTTCTGCAAGAAGCACTGATTTCTTACAGTAGGAAGTCAGTGCTTTTGCGGAAATTCAAGCGGCCAGTCTAGACAGCTGGCACGTTTTTCCGGAAAAGCAGCTGATTTTCTGGAAAAACTGGCCAGTCTAGACACAGCCCAGATGTCATTCTTCAGCTCTACACTGCGCTGATTAGGCCTCAGTTAGAGTAGTGTGTCCTGTTCTGGGCACCACATTTCAAGAAAGATGTGGAGCTATTGGAGAAGGTGCAGAAAAGAGCAACAAAAGATCCTGTACTCCTCAAAAAATGAGGTTTACAGCATCTTTTGAAAAAGGCTTTCTTTGAGAAAGAACCACCTCTAGACCGCGGTTTCACTTTCAAGATAGCGTTTTTCGAAAAAAATGCTGTGACGTGATTATGCAAATGAATCGTGGGAAATTCAAATCTCGGCTACATTTCCCAGTTCAGTATGTCTAATTTACATCCTTCTTTCAAAAGAGGGATGTAATCTAGACATAGCCTAGATGATATTTGATCCTGCTGTGAAGGCAAAGGGACCTCTCAAAGTCCCTTCCAGTTCTAGCATTCTATGATTCTATAATTCTAAGTCAAGGGTCACTGGTGATTCAAAGAATAGATTAAAATATTCTATCCAAATAGTGCTCTTTAGCTATTGTTTTAAAATGTAACTCTGTGTTATACTATCTATCAATCCACACTGTAACTTGATTTGTATGAGACAAGCTCTCCACAGGCCATTAAAAGCTTTATGTTTACAGGCACATCAAAAATCCTTGCAATATCATAACACTATTAGCATTCCCAATCTAAACACATCTTTCCATAGTATCACAGCTGGCTACTTACAGTAGATGACATTTCCATTAAAACACAGACCAGCCTGCATACTTCTACGTGAAACAGGCTGCATGGACACAGTGTGCATTGATTTCACATAAAGCTTCTCTCGGTTCAGCATACCCCGAGGTTCAAATTGAAATACCATGAATATGGTGATAAAGCAGTTGCTGTCTTAGTCTGTTGTTATAAATCTTTAATTCTGATTGTATAATCTAGCCACATGATTATGAATAAAATATATTCTGCTCCACAGATTGCCATATTTTTAGTGTCTCAGTTCATACAATATTATAGTTAGCAGTTTGGAAAAAAACAAAATGAAATCTCTAGCTCTTTAAAAGTATTTCTAGTGCATTCATCACTGCAGTATATTTATGCAAACAGATCTGAATGCCATACCAAAAAACTTCTTGGGAAAATAGTGGTCCTGAAAAGACTTTGCCTTGGACTCTTTCTTTCAAGAGACTCTTTGGATTCCCTAAACCCATTGGCTACGTCTACACTGGCCCCTTTTCCGGAAGGGGCATGTAAATTTCACGAGTCGTCGTAGGGAAATCCGCGGGGGATTTAAATATCCCCCGCGGCATTTAAATAAAAATGTCCGCCGCTTTTTTCCGGCTTTTAAAAAAGCCGGAAAAGAGCGTCTAGACTGGCCCTTTTCCGGAGGGTCTTATTCCTACTTTCCGGAGGATCGGGGCCAGTCTAGACGCTCTTTTCCGGCTTTTTTAAAAGCCGGAAAAAAGCGGTGGACATTTTTATTTAAATGCCGCGGGGGATATTTAAATCCCCCGCGGATTTCCCTACGACGACTCGTGAAATTTACATGCCCCTTCCGGAAAAGGGGCCAGTGTAGACGTAGCCAATGAATATTATCAATTATTATTATTATAATAGCTTGTTCTTATACAGTACATCTGAAAGTACTTCCCAATCTGCTAATATATTTATTCTCGAGAACCTCCAATGTGTGGATGACCTCATGTATTAGCTGGATGGGTGCATATGAGGAGGTGTAGTGAGACTTCCCCACGCCGAACTGGTTCCCGACGGATCGGTAGCTGTCCGGTGTGGAGAGCTTCCAGAGGGCGATGGCCACCCGCTTCTGGAGGGGGATGGCGGGCCTCATGCGAGTGTCCCTTCTGCGCAGAGCAGGGGCGAGCCACTCACAGAGCTCCAGGGAGGTGTCCCTCCTCATTCTGAAGTTCTGGGTCCACTGTCGGTCTTCCCAGCGCTCCAGGACGATGCGGTCCCACCAGTCGCTGCTGGTGTCCAGACGCCAGATGCAGTGGGGCACGCTGGTGCCGGGGCGCCACCGCGGCTCCTCCACGGCCCCCAGGGCGGCCAGGTGGAGAGGCAGGGGGCTGACGTGCACCAGGAGGTGCCAGGCAGCCTCGAGCCATTGCTGGCAGGCTTGCAGCAGCAAGTCCAGAAAGTGCACCAGAAGGTGCAGGGCGAGCTCTGGCTCCATGTTGCCACCTGCAGCGGCGTCCCCGAAGGGAAGCACCGACACACACGGGCGCAGAGATGAACGCTTTGCTGTCCCTCGGCGAGGTTGGCAAGCAAGCAGGAAAAGCTGAGAACCGGCTGTCCGGGGCGGTCCCTTTAAGTACGAGCCTCAGATAGCCTCAGACAGCAGCCACACAAAGCAACTACTGACCTGATGCCCTGCCAGAACCGGTTTCAGCCGCCCTTAAATGCGCCCTTGCGTCCAATCAGTGTGGACACACTAGTTCGAATTAGCAAAACACTAATTCGAACTAGTTTTTAGTTCTAGATGAGTTAGTTCGAATTAGCTTAGTTCGAATTAACTAATTCAAACTAAATTAGTTCGAATTAGCGCTGTAGTGTAGACATACCCTTAAGGTGTTATTTTTTGTGATTATTTCATCATTGGCACATCATTAATTTCCAGGAATTTGCTAAGAAGAAAGAGCTACAGATTAAAGATACCTTTAGATGCTACAGTAGTAAGCAGTAATATTAATAGCTGAATTATGCTCTTAAATGTGTTTTTTTGAGGACAGTTGTGTTCATAGGATTATATTGCCAAGGCTCTTTAAACAGAAATCGAGATATTCTATCTCAGATGAAGGTGATTGCCATATTGGTTTGTTTTCACATCCCCTGGTGTTTTATCACACCCATTCAAGATCCTCAGGTTATTCTAGTCTCTCTTTTTTTAATGCAAAAATACTTCAAGCATCAGGGAGTAGATTACTAAAAAGAGAAGGATCATTAGCTGCTGCTTCAACAAGGCTGCAGGAAGACTTGTAAACAATATAATTGGACAGTATGAAAGATGTGTTTGTCTTTAATTCTAGAATTCCACAAAACTGTCTGAAAATTAGCAGTTCTGGTGGGCAGATTTGCTTCTTTCTAAATTATACGCTTTGATGAGTTTTCTTAGCGCTTCAGTGGACCAAAGATTATACATATTTGCAATGAAACAAAAATGTGAATGCTCTTGACGTGTTGGCTTAATGACAAAGTTTAGACATAGTTAAAATATCCAACACTTCTGGTGGTTTGGGTATTAGCTGCTACACAGCAAAACATGGATATTAGGAGCACGGAACTCTTCACCGTATCAAACTTGATTTATTCTGTCCCATCTCTATGTAACTGGCTGTGGTATAGCATGGTTTACATGTGATTTAAGGGTCTGATCCTAAGCCAATTAATGTTAATAGATTTCCACTGACTTCAAAGAGCTTTGGCTCATGACTGAAGACTTCGATTCTGTGCAATGCTGAGCACTCTGACCCCAGTCCAGCAAAACACTTATGCATATTTTACTTTTCAGCATTATTGCGCCCATTGACTGCTCTTTTCCGTTTCTTTTTTCTCCCTCTGCCAAATGTCTCCTCATTTTCTCATTCTTCACATTTGTTCACTTTCCTCTGATCTTGACACTTCAACTTAACAGCTCTTTGTTAGTTACATATGATGACCAGGAAACCACCTATTGCTAAAGGAGGCAGAAAAATGGTTACAGATATAACATTAGATGAAAAGCATAAAGGTGGGGAGAGACTGAGAATGAAAACACATTGGGTACGTCTACCCAGCAGCGTTATTTTGGAATAACTGACATTATTTCAAAATAACATAGCACGTGTCTACCAGTAAGCCATTATTTCAAAATAATGTTGACTTGGAGGACTTCTTTCTCCGACTCATGGTAACCCTCATTTCACGAAGAGCAAGGGAAGTCATCCTTCAACTTCCTGTTGTGTAGACAGAGCCAAAACCTAAATTAAGCTCTTTTGACTTAAGACACGCAATTGACGTAGCTGAAGTTGCATGGCTTAATTCGACTTTAGCCCTGCTGTGGAGACATAGTCAAATCTGAAACTGAGAAGTTACTTTATTTCAAAGTCTTGTGACACTAATACAAACACTCTTGAACTGCTTCTATTTCTTCTCATTTCATGTCTCATCCCATCAGTGCATCTTGATCTTCAGTGTGATGAGCTTTCCTGACAGAAACACATTCTTCCCAAACTCAGGAGCCAAAGACTGGGTTTGCTGGCTTAGAGAAATCTAAGCAGGAGCTGGGCAGCCTTTGCAAACCAGGCCCTAGCTGTCTAATGCAGAGCACACAAAAATAGTAGCACTTGAAAATTAGGATTAGGGAAGTATTTAAAAATTGCTCTTTTGGACCTTATGTTCTCTGTATTTTAGCTTCCTTGTTTGTGAAATAAGCTAATCTGAGACTGACGGTGTATGGGGGTGGCGGGAAGGGCCAAAGGTGGCAATTGCCGCAGGGCCCGGTGAATCAAAGAAACCCATGGTTCCCGGTCACTGCCACATTAATGGAAGCTGGAGTCCTGGGCCATGCGCTCTGTGCAACTCTGAGGGCTAGGATGGGGTGTGCTGTGCTCTAGGCCAAGCAGAAAGCTGGCTGCCCCGGCCTTGCCCCCTCATCCTCATGGAATGAGGTTTAACAGTTAATTTGAACTAAGGGGTTTATTTCGGAATCCCGCTTCTCTGCTGCATGTAGACGCCGGCAGTTCCTTCAGGCTACTCAGTTTCCAAAATGGCAACCGGCCCTCAGTTTGGCTTTGTAATGTGGCTGCTGCAGGAGAATGCTGGGGATGTTCCCCAGGAAGTAAACCCCAGCCGGAGCCTTGAGAGCCATTACAATTAGAAAGTAAATATGAGCGACCTCCAGGGCTGCTCTAGTTTACATTAGGAGTTGATCCAGCTCCTGCCATCGCCTGAACTGACAAAGTTCTAAGATGGCATGAAACTCTCTCTTTCCTAGACCATGACACAGCTTAACCACAGCCCAGAACTGAGACTTAAGTCTGGGATAAATGTTTTCTAGGGACATGCAGTATCTGGAGGAACTGTAAGAATGTATAAAAACCAAGCTGCATTCTTAAACCTCGGGACTCTTCCTCCCCGCACCCCCGCTTTGCATATTGATGTTATTTTAATTCCCGCCGTGATTTGTACTTTAAAATCCTGTACTGAGGTAGATCAATGACTTTCAGAAGTAGCCTGGTTCCTGGAATTCTGTGATTTTCCTTTCTTAGAAGCCTGAAATCTCTGCAGTGCAGCAGCAGAGGCTGAAAGATAGCACTGATATTTCCCCTTTTCTGCCGAGATCTACTGTGGGAGCATGCTAGCTACAAGTGTTAGGTGTTACCATTTAATTGTCCAGTTGGTGACAATTGGAGCAACCCGATGTGCTCACACCTGTGCACCTTAATCTACCGTTATCTGTTTCCATGCTGAATTGCTATAGCAAGGTCACCTTGTAAAGGATACTCACTTTTAAGAATATCCATATTTAAGTTGCAAATGGAGGCTTTCTTAACTCTTAATAAGGCCCTGCTTATTCTCATTGGTGCAGAATGCACTTCATGGCAAAATGTTTGGTCTGGCAAATCCCAGTGCAATGTGGGGTGCTCATATGAGTCAAGGTCTCTGTGTTTCTTGAACTCACAAGATTTGAAAAGATTATGAGGAAGCTCTGGATCCAGGTGAATACAACTGGCCTTGCTGGTCTGTAGTAAGCCAGAGCATGGCAGAAATGGGCAGAGCAGAGAATCCAGCCTGTTAATTGGTATGTTGGCAGAGGTGAGATTGTAGAGAACAGATGAAAAATGCTACCATTTTTTAGCCTTAAAAATATTTGGAGAAAAGAGCTAAGAGTGGCTGAATGACTATTTATATGAGTGTTAGCTCTAGTAATCGTTGAAACTTATTCCCAGATATCTCAGATACTCCTTAATTTGTATTCTTTACACATATCCTGGAAAAAGTAGAGGTATCTGTGATCCTCTTTCTGCTCAACTCTAGACAATGCAGATGTTTTGAGAGTTAAGACATAAATTTAGCCAACTTGGAACAAGTTTCTACTCTCGCTGTGGCTGTAACTTACTGATGAATTTAACAAGTTGCTGAATATATTATTTAGAATGTCTCACCTTGTCTAACAATGAGGTCTGAAATTGAGCTGGGTTCAGTTTAGTAGAAAACAGCAAGCAAATCCTATAAGGGTGAATGCACTCTACTTGAACTGAAGCTGTGAAAGAAAATCCATACTAATCAAATCTCCACAAAGGTCTATATTTTCTCCCCCTCGATCAAAATGGAGGATTTTCTTAAACATTCAACAGGCTCTAAAATAATCTATCAATCTGTCTTTGTGGTAGATATTTTCCCCCTTTCCTTTCAAGATAAGTTAAATCTGCTTACTTGGTATAACTTTATTTTCTTTTAACAGTTTGTTTTAATAAAGCTTACAGATCTTAATTTGAGAGACTAGAAACATAAGATTTCCAGCTGTATTGGGTCCCTAAAGCTTTACAGTGACAAGATTTGTTCTATATTTTAGCATGTGAGTTTGGTGCTATTTCTTCTTCTGCAGTTATTTTTTATGTTGAATAATTGTACCAGATAACTTGTGTGCTAATTAGTCTGCATTCCTCCCTTTTGACCCTCTAGCAGTTTCAATGTGACTTTCAGCTCTAATAAGAAGTGTGACTGGCAGGTGCAAATATCACTTCCATTTAGCCATGTTGACTCACTAATGCTTGCCAATGTGTAAAGCTACAAAACTTGTAATATTGCTAAAAGGGCCTGAGCAATATTTCCAATAACCTAGTTACACAGAAACACTCTGCAAGGGTGAGGCTGCCTGAGGATTCATAAAATGCTCTTGATTGGAAAAACCTGCCAAAATTACAGATGTAAACACCCTGGACTAGATTCATCCCTCTGTGTGTTTTAAGGTCAGTGCAGGGTCAGTATTCTGCCTGCAGAAACAAAATACATTACAAAGGCACTAGGAGATGAACTTAATCTGTGTCAAACATAAATATTCTACGCTTGAAATGCCAAGTTTAATTAAATCCTTTTACCATGACAAGTTTCTTTGTAAATTAGTCATGTAAAAATATGACTATGGTATGTGGTGGAAACTGTACTAGTGAGTTGGGGCTGGGTTAGTTTCAAAGCTCTCTGATTAAAGCACCTGGGATAGTCCCAGCTTTCTGGAAATGTATTCTTCTTTGGGGTTGTGGAGAGGAGCTGGTGCAGTTTTCCCTTCAACTGGAGTAATTTTGAAGTAAAGCCCATTTCCTAGGCCTTACACATGCATCTCTGAACAGTATCCCATGCATCTGATGAAGTGGGTCTTTGCCCATGAAAGCTTATGCTCCAATACATCTGTTAGTCTATAAGGTGCTACAGGACTCCTTGTCGCTTCTGCAGTATCCCATTGTCTTCTACAAGTCAGGGACAGGTACCGAAGACAGCATTTATTCCATTTACAATAATGCTTGGCTGTGTCTAGACTGGCCAGTTTTTCCGGAAAATCAGCTGCTTTTCCGGAAAAACTTGCCAGCTGTCTACACTGGCTGCTTGAATTTCCACAAAAGCACTCACTTCCTACTGTAAGAAATCAGTGCTTTTTGCGGAAATACTATGCTGCTCCCTTTCAGGCAAAAGTCCCTTTTGTGCAAAACATTTGTGCAAAAGGGCCAGAGTAGACAGCTGAGATTTGTTTTGCGCAAAAAAGCCCAGATTGCGAAAATGGCGATTGGGGCTTTTTTGTGGAAAAGCGCGTCTACATTGGCCACGGACGCTTTTCCGCAAAAAGTGCTTTTGTGGAAAAACGTCTGTGCCAATCTATATGCTCTTTTCCGAAAAATCTTTTAACGGAAAACTTTTCCGTTAAAAGCACTTCCGGAAAATCATGCCAGTCTAGACGTAGCCCTTGAGAATATGCCATTGAAAAAAGGGCTTTCTGCACTTACGTTGTATAAGACAGAAGACTTATAAAGCTTGTCTGGTGCCAAAGGAAACACTCTAATCCCCATAGGAACTGTTTTTTGCTTATTTTAAGCATTTTAATCGTATGAGTGACCTCAATGGGGGGGGGGGGGGAGAGGTTGCATGTTATCTGGATTACAGGATTGGGCCCTCTATCAGCTTTGCTGGCAACAAACTTCATTTTGATGATTATTCTGTGTCGTTCACTGTTCTAGAACTTGCTCTAGACAGATTATGAGAAGCTGAAGGAATAAAGAATTAAGTATACAATTTACCTGAGTTTTCCTTACGAGACATCCACTTGAAGATCATATGTGCCTGGAAATGTACAGTATTTACAAGCTTTCACCAAAGATTCCTCTCCCAGGCTATGTCTACACTACCCCCCTAGTTCGAACTAGGGGGGTAATGTATGCATACCGAACTTGCTAATGAAGCCCGGGATTTGAATTTCCCGGGCTTCATTAGCATAAAGCCGGCGCCGCCGGCTTTCTGTACGCCTCGTAGACATGCCCCCAGATAGCAAAGCACCAGTTCTATTTTTGTTGTTTTATTTCAGTGTTGCTTTTTGAACAGTTTCCCCTCGCACAGTCAGTTCTCTGTATTACTGTAGCCTCAGGTGAGGTTGGGGCCCAGCCACTTCACTGTTCTAGATACTCTATGTACAGCACAGCTAGGGATTATCCCTCCCTGAAGTTTTTAAAGCCTACTTTGCACCACAGAAGGAGTTTCATTTGGTGCAAGAATGAGTATATCCTGAACACTTGATACTCTACAAGAGCATCTGTGCTCAGTATATGATGACTGATTTGAGATTCAAGAAGGTGTATTTCAGTTTGTCCAGTAGCATTCAAACTGCAAGGAGTCTCTGTTCATTGGGGATTTGCCATAATGCTAAAAAGGGCACACTGTAAGGGCACAGGATTGTACACTGAAGATGAGGAGGGTGAAAGTTCATTGCACATATGGAAAACCCGCATAAGATTTAATACAGGAGAAACTGCAAGGTTACAAAGAAATTCAGTAGAGTGTGGTAGAACTTGATGAGTTATAGTTCTCTTACCATATTATTTTTAACCATCTATAGAATTCTATACAAGGAATACACTCCTTATTACATGTACTAGACCAGGGGTGGGCAATAATTTTTGTTGGGGGGGCCACTCCAAGAATTTGGTAAGTGGTCAAGGGCCGCACTTTTCTGTGGAGGAGGGGTGGAGGGTTTAGGGTGGAGGTTGGGTGCAGAAGGGCACACAGGGTAAGGGACTGGTGTTCAGGAGACGGTGTGAGGTCTCAGAGAGTGTTTGGTGGAGGAGGGTTGTGACCTGGGTCAGGGGATTAGGGTGTAGGGCCAGGGATGGAGTGCGGGTGCAGGAGAGGATTCTGGCCTGGGGGAGAGGTGTATGAAGGGGTTCAGGGTCTGGGAGGGAGTTGTCACCTGGGGCAGAGGGTGAAGAGTGTTTGGATGGTGATCTGGGGGAGGGAGTTGGGTTGCAAGAGGGGTTGGGGTGCCAGAGTCAGGCTCTGGCTGGGAGGAGTTTATCTAAGTGTCTCCTGGCCGGCAGCCCCAGCCCGCTTGAAAATACAGGTTGCTCCCTCCACATGGCTCTCAACTCCGGATGCCCCAGTCTCTCAGGCCAATCTCTCAGCTCTGATTGGCTGGCTGTTCCCAGCCAATAGGAGCTGAGAGATTAGCTGAGGTCAGTTCTTATTAGCTGGTTGTTTCTGGCCAATTGGAGCTGAGGATTGGGCTGGGGGCGAGGAGATCGCAAGAAGCCTTCCCCTTCCTGCAGAGCAGAGAAATGCAGGGACTGTGTTAAATGCGGCAGCTGCATGTGCCTAAGAGTCTGGACCATATTTTTCCCAGCCCTGTACTAGACGTAAAATAACCCAAATAAAGATTATTTTTGTAATTATAGAGGATTTTTGCATAGGGGCAAGTAGTATCAAAGTTCAATAATAGGTCTCCTACCTTCACTTTATCATCATCCATTCGTTTCTTGCTAAAGGATATCTGTGTCTGATCCATGTGTTCATCTATACCTGTGGGCTTTCAGGCTGTTTTCTTTTGCTCCTAAACTGCATTTATAGAAATAATAGTGTTTTTTGAAACCAATATTGATGTGTTCTTTAAAAATGGGCTATTTATGTATGAATGTCACAATTTTTATACCATTAACATTACAGCACGTTAGCTGGCAAACAGATGTCTGACCTAGGGAATGTTTTGCCCATCTTTTGCATGAAGGAGCATGCTAACTGGAATTCTAAACAGGTATCAGTTGATTCAGCATGGAAAATGTGGGTGTATATTCCCATACATATGGTGTAGGCATGAATAATATATCCGGACGCAGATTTTGCATCTTTGAGACCACAATTTACCAGTTAGATCTGGGTGAGTAACTAGTGGTGAAAAATTCAGTCATTTTGCTAATAGAAAAATGTAATGTTTAGATAGGAATAAATGGATAGAGGAGGACTCTCTAAAAATGAAAAACATTTGTCCCTACCCAGAGTGCATGTCTGGCAGCAGTTGGGGAACAACTGATCTCTTATGTGATATAACTTTCTAAACTCCTAGGGCTCTACAAGAAAAATATGTATGTTAGTTACAGCCCGAGACCTATAAACTGCAGGGGAAAAAAGGACTACATATCAGTGAAGAAACACTTGTTTACATTGCTCCCCCTTTTTCATGAATAAATGTCAGCACAGTAGTCTGCAATTTTGTGTCACTCTGTAAATATCAAAATGTAATTAAGGTATTTTTACATTCATTATAATCATCAGAGTGTAAATGTTAATACAAAATCATGAAAAACACCTAAAATTCTAACAGTGCAACAGTTATGTGTAAATGCAATGTCTGATTCAAGTGGAAACATCTTATATGGAGCTGTTTATACTGAAAATAGAACAAATCCAGATTTTTCAAAATCCCTTTTTGCTGTCATATGGGCATGAATCTGTTGTATGTGTTGGACAATGGATGATGAGGAAAGCTAGTAGACATTCTGCTTGCACAGAAATTGGTTCTTTGCAGCAGCATTCTGCTTTATTTCCTTCTGTGCATGTCTGTCCAGCTATAATGATCCATCCTTCTTTTTCTCGGATTACATGCCTTCTGATGTTTAGCAGATATTCCAAAGGGGGTTGGAGGTGGAGAGAATCTTATTCCTGTGTGAAAAGATTTAATTAAACTTGCAGAAAAATAATTAGTGAGGGTATCTCAAAAGACTGCTTAAAATCAATGTGGTACTAAGGACCAAATAGAGTTAACACTGTCATCAAAGATCAAAGCCATCAAAGAACGTGACTGAAAATTAAACCTGCAGCAGCTATCTAATGAAGAAGCGTACTGAAGCAGTTGTGATTTCTCTGCCTCTTGGGTCCCATCTGCAAATTGATTTGACATGGAAAATTTCCTTCAGGAAGCTTAAAAATGGTGAATTTCCATTAATTACATAGCAAAGAATGTTCTTTCTATTATTTATAATCCATTAGGAAACTTTTTTTTTTTTTGGTGGTTGCCTCAGCTGTCACTTCCTGCAGTTTGTGTTGTGGCAAACACAGAGGTGTTCTTTGTTAGACCTTTTCTAGACAAATGAAGTATGACTACAGACCAAAAAAAGAAATGGCAGCTTAGGTAAAAGTGATTGTCCACCCAATGCACAATTAGTTGAACTAGTTGCTTCATGATATACCTAAAAGCCAAGGGCTTAGCAAGGATTTTAAAAGAATTCTACTCTCATATAGTTATCAGAATTATTTGATTATTAAATGTTCACCACACACATAGGGTGGCTGAGACTTGCCTGTCAGTGGGCCTGCACACACGAGTTTGGGAAATGATAAAATCCCTCTCGCTCCAAGGCTTAAATCTTGAACTGGCCACTTTCGGAAACAGAGTACTGCCTTACAAGGACTACTTGTCTGATCCACTTGGCAGATTATGTTCCTTTTCTGACATGTTTGCTTGATGTTACTGAGACTATTTCCTAGTGCCTGAGGGAAAGTGGAGCCTTGAATGCTACTTATACATTCAGGGGAAGTGTGGCACTGATGAGATGCTAGAATGTTGTAATTGGTCTGAATTTATATATCGACTGAACCTTAGGATCAGATTTGGCAAGGCACCTCTAAGCCAGGTCAGAAATGGAGACCTGGGATGAAAAAAGGTTGCTTTGTTAGTAACTGCTGTGTGTTGTGCCTCTTCTAGTTGCATTGTTCTTGGATGAACTGTAAAAATTTGAATAATTAATTTGGAAAGCTATGCTAACTCTGTGTGGCACTGAAACTCTGCAGACTGGTAAATAATTAATTAAAAAATCTTTTGTCAGTAGCTTGTGTGCTTGTTTGAATTACTCTGATCTTTTCTAATTATACTGGGAACCTGAATGGAATATTGTGGGGTTATGGTGATGTAATTACTTAATTTTTTTCTATTAATATAAATAATTCCTTTACAGCATCATTAAGAATCTGATCTAAACAATAAAAAGCAAAGTCAGAGCTAAAGAATCATTAAACTAGTTAAATAACAACAAAACTAACTGATATGCAATATGAGAGCAAACCAGCACCAGGTAAGGTTAAGCAAAGTGCAGGCAACTACTGTAGAATGAAAAGACATTGCAGGCAGTAATGGAAGCTTCCACACCCAATTCTGCCCATCAAAACACTGACTGACAGGGAGTAGTTGCCTCTGCTGTTCAATTTGAAATGGAGACCAAGCATGAACTCCAGCTCAAGGAATGAAAATTATAGTACATCAGGCTATTTTAAAGTACAATCATGGTCCTAACAAAACCAAAAAATGGGTCAAGTTCTCTGCTGCTACTTGGTTGACTTAGATAGAATTGTGCCCGCGGACTCTGGGAGTGAGTTTGGCCTTCTGATGTCTGAAGCCATTTCAGAAAGGAATCATGCCAGCTGACAAAGTGGAAAATTGTTCCCAGGCACTGTCACACACCTGAATCTGCTCCATTCTGAGCAAAGAACTCCTGATTTCCAGCTGCGTTGTGCCAATAGTTCATTTTGTTTATTTTTAAACCAAGAGCACCTGAAACTGTTGTGCAGTCTTAACTTTAGTAGTCACCTGGCCTACTGACAGAGGCAACTAGCCGTGGGCTTGGTGATTCAAAGGAGTCCTTTAAATTACCGATTGGAGCCCAGAGTGGTGTGCTCTGAGTGGTTTTGAAGGGTTGTCAAGGAGAGGCTAGTTCCAGCCCCGCCTCTTTCACCGGAGGCCCTACCCCTTCTGGCAGCATGGAGTGCCTCCCACCCCCCCCAGGCCCAGCACTTCTGTCACCTCCCACCCACACCCCCCCACATACCTAGCGGTAGTCACCTGCTTTAATATTTAAATGGCAAAAAATCACTATTCCCCTGAAATGGAAAAATCTTTTCTTAAATGGAAGGTAATAATTGACTCATGCTACTCTGGACTAGGGCCATCCTGTAGCTGAGAATGTCAGAGAGGTTGCATTGTGCAGTGGGGCAGTGATAGCCTCTGGACTCATTTCCACTTCCCCTATCTCAGAATATGAACAGTGATCTCCAAAGGTAAACAGCCAGTGCACTGTATGGCTAAGACTTAATAGTTCCTTTAATTTGCTTAGGCAAAGAGGAGCTTGGCTCACTCCATGGATTCTTGTGGAAGGACTTCCCTGAATTTCACTGGGAGTGCTCACAGGAGCAAAGGTTAAAGGACGGAACCTGATGTTCTAGAACCCAGCCTCGCCGCTGTCAAATTTAAGAACAGGACAAACCAGATATCTATGAAAATCTGAATTGTTTCTCTCTTTGAGGAAAGGGACCTGATCCTGAAAACACTCACATGAATAGTCTTTACTTACATACACCATCCATTATACTGGGTATGGGATAATTATGTTCGTAAGGGTTTGCAGGATTGGGTTCTACATCCTTAATGTTGCTTTTTCTGTGTAAGAACCTTGGATTTGGGGTGACTTTTTAAAATAAGAAGTCTCCAGGGATGTTTGCAGTGCTGTATTCTCAAGAATCTTCCCACACTAGTCTCAGTTGTTACCTGTAACAGGAAACTTTATTGTAAATATACAGGAGATCTTCTTTGACATGGCAACCTGCAAATTTAGGATGATATTCTTGGGGCCTGATTCTCCTTTGGGTTACCCTGGTATAATTCAGCAACAACGCCATTGATGTTAGTTAAGTTACACTAGTGTTAATATGCTTCAGGAGGAAGATCAGGCCCCTGAGATTTGGCCCATTTCTGAATTACTATTCAGGAAGAAAATGCTAAACTACTGCAGTTTGATTTTCCAAGTATCAAGATATGCACACACAGGGCTCTAATAAATTGTCTTTTCACTTAATTACTAAACATTGTTCAGCATTACAGTGTAATTGCAGACCTTCCCACTTACAAATCCACAGTGCTGTGTAATGAAAAATACACTTTCTGCAGATAGCTGGGGAGAGACACGGCCTTCAGAATGGGATTTCTGACGACTAGACCCAGTGGGGATTTAAGATTTACAAGATGATGAAAACAATCTATGCCTAAATTATGGGGGCGAGGGCAAACAGGGGATTAAAAACATGAATATTTTGTTTATATCTGTTAATCGAGCATTGCTTTTTTCCATCTATATATATTCCCAGTGTACCTTCTCTTCTGTACAATACAGTAAGCTTCCTAAATGTCACGAGGAGCTTTGGAGAAATAAATGTTCATATTTATCATAAGCGTCAGAGAGGTAGCCGAGTTAGTCTGTAACAGGAAAAACTTAAAAAAACAACAAATAGTCTGGTAGCACTTTAAAGACTAACAAAACATGTAGGCTGTGTCTCCATTGGCATCCCTTTCCGGAAAAGGGATGCTAATGAGACACTTCGGAATTGCAAATTCCGCGGGGGATTTAAATATCCCCCGCGGCATTTGCATTTACATGGCTGCCGCTTTTTTCCGGCTCGGGGTTATGCTGGAGAAAAGCGCCAGTCTAGACGCGATTTTCCGGAAAATAAACCCTCTTCTGGAAGATCCCTTATTCCTACTTGTCTCATTAGCATCCCTTTTCCGGAAAGGGGTGCCAATGTAGACACAGCCCCCGATAGTATCATGAGCTTTCGTGGGCACAACCCACTTCTTCAGATGACCAGAATGTTGGAAGTACAGATCCAATAATAAATAAGGAAAGGAGAGGGGGAGGAAGGAAAAAAATTGAAAGGGAAGAAGAAAAAAAGACAGTGAGTAGATAAGCTTCAGAAGGATAGCTGAGTGAGTCTGTAACAGGAAAAACTTAAAAAACAACAATTAGTCTAGTAGCATCTCAAAGACTAAATAGTTACAAAAGGCTGATAAGAACCATTAGTTTGTGCTTGGAAAGGAATATGACCAACACCAGATTCTACACAGATTTCAAGAACCATTAGCACCTTCATTGTTTATTTGTTTAGTTAAGTCATTAAGGGTATGTCTACACTGCCACCCTAGTTCGAAGTGAGGGTATGTTTACACTACAATGTTAGTTCAAACTAACGGACGTTAGTTCGAACTAACATTCATAGGCGCTACACTAGCGCTCCGCTAGTTCGAATTTAAATCGAACTAGCGGAGCGCTTAGTTCGAACTAGGAAAACCTCATTTTACGAGGATTAAGCCTAGTTCGAACTTACTAGTTCGAATTAAGGGGTGTGTAGCCCCTTAATTCGAACTAGTGGGAGGCTAGCCCTCCCCAGGTTTCCCTGGTGGCCACTCTGGCCAACACCAGGGAAACTCTATGCCCCCCTCCCGACCCCGGACCCCTTAAAGGGGCATGGGCTGGCTACGGTGCCCGTGCCAGGTGCAAGCCTGCCAGCACCAAGCCAGCAGACCCTGCACCTGGCACAGATCGAGCCACCCACCCGATGCCCCCCAGCCCTCCCCCTCTTCCCGGGACCAGGCTGGCGGCTCCCGGGAGCTTGCCCGGGACCGCAAGAGGCGGGCACCCGCCTGGGCTAGTGCGGACATCGTGGACCTTGTCCACGATCTCCGCACTAGGCACAGGAAAGTGGCTGTCTTGGGCAGGAGAGCTGCCAGCCTGGCCACCCAGGAGCAGGTGTGCATGAAAAACAAGGGGGTCCACTGAGACCCCCGACCCTGAGCCCTGAGCTTACAATGGCCGTCCTGGGTCAGACCAAAGGTCCATCTAGCCCAGTAGCCTGTCTGCCGACAGCGGCCAACCCTAGGGACCCTGGAGGGGATGGACCGAAGACAGTGACCAAGCCGTTTGTCTTGTGCCATCCCTTTCCAGCCTTCCACAAACCTTGGCCAGGGACACCACTCCTACCCCCTGGCTAATAGCACTCCATGGACCCAACCTCCATGACTTGATCTCACTTCCCTTTAAACTCTGTTCTAGTTCTAGCCTTCACAGCCTCCTGCAGCAAGGAGTTCCACAGGTTGACTCTTTGCTTTGTGAAAAACAACTTTCTGTTACTAGTTTGAAGCCTGCTACCCATTCCTTTCCTTTGGTGTCCTCTAGTCCTTCTTTATGGGAACTAATGAAGAACTTTTCTGTATGCACCCTCTCCACCCAAATCCTGCTTTTAGAGACCTCTATCCTGTCTCCCCTCTGTCTCCTCTTTTCTAAGCTGAAAAGTCCCAGTCTCTTTAGCTTCTCTTCATATGGGACCTGTTCCCAACCCCTGATCATTTTAGTTGCCCTCCCCTCTCCCAGCCTCTCTCTTCCCCTCTCCCACCTCCTTTTCCCAGTCTCCCCCAGTTTTGTTCAATAAAGACAGATTCCATTTTTGAACACAATTATCCTTTATTTTGTACATCAAGAAAAGGGGCTAGGGAAGGGTAAGTGAAAGGAGGTGAGGGAGGAATGGGGTACGAGCCCCCGATGGGGAGGACTGGGCTGGCTCTGTGGGCTTCTGGGGGTGGAAGCTCTCCTGCAGCCCCCCAATTGCCCCCTCTCCCCAGATGGCAGCCTGCAGCAAGTGCAGCCGGGCTGATGGCCGAGTGGTGTGATGTGCCCAGTGTGGGCACTCCGGGCACTCCAAGCCAGGACTGGTTTTCAAGCGGGGCACCCCTGAGAACTGTCTGTCCGGGGTGGGGGTCGGGACCCTTTAAGCACAGCCCTCGGCTAGCCTGAGACAGCATCTCCACTCTCTAAGTCCTCCTGTGATGCCCTGCCGGCACTGCTTCCGGCCATCCTTAAGCCCTGTTCAGGGTCCACTTAATGTGGACATGCTAGTTTGAATTAGCAAAACGCTAATTCGAACTAGTTTTTAGTTCTAGACGCGTTAGTTCGAATTAGCTTAGTTCGAAATAACTAATTCGAACTAAGTTAGTTCGAACTAACTCTGTAGTGTAGACATACCCTAAGGTGGCTAATGTAAGCATTTGAAGTTGCATTTAAATATCCCGGGCTTCATTTGCATCTTGCCGGGCGCCGCCATTTTTAAATCCCCCTTATTGCGGACTCCGTGCCCGTGGCTACACACGGCACGGAGTAGGTAGTTCGAATTAGAGAGCCTAATTCGAACTACCTACTCTGTGCCACGTGTAGCCGCGAGTATGGAGTCCGCACTAAGGGGGATTTAAAAATGGCGGCCTCGGCAAGATGCAAATGAAGCCCAGGATATTTAAATCCCGGGCTTCATTTGCAACTTCAAATGCCTACATTAGCCACGTTACTTCGAACTAGGGTGGCAGTGTAGACATACCCTAAGATGTGGAAGATAATGTGCGAGCCATCTGATATCATTTGCATGAGATATCATTTGCAAGCCATCTGATACTATTTGCATAAGAATGGTATGCAAACTTCTGAATGAGGTTACGCTCCAACCGTTCTCTGTGTATTTGGGTTGTGGAATTGATCTGAAACAAAACGGTGACTTGGAGATCCATTAATGAGTGTTCGGGAAGATTAAAGTGTTCTCCAACAGTTTTTTGTGTGTTGCCTTTTCGGATATCTGATTTGTGTCCATTAATTCTTTTCCATAGAGACTGTTCAATTTGTCCAATATACATTGATTGCGGTGGGGCATTGCTGGCATTTGATGGCATAGATCACATTAGTGGATGTGCAGTTAAATGAGCCTCTGATTTGGTGGCTGATGTGGTTGGGTCCAGTGATGAAATCGCTTGTGTAGATGTGTGGGCAGAGTTGGCACCAGGGCTGATTGCAGGGGTAGGTTCCTGGATGATTATGATAGAGGTGTATTGTGTAGTTACTGGAAAGAATTTGTTTGAGGTTAGGAGGTTGTCTGCAAGCTAGAATTGTCCTTTCCCCAAAGACCTCTGAGAGTGAGGGGTCATTTTCCAGGATTGGTTGTAGATGGTTGATAATGCATTAGAGGGGTTTAAAGTGTGGGCTGTAGGTGATAAGTGGAATTCTGTGGTTTTCTTTTTTTGGCGTGTTTTGAAGTAGTTCATGTCTGGGTACTTTTCTGGCTCCGTTGATCTGTTTTTTCACTTCTCTGGGTGTGTATTTCAGTTTTAAGAATGCTCTATATAGATTCTGTAGGTGTTTGTCTCTGTCTGTGGGATTGGAACAAATCCAGTTGTATCTTAGGGCTTGGCTGTATACAATAGATTGAGAAATGTGTCTGGAATGGAAGCTAGAGGCATGAAAGTAAGTGTAGCAATTGGTAGGTTTCTGGCATAGGGTGGTGGAAATTTGTCCATTATTTAATTGTACTGTAGAGTCAAGGACGTGGATCTCTCGTGTGGACTGATCCAGGCTGAGGCTGATGGTGGGGTGGAAGTTGTTGAAATCCCTGTGAAATTCTTCAAGAGTCTCTTTCCCGTGGGTCCATATGATGATGATGTCATCGATGTAGTGTAGGTAGAGTAAGGGTGTTAGGGGGCGAGAGCTGAGAAAACGTTGTTCAAGGTCAGCCACAAAGATGCTGGCATATTGTGGTGCTATGCGGGTGCCCATGGCTGTGCCATTGACTTGAAGAAACAAATTGTCTTCTTTCCTATACTTTCCAGACTTACTGCATAAGCTTTGCACTCACGCCCCACAGTGGCACTGTGCTGTTATTCCTGCATCAAAAAATATGCCTGTACAAATAAATGTATGTCCCTGGTGAGTATCCTGAGACCTCTGGAGAAATTAAGTTATGCCAGTAGGAAATTGGACTCATAATGGAGTAGTGCCTTTAATGGTCAGTTTTAATGCTGTGGTTATATTATTTTGTGTGATTCATGAACTATCTCAAGTACCTAACTAGATTAGGTTGTTGATAACATCACAGACCATTTCCAGTTGGTATTAAGATGACTCCAGCAGATCTACTTTGCAGTTCACACTTAGCTGCGCCATAAATATTTTTTTCAAATCTCAGCAGTAACTCAAGAGAAGGGAGCCAGGCCGCCATACGGACTCCTCTGCGGCCTACTCGACACTTATTACAGCATTCGCAGACAGTTTTATCCAGGCTGGCGGTTATAGCACTACGTGAGAGCTTGTGTTGTGATAAATGTAATTATACTGGTCTTTGTATCTTAGGAGGGCAAAACTATTCTCCCTTCAATAGCCAGGGAACCAGCATAAACTATGCTAAGCCTGCCTCAAATGCATGGTGACCTTTGGGTGACCATAAAAATCTCTCTAGTACAGTAGAAGCTTAGTGGCTAATACTCAAAACACAAGCTCCATTTCCTTCTATAATAGATGTACATTTTAATGCATGGCTAGCACAGAGGTAATGTATGTAATGCTATCCTTACGTTCTTCCTAGCTATTAACAGGGATTGTTTGTGATGACAATTCTCAGATCTGCATTATGGATCTAGATCACATCCTATGAGAATGGGTCTATTATTGCCTTACTTGGGCACGTGGTTGGTATATTATTTGTTTAGTTTCTCCAGAGAGCTTGGAAGTTGGCTAAAGTGTGATTTGTTTTGCCATTTAAATGCTATTCCCTCAGTGCTTGCATCTCACACAATTGTTTTTAGTCATAACTGTCATCAAGTGGCTTCAGAAAGGTTTGAAGCTAAATCTCGGGATGATTTTCCTCTTCTTTCAAGCTGTTGCCATCTACATTGATTTTAGTACCTGTCAATTCAAATTCCTCTTCTGGGTGTACAGCACATAATACCTTACCACAGAGTAAACATAATCATTTGTTACATTTTATGCTGTTAAGATTTTACCCGCCTGAAAGCATATACTTTATTAATCCAGTTTAACAGTGTTTTAAATCATGAAATAGAACAGACAACAGGAAATGTAAACATACAGAACCAATGCTCTAGGCATTGGCTAATGGAATAGACATAGGCTTGCCAACTGTCTAATCATACAAACCCAAACACCCCTGCCCTACGCCTCCTCTGAGGTTCCGCCCTTCTCACTCCGCCCTCCCTCCCTTCACTGCTCACTCTTTCTCCACCCTTGCTCTCTTTCACTAGTCTAAGGTAGAGGTTTGGGGTGTGGGAGTGGGTGAGAGCTTTGGGCTATAGCCAAACAGTTTGGAGTGTGGGAAGAGGCTCTGGGCTGAGCCTGGGACAGAGACAAGGTGCAAGCTTTGCATGGGAGATTGGTTGCTAGGGGGGGCTTAGGACTGCTTCGGTCTTCATGGCGAGGATGTTGGGGGAAATTCCCAAAACTGAGTCATTGTTTTTAAGTGACAAATCTGAGGAATTGTCCCAGATTGAAGTGTCATTAGATGAGGTTTTGGAACCAATTGTATTCATTTTGATAAACTTATCATATTGATAAACTCATATTGATAAACAAATTGATAAACTTAACAGTAACAAGTCATTGGGACCAGATGGCATCCACCCAAGAGTTCTAAAAAAAACTCAAATGTGAAATTGCGGAACTATTAACTGTGATTTGTAACTTGTCCTTTAAATCAGCTTCTGTACCTAATGACTGGAAGATATCTAATGTGACACAAATATTTAAAAGGGCTCTAGAGGTGATCCTGGCAATTACAGATTGATAAGTCTAACTTTAGTACTGGGCAAATTAGTTGAAACTATAGTAAGAATAAAATCATCAGACATATAGATGAACATAAATTTTCGGGAAAAAATAATTCCAACTAGACATACAATATGATGGGGACTAATTTAGCTATAGGTACTCAAGAGAGAGATCTTGGAGTCATTGTGGATAGTTCTCTGAAAACATCCACCCAATGTGAAGCAGCAGTCAAAAAAGCAAACCCAATGTAAGGAATCATTAAAAAAGGGATAGAGAGTAAGACAGGGTATGTCTACACTAGAAAGTTAGTTCGAACTAACGGACGTTAGTTCGAACTAACTTTCCTATGCGCTACACTAGCGCTCCGCTAGTTCGAATTTGAATCGAACTAGCGGAGCGCTTAGTTCGAACTAGGTAAACCTCATTTTACGAGGACTAACACCTAGTTCGAACTAGCTAGTTCGAACTAAGGGCTGTGTAGCCCTTTAGTTCGAACTAGTGGGAGGCTAGCCCTCCCCAGGTTTCCCTGGTGGCCACTCTGGCCAACACCAGGGAAACTCTATGCCCCCCTCCCGGCCCCGGACCCCTTAAAGGGGCACGGGCTGGCTACGGTGCCCGTGCCAGGTGCAAGCCTGCCAGCACCCAGCTAGCAGACCCTGCACCTGGCACGGCACAGAGCCACCCACCCGATGCCCCCCAGCCCACCCCCTCTTGCCGGGACCAGGCTGGCGGCTCCCGGGAGCTTGCCCTGGACCGCAAGAGGCGGGCACCTTCCTGGGCTAGTGCGGACATCGTGGACCTCGTCCACGATCTCCGCACTAGGCACAGGAAAGTGGCCGTCTAGGGCAGGAGAGCTGCCAGCCTGGCCACCCAGGACCAGGTGTGCATGAAAATCAAGGGGGTCCACTGAGACCCCCGACACTGAGCCCTGAGCTTACAATGGCCGTACTGGGTCAGACCAAAGGTCCATCTAGCCCAGTAGCCTGTCTGCCGACAGCGGCCAACCCTAGGGACCCTGGAGGGGATGGACCGAAGACAATGACCAAGCCATTTGTCTCGTGCCATCCCTCTCCAGCCTTCCACAAACTTTGGGCAGGGATACCACTCCTACCCTCTGGCTAATAGGACTCCATGGACCCAACCTCCATCACTTTATCTCACTTCCCTTTCAACTCTGTTCTAGTTCTAGCCTTCACAGCCTCCTGCAGCAAGGAGTTCCACAGGTTAACTATTTGCTTTGTCAACAACAACAACTTTCTCTTACTAGTTTCAAGCCTGCTACCCAGTCCTTTCCTTTGGTGTCCTCTAGTCCTTCTTTATGGGAACTCAGGAAGAACTTTTCTGAATGCACCCTCTCCACCCAACCCCTGCTTTTAGAGACCTCTATCCTGTCCCCCCTCCGTCTCCTCTTTTCTAAGCTGAACAGTCCCAGTCTCTGTAGCCTCTCTTCATCTGGGACCTGTTCCCAACCCCTGATCATGTTAGTTGCCCTCCCCTCTCCCAGCCTTTCTCTTCCCCTCTCCCACCTCCTTTTCCCAGTCTCCCCCAGTTTTGTTCAATAAAGACAGAGTCAATGTTGGAAGAAACGTTATCTTTATTTTGTACATCAATAAGAAGGGGGGCTAGGGAAGGGCAAGTGGAAGGAGGTGAGGGAGGAATGGGGTACGAGCCCCCGATGGGGAGGACTGGGCTGGCTCTGCGGGCTTCTGGGGGTGGAAGCTCTCCTGCAGCCCCCCAATTACTCCCTCTCCCCAGATGGCAGCCTGCGGCAAGTGCAGCCGGGCTGATGGCCGAGTGGTGTGATGTGCCCAGTGTGGGCACTCAGGGCACTCCAAGCCAGAACTTCTTTGCAAGCGGGGCACCCCTTAGAACTGTGTGTCCGGGGTGGGGGTCGGGACCCTTTAAGCGCAGCCCTCGGCTAGCCTGAGACAGCATCTCCATGCTCTAATTCCTCCTTTTATGCCCTGCCGGCACTGCTTCCGGCCATCCTTAAGCCCTGTTCAGAGTCCACTCAATGTGGACTTACTAGTTCGAACTAGCAAAACGCTAGTTCGAACTAGTTTTTAGTTCTAGATGCGTTAGTTCGAACTAGCTTAGTTCGAATTAACTAATTCGAACTAAGTTAGTTCGAACTAGCGCTGTAGTGTAGACGTACCCACAGAGAATATCTTATTACCTCTATATAAAACCATGGTGCACCCATATCTTGAATATTGCATACAGATGAGATCGCCTCATCTCAAAAAAGACATATTGGCATTGGAAAAGATTCAGAAAGGAGCAATAAAAATTTAGGGGTCTGGAACGGATCCCATATGAAAAAAGATTTAAAAGAGTTGGACTTTTCAGCTTAGAAAAGAAGAGACTAAGGAGGGATATAATAGAGGTCTATAAAATCATGACTGGTGGAGAAAAAATGAATAAGGAAAAGTTATAACAAGAACTAAGGGTCACCAAATAAAATTAATAGGTAGCAGGTTTAAAACATACAAAAGGAAGTTTTTCTTCACACAGCGCATGGTCAGCCTATGGAACTCCTTGCCAGAGCAAGTTGTGAAGACTAGCACTTTAACAGGGTTAAGAGACTGGAAATGGATGATGGGAGAAGGATTGCTTGAAGAATCCCTGTTCTGTTCACTCCCTCTGGAGCACCTGGCATTAGCCACTGTTGGCATACAGGACACTGGGCTAGAAGGACCTTTGGTCTGACCCAGTATGGCTGTTGTTATGAGTACAGGCTTTGGGAGGGAGTTTAGGCACAGGAGGGAGTTGTGACATTATTTTCCATATTCTTTATGAAAAATATGCTTATGATCTGATATGAGCAGAGAGATACTTAATGCAAGATAATTCCTTGGAAAGGTTATGATTTACTGCATATGATTATCCTATTTGTAAACATGTATCATCTTTGTATGTGAAGTTAGGAATACTGACTAATGTATCTGTATTTCAACTATGCTCCTCAGAGTGATTCCCACTGCTGACACTTCAGGTACCACAATGGAAAAGCCAAACAGAGCTAAAGATCCTTCATCAAGGACAGTGGACTGGGAAAAGGCTTGGCCTTTCTGTGCATGCTGGAAAGCTGCAGAGTCAGGTGACCTGGTCATGTGATACTAATCAGCATCTTGGACTGCTGAACTTTTCTACTGTGAGGTGTGGGGAATCAAACGAAGGATACCTGCCTTATGGAAATCCTATATGTGGCAGAGGAAGAAAACAATTGTGGCCTTCAGTTTGCTGCTTCTCTGACTCTCCACCCAAAGAGATGCTTGAAAATACCTGGAAACAAAAGAATTTGAACTGAGGAGGAGGAAGAACTGCTGGACCAAGGCTAAAAATATACCTGGCCCATGAAGGACTTTACCTGAGACAATACATAGAGAAGGGGCAGATAAACTCTTTTGAATCGGGGGCCAGTGACCAAAGAAAAATCAGTCAGGGGCACACATAAGTGAGAAGTGAAAACAAAACCCTCACTGACCTAGTGCCTAAGTGAGGACAAATGCCCCTTTGAATCTGTATTTGCACTAAGATGCTGATCCACAGTTCATTGGAGTTGATGGAGGCTTTGCTTTCAAAGGGCTTTGGATCAGGCCTTGAAGTTGGAAGTCACAATTGCTGTGCTCTTCTTCATCAATTTAATTGTTATCAGCTTAGTGGAGAAAAATCAATTCATCATTCAGAGCCGTGCTTCTCTGACCCAACACAGATGGGCTGGAGTCAAGTTTCTATTGGGAGGAGACAGAATTAGGAGAGGGAGAGGCAGCCAAAGATTGTGTTAAGTAGTATAAATAGTTTAATGGGGCAGTCAGAGACTGGCTTAGCTGAACAGTAGAATAGGAAGAATGAGATCTGTGAAAGAGTGCATGGGGTGTGCACTGTCAAGAGGGGGAAGTTGAGTGAACTAGTTGGCTGTGTCTAGACTGGCCAGTTTTTCCGGAAAATCAGCCGCTTTTCCAGAAAAACTTGCCAGCTGTCTACACTGGCCGCTTGAATTTCTGCAAAAGCACTGACTTCCTACTGTAAGAAATCAGTGCTTCTTGTGGAAATACTATTCTGCTCCCATTCAGGCAAAGTCCCTTTTGCGCAAAAGGGCCAGTGTAGACAGCTCAGATTTGTTTTCCGCAAAAAAGCCCCAATCGCGAAAATGGCGATCGGGGCTTTTTTGCGGAAAAGTGCGTCTAGATTGGCACGGACGCTTTTCCGCAAAAAATGCTTTTGCGGAAAAGCGTCCGTGCCAATCTAGATGCTCTGTTCCAAAAATGCTTTTAACAGAAAACTTTTCCGTTAAAAGTATTTCCGGAAAATCATGCCAATCTAGACGCAGCCATTGTGAGAGTGGAGTTGGGTGAAATTTTTCAAATAATTTAATTCTTGAAAAATGCAATTTTGATTGATCCCAAACTGTTCCTGCTGATGAATTTCATGTAAATAGTCTTGGTCATTCACAAAACAGATGGCAAATGTCATCCTAGGGGGTACCACCTATTTTTACTTCTTTGGCCTTCCCACCATTTTCCATATCTTTATGATCTTTAGCCCACTGGTCAGGGTACTTATCTGGGATGTGGGAGACCCAGCCTCAAGTCTATGCTATGGAACTGACAAGAAATGGACTTCTGAAAAATTTCAGATTTAGTTCCACTCAGAAATAATTTTTTAAAATTTTTATTGTGAGAGAAATGGAGAGGATTTTATCTAAACTGAAAGTGTTTGTTTGTTTGTTTTGTTTTGTTTGTTTGGTGCAGGGGCTTGGATGTCAAGTCTTAATTTACTGGAACTAGTTGTCCCTTCTCTGGCAATAGGCCTTTAGAAATGCACTGGCTGGAGTGTGCCATTTCTGTTACATAATGGAATTGATAAGGCAAAAGCCATTCTGGGCACTGCTGACATCTGTTCGACATCCGTGAGAACCAGTCAGAAAGCTGTGTTTGTGTGCTGAGTTCTGAAGCCATTTCAGAATAAATTAAAAAGCATCCTGTAAAACATGAAAGTCCTCATGAGACCCTGCAGAGATTGCATCATCATGTGGCATACACGATGCAAACCAGAATGCAGCACATCATGCGGAATAATTGAAAAGACTCACTTTCTGAAAACCTCTGCTGCAGGAATATAAAATTTGAAAGGTGGCCCCAACTCATTTCCAAAGTTTCAGAATAGTTTAAACCATTCTGAATGGTAATATCAGTGAAACCACTTATTAATTTGTCATTTTATTTCTGATAATAAGCATGGTGGGCCATAGAAATCTGCCTTCTTTGTAATAATCGAATTCTAGCGCAATTTGAGACAAAGAATCTGGCAGATCACCAGCTAAAATATTACACAGCAAATGAAACAGCCATTAATATATAGTGTTTATAGGCCTTCTGCATTTGCTTTTAAATTGCTGCATTGCCTCTGGAGTATTTAAAAATAACAAACCATTATCCTTGTAAAATACTGCTTGAACTGTTACAAATATTACGCTAGTTCCCTGTGCAGACATATTATTTTTTAGAAGAGCTAAAATGCACAAGGAAACTTAATTCATAGAAATAAAACACCACATCAGTTAGCGATATTAGAACAGTTATGATATTAAATTAAGAAATTCTTATTAAATGTAGGTTTCATGAAATGTTCTAAAAAGCAATCAAGAGAGTGCATAGGTGAAAATTCTGTCCCAGAACTACTCTACTACTATTCTATCCCAGACTGATTTGCATCCTTTACACTAGATTTGAATTTGGCCAGCTCTCACAGAAATACTAATTGATGTCAACAAGGAAGGATCATGCCTTGCCTTCTAATTAGGGTTGTCGATTTAATTACAGTTAACTCACAGTAAACAATAGTAATATACCATTTGAAATTTATTAAATATATTTGGATATTTATCTACATTTTCAAATATATTTATTTCTATTATGAGTTGAAACTTTCTACACCAAGACTCTCCGGTCTGGGAGGCCGGTCACTGGACCAGGGCTTGGAGGAGGGGCAGTGGCAGAGGGGCCAGAAATGTCTTCCCCTGGTTTGGCAAAATCTTTCATTTGGGACAGGTCAGATGTCGAGGGTGCTGGATCAAGGAGGACCAAACTATACAACACAGAATACAAAATGTACCTTGTTCATTTTATATTATACTTTTTATTACAAATATTTGCCTTGTAAAAATGAGAAATAAAAAGTATTTTTCAGTTCACTTCATACAAGTACTATAGTGCAATATCTTTATCATGAAAGCACAACTTATAAATGTAGATCTTATTGTTATACAGTCTTTTTTTTTTTAATGCAGAGCATGCAAGAGATCCTGAGCATCATTGCTGTGTGGGGATAGAAATCTGTTCTTGTACAGCTATACACCAGCAAAAGAAACACTGATCACTGATACCAATGCTAAGATCACAACAGGCATGGAGGAGAAAGCACTGCTGGGCATCCCGGGTAGATCCTAAGTGAAAATAAAGGAGCTGAGGCAGTTGTACCAAAAGACAAAGGAGGCAAATGGAAGGTCTTGGAGCATCACCACAAACATGTTGCCTCTATGAGCAACTGCATGAGATCTTTGAAGTGAACCCAACTAATTTTCCTAGCCAGTCTGGAGATTCCTCTCAAGACACTCCTCAGGCATCTTCGGGCAGCAGAGTGGAGGGCAGCGTGGAGAAGGAGAGAGCTCAGCAGGCAAGCATGCCAAATGATGTCACCCACAGCCAAGAACTTTTTTATAACCTTGGAGTAAATCCCCTCCTCCCAGGATGTTTCACAGTCGGGCACTGATCCCGCTTCTGGTGGGTTCATATTTTTTGCTAAAAAAGGGCAAGATGGGTGTGATCTGTGGTGACCACTGTGCCTACACTGCACGAGCTCCCTGGAATAGCTTGTTAATACGTCTGTGGACGGAGCAGGAATCCTCCTTGCACATCTCTATAGAGCTCTCATCCTTCTCACAAGGTTTCTGGGGAGACCGGCCTTATTCTATCCTCCACGGTAGGATCCTTTCCATGTCAAGTCAGCAGTAAGTGGTCTGGCATCATTGCAGCACAAAGCATTGCAGCATAAGGTCTCTGGCCTCATTCAGTCAGCATCTGCTCCCTATCACCCTATGTGATATGGAGAAGACTGATCACTCGCATGGTGACATGGATGAAGCAGGGGAAGCCATTAGCTGATGCCTCTTCAGTAAACCTCTGTTTGAACATCCCCAATTGAACATGGCTTGAGCTCCTGCCCTTCTGTCACCATGCCTGGATGCCTTTCCCCCTCTCATCTGCATGCTCCTGTGGGAAAGGACAGTTGCACTCTCCCAGCAAATAGGGGGTGCCAAACACATGGGCGCCCCCTGAGTCCTTTCCCTGCCCTGCTGCAATGCCAGGACCCCTCCCTCTTCCTTCCAACAGCAGGAGGTGGGCAGGCAGAGAAAGTTGCACTCTCCCAGAAAAGGGAAGTGCTGAACACATAGGCGCTACATGAGCCCTTGCCCTGCTCTGTCACCATGCCTGGACCTCCTACCCCTTCTCACTCACCTACTCCTACAGGAAGGGAACGTTTCATTCTCTCAGCAAATGGGGGTACTGAACACATGGATGCTGTGGAAGCCCCTACCCGATTCTGCCACCACCATCCCTGGGCTCCCTCCTTCCTGCGGGCTCATCCCTTAGCCCATCCCTCCCCATGCCTGCCACCAAATCAAGTCCAGCTACTCCCCTAAGAACTCTGGGTATGTCTACACTAGCTCGTTAGTTCGAGCTAGGTAGGCAAATGAGTGCAACCGGAGTTGCAAATGAAGCCCGGGATTTAAATCCTGGGTTTCATTTGCATCTTCCCAGGCACCGCCATTTTTAAATCCCCCTTAGTCTGAACTCCTTGCCTGCGGTTACACGTGGCACGGAGTAGGTAGTTCAAATTAGAGATTCTAAAAAAACCTTGTGAGCTCAGTGTGTTTTGGGCAAACTGTAACAATTATGGGGTGGAGCATCCCAGATGGGGCCTGGAAGGCTTAACACCCTGCCTCCAACGGGGCTGGGCTTACCACCCGTGAAAGGGATGCTAACGAGTGCCACCCACTGCACAGTTTTACTCCCAGCATGCACTGAGAGCATAACCCAGAATGCAAAGGGGTGCAGGCACTGTGGGATAACTACCCACAGTGCATCATTCACAATGTCAATGGTAGCCACACTACTAGGGATGTGCTACTTCGAAATACAGAGAATTCTTGCACACAATGGGGACATGCACCTTCGATTTTACAAAACCTAAGAAGTCAGCCTTAATAAATTGAACCTTATCTCATAGTGCAGACATGGCCTAAGATAAACAAGTTCATTTACAGGAGATAATGCTGCCTGATTCTTAATTTACAATGTCACCTGATTCACTCTTGCAAATGCTGTCAGGTATAGTACTTGCTAATGAGCTACGGCTGCACTGCCATTTTTTTTCGGAAGAAGATATGCAAATCACACTCGCATTTGCATATCTTCTTCCTATTCTTTTTGTGGAAGAGGTTTTTTACGATATTTGGCCCCACCTAGATGTAAGACCTTGTAAACCTCAATTTACGAAGAATAAGGAGTCTTGTGAAAGAGGGGGTTTTCCCGATATTTGGAC
Source organism: Pelodiscus sinensis (assembly GCF_052426305.1). Classification (NCBI taxonomy): domain Eukaryota; kingdom Metazoa; phylum Chordata; order Testudines; family Trionychidae; genus Pelodiscus; species Pelodiscus sinensis. The sequence continues at coordinate 21,019,273 of NC_143066.1, forward strand.
CCAATATCAGAAAAACCTCTTCTGCAAAAAGAATTGGAAGAAGATATGCAAATGTGAGCGCGATTTGCATATTTTCTTCCAAAAAAACCTGGCAGTGTAGCCGTAGCCTGAGAGTCCCCACTGAAGGGAATGGAAATTAAGGTATGTCTAGACTACACCCCTCTGTCACCAGAAGGATGTAAATTAGACATACCGACATTGCAAATGAAGCGGGGATATAAATCTCCCACATTTCATTTGAATAAAAATGGCTGTCGCGTTTTGCCAAGTCAGCAGTTTGTCAGCAAAAAGAGGCTGTCAAGATGAGGATTGGGGAACAAAGAAAGCCTTCGTTGGCCGAGCCTGTAAGCCTCATTTAACAAGGCATAAGGGATCAGCTGACAAAGGCTTTCTTTGTTGCCTGATTCCCATCTTGACAGCCGCTTTTTACCAACAAAATGCTGACTCGGCAAAATGCAGTGGCCATTTTTATTCAAATGAAGCACGGGAGATTTAAATCCCCGCTTCGTTTGCAATGTCAGTATGTCTAATTTACATCCCTCTGTCGCCAAAGGGATGTAGTCTAGACATACCCTCAGAGTTAACTCTTTGACAGCATATTAGTACACCACCTTCATCAATTCCTTGAATAAAAGGGGGAGCGAAACTCACCAAATCTTTTATGTCTCCTTGTAACACCATCCTTCATTTACAGGGATTTTTAAAGTTGCCCACTAAAGGACTGTACAGAGCTAAAAATGGCTTTGTCCCCTATCTTCAAGCCACATACAATCATCAAAATACTGCTCCTTGATAATCTCACTATGTTTTATCATAACAACTGAAACAAACAGTGGACCGGCCTTTAAATATATTTTGGGATTCATATTATTTATGGCTGTTCTATTTTCCTCTCAACCTCTTTGGTCTCTAACTTTTTTTGTTTTTACGTGCAAAAAAAAGATTTGTTTCAAAATATGTATCTTTTCATAACATAAATCCAGGGGGGAGAATGGGAAAAAGACACACATGCTCGGCCAAGTTGCTAAGAAAAGTTCTGTGTATACCTAATATCTCCTCACATCATATAAAGCATTTGACAAAGAAAAATGGGTTTTGCATTAAGTGCTTAAAGCCACCATGATAACTAATGCCATTCTGTAGATGACAATAGGCTTAAAGCAACAATAAAATAAAAGACTTTTTTGCTGTCTCTTCTGCGTAAGTTTTATAAATAACAGATGTAGCACAAGTAATCCATTGGCCTGAATTTACATACAGCACATGTTTTTGGAGAAATTAAAAATCTTAATTGAGGGAACAGAGCTATAACCTTATCACCATTCAGCTGTGGACATTTTTATCTGTAACTACATGGTATGTGCAACTGATTTTTAAAATGTGACATTATTATTCATGCAGAGTAAAAGGCAGACACATTTCAGTTTTGTGAAACTTTGAGAGCTCTTTTTAACATTCAATCTAAGGCTGGGTCTAGACTGGCCAGTTTTTCCAGAAAATCAGCCGCTTTTCTGGAAAAACTTGCCAGCTGTCTACACTGGCCGCTTGAATTTCCGCAAAAGCACTGACTTCCCACTGTAAGAAATCAGTGCTTTTTGTGGAAATACTATGCTGCTCCCGTTCGGGCAAAAGTCCCTTTTGCACAAAACTTTTGCGCAAAAGGGCCAGTGTAGACAGCTGAGATTTGTTTTCCGCAAAAAAGCCCCAATCGTGAAAATGGCGATCAGGGCTTTTTTGCAGAAAAGCATGTCTAGATTGGCACGGACGCTTTTCCGCAAAAAGTGCTTTTGCGGAAAAGCGTCTGTGCCAATCTAGATGCGCTTTTCCAAAAATGCTTTTAACGGAAAACTTTTCCGTTAAAAGCATTTCCAGAAAATCATGCCAGTCTAGACGTAGCCTAAGGGTATGTCTACACTACAGCGTTATTTCAAAATATGTTATTTTGAAATAACGCATCTCCACACAAAATGCATTTCAAAATAGCTTTTTGCTATTTCGAAATAGCGCGTCCACACTGGACGCTGAATCGCATTTAATGCCAGCAGCCAGAACTGGTTCCGGCAGGGCATCAGGTCAGAAGTTACCTTGTGGCCAGGGCAGCCAGCAGGGCACCCTGGGAAGGTCTGGAGGCCCGCTATTTCGAAATAAGTGTCTACACAGTGCTTATTTTGAAATAGCAGTTTCAAAATTGGCAGTATTCCTCATGGAATGAGGTTTACCAATTTCGAAATAAGCCCTCCGCTTTTTTGAATTAATTTCAAAATAGCAGTTGGCTTGTGTACATGCTAGGAAAGTTATTTTGAAATAATGGCTGTTATTTCAAAATAACTTTGCTGTGGAGACATACCCTAATTGATAAGGGACAATATTCTGATGCAAATTTAGCAATTACTTATTAAAAATCCAAAGCAAAAAAATTGTAGTTTTATTTTGATATTATGCAGCCCAGAGGTCAAACAGCTACCTCTTCAGAAATTACACAGGTACAGGCTGAACTTCTCTAGTCTGGCACTCTCTGGTCCAGCAACAGCCATGGTCTGGCATGATTTTAGTTAGCCAGATATTCACTGCACAAGGCCAAGTTTCCTGCTGTCCCATAAACTTTGTTTACAGCCACCAGTCCTGCTTCTCAGTGTTCTGTGCTGTTATTTAGCTCTAATTTACCCCTAAGTGTCTTCTAAGATTCCAGTAAGCAGTGCTAATGCTATAAGACAATATTGACCTCGCATGGTTCAGCATATGCTCTGGTCTGGTCCTTGGAGTGCCGGAGTAGAGAGGTTCAACTTGTAGTATCAAATAATGCTGCTTAGAACTTTCCTTTTATTCTTCACAGATTCAGATGGTCTAGCTGGGATTCTCCTTCTCTGTTTCTGTAAATCCCTTTCCTAGCTGGAAATCATACAAGAAGTAAGAAATTACATTGAATTTTATTTATTTACCATTCTAGTATCTTTTAGGAGAAGGAAAACATAAGACCAGACCTCAACTGGGTACAGGATTTCCTTAATGCATCTACTGTATAGCACAGGGGTGGGCAAAAGTGCTTCAGCGGGCCAGTTACAGCCCACCAAGTGGGTTGATCCAGATCATGGAGGCCCTGTTGCTCCCCCCCACTCCCAGGCCAATCAAGGCCTACACACTGGGAAGTATGCAGCATTTAGAGTCAACCCTGCTGGTTAACTCTAAGCCCCATGCACCTGAGGGCAGAGTGTGAGAGACTTCATGCTCCCCGCAGGCCAATCAGGGCTTGGGAGTGGGGGGGAGTACACACCACATAGTCCTTGCAGGACAGGAGCAAGGTGGGAGGATATTTCGCATGATTCCCCTTCCCCCAGGCTCTGATTGGCCTGGAGGCAGGGGAATGTGCAAAGTTGCCTCCCAACAACAAGGGACATGGTACTTGTAAGCGCTGCATGCTCCTTGCAGGATGAGGGCAGGGCAGGAGGAGACTGCGTGTGCTCTCCCCCGCTTTCAACCCGATTGGCCGGGGGGCAGAGGGGAGTATGCAAAGTCTCCTCTCACTGTCAGGGGCACAGGCTCCTAGAGGGAACTTCCAGCTGTTTGGAGGGAGGGGATGGCGAGGGCAAAGACTTCACATGCTCACCCACCCTCAGACCAATCAGGGTCTGTGGGCAGGGAAGCAGGAAGTGTCCTGGCCCCTCCCCTTTCGCCTGAGGCCCCGCCCCTTCCAGGGTGGTGCAGGGCTACTTCACAAATTTGTGAAGTGCCCCCCCCGGTCAAAAATTATTGCCCACCCCTGCTATCGCACATGCTGAGGGTATGTCTACACTACCCTCCTAGTTCGAACTAGGAGGGTAATGTAGGCATACCGTACTTGCAAATGAAGCCCGGGATTTGAATTTCCCGGGCTTCATTTGCATAAGCGGGGAGCCGCCATTTTTAAATCCCCGCTGCTTCGAACCCCGTGCAGCGCGGCTACACGGGGCTCGAACTAGGTAGTTCGGACTAGGTTCCTATTCCGAACTACCGTTACTCCTCGTGAAATGAGGTGTACCGGTAGTTCGGAATAGGCACCCTAGTCCGAACTACCTAGTTCGAGCCCCGTGTAGCCGCGCTGCACGGGATTCGAAGCAGCGGGGATTTAAAAATGGCGGCTCCCCGCTTATGCAAATGAAGCCCGGGAAATTCAAATCCCGGGCTTCATTTGCAAGTGCGGTATGCCTACATTACCCCGCTAGTTCGAACTAGCAGGGTAGTGTAGACATACCCTTAGAGAGTTAAATAAAACCACATGGAATTGGAAAATCTCTAATAAAGGATTTCAAAACAAGTTAAAAATCCAGGAAACTTTCACATTCTGTGTTTTCATTTTCACTCAGTTTTAGGTGCCCCTGTAAGATATACTTTACAGAATATGCACTAAAGAAATTCTGTCATTGTTTAACTTATGGAAAAACTTAACAAACAACTAACAGTCTTGCACTTTAGAGACTAACAAAACACGTAGATGATATCTTAAGCTTTCATAGGCACACTAGAGATGTTAAATTCTCAAGAATAAACTTTCAGAGAATATTCTCAAGAATGTTCTTGAGAATATTCTCCAATGCGAGAATTTTTGAGACACTTGTCTTAAATACTTGTTAAATAGTTTTTAAAGAATTTTAATATTTATAATAATGTCTGTCTTTAATAAAACTTCAAGAATCATGAAAGTTTCCAGTTAAAATGAAAATTCGGGAAAGTAAAGAAAAAAAGACAGAGGTTTAAATTACTAGAACTTTTATTACAAATCTTCTGTTGCAGGATACAAATATTTATAACTTTCTGGATTGAATAAGTCTAATCAGAATCTGCACTTTCCGAATCTGACCCATATATTTCTCTCTCTTCTTCCTCCTACATATCCTCTTCTTCGCCTTTTTCTTCTTTCTCTTCAGCATCATCAATTTCTTCTTTCTCATTTCTCTGGTTCTGTTTCCCTTTTTCTCTTGGGGATTTCAACGGAGCACATTCAATGTGTTTATCACTGCTTTCCCTAATTTTGATCCATAGTAAATACCTTCCCACCATGTTACTGCAGCTACTGAGCCAGCTGATTTTCTTACATATGATTTTCCAAAAAATCCTTCTTTAGCACAATACTCTGCAAGCTCTGCAATGACTTTTGCTGAGTGATCAGTGCTATACATTCTTGTGACTAATTTACTGATGAATTCAGTTCCTTGTATTTGTTCATTTCCAGTAAGGTCCTCACCATTGAATTTTGGATCTAGAATATTTGCAGCATAGTGAATGTCTTTTAGAGCCATATCTTTTCTTTTTTCAAAATTTTTCATTGCATCCTGTTTTTCTTCTTTGGGAAGTGGACTTTTGGGAAGTAGCCTAGCAGGCTGCTGGGAGCTGGCAGACTGCTCCTGGGAAGTGGTGGATGGCTGGCTGCCAGTGGCTTACTGGCTCATGTTTTGGGGCCACTGAGTCAGGGGCAGTGACTACTGGCCCTGGGCTGGCAGGCTGGGAGCTGACATAGGCACTGTGGCCAGAGTCTACCCCTTTAAGGGCTCTGGGGAGGGGGAGAAGGAGAGAAGTGTTCTTGGTTGAGGCCGGAGTGGCCACCAGGGCACCTTGGGAAGGCTGGAGGCCCCCTATTTTGAAATAAGTATCTACACAGCACTTATTTTGAAATCGCTATTTTGAATTTGGCGTTATTCCTCGTAGAATGAGGTTTACCAAATTTTAAATAAGTGCTCCACTATTTCAAATTTATTTCGAAATAGCGGTTGGCTGTGTAGATGCTAGGAAAGTTATTTCGAAATAACCGCTGTTATTTCAAAATAACTTTTCTGTGTAGACATACCCTAAATCTTCATGGACAGCAAGGCATTTTAAGACTTTGTTTTATTTCAATAAGCTTTTCAAACAATATAAAATGGAACCCCGCCTAGTTTTAACTGGCAATATAAGTGTACAAGTTTGATTTTTCTCTTTTTGAAAAGCAGTAAAATGAGCTCGTAAAACTTGCGATTTGTTAATTTCCTTCACAATAGTTTTACTGGTAGCTTCAGTTTCTTGAACAGATTTTAAGTTACTGATGTCACCAATTAATAAATTTAGTGTATGAGCAGCACAAGTGCACATAGCAATTTGACTGTATTTTTCATTAAGCATTGATAAGGATTTCACCATTACTGCAGCATTATCAGTGACAATGGCACCAAATTTTTAGTGCCTATTTCTGTTATTATTTCTTCCATATGGAATGCCATATACTCAGCAGTATGGCGTTCAACATCAGTTGCCACCATCTTGTAAAACACTGGTTGGGGTGTTGATATAATAAAATTTGTAACAGATTCATTTCTTCGGTTGCTCCAAGTATCACACTGCATTGCAAGAGAAGAGTCTTCAGCAATTTTTGTTTTTATAAGAGCATCGGCACGTTGATATTCAGCTTCCAAAAGTTTGTTAGAAAGCGTGTACCTGGATGGCATCTTGTAAGATGGTCTTAATTTTTGCATGTAAGTAAGCAATCTTCGTTTTCAATCAGTGAAAGAGGCGATCCCAATGAGCAGGGCTCGACAAATCAGGCAATCTACTCTCCTGTGGCAAGTAGATTTTAGCCCGGTGCGGCTGTGCAGTGCAGTGTAGCCAGACAGGAACCCCCTCTGTAACATTCATCTTGCTTGCCTCTCTGAGATGCCTGGAGCACACAGGGCACACACAGAGCAGTAAAATCAGCATAGTCTTTGAAACCTTGACAGGAGGCCCAGATATGCTAGCTCACAGTGACCCTGGACAACTGTAAGCATAGATATGAGGGTGATCGAGCTAATCGCTGACCAAGAGGCTGCCAAAGAGTGCCCTTGACTGAAACCCTTAATGATACGATCACACACCCATCTGCGGGGGGGGGGGGGGGGGGAGGAATCTCCTGCCCAGTAAAGAATGTCCAGTACTCACAATTTAGTTATCTCTCTCTTTCAAGTGTAAATTAAGTTGAAACTCCCTTGTAAGAACTGGCATCACAAAGAAGGACCAACACAATTTGGCATCTTAGATAAGAAAGAGGATATTGGCCTCTATGGGTATAAAGATGGGTCCAGCAGCACATTTACTCTGAGTGTCAGTGTACCATCTATCTGCTGGTTGGGTTAGGTGATTGGCCTCCATGGGGACGCCCACCTCATATTCGTCTTTCCTAGGAATTGAGGGACCAGCCCTGGCCTGATACGCTGGAGTCGAGAGGCACAGAAGGGGGTAAAAATTGTACCTGGATGTGTCCTTTTCTTAAGTGTTCACATAGACTTAGAGCTCTTTAAAGATTAAGCTGTCACTTGGTACCATTATTTCTATTTTCTATCTTAATTTTCTTTGTGACCATTTTTAAGATCTATATTTGCTAGCAGTTAAGAAATAGAGCAATAGCCATTGTAACCCTATGATTTATAAGCTTCTTTAATAAACCTGTAACTGTTTAAGCTTTAACCTGACTCCTTCAGTTGCTGTAACAGAACCAAGCACAATTTAAAAGAACTCCAGCCAGTCATAGGGCAGACACAGTGAGGGAGAGCTGGGCGTTTGGGTCCTGTCGCCTCCACAGGACAGACCCTTTGGGGCATCCGTCATCCTTCCCTAGGCTGCCCTCTGCGAAGGGACCCCGGTCCTAGCAGCTAAAGACACGGATGAAATAAGCTCTCCCTGCACACCCTTGGGACATCCGTCAGCCTTCTCTGGGCTGCCCGCTGCGTAGGGACCCCAGTCCTAGCGGTTAAAGACTCGGATGTGACACACTCTCCCTGCAAACTCTCGGGGGCACCCGTCAGCCTTCCCTAGGCTGCCCGCTACGAAGGGATCTCGATCCTAGCAGATGAAGACTCGGGTGTATAACACACACACACACACACACACACACACACACACACTGCCTTGACCATCGGCTGACACTCAGTCAGCACATGCGCAGTGAGGTCTGCGCATGTGTAGCGTGCGCTTCCACACAGCTGGCAAGCGGGGCTCGCCACCGCTTGGCAAGCCCTGCCAATGAGAATATAGCTCATGCAAAAAATTCATCCAAAACTTTGTTTTCAGTTTCATTCATAGAATCAAAGTAGAGACTTATAGAGTGACACTCTTTGGCTGCACTAGATGTGGAAGGTGGTAATGTAAATTCACTAGCACTATCACAGTGTTCTATAGATGTTGATATACTTGATGGTTAAGGTGATCTGTTTCTGGACTCTGAGAATTTTGTTGGCTTTTCCTTGATGTAAGCAGGAGTTTTCAAACAATTGGAAATATGCTTTTTCATCTCTGTCGCATTTCTGATGTATTCAGCCTTGCAGTACTTATATTCATATAACAATTTCTCTTTAACTGTTTTATGAAGGAAATAATCCCACACATCACTTTTAGGCTTAGTTCTTCTTTTCATACTGATGAAAACACAATTACACCTTTCACAAACGAGAATAAATGTGTTATTGCCTCTTTATATACTTTTTCTGATGCTTCCAGAAAGGTCCATAACAGTCAGAATTCCTGACTCATGAATGTTCTAGAAAGTTCCATAACATTCTGGAACATTCTATTCTGTTCTCAAACTGTCTTGAATGATCAAGAAAGCTCTTTAACATTCAGGGTGTTCTAAAAGTTGAATACAATATATTATTTCAAGAGGAAATGAAAAATTAGAAAATTCTCAAAAATTCTCGGGAAATAATCTTTTGGAGAATATTCTCAGAATTCTCAGAATATTCTCCAGAGAATATTCTCACCTCACATCACTAGGCACAACCCACTTCTTCAGATGACTGGAGTATATTCAGCTTTTTAGCTGATAGAAAGCTAGTTAATTGCAGGTATTTTGAAATCAATTGCTCCTATGCAGTTACTAATTACAGAAAATTTACTAGTTTTATAATACATATTTTAATGTAGAAGGCCGTGAGTGGGTATGTTTATATTCATCTATATATGTTTACTATGTTTTGTTTTACAACTATATTCCTTTTTCCTTCTGGGGCAGAGAGCTGGGCATCTTGCACAGAGGCCTGGCAAGTCTGTTGGTGGCCCTGAAAATGCTTAATCTTGCACACTATGAATCGTCTAGTTGTCTTCAATGTATAACTTAACTTCTTCCACATCTAAAGTTAAGTATGTGTATCAGTGTTGGTAGGGATGATCAGGGCTTGACAAATTATACAATCTGCTCACCCATGGCGAGTAGATTGTAACCTTGAAGAGCCGGGTTCGGGCAATCTGCGCGTGCGCAGATCGCCGGACAGTGCGGCTGGCGAGCAGGGCTCGCCACAGTTCGACGAGCCCTGGGGATGATGCATAGAATCCTAAAAATGTAGGAGTGGAAGGGATCTTGATGGATCATTTAGTCCATTCTCCTTCTATGTAGCAGGGCTAAATATTACACCATCCCTAACAGGTGTTTTTCTAACATATTCTTAGAAATCTCCAGGAACAGCAATTCCACAATCTTGCTATGTAATTTGTTCCAGTACTTAGATACCTTTAGTAGGCACGATTGGTTTTTGTAAGAGCTATAATGACCTGATCATAATCACTAAACTTTCACTACATGGGCAGGTCAGGGTCCAAACAGCCATCCAGGGTTGTAGGATCACAAAGATCTCACGAGCAGACCTTCAAAGGGTATTTTTGAGGGCATGGCACTGGCTGTGTGGATGCAGGAAGGGTCAGTGGTCTGCGAGAAGGCAGATGATCTCTGGGGCTTAGTCTTGCATGTAGTGACTGTGTATTGGGCAGGGCTGAAGTCTGATACGTGGAAAGGATATGCAGATACTCAGTGTTGTGCTCCCAGCTAGGAGAAGAAAGCTGAGACCACTCCATGCCTCCAGGTAATCAGTCCACATACAGCCTCTTCACTCTGCTTTGTACCAGGACTGTGTCTTAGCTCTTATAAGGTGTTATAAGTGGCACTTTGCCACAGAATGTTACCTCCTTATTCACTATAATTGGAGCGATTGCCATTTTGTGTCTATCACAACGATATCTGAAAACAGTAATCTAGAAGTAACAGCAAAACAATAGCAATCTAATACAGAAGGACGAGTCACCCACAGCAAACACTGGGCTGCTCACAGCATTTTCAGTAGATAGCAGTGTCTTCTCTGAAGTTCTTCCCTAAAAGAGAGGGCGAGGTTTCCATGTGTGCTATTTAGATATGCAAATACAGATCTGCTGCATTGGCAACAATTCTATTAATTACGATGCATTATGGAGGCTGGCCGGGCTTGTGAATGAAATACTACTGCACTCTTTCACCTCTGGGAGGCTAGTTCTCATAGAGCCATAAGTCTTTTAATAAAATTAACTGAAATTAATTAGGTAGTTCCTCCTTAATTCTTTTAACTGTAATCCCATATCACAAAAGCACCATATTCAATTTGGCACAAGCTGCTCACAGGAGAGGCCCAGATATAAATTAGCATGTAATTGAAATCACCTCTCTCCACTTGGAAGACTGGCCCATCTAGAAGAGGTTAAAATCATTACTGGTAACTATGAGTGTACTGTGCCAGTGCCTGCATTGAAGGCTTCTAGATAAATGTTACACATGTTTCCTGCAGTATCAGTCCCCCGTAACTTGGTGGCTTCAAAGATGCTGAACACCTATAGTGGGAGGCCTGGGCACTGAACACTTCTGAAAATCAGGCCAAATCCTTTTTTAATATCTCATTGGAGAGGGATTTTGACCTCAGTGAATCTGGCCTGTGGTTCCTTTCAGGTGTTACATTCCTTCCTTTCTCAACATTGTTATGAACTGATTTTGCAGGCTTGGAAAATGAAAAAATGGCTTTGTTACAGTGAAATTCATCCCTGGATAGAGAACCAACATGAGATCTAAGCAGTGGTGCATAGGTCTTGTACGTGCCCTCTGCATAAGGAAGAAATTTCACCTCTTAATAGGCAATTGACACTAGAAACGGATCCTCCTTCTTTGAGGTCACCAGAGCCTATAATTTACATGATTTGAGACCAGATCATTCAAACCTTTCAAGAGTAAAGATTACTCCCATGTGTCAAGAAGATGTATTAAGCAGTGGATCTACTTACACGAGTAATGATTATTCATGTAGCCAAAGCTTTATGACCAGACCCCACACATTACTAAACTGTATTTTACCAATAGAGGAAAAATAAATTTAGAAAATAATTAAGTTATTCTGATGACAATCAAACTCCAAATAGAAGTTGAAACAGAATTTTCTTTTACTGTTTATGGAACCATTCACTGAGAATCATTGTAATAGCTCAGCACATGAACTATTGATATTTTGCCATGTTTCATTATGATCAATGGACTCATTTGTAAACCTAGAATCCTAAATTCCTTCCAGAATAAAGGCAGTATGTCTGTGCCTTAGGAAAAGGAAGGATGCTGAATAACAGATGGACGAATACAATTTCTACACGACTACATCATGACAAAAACAAATTACCCTCATATAGACAATTCCCAGGTCTTTGTGCAATTGAAGACTGAAACAGTCTGCAGGCAAGCCAATAAGTTTTCCATTGGTTCAGGATATGATTGGAATTGGTATTTGTAAAAAAAATGTTAACTTACTGTCCATCCTACATTATCATGTGTGCTATCAAAAAGAAACACATCCGAAGGATTATAGAAAAGTGGCCTTAACTCTGAAACTCAGTTCTATTGCTGATGCTGACTCCACCTATATTCCATTTTAATTTTACAGAGATTTTTCTATTTATACTTTCATCCTTCACCTCCCAATTCTTTTTTAATAGTATAGTAGGTTCCATTACAAACCCAACCATTGGCACTATGCAGTGATTGTGCTATGGCAGTATCGACCACTGGATATACAGGAAGATGTAAAGTATACTCGTGTTTTAATAGTGCCCAGTTCAGAATTACGTCATGTGCCCATGCTTGTATTACACTGGTTCCCCAGAGTCTCAAAAAATGTTCAAGACCCCATTGTCCTAGGCCCGGGGCCAAATCCATATTGCCAGATGTTCTTCCTTGGGCCACAAAATCTTTTTGTTTACATAATATAATTGTCACTGCTGTTGTTTTCATTGTTATTCTGGAGTCTAGATTGTGACTACAGCCACGCCCTGAGTTACGACCACCTCCACTTACGACCATCTGCACTTATGACCAAAGTGGTCGTAAATGCAGATCCGAGTCACGAACGGCGATCCACGCTTATGAACAGCATGGTCGCCATGTAACTCTATGGGATCTGAGTTATGAACACTTCGAGTTATGGACCAAGTGTTGGTCTGTAACTTGTTCGTAACTCGGGGAGCAGCTGTATGCCTTGACCAAGAAATTTGGACCCTGAGAAAAAAATCAACCACTCCTGTACAAAAACATAGTAAGAGACAGCCCCTGCCCTCACAAGCTTTAGGTAGGTAAGAAGGACAACAGTTAGGAGAAATTAAGTATTATCATTATTTTAATCTGGAGAACTAAGGTCAGAGACGAAATTTGTGTCAAATTCTGGGAACTGTACACAGATCTCCTGCATCCCATTTGTAGTGGTCAATTGCAGAAGAACTTTGTACGTGATAGTTTAGGGGTAGTGAGGCCTGCATTCCTTCCCCCCTTTCCCTTTCCCCTATATCTGATGAGCCAGAAGCAAGTCTTTGGGAATATACGCCCTTTAAGATAAGCATTGTTGCCAGCATAGCAAGAACAAGTATAAGATAAGGTTAAAGGACAAGAACGCATAGACAACTCTGTTTACCCTAAAGTACTGATCACGTAAACAGGGCCAAAGGACAAGAAGAACCAGATCAGAACCAGATCGATAACTAAAAGCTAAGCTCTACATCAGCACTAATGAGTAAGCCCTGGAAATTTCCAAACTGCCAAACAGGGCAGGTAAACTGTATTTAAGGCTGCCTCAGAGCCTAGCAAATCGGACTTCGCCGATGGGCTTTGGATACCAGCACCTCGGAAACTGAGACAACCTCCTACTTCGTCCGTAGCCTACCCAGGGTCCCAGGGTTGCAGGAAGGGACGTAAGACATGCTGCTTCTTTGTTATATTGTTCTTCCATCTATTGGGCACAGCTGTTAGCTGTCAAGAAATAAACTGTTTGTGCTTGACAGATCCCTGTGTGGCATCCTTTGTCCTTTGGGAACCCAGTGTCGGACCTGAGACTTACTCTTGCCGACTACACCATTTTAGTGCCTCAAGCAAAGCAACATCTGTTCACTCTCTGTGTATTGGGTAAAGAAATAGAATGGTACTTAGAAACCAGATTCTGCTTTTGTTTCTCTTATTTATTTTTGACCACCTTACCAGAAAAAAAAAGTGAGTGGCCCAAGTACAAGTGATGGAATAGGGTTACAAAGGAGACTGTTATCAAATTGCCAGGGTAGACATACAACTTTCCATACATATTCTGTTTCTTTTAATCTTGTTTTGCAGACACAGGCTGCATCTAGACTGGCATAATTTTGCGCAAATACTTTTAATGGAAAAGTTTTTCTGTTAAAAGTATTTGCTCAAGAGAGCATCTATACTGGCATGTGCCTTTGCGCAAAAGATTTGCTTTTACGTAAAAGCATCAGTGCCCAGTGTAGATGCTCTCTTGCGCAAGAAAGCTCCAATGGCCATTTTAGCCATCGGGCTTTCTTGCACAAGAAATTTACTTGTCTGTCTACACTGGCCCTCTTGTGCAATAATACTTGCGCAAGAGGGCCTATCCCTGAGCGTGAGCATCAGAGTATTTGTACAAGAACCACTGATTTTGTACAGTACAAAGTCAGTGTTCTTGCGCAAATACTTGCGGCTAGTCTAGACGCAGCCACAATGTATGATATTGGTATTGAGCCTCATGGCTCAAATTCTAAAAAGAACATAAGAACATATCACAAGAACAGCTATACTGGGTCAGACCAAAAGTCCATTAAGCCCAGTATCCTGTCTCCTGGAAGTGGCCAATGCCAGATGCCCCAGAGGGAGTGAACACAACAGGTAATCCTCATGTGATTTTTCTCCCGACCCTGTCATATCACTGAAAAAACCTTGGTCACTTGAAGCTGGAGTCAGAGGGGCCATTCATCCTCTCTTACTGCTGCCTACAAGCCAGTGAGCCATGTCAGCAGAGCTACATGTATTCCTTAGGTGAACAGAGCAAGCAGGTATGGGATAAGTATGTTTTAAGAAAAAACCCACAGGAGACAGATAAGACATCCCTAATGGGCACAGAGAAGTTAGTAGGCCTATGGGCTGCCCTTTGCCACAGTAGGGGGCTACAACATTTCCTTCTAAGAAATAAGAAGTAGTGGAAGACAGATTGTGTTAAGAAGAGTGGCTCCCTGGGCCTGTCAAGAACTGATGTAGAAATGGACAAACCTATAGATTGTAGGATGCATCTCTGAACTCCAAAATTCCAGTATTCTCCCTTCCCCACATACACACTTTGTTATGGGGTTTGCTTGGTCTTTCTAGAATTTCCATATTGTCACGAAGCATCATGTGACGATGCTATCTAAGGGGCAAAGGAAGTATTGAGCAGGCCTCTGGGCTGATAAGAGGGCAAAGCATTAAGAACAGCCTGAAAATACTGTCGTTTCTGAGTCTCTAATAAGATCGTTATAATTTAAAGTTTCAGAACATTTACCATAATGTGTACATAACTTCCTTGCGATCCACATCATCTTTGTTTCTATGGTTCCCTGAGAAAAACTCAAATATTGGCAGTTGTGCCAGAAAGCTTCATTAATTCTACTTCAGCTCCACCAGGATCGTCCCGTTTTGTAGCCAAATTATGGCAATGTATCGGATTAAAGAAGTAACCCATTGGTTTAACATAATGTTTCCCGTAATACCCATGAGACCCTTCCTGATGACACACGCAACTTTGGATCATATTTGGAACATATTGAAGCATTTCTATTAAGTCAATAAACCTACATTGATTTATACCAGCTGGTGATCTGATCCCTTATATGTCCACTTAGAATGCATTCTTTCTCATCAGCACAAAGAAATACATTCACACTTGTGTTTAGCTGACATAGCCCCAGAGTGTATGAAAGGAAACTGAAATTTAAAAAAAGGATGAAGGTTCAGGACTGGCCTTGCCTTGCCCTGTTTTCACATTGATAATATTGTGGAATTGAATCAAATGATGATATTAGGCTCAGTTTCTCAGGGTTATCTTGCAAATTGTAGATGATGTCACGGAGTGACTGAATCATTATTTTGCCAGGATCCCACCAACCTGAGCATTGTTCTGGCAGTGAAAGGGGCCTTAACATAGGCATGAATGTAATGCTCTTTAATGCTGCCAGATGGTGTCAATGTAAATCAGTCTCTACCCAAGGAAAAGGGTATAAGTTTAGACAAACAAACTCAAATTTAGCCCAAAGTCAGGATGCTCTATTTAATATTCATGTCTCATTTCTTCAGGAGGTTGCTATTTTATCTCACCTTGGCCTAGTAGTCAATGTCTTCCGCTGCATGAATTTAGTTAATCTTTTCACAGGAATGCTCATTTCATCACTGCTGCCTATGCTGGTTTGTGATGCTTAGTACATACTCCTCTGGACCCGAAACCCAAATCCAGCAATTTCAGCCTGAGTTGTGCCTGAATGGCTGCATGATTTGGCCTATTTGGAATTACTCAGCTGATGTTACTGGGCTGAGGGTAGTGCACATTCTCTTTAACCATGACTTAAATGCTTTCCACTTTTACACTCCCAAGTGTTGTAGACAATAATTGAGTCCAATCAGTTTTCTTCAATTCACACTCCTTTAAACCCTGGTTAAAAAATCCTGTTTAAATTGCTTGCTTTGAAATAACACCCTCAGGAAAATATTGCAGCTGATGTTATCTTGATCACTAAACCTTGGATGTTTCCCATCTATCTTATTTATCATACCTGGCTTATTTCCTGTCACTAGGTCTATGCTGTGGTTGTTAAACTAGGTATGTCATTCCTTGATATAGACACAGTTTCCTCCTCCCACTAAATATCTAATCTTTATTCCCTAAGGTCACTTTGTACTTACATGTTCTAGCATAACTGCCTCTTTTCCTGTACAGCTCCAATTTTTTCCCCTCAGACATTTTACAAGTAAATAGCTCTCTTATACGTCCAAGCACCTTTCCTGAGTTGTTGTCATTTAGAGTAACTGGAATTGTCCTCTTCTGTGCACAGACCATTCATGATCTCTTATCTCAGCTTGATCATATCATCACAAACAGTTTCCTTTGCTATATTTGACCTTCTCTTTCTATCTCAGTTCACTAAGTTTCTTCCATGCCTGTAACTGTTTATAAGCCACAGCTTGTACTCCCAATGAATATACAACTTTCAGTGACTTCCTAAAAATGCCTTTTGCTTCAAGGGGAGGCCTCAAGTTCTTACATATATTAAAAGGGTTTGATTTCAATAAATCCTGCAAAACCGTATTTTTTTTCCTTTCATCGCTTTATGATTTGCAATCCTCTTTCAATATGGGAGCTAGGCAAATGCTGTGAAAAGCTTTCAGAAAACTCTTCATAGTCAAACTTTTTAATGAATTTTGCTACAGCTTTGTTCTTTCCTCTTTTTATGTTCACTTGCCACAAAGTACATTTATTAACTCATTGGCAATTAGGTTACCTAAACGTATCAAAAGGCATAATTTGAAGAAAATGAGGAGTGCACAGGCATCTTAATAAGATGAGCTCTCCCTTTAAAGTCAGGTCTGGATTCAGCCAATCTTGCTCTAAATTCTGACCTTTTACCAGAGACCATCTGAGTCTTGTCATTTTCCAGAATGGGATGACAGCCTACAACAAGGTTTACTAGGAAAGGGGGCTCTACTGTACAAGAATTACTTGCTCGTTTCAAGGAGAGACCAGACTTACGGTGATCTGGGGAAATGAGCTGAAGAGAGACTGTGTAAGAGCCAGGGAATGGTCTAGGGAGAAGGATCCTGAGATGGGTTGTCTGGAAAGAAGTTAGCAGGCAAGCACAGCTTTGTAGAACGTGGCCCTGTAAGCACAGAAGCAGACCATACTAGAATTTGGCAGCTGCCAGCTACCCACAGATAGAGTCCCATGGCTAAAACCCTGAGTAGAGGCAGAGCCTGAGCTCTCCAATGTCAACACCGAGGCTATGTCTACACTACGCACTTTGCTGGAAGAGGCAATGCAAATAAAGTGCAGATTAGCATTTACTTATGCTTCATTTGCATAATCTCTTCCGATCCGTTTTTGTGCAAAAACATGCAGCATGGAAGTTACCAGATTTGTAAGATCCCTTTTCAGCTGCCATTTTTGTTGAGTAGTAACAGATACAATGTCGTGTTTATAAAGGCAAAATAATGCACATTAGAAAACATAATCCCTACTGTACATGTGAAATGATGATATCTAAATTAGCTCCTACCACTCCAAAAATGGATCTTGGCATCATTGTGGATAGTTAGGTGAAAACATCTGTTGAATGTGCAGTGACAGTCAAAAAAGCTAACTATGTTAGGAACTATTAGGGAAGCTATAGACAGTAAATATCATAAATCCATGATATGCCCACAACTAGTGCATACAGATGTGGTTGTACCATCTCAAAAAGGGTATATTGGAAATGGTACAGAAAAGAACAACAAAAATGATTTAGGGCTATCAAAGAACTTCTATCTTAGGCAAGATTAGTTGGACTGGGACTTTCCAGCCTGGAAAAGAGAGAATTAAGGGTTAGTTAATTGTGACAGAGGTCTATAAAATATGAATGATATGGAGAAAGTAAATAAGAAAGTGTTATTTACTCCAACTCATAATACAAGAACTAGGGGTCACCAAATGAAATTAATAGGCAGCAGGTTTAAAACAAAGAAAGCGTTTCTTCACACAATGCACAACCTGTGGAAAGTCTTGCCATGCAATATTGTGAAGGGCAAGACTATAGCAGGGTTAAAAAAAGAAATAATTAAGTTCAAAGAGGATAGGTCAATCAATTAGCTGGAATAGTCCAGGATGATATCCCCAGCCTCTGTTTGCCAGAAGCTTGATGATTACCTGTTCTGTTCATTCCTTCTGGGGCACTTGGCATTGGCTACTGTTAGAAGATAGGATACTGGAATAGTGTCCTTGGTCTGATACAGTATGGCTGTTTTTTTATGTTCTTATGTTCCTGTGTTCCTAATTCACCTGTGTCCTGTGACTGTGGAATGTGTGACCATCAAAAGTACTTTGACTCACCAGCCTCGTCTCAGAACAGTGTCACTGTCATGCTTCCAGCTGAATCTATTCAAGAATCCCCACATTGTCTTTAGAAAATTAAATCAAAGGTGAGGATATGATATAATTCAGATCACAAGGGACATCTTGATATCTCTTGGAAACTTAATTTATTTTTGTGTGTATCACTGACTTTCTCTGTGTGTGTCTCTCTCTGCTGTTGCGGGACATGAGATTTTTCTACAGATGTTTGCCATACTAACAAAATTGGGAATAGATCAGCAAGCTTCTAACGGAATGCTGAGGGCTAGAATAGATGATTGTGGCTTCTGTAACCCCCAAGGGGCTGCAAATCAACATGACCTTGTAATTCTGCACTGTTCTCAAATTACCAGTGAGGAGGAGTGACAGACTCTCCATTGTTTGGGAATAGAAATCAACCTGTCAATATCTCTGTTCTAGGTACAGGCTGATTGTTTGGGGAATTGGGAGAAATGTAAATAAAGGTCAGAGATTAAATTTCTCTTGTTGAGACAATAGTTTTGTTTTAGAAACACTGTGGCTGTGTCTAGACTGGCCAGTTTTTCTGGAAAATCAGCCGCTTTTCCGGAAAAACTTGCCAGCTGTCTACACTGGCCGCTTGAATTTCCGCAAAAGCACTGACTTCCTACTGTAAGAAATCAGTGCTTCTTGCGGAAATACTATGCTGCTCCCGTTCAGGCAAAAGTCCTTTTGCGCAAAACTTTTGCGCAAAAGGGCCACTATAGACAGCTCAAATTTGTTTTGTGCAAAAAGGCCCAGATCGTGAAAATGGCGATTGGGGCTTTTTTGCAGAAAATAGCATCTAGATTGGCACGGACGCTTTTCCGCAAAAAGTGCTTTTGCGGAAAAGCGTCCGTGCCAATCTAGACGCTCTTTTCTGAAAATGCTTTTAACGGAAAACTTTTCCGTTAAAAGCATTTCCGGAAAATCATGCCAGTCCAGACGTAGCCTGTGTGGTTGTGAATGGTTAGACTGTTGTGTAAAGTGTCTGTGTACTTCTAGGTCAAAGCAGCATTGGGTTGGATGAATTTAGAACTTGAGATTATTCACAGGGGTTATGGTAAGACACTACAAATTATTTCCCTACCCACCCTCCTTCTGTTCCAATATATACTATCACGTTAGCTGTTCTTGTTAGTGGATGTTACCTCCTGCTGGACTCTTCATCCCCTTTATGAATAAGTGCTACTTAACAGGTGTTAGGCTGGCAAAATGAAGCCCTCTAAAAGCGGGCTTTCTTGTAATAATACACTATCAGTTGGCACTGTTCTTTGGATGTAGTGCTTTGAGGATGATTATATGAAAGCACAATGACCACCTGTTCTTCTAACCAGTTCAAAGCACTGTCCAGTTGGCTGTATTTGCCATGGCTCATCTCTCCCCAACCCAGGAAATGGCTAAATTATGAGATACTCACTACATATCTGGTCTAAATACATTCATCTTTTTGGGTGAATAGCTGTTTTGGGTGAGGAGAGATCTGGAGATTTCTTATGATACTTTGTTCCTTGAAAACATGTTAATTCTAACAACGAAAAGAAAATCTGTGTTAATGTAGAAAAGCTGGCATAGCATGCAATAAAGTGGTGTTGTCTGGTTCCACAAACAGTTCAGATCTTATAGCAATTTTACCTCCTACACAAACTACAATGTGAATTTTAAGTTGGCATATGTGAAATGAAAAGCTTTGTATAGAAGTTTGCTGAATTTAAAATTTTATAATGTGTACTGATAACATTACTCATTAATTTAGGAAAATTAGTTAAATGACATTTTCCTTGACTTCTTGCTGAAGTTTATTTATTTGTTTAATTAGTATTCAAAGCGCCGATTGCCTAAATACTTTAGCACCTGTACAATATGCTTCAAAACTTTGAATATCATTACCTTTTGGGTGACTCACTAAAACACCTGCTCTGTCTTTGCTGCACTAAGATTCACTCTGATATGATGACTTGATAAATGACAGAAGTTACTCAGTCGAGGGCAGGATATAATTAGCAGAAGTTAATAGATTTGTCTAAGGTCACTCACAGGTCTAGACAGGAATAGAATCAAAATTCAATAGTTTCTTGCTCCCAGTCCATTGCTCAGATCACAGGACAAAGTTCTCTTTCATGCATTCACCACCTTAGCTTAGCAGAGTGGGGAATAGAAAGGGAGGACTCTTTTGTCAAGAAGCCTGAACCAAACGAGAAGGGTTCTCTCATGTGGAACAACAGTGAAGATGGAAACTCTAGAGATGTCATTCAGGTCAGCAGTATGTGTAGCCTGGTTATAGTTTGCCACTATAGCCCATATAAGCATCTGGGGAGAATAAACACTAGCCTTGTAAAACAGAAGGTGATATCAGCTATGTATCCCGGGGTTCAAACCAGGCTATAAAGCAGTGTTTCTGAAACTTTTTAAGACTGAAGAACACCAAACAATAATTTTTTTTAAGGGGAACACCAAAGATTTTTTTGTTGAGAAAAAAAAAAGGAGGCTTGCCTCTTTAAGGGCAGTCATTCCCAAGGGAAAAGTTGTTGATCCCCCCACTCCCAAAACAAAGACAGAGAAAAGTTGTTGAGCAAAACAAACAAAAAAGGAAAGGGAAAAGAAGTTGTTAAGCAAAAAAACCCAAACAGTTTGCTCTTCTATCAGGAGAGCAGGTATTGCCCTTTTAAGGGCAGCCATTTTGAACTCTGTTCTCCGCGGTACACCTCCAACTGCCTCACAGCACACCTGTGTGCCATGGAACACATTTTAAGAAATGCTGCTATAAAGTGATCTTTGCAAGAGGCTAGAAACTGACCATGGTAGAAAAGATGGTTTCCCTGAAGGCTTTGCAAATCCTTCACTGCAAGAGACTACAGTTTAATGGAAGTGCCATTAATTTTTCGCTTCTTTCCCTTCAGTCCTTTGGGAAAGAGTTTGTCTTCCATTTCCTGGCCAAAAGGGCTTGGAGTTGACAACCATGGGAGCTGAAAAATCTAATTACAGAGGACTTACAGTTGACTTGAGTAAATGGTTATGAAAAGAAAATTTAAGCTGCAACATTGCCAAAACCAAATGTTAAAAAATTAACCGGACCACAAAATAGCTGGAGATTTCACTAAAGCTATATGCTTTGCATATTTTTATTTGCCTCATGGACTTGGGGGAGTGGGGTCTTTAAAGTTCATGTTTTTTCAAATTCTGTTCCAGCCATGTGGGCTAGCGATTTCTTCTTTTTAAAAATGAAAGACGAGATTCGCATATGGTTCCAGGGCATGTGGCTTTAAGAAAAACATGGAGTATGTGACATTAAACTCAATGAGTTTGCAAAATAGAATTCACTAGGTTCGTCTAATATAAATTAATCACTGGAAAACTGAACAGGCAGCATAGGCCTGACTGTCCCCTGTGCAAAATGACTAGCAGGCTCTGAGCCTTAGTATGCTTTCATTATTGTACATTATTCCCATTTTTTTAAAAAGTGAAATGACTAATTCCACACCAGTCTTATTGGAATTACTGCAGATACGGTTGATAATTATTATTAGCTATGTAGCCCAAATAAATAAGAATTGATTGCACCTGTATAACTTGTCCATCCAAAGACCTTGGCTGTGTCTACACTGCACCCCTTTTCCGGAAAAGGGATGCAGATGAGACAAGTCGGAATTGCAAATGAAGCGGGGGATTTAAATATCCCCTGCTTCATTTGTATAAACATGGCTGCCGCTTTTTTCCGGCTCGGGGCTTTTCCGGAGAAAAGTGCCAGTCTAGACGGGATCTTTCGGAAAATAAAGCCTTTTCCGAAAGATCCCTTATTCCTGATTTTAAGAAGGCTTAAAAGGCTTTATTTTCCAAAAGATCCCATCTAGACTGGCGCTTTTCTCCGGCAAAGCCCCGAGCCGGAAAAAAGCGGCAGCCATGTTTATACAAATAAAGCAGGGGATATTTAAATCCCCCGCTTCATTTGCAATTCCGACTTGTCTCATCTGTATCCCTTTTCCGGAAAAGGGGTGCAGTGTAGACACAGCCCTTAGGTTTTACAACTGAACTCTGCCTCCCAGCTCTCTTCAGAGAAATGTGTAATGTTACCCTCTCCTTCCCCCCCACCCCACCCCATACATACACTTTTACCAGTGGAAAGTCTTAGGTTAAGTGACTTGCCTAGGCTACATGGGTGAGTTTGAGAGAGAGTTGTAAGGATCCAGATTTCCTAGGCTCCTTCTCCCTCCCTGAAATTTGGGATTTCTAATTGTGATCCATTTCATGCAAAACTGGAGATGGCATGAGTATGACTCACTCTCTGAAAACTGTATATTATGAGCCTCAAAGGGCATATTGAATAATTCAATTTATTGATGCTTTCCACTTCTGTAGCACATTTTGTCCTGAAGGTCCATGCTGCAAAACTGTATCCATACAGCAACAGTGAAATGCCTGTAGGAAGGAGAGCAATAGCCTGTAGCTACATGGCATATTGACAACCAGGAGAAGGAAAGGAGGGAAAGGGAAATACAAAGCACTGATTAATTTAATGCCTTTTGATACGGGATTTTTCCCACCCCCACAGAGCTAACAAGATCTGTGGTTTCTAAGATTTCATCCAAGACACTCCTACAAAATAAATTCAGATTATTTGCACCGAGCTATTACCTTAATCAAGCTACTTTAAATTAAAACAGTAACTGTATGCCTCTTCGCAAGTAAGAAGCATGCTGTGTCTGATGGCTGAGCATCAGTGAGGGTATGTCTACACTACAAAGTTAGTTCGAACTAACGGATGTTAGTTCGAACTAACTTTCATAGGCGCTACACTAGCGTTCCGTTAGTTCGAATTTAATTCGAACTAATGGAACGCTTAGTTCGAACTAGGAAAACCTCATTTTACGAGGATTAAGCCTAGTTCAAACTAGCTAGTTCGAATTAAGGGGTGTGTAGCCCCTTAATTCGAACTAGTGGGAGGCTAGCCCTTCCCAGGTTTCCCTGGTGGCCACTCTGGCCAACACCAGGGAAACTCTTCTGCCCCCCTCCCGGCCCAGGACCCCTTAAAGGGGCATGGGCTGGCTACGGTGCCTGTGCTAGGTGCAAGCCTGCCAGCACCCAGCTAGCAGACCCTGCACCTGGCACGACTTGAGCCAGCCACCCGCTGTCACCCAGCCCTCCCCCTCTTCCCGGGACCAGGCTGGCAGCTCCCGGGAGCTTGCCCGGGACCACACGAGGCGGGCACCCGCCTGGGCTAGTGCAGACATCGTGGACTTTGTCCACGATCTCCGCACTAGGCACAGGAAAGTGGCCGGCTAGGGCAGGAGAGCTGCCAGCCTGGCCACCCAGGAGCAGGTGTGCAAGAGAATCAAGGTGGTCCACTGAGACCCCTGACCCTGAGCCCTGAGCTTACAATGGCCATCCTGGAGGGGATGGACCGAAGACAGTGACCAAGCCATTTGTCTCGTGCCATCCCTCTCCAGCCTTCCACAAACCTTGGGCAGGGACACCACTCCTACCCCCTGGCTAATAGCACTCCATGGACCCAGCCCCCATGACTTGATATCACTTCCCTTTAAACTCTGTTCTAGTTCCAGCCTTCACAGCCTCCTGCAGCAAGGAGTTCCACAGGTTGACTCTTTGCTTTGTGAAGAACAACTTTCTGTTACTAGTTTGAAGCCTGCTACCCATTCCTTTCCTTTGGTGTCCTCTAGTCCTTCTTTATGGGAACTCAGGAAGAACTTTTCTGTATGCACCCTCTCCACCCCACTCATGCTTTTAGAGACCTCTATCCTGTCCCCCCTCCGTCTCCTCTTTTCTAAGCTGAAAAGTCCCAGTCTCTTTAGCCTCTCTTCATATGGGACCTGTTCCCAACCCCTGATCATTTTAGTTGCCCTCCCCTCTCCCAGCCTCTCTCTTCCCCTCTCCCACCTCCTTTTCCCAGTCTCCCCCAGTTTTGTTCAATAAAGACAGATTCCATTTTGGAAGACACATTATCTTTATTTTGTACATCAAGAAGAGGGGCTAGGGAAGGGTAAGTGGAAGGAGGTGAGGGAGGAATGGGCCACGAGCCCCCGATGGGGAGAACTGGGCTGGCTCTGCGGGCTTCTGGGGGTGGAAGCTCTCCTGCAGCCCCCCAATTGCCCCCTCTCCCCAGATGGCAGCCTGCGGCAAGTGCAGCCGGGCTGATGGCCGAATGGTGTGATGTGCCCAGTGTGGGTAGTCCGGGCAATCCAAGCCAGGACTGCTTTGCAAGCGGGGCACCCCTGAGAACTGTCTGTCCGGGTTGTGGGTCGGGACCCTTTAAGCACAGCCCTCGGCTAGCCTGAGACAGCATCTCCATACTCTAAGTCCTCCTCTGATGCCCTGCCGGCACTGCTTCCGGCCATCCTTAAGCCTGGTTCAGGGTCCACTTAATGTGGACATGCTAGTTCGAATTAGCAAAACGCTAATTCGAACTAGTTTTTTAGTTTGCTTCCATTAGTTTGAATTAGCTTAGTTCGAATTAACTAATTCGAACTAAGTTAGTTCGAATTAACGTTGTAGTGTAGATATACCCTGAGATAGTTTGGAAGCTTAGATAAACTTAAAAAACAACAAATGATCTAGTAGCACTTTATAGACTAACAAAACATGTAGATGGTACCATGAGCTTTTGTGGGCACAGCCCACTTCTTCAGATGACATTTGTTGTTTTTCAAGTTTATCCTGTACAGACTAACTCGGCTACCCCCTGAAGCTTCTAAAAGCTTAGCGTTTGTGTGAACAACTCTTCACTGGTTGTACCACAGCTTCAGTTTTATTGGACAAAGAGTAATTGTCTTTTTCCTACCTATTTAACACAGATTATTAAGGGAACCATTCTGTCAAACTGTGTGTGTTCCTAAAAGAGGAGTAATTGGGGAGTGTGTTGGCAGCTGAATGTATTGGTCACCAAACTACAGAACTTTCAATCTGAATGAGTTTCATCCCTGTTTGCATTGTCATGCTGGTAGCATGACTACGCAAAAGGTGTATTTCCAGGAATGACACTGAGGGTATATCTAAACTAAATGGCTCCGTCGACGGAGCCATGTAGATGAGTTTACTAGGCATAGCAAAATGAAGTGGTGATTTAAATAATCGCCACTTCATTTACATCAAAATGGCCACTGCGCTGTGCCGACAATCAGCTGATCAGCACAGAGGGGCAGTCTAGACGCGCCGCGGTCAACAAGGGAAGCCTTTGTCGACCGCTCTAGTAATCCGCTCTCTTGTCGACCGCGGCGCGTCTAGACTTCCCCGTTGTGCCAATCAGCTGATCGTCGGCACAGCCCGGTGGCCATTTTTATGTAAATGAAGCGGTGATTATTTAAATCCGCGTTTCATTTTGCTATGTCTAGTAAACTCATCTACATGACTCCGTCGACGGAGCCACGTAGTCTAGACATACCCTGAAGTACTACCAAGCCCTGATTGTCTATCACTTTATTATGTCTTCCCAGATGAGCTATTATCTGTAGATGGTATTTCCAAGAATATGAGCCTGGAGAGTCTTAAGGAGGCCAGGGACGTGGCAGATGCAGGAGGACACAAAGAACCGTTGGCTTTCTGGGCTTGGTGCTACCCTTTTCTTGCTTTATTTCATTTGATTCCATAATAAAATCAAACCCCAATTCATGGCTATGTCAATCATTAATAGGAGTAAAATGAAGTTTTGCTATAGCCACGGTGTTGTAAGAGTCCAGTGAGATTCTGCGGAGTCTATTAACCTTAATTTATCTTGAACAGATATATTATGGGAACTCTCAAAGTCCTCAGCATTATGGGGGCTTCATTATACCAAGCACTGGACAAACAGAGACAACCCCCATTGCAAAGAGCTTACATAACTGGCCTATTTGTTTATTCGTATATTTTAATGGATTGCCCAGGGCTCCCAAATGTTGAATGTGCAGTCTTTCAATGTAGACTTTCTGCATTTTTTCACTTTCCCATAAGGTCTGTTTTTCAAAAGCATCTCAAAAGAGTTAGGAGCATAAGACCCTTTTTTAAAATCCAATCTTCACCTACAATTTCCACACTAAAGGAACATACATCCAACATTGTGGCATCAATTCACAAACTATTGTGAACTTGTGTACCCAACCATAATCTGAAAATTATTCCTCCACACCATTTGGTCAATAGTTACAAATAATGAATATGTCTGAAGAAAATGAGAATCAGCATACAAACTATTCACTATTTGGGTGGGAGAGGAAGAGAAGGATCTACATTTATATGGTCATATGAAAATTCCTTTTTCATATTGCTTACATGTGTAGTCACATTGAGTGAGCAATTGCTTACTATGGTGAGTAAGGGGTTCACTGTCTATTCCATAAGGAATAGTCTGACCAGCTCTATTACCATTGCACTATTACCATTTGTGCTTTTTGATCCTTTAGGTGCCTTTGAAAGTCTCTCTGTGTCTTTAAAAAAATGCAAGACCCCTTTCATGTTCATTTTCTGTAGCTAACATGGTGCCTGGTGGCATCTTTGGACAGAAATGTACACTTGTACATTTTCCAGTCCAGTCTCCAATGGGATTTTTTAAAAGAGAGTTCATAAAAACTAAGCTCCTTACCCAGGTCAGACTTACCCATCAGCCCATTCACTTCCTTGCTGCAATGTGCATCTTTGTTACAGATTAGAAGCATCATTTACCATCCTAGGAAACAAAGAAAAAATCCTTTCTTGTGCTTTGTGGCTCAAATGCCTGGCTTTCCCTTCCACAGACTGTCTAAATTAAAAACATCCTTATAACATTTCCCATATTTATGCTACTGTGGTGGAGGATTAGGTTAGCTGGTAATTACAACTGACTGAAGCAGGCTGAAGTCTGAAAACTCACTGCCCTTTATAGAGAATACAGTAGCATGAGTGGATGCAAGGAAAGATGTGCTAGATGTTGGACATAAGTAAGGTCTTTGAATGCTTACCTTTTTAAACCTATATCTTCACTTTAAAAATAAGTTTTGTGTGTTGTGAGGAAGACACGAGAAGTCATTCTTCCGCTATACTCTGCACTGGTTAGGCCTCAGTTGGAGTATTGTGTCCAGTTTTGAGCACCGCATTTTAAGAAAGATGTGGAGAAATTGGAGAGGGTCCAGAGAAGAGCAACAAGAATGATTAAAGGTCTAGAGAACATGACCTATGAAGGAAGGCTGAAAGAATTGGGTTTGTTTAGTTTAGAAAAGAGAAGATTGAGGGGGGACATGATAGCCGTTTTCAGGTATCTAAAAGGGTGTCATAAAGAGGAGGGAGAAAACTTGTTCATCTTGGCCTCTGAGGATAGAACAAGAAGCAACGGGCTTAAACTGCAGTAAGGAAGGTTTAGGTTGGACATTAGGAAAAAGTTCCCAACTGTCAGGGTAGTTAAACACTGGAATGAATTGCTCAGGGAGGTTGTGGAATCCCCATCTCTGGAGATATTTAAGAGTAGGTTAGACAAATGTCTATCAAGGATGGTCTAGACAGTATTTGGTCCTGCCATGGGGGCAGGGAACTGGACTCGATGACCTCTCGAGGTCCCTTCCAGTCCTAGTATTCTATGATTCTATAAAGTAAAATATGTGCTTGTATATGTACACACACGTAAAGAGAAAACTCATGTTTGAAAGTAAATGTAAGCCCTTTTGTTGTCACCAAGGGTATGTCTAGCCTATATCCCTCTGTCACCAGAGGGATGTAAATTAGATATACTGAAATTGCTAATGAAGCGGGGATTTAAATATCCTGTGCTTCATTAGAATAAAAATGGCTGCCACTTTTTGCCGATGCGGCACTTTGCCGGCAAAAAGCAGCAGTCTAGACGGGGATTGGTCAACAAGGAAAACCTTTTCTGACCGATCCTATAAACTCAGACGTACCCCAATTGCACAACATTTTTCAGATTACAGGTTAACCTTCAGAAGGACTAAGGCCCAGCCAAGTTATGAATTGCAGAGGCAAATCTGAAAATGTATACTTATGATTTACATAAGAACATAGGAACATAAGAACAGCCATTCCGGGTCTGACCAAAGGTTCATCTAGCTCAGCATCCTGACATCAGACAGTGGCCAGTGCCAGATGCCCCTGAGGGAGTGAACAGATCAGGAAATCATCAAGTGATCCCTCTCCTGTCATCCATTTCCAGTCCCTGAAAAATAGAGGCTAGGGACACCATATCTACCTATTCTGGCTAATAAGTATTGATGGACCTAACCTCCATGAATTTGTCTAGTTTTTTTGTTTTTTTGTTTTTGGAAGCCTATTCAAGTCCTAGTCTCCACAAATCCTCTGGCAAAGAGTTCCACAGGTTGACTGTGCGCCGCGTGAAGATTTCTGTTATACATATTGTCTGTATAATAACTAGATAAATAAAAGAAAAATAAAGCTTTTATTTTAGTCTTATCAGGTAGCTTTTCTGAAAGGCACAACAGTATCCAGTTGCCATTGACTTATAATGGGACAAGGTGGATGTGCTTTGGAGGTTACAGAGAATTTCAACAGAGTTCTTCAAGACTTTTAAGGGAAGTTGGACCAGGACTTAACTCCCATTTGTACTTCTGAAAATCTTGCTCCTTAAATCCCTATTGTACCAATACGTAAGTATGTACTTGAGCTCCGTACCGTCAGATACTACAACTGAAGTCAGTGGGACTACTCACGTGCATAAATTTAAGCACATCTTTGTCTTTGCAAGATCTGAGGTACAGCTTGGTGTAGTGGAAATGTGGAGAAAGATGTAATATGGTCTTTCATAGTCTTTGAAGGAAACAGACTCCTAGATCTTCATAATTTCTTGTATCCTGCAAGTTCCCTTTTAAAGGAATTCAGTGTGTTGTTTAACAGCAATCACTCTGCAGGATGAGACACTATTATTGTGCAAACTCTTCTAAAATTCCGTGCCAATTCTCTCTGAATAAACACAAAATATTACATTAAGGAGGAAAAACAATTACATTTGTGTTCAGTCATCATTGGTAAGATTTGATTACAATAGTTGGTTAGATACTAAACCAATGCCCTAAACTTCAGGTATCAAAAGTGCGTGGCTCCTTGGTTACTATGGTGATGAAGGCCTAATACACGAGAATGCTTTGATAACAAATACATAAATAAGATGGATAGTTTCTTGCCTGATCCAGTTCCTGCGCCAGAGGCACCTACAAGTCAGGAGAGGAAATTATTTGTTTTTGTTTTTTCAGGAACATTCTCAGCATTCCTGTAATTTCATTCTTCAAATTACATCAGCCTTTCAACCTTAATTCTCTTTACCAGCTGAATTTATAGAAGTGAAATTACAGTTTGGAGTTATGGATCTACTCTGGGAATTAAATTGGTTATTAGCCGTCAATGTTTCCAGAATGCCTATTATAAGGGTAAAAATAATGGTACTTTGCATCTCTGTAGGTGGTAAGTATCAGACGGGTAGCCGTGTTAGTCTGAATCTGCATAAACAAACAATAAGGTGCCACAGGACTTCTCTTTGTTTCTGTAGTGATGTTTTTCCAAAGCTGTACTGTCTATGTCTATATAAAGTTTGTAGTCCCATTATTTCTATATATTTTGCCAAAGCCAGTAAACTCTCTTTGCCCTAATCAATTAATAATTGATTTATTTGCCAAAGGTTAAAATTCCTTCTACAATACTTAGAGATTTCTAGATTAGAAAAAATATATTGCAGACCATTTATAGTGTGTATTGTTCCACCAGGAGTAACGGTAGTTTGGAATAGGAAGCCTAATCCAAACTACCTAGTTCGTGCCGCGTGTAACCGCGGGCACGGAGTCAGAACTAGCGGACATTTAAAAATGGAGGCGCCCGGCAACATGCAAATGAAGCCCGAGAAATTCAAATCCCGGGCTTCATTTGCAACTCCGGTTGCCTACATTAACCACCCTAGTTCGAACTAGGGTGGTAGTGTAGACATACCCTGAAGGTTTCCCCATTATTAGTAGATTCATTCAAATAGGTTTAAATACACTGAAGAACCAATAATTAGGCTGAACTTTTCTTCTATGGCATATTGTATGGACTAATTCCAGAGACAATGACTTTAGACAACATCTTGCTTACTCTCTTTCACAGGAGTGCTGATTAAAATGATTGTTGTAATAACTGTCTGAGTTGCACTAGTGTGGTCTCTGGTTAAGTAATGAGGTATAAGCAGGAAAGTCAACAGATTTCAATGGGCCCTGGGCAAAGCGGGGGAGACAGCTCCAATGAGGGGAGGGGAGGGAAGTAGGAAGGGGTAAGACTAGGGTTAGCCTTCCCCAACCAGCCCTTCACTGCTGCTCAGCAGGCACTTCCTGGGATTCCAGTGGAAATTTAAAGGGTCAAGGGCTCCTACTGCTGCCATTGCTGCCCTCTTACCATCTCTGCTCCCCATCAGCCGGCCTGCATTTAAGATGCTCTGACCAGGGCAGAGGCAGGCAGAATGCCTCAGGAAGAGGCAGGGCAGGGGTGGTAAGAGGTGGGGCAAGGGCAAAGATGTTGTCCTGGCCTTCCCCTGGTGGCACAGGGAACAGTAACATGGGGGTAGGAGGCCACATGGCTGGTGTCATCTCTGTGTTCTTCCTAACCAGTCACCATGCTGGGGAAGCTAATGATCCGCCCACTGAACCAAAATCAGTGATGCATCGGGGTCACATGCCACCTGCAGAAGGCTGTGCACATGCTAAGACAAAGTAGTTACACTGTGCTGCCAGGGGCTCTCCCCAGGAGCTATCAGATCCTGTGACATAGTGGAGATTGTATTCGCTCTATTTGCTTGTTACGTTGTATGTGATGCCTACTGTCCTAGGCTGCTCTGTTGTAACTGTGTGTGTGTGTGTGTGTGTGTGTGCATTGCCTCAGTTTCCCTGGGCACTGCACTGGTGCCAGGCTGGGATGGGAGTTTTGGGTATGACTCTCACCGAGACTGCCCCAGGCTGCCCAGCCCAGCATGTATACAATAGCTCAGACTCTCTTGTAACCTGAGCCTAGGTGGGAGATGCAATAAGGTAACACCTTTTGCACTAGAAGCTGGACAAAAGAGGAGGTGGGGCTGCATGCAGGGCTGGGGCTGGTTGCTGAGTGTGTGAGTTAGTCTCAGCTGGCTTAGGATGCAGTGAGTCCAGCTGGCTTGGCAGGCAGGGAGGAGGCCCAGAGTCCTGGTTCTGGGCCCTCCCATCCCCAAGATGGATTGCACTGACTGTCCTGGTTCCTTTGTTAACAACAAGACTGAGCTACGCTGTATCCCTGTGAACCATAAACCTTCTGTTCTACCTGCTGGCTGAGAGTCACATCCGGCTGTGGATGGGGAGGGGGGGGGGTAGGGCCCGGTCACTCCCGCACACCCTGTGGCAGACCCCATCATAACATTGTAGATGCATCTTTGTTATAGAAATAAATGGATAAAACTAGAGAAATATGATTCTTAGACTATTAGGCTACGTCTACACTGCGGCACTAATTCGGGATAACTTTGGAATCCCAAAATAGCTATTTTGCATCTTAAGAGCAAGCATGTTATATTGAAATATAAACAGGCTCGCTATTCTGATGTCCCTGTAAACCTCATTGCACAAGGCTTAAGGGACGTTTCAGAATAGCACTTTATTTCGAAATTTGGTGCCGGGCAGACAGCGCCAAATTTAGAAATAAGCTATTTTGAGGTAGCTGGGTAGCAACCTCAGTCCCCTCCCACTGACAAACATTAAATCCACTTAAACAGATCAGCAAACTTGGGCATCTAAACATGTTCTCCTTGTTATTTGAATCGCTTTCTTCTCTGACATGTTGAAATCTGCTTTCTGTATGTTCTTGCCTCATTCTTGCTGATGTTCAGGTCCTCTTTCATACTTCTGTTTCATTCACTCTATTGATTGTTCTGGGAGGGGGAGGATTATTCTGGGAGGGGGTGGGTGAGATTCTGTGGCCTGCACTGTGCGGGGGCTCAGACTAGATGATCATAATGGTCCCTTCTGACCTTAAAGTCCATGAGTCTATGATTGTTTGTATTTTTCTAATAAGATCCTTGAACGTTAAATTAAGAAATTACATCTTGGTAGAAAGCATTGCTGCTAGGAACTTGAGTGCCTAGCGTCAGATGGAGTACATATGTCCTTTCAGTTTGACTCAGCTGCACTGGTTGTCAGTCAGTCTCAGTTTTAAGCTGCTTTTCTTATCTTATTGTCTTAATACCAGCTGAGCTCCGTTCCCCTCTTTCCTGAATTAGGGAGGTAGGATAATTCATCCTCACCTACCTCCCTAGCAATGCCACGGGGACACCTCAGTATCCAAATGCATTATGATAAACGCATCAATGCCTCTAAATTGGAAGGATAATGTCCATATTAGTCACTTGGCTATAAACAGAAATACATACTTTTTTCATTTAATATAGAATCCTCATGTGTATATGAGATTCCCACTTGGCTACGTCTAGACTGGCATGATTTTCCGCAAATGCTTTTAACGGAAAAGTTTTCCGTTAAAAGCATTTGCGGAAAAGAGCGTCTAGATTGGCACGGATGCTTTTTCGCAAAAGCACTTTTTGCGGAAAAGCGTCCATGCCAATCTAGACGCGCTTTTCTGCAAAAAAGCCCCGATCGCCATTTTCGCGATCGGGGATTTTTTGCGCAAAACAAATCTGAGCTGTCTACACTAGCCCTTTTGCGCAAAAGGACTTTTGCCCGAACGGGAGCAGCATAGTATTTCTGCAAGAAGCACTGATTTCTTACATGAGATCATCAGTGTTCTTGCAGAAATTCAAGTGACCAGTGTAGACAGCTGGCAAGTTTTTATCTGCAGAAAAACTTGCCAGTCTAGACACAGCCAGAGGGTATAAATTGAGTAATAGAAAAATCCAGTTGATTACTATTGGTTTCTTCAATTGGTTTCTTCAATTAATTAATATCTCTATAATAGACTGATGTAGCAGGAAAGAATAAGTGATGGCTCAGAAGTAGCTCACATTGACACTCCAGTATAGGGTGGACTGACACTGCAGTGACTGATTCACCGGTGGTCGATTTAGAGGGGCTAGTAAAGATCTGCTAAATTGACTGCTGATCACTCTCCTGTCGATTTTGCTACTCCAGCAAAATGAGATGACAACATTGTATAAAAAGCTGTATACAACCCATCTATTCTATTAACATATGTCCATTAATTCACTGTGCCGGAAGGGATACAATAAGCAATCTTGGGACTGGAAAAAAGGTTCTGACCAAGACATTTGATCAGTAAGACCCAATGATGAAAAGGGAGTCAAGAGCAATGAAGAAGGGGGCAACCCTCACATTGCCCCTCTTAAATTGGTGAAAATTCTCGTTGGTGAGGATATACACTAGCAGAAGGAGGATGGAGTGGACATAAACAACCACACAAAGTACTATCGTAAGTTGACTTATCGGCATAGCGTAGTGTGTTCAAATTCATGTGTCTGGGAGTAGAGAACTCACTTTGGGGTGGCAAGATGCATACATGTTACTTTTATTAAAGAAGTAATGGACTTTACAAATCTTGTATTATGCACCCGGGCAGTACAAGACTTATATTTCTTGGTCATCCTACAGTATAAGAAAGCGGGTGAGAGCCAAGGTCTAACCAAAGTGTGGCTGGCAGGCTGCAGTTATACACAAACACAAAGGGCATGGTTGCATGCTGGAAGGCTTGAAGTGGTGCAGGTAGAAACTCCTGCAAGACATCATAAGGCACCCACCGTTGCAGGGTAAAAATGGCACAGCTGCTCATTAGCCTAAATTGTTGTTAGGTATATCACAATACAGGCAGTGCCTAATCAAAAGGGGTTCTGTTCTCTAAGGGGCTTCCAGGTGCGATCACAACACAAACAATCCCAAGTCCCCTATTAATTTGCAGAGTACATACAACGTGGCCAAACAGAAGTACAATTCCCACATACCACCCTGCCAATACCTCTCAAATGCTGCCTCAGAAGGCCCCCTCTAGGAATTCAGTCTCAAGAATCTCTGTGGAGGCTGCCCAAATACTGACTGAGGCTGTTAAATTCAACCAAGGGATGGAGGGTTGGTAAGTCAGGAGGAGTTTACATTGAGTAATTAATTAATAAGGATTGAGCTCGTGATCCAAAGCATGATTAGAAATGCTACCAGTAACTTTTGTCTTTCTAGCCCATTGAGAGGGATGTATTAGAAAGCCAAGGGTCTCAATCAATCACTTTGGAAGTATTTTAGCTCTCAGGAAGATGTAGAAAAATGAGCCTAAAATGACTTTGCGATTTCCATTTTTGTCAAATCAATGCTAGTTTGAAGAGCTGCATGTGTAGAGTTTCATTATCATTAGTTCCCAAACCCAGTTACCACCCGGCCTTTCCAATATTGGCCTGATGAAATTATTGTATTCTTTATTGGACAGAGTTATCAGAAACCCTGGGGATAAAATTTAGAGAGGATGTTATTGTGATAGGATTTATATGGATTATTTCAAATCATGAGAAATGTTTCTTTGTTATTTATATATACTTTGATGATATCTTATATAAACTTACAAGTATGAAGACCATAGTGCAGTAATCTTATTAAAATAATTCAGTATCCACTTTACTAAGACTCCATGTCCCAAAATAGTCTATCAGCATCATGTGAGTGAGTTGACTAATATGATACTAAAGGTGCTGTTCTTCTTTTTCAGAGTCATGCAAGTGCCTCATTAATTTAGGACACACCAGGAATTTTCCATAGGCACTAGTGCATAAACTGCACTTGTTCAGTGTGTCCTGATATCAATAATAATTCTACAGGACAAATGACCATAAATTATTACATAAAAGAGTATTGAGGAGAAGCAAATATTAATTAGAGTTACCATATTTGAACTTTCAAAAAAGAGGACACAACCTGAGAGGGAGTGTATCTGTATCCGTATCTACCAACTCACGTTATAGTCATGTATAATGTGTATAGCATACATTAATACAACGTGAGTTGGTCGATACAGATATAGATATACTACCTCTCAGGTGTGTCCTCTTTTTTGAAAGTTCAAATATGGTAACCCTAATATTAACTATAAATGCTAATAATTTACCATACTGTATTCTATTTGGTATAAGAACATATGCCTGGTTAAAGAGTGTTCCAGTGGGAGGAGATTAATGTATGCTACAGATTATTGCCATAACCAAACTTGGGTACAAATAACACCTAATTTTCCCCTCTCATATGGTCAGGGAGAAGGACTGAGATAGATGCAGGCAGTAGAGATTCATTTGGGCCCTGATCCTGCAGACTTATTAGGTTGCTTTTCTTTACGTTGTGTTATGCGTCTCATTGAATCAATAGGATTACTTGCAGTGTGTGAAGTTAAGCACAAGAGTATGCCTTCACAAGATCTGGCTCTTGATTTGTAATATTGAACTAGCAGAAAAATCCATTGCTGTTTTGAAAATGATCTTTTAAATGGCAAGTGCCCATGACAGCCATTAACCTGTGCTTTTTAGCTTAAATCCAAATACCCCATGCAGATCTCACTGATTTATCTTGGATGTTTGTTAGTATCCATGAATAATGATATTTTTTATTGAAAGATTCAAAGGCAACTAAGATAGAATCTTACTAATAATAAATGGGAGATGTAATGCAACATCAGTTTTTACGCAGAACTCCCCTGATGGTACAATGTAGTGCTGGGATGGTGATCTGAGTTTGAGTTAAGGAATTCTGTGAATTATCAAAGAACCGAAGAAGTGCAGTTCTAAAAAAAAAAAGAGAGAGAGAGAAATTATGCCTCATGTAAATCTACACTATATATTTTTATACATGCAGTTTAATTTGTATCATTGATAAAGTATGATATAATAGGCTAGATGCATTGAGGTGTGTATACCATAATGATGAAGTAGTAAAAGCATCAACTCATGGTTGAGAGATGGGGGAAATATCATGTCTTTAGTGAAGATTATAACTCTGCAGATTAGTAAGGTTCTGCTACACCCCAAAAGGGAGAATCCTAAATCAATGACAGGGTTTTCAAATGGAAAATGTAAGTTGCCTTAGGAGGGCAGACACCTGCACAAAGCTCCACTGAAGTCCTTAGGCCCTCTGTTTGTGCAGGCATCAGCTCATACAACAAGATTGGCAGTTAGGCTTTGTTTATACTCCAGGTTGCAGCGGTTGGACTAAAGGTGTGTCTTAAAAAATAAAACAGCTTAGTCACACAAGTGCACATGCCAGTACACAGGACCACCAAATTTGGTAAACAGCTTCCTATTATGATAACTTAAAGCAAGGTGAGGGTTTGGTTGTGCCAGGAAAATGGGATGTGCTTAGAATGGGATTGCTTCTCATAAAAACTATACAGAAAAGAGACAGACTCACCAGGCAGGTGGAAGGAGCTGGCTGAGGGTGGACCCCTCCTATCCAGAACAGGCCTGAGCTCCCCACCCCACAGATGCCTTTTAGCCCTGAAGTTCCCCCACCCCCTGATTCATACGGGAACATTCCTGGCTGTTCCCCTTCATCAGGGAGTGAGTGGAAAGTGCACAGTCTGCTGAATTCCTTACTCTAGCTAGGGAACACAGGGGCAGAGGAACCTAGACTTGCCCCAGCCGGGGGACATGCACCCCTTCCCCAGTGGTGCCTGTTCCTGCTGCATGAGCCATTAGTCTGTTTTGGAGGATGATATGAAATAGGCCAAAATGTCAACTACAGCACCTGCACTGGCTCCTGCAGTAAGATCAGTCTATAGGTTACATTTAATTGATATGGAAGATTATTCTGAACGAGCCAGCTTGACTCTGCTGTGCTGGAATAGGCACACTCTTCATCTTTGTTCGCCTTGGACTGTGGCTATAAAAACTGAAGGCTACATCCCTAACTCAAATTTACTGTACACATCAGATACTACAGTACTCTAAAATCATGCTGTATGTCACTGTCATCTCAGTGACTAGGCTGTAATACAGGAATTCATCTTGGTTATGTTGTACTTATTTCCTTTGTACAAAGAAAAAAAATATTTACCTGTGTAGAGATAGAAAGAGCAGTGAGCGGCCAATGTACATGAAAAATGATTTGTAATACAGACCATGATTGACTGGGAATGAAAATACTGTGATAAAATCTTATTTTGAATTGTGGGATCATAGGTAGTGCAATGCCAGGTCAGTCCTGGGATTTTACAAAGGTTGTACTGTTTTAGTTTTATATACTCCCCAGAACATCAGAGGAATATGTTAATGGGTTTTTTGGGGGGAAAACAGTAAGCATGATGGTGCTGCCACACAACACAGCTGGACTTTCCTGAGTACATTCTACAGTGGCACATTTATTACAGCACCCCAGACTACAGACATATTTTTGTCCAAGGGAAGGAAAAATGACAAACTGTAGACTGGAAGTAGTGAAGTGAATTCGCCACTTCAAATTCATACTATTTTACAGTGAAAATTTTACTGCAAGTTTTTATCAGAGTCTGCTCTTAAAGATTTAGTTCTTGCCCTACATGCTCTTTATTCTGGTTTGGCAATGAAACCCAGGAGGTTGGGTGGGTCTCAGCAAGCATTTCTCTGATCTCTGGGCAATCACAGCTCTTATCGAAGCTGATGGGCAGACTAGCCCCTTTCCATTCAGACTAAATGAGGGAACAATTAAATGCTCTGCTGAATTACGTTTTTGAGTCTTAAGTTTTGTGGTAAACTTTAGATACTTTCCGTTTGCTTGCCGAAGGGTAATAATCACTGCTGGGGAAAAAAAAAAGTTGGGGAGAGCCTTATCTTTAGCCACAAAATGTGTCTGTGATACAAGAATGCGGTGTCCATAGGGACTCCCCTCATTGTAGGTTGATCTCTGTGTGAAAGTGAATTTGAAGGAGAGAGTAACATTGAAAAGATGCACACTTCAGTTATACCAGCATGTCTTGTATTCCACACATAACTTGAAGAGAGCAACAGGCCTTCATGTTCCTGGCTTTTGTCAGGTTCTTGCTGTAACTTTAGTGTTTCCTAAATATTGTAAAATTGTATGAATAAAGGCTCCATATGTAAGACCTCCTTGTATCAATCATTGTCATCCTAATCCTGTGGGTCCAGGCCCCAATGTAAAAGCCCAATCCAACCAGGAGAGCATCACTGGAAAACAACTCCACTTACTTCTGGGAAATAGTAGCTACATTGAGAATGACCTTTCAGACATGTAGCTATTTCATAAAAGTGCTCTCCTAAGGTGCTCTTATTCAAGTACAGGCATCAAGACTTATTCTCCCACTGGTTCTGCAGTGTATTGTTCATTGACAGGTTAGTGCAATTGACGCAGTTCCTACTGGGCCACTACTTTAGAAAGGTCATGTAAGCACTGACAAAGCCTGTCACTTGGCTTTTAAGAACAGTAGGAATCAAATCTTATCAGTAACTATGACCAACAAAGCCACATGAGATGTTTTACGGTTTAATATTCTATTATAGATTAGAGCTCATGGGGAAAATTTGGAAATTTAAAAAATAAAAACCAACAACAATCCCAAATACCTTATTTAAGCACAAAATAAAAATATTAAGCAGTCTGTTTTCTGAATGTTAGGATTTGTAACACTCCAGGATTGCCTGGGAGTCTCAAGGAATTAAAGGTTAATATTTATTTAATTAAATATTATGTCATGTGACAAAACCTCCAGAAATAAGTCCAAGCAAAATTGGCAACCCTATATTAGGCTCTTCTGAATCATGTGATGTTCTGTCAAAAATATGTCTCTGAAATAAATGCTGGGAAACAGATCAGGATTTCCCCAAAAAACTATTTAGAAACAAAACCAAGCAAAAAACTTACAGTAATCCAGTGAAAGTTTTTATTTGCCAACGTTATAGATAGATTGCTTACAAAGCACAATTTTCTTATGTTTTTACCATAAGTGTGGGTTTTATCATGCCTCAGGATTCTAAATTCTCTGTTCACTGTGAGAACACTGTTTCCAACACAGTGCTTAATTTAGAAATATTGGTTGGTAACACTTTAAAAACGTATATGTGGGGCTGAAGGCTGAAACTGACCTTTTAATGAATTATATCTACTGATATGACATGATGTAACCTCATGAACTGTGGACCATATTTTTTTATTAATGGAATTTTATAAATGAGACAGTGTTAACCACTTTTAAATGAATTTGTTGGTAACCTGTTTACAAATTGTCTTTGAAGAATCTGTTATTGTAACTTTTTTAATGTAGTTTAACTAAAATCCCGTTTTAAACTTTGTACTGCCTTAACTCTGTTTAAACTTAGGTGTGTGTCTGTAATCTCATTTGAAAGTGTGAATGTTGGCGTTTGTGTTATGGGATCGTCCTACCCCCACCCTTCCACACCAGGGCTGGCCCGAGCCATTCGTGCGCCCTGGGTCCCAGGAGCACAGTGCCGCCCCCGAGAGTGCTATGCATGCGTGGCTCCGCCCCGAGCTCATGGCACCCGCTGCCCCCTGGGCGCCCAGCGCATGCGTGGCCCCTGGGTGTGCGGCACATGCGCGGTGCCACTCCCGCCCGGCCCGGCAACCCCACGTGGCGCCCCTTACAATGGAGCGCTCCGGGTGGTAGCCCGGTTGGCCCGTACCTTGGGCCGACTCTGCTACACACACACACACACACAAACACACGCCAGCCTGTCTCAGTGACCAACTGCTAGCACCACCTAGATGGCCAAAGAACAATCCGAGTGAGCCCTGCAAAAGAACCCACCCCAAGAAAGAGACAAAAGTCCCATCAGGAAAAGAAGATTAAAGTCCCATCTGCCATTAACTGATGACTCATGGTCATACAGCACCCTGGGGCAGTGAGACAGGGCAGGATCTATGGACTAAACATATAAAAAGATGGGTGCAAAACTATAAGGTTGAAGCACTTGGGTCTATGATCATCCTCCAGGAGCACCAGTGAGCACCACCATAACTGGCTCCCTTCCTCATGTCTAGACTATCTGACCAGTGGACTAGCATGAGCAACTGAGACCGGTAATTATATCCCATGCATAGAACTGTGTGTATGAATGTGTGTATGTAATTTTAGTAACTAGGGACAGTAAGTGAATTCTGTGTTCACAGTAAACACAGCATACTGCCTTATCCCCCGAACAAGATTCTGCTAGGTCTGTTTCTCTATGGCTGTGTCTAGACTGCAGGGTTTTTTTGAAAAAAAGTAGCCTACAACCGCGTTCTTTTGAAATTAAATCGAAAGAACGTGGCTTTTCTTTCGACAGCGGTACTCCTCATTTCACAAGGAAGAATGCCTTTTTTCGAAAGTGCTCTTTCAAAAAAAGGCATTCTTGAATGCAAACAGGGCTTTTTCGAAAGAGAGCATCCAGACTGCCTGGGTGCTCTCTTTCAAAAAAGCGGCTTGCTTTTTTGAAAGTACTGGTTGCAGTCTAAACGCTCTTTTTCGAAAGAGGCTTCTTCGAAAGTATCTTTCGAAAAAGCCTCTTTCGAAAGAGTCTTGCGGTCTAGACGTAGCCTATGTGTAACATATGAAATGCTAGGAACATGAGCCCTAAAGAGTTGTGTGGGGAGAATCAAGGGAGATGTCCTATTGAGATCATTTTTGTGCATACTTGGTAGGATCTAATTCTCTTTGGTAAGAACTTTTTAATTGTAGATTTTAATTTGATATTTTTAAGTTATTTGAAATTCCATGATATTGTACAATCCAAATAGGTTGGAAAGATGAAAAGTTCACCATCAGTTCCTTTATCCCAAACTTTTGCTCTCTATGGGACACTTCTGTTCTTACCCAGGCTTCCAAGGGTCCAGCATTCATAATCTGAAAGTCATCCTTCATTATACTAATGTTAATAAGCACTTATTACCAGCTTTTGTGAAATGAGAAGAATGCGAGGGATTAATTGTATGCCATATGCATGCTATAAACCACAGGCATCCTCAGAGGGAAGTATAGAAAACCAAAGGTACAGCAAGAGGCAGATACTAATTTAAAATCCGTGACAAACAGGCATATGTTTAAATGCACAGGTTGTTTTGCTGAGCCAAAAAAAAAAAAAAAAAGGCTGGGAACAAATGAAGCTAAATTATGTGAAATTAGCATTTTAAATTTTCATTGAGGTCACATGAGAAAAATTCTGAATAAATGTTAGATGATTTAGACACATGCCTAAGCAATTGTTAGGATGATTTGATTTGCTTGATTTAGGGCTTAAAAGTATGGGTGCAGCTGGTATCACAGATGAAAATAATACTCTGCTAGTGGAGGCAGACACAAAGGCTTATGAAGGATATTTCTGTAACAGGATTGTTAATTAAGGACTTTTCCTTTTTGGATGCAAAAGAGGGAGTGGGGTTTTTTCACATATGGATTTGACCATAAATATCAAACCAAACCACATAACTGAACACACTATCGTCTCTTCTCTGAAGGAGTCTAAAGGGGATTTAGAGCTGAGATGGAAAAACCATCTTGAATTTTAACCCAATTCATAAACCAATTTTTTAAACCTTACTCTTTTTTAGCCTGCTTATTTCCTTTCGTTTCCCCCCACCTTTAACTTTTCCTCCCTCTTTTAGGGCTTCTTTCAATTCCCACTGATTTCAGTGGGAGTCTTGAGAAAGTTTTTATGGGCTTCGGGGGAAGTTCCTAATCCACCTTTTTGAATGAAAATGTCAGGTCAAAATGATCTCCAGTCTCCCAAGCATGTCACTTCTGCCTAATCTACAGCTGACAGTGGTTATGAGATCTGAAAGAAGACACCATCCTGGAACTGGTAGTGCTGCTGGAGAGCTAATGCATGCAGGGTGTCCATTACATCAGAATAAAAAGTTCTGGCCTAGAGGTGAGGTCAGAAGTGGTTTTGTTCTAGGTCTAGATGGATGGGCATTATAAAGGAAATATGAACCCAGACAAGAAAAGCAATGGCTGCAGGAAGGATGGTTGCCAACCACGCAGGTGGAAGAAGTGAAGTCAGAAGGATAGGTGGGGAGGGAAAGACCTATATATTTCTAGAAGTATCCAGACTGCTGGATTAAACTAATCCTATTGGCTACGTCTAGACTGGCATGATTTTCCGCAAATGCTTTTAATGGAAAAGTTTTCCGTTAAAAGCATTTTCAGAAAAGAGCGTCTAGATTGGCACGGACGCTTTTGCGCAAAAGCACTTTTTGCAGAAAAGCGTCCGTGCCAATCTAGACGCGCTTTTCTGCAAAAAAGCCCCGATCGCCATTTTTGCGATCGGGGCTTTTTTGTGCAAAACAAATCTCAGGTGTCTACACTGGCCCTGTTTCGCAAAAGCTTTGCACAAAATAACTTTTGCCCAAACAGGAGCAGCATAGTATTTCCGCAAGAAGCACTGATTTCAGACAGTAGGAAGTCAGTGTTCTTGCGGAAATTCAAGCGGCCAGTGTAGAGAGCTGGCAAGTTTTTCTGCAAAAGCAATTGCTTTTGCGGAAAAACTTGCCAGTCTAGACACAGCCACTGTGTCTATTGCTACTGCTATAAGGTCTTTGAGTATGCAGTGAGCAGGGTTGGCCACTCACTGACCCCAAGGAGGAAGAACCCCCCTCTGAGCCCAGGTGGGCCGAGCCGGAGCCTGCCCCTTTAATTTCACAAAGGCCTAGGGATGGGACAGGAAGTATAAAAGACCAGCCCAAGAGCTCAGTAGGGGGCCAACTGCTAGAGAGAGCAGAAGCCTACGCTAAGCCCTTGTTCTTAAACCCTGAGGATCTGGCAGAGGTGGATGACTGGCCTGGACTTCTATGCACTATCCCCACAGACAGAGTACCCGGACCCTGCAAACCGGTCACTGACCGAGAGCCAGGTACAGTGTGAGGGGAAGTTCGGAAGTGGCAAGGAGAAGTGGATAATGGCTGGGCAGATCTGATAGCCCTTTGATGTGTATTGGTGTGTTTTGGATTGGATTTCCCGCTCACCCCAGTGGCCACCAAGGCTACCACTGCTAGGGCCCTCGGCTGCAACGTGATGGAGTAGGGAGGGCCCACATACCCCTAGTACCCTGCCTACTGGGTAGCAGTCTTCCCCTCCCCATTTGTGCCAGGAAAACTGTCTGCTCACTGGCCCCGCCCTGAACCAGGGTCAGGGCTGTATTGACATTTAGGCTAGTGCCAGCATTGCCCCGCCCTCAGGCCTTACGGACTAATAAGTATAGGCCTGAGCAGCACTCAGGGGCCCAGGATTGAGCAAGACCACTTACAGAGTACTAAAGGTATTTACAGAAATAAATCTACTTGCCCCTCATCATTATATTAATTGGCATGTCCAGAGAATTAAGCTTCATATTTTTACTTTCATAACAATACACAAATAGCACTAAGACAATGAAAGTTTAAGGTTTAATTTTCCATGTGTCACTATAACAAATGATTGCAGACAATACAGGTCTTTCGGTGTCATACTGTGATGAAATAATTCTTTATCAAAGAAAGCACATCCTTACACCAATATACAGAATCTGTTGAGATATAATACAGAACCACTGGTGTCATAGAATTATCAAGATTGTGTTGCTCTGCTTATACTTCCTGGAAGGAAAGGCAGCAGACATATGCACTTTCATTTGCTGGGCCAGTCCACTTTGTGGCCACAAATATATAACCATATTTGATAGAATCAAACAACAACATGCACCTACTCTTTTAAATGAAATCTTGCTGTCAGACACAGATTTATATACTCTATATTTTGGCTTGTGGTTAGATGATCTAATCTTAGGACTTCTGCTAAGGAGCAAAAAGTAGAATCTCATAGAAATTAAAAAGGAGAAGGGGGTGGGGGAAAAGCCCAACAATGAGTCTAGCAGGGTTAATAATTGTTTTTTCAGAGTGCCCTCTTCAAATATCAGAGTGTAGGAGTTCATGGTTCTTGGGAACATTTGGATGCGTTATGCAGTATAAATTAGTTTAATTGGCCACTGGATGATACTGTGGTTCCATTTGAAATACAGCTGCAAGAATGGTTTTCTGGCTGATAATGGGGCAGCAAGGTCATAGAAAGGAAGAGGTCTGAAAAACGAGGTCTCAGCATGAACAGATCTACATATTTCAAAGAAGCATTGCTAGAGATAATATTTCACATATGCTTATACTGCACTGGTTAAGGTGTGTGCATCTGTGTCTGGAGTGGGAGAGAGTGGCGTTGCATTTCATTTGAAAGATGATACATATCTGGGAAACATACTAAACTGATTCATCAAAACACTCCGGAATAAATCCTGCAGACCTGAAGTAAATGGAGATTTTTTAAAAACGTGTAGAGATTAGATA
Source organism: Pelodiscus sinensis (assembly GCF_052426305.1). Lineage (NCBI taxonomy): Eukaryota > Metazoa > Chordata > Testudines > Trionychidae > Pelodiscus > Pelodiscus sinensis. The sequence continues at coordinate 21,063,668 of NC_143066.1, forward strand.
AAATAGGATTTGACTTTCATCCAAAACTGCAGTTGAGAATCTCAATTATGTAGGGTCTATATAAAATATAACTTTGAGGACGTGACATTATGTGATTAAAATATGACCATATAGATCATTGTCTGCAGCAAATCTTGCTCAAAATGTGACATGCAGAGTGTCTATGGAAAGGTTATGATTTGCTGGATATGATTATACTATTTTTGTGTATCATTTTTGTATTTCAAGTTATGAATATTAGCTAGGTACCTGTATTTCAAATTATTGTCCTCTGTAGTAAGACTTATTAGTTTTTTATTCAACTATTCAAGTTGAATGGCCCATCAAAAGGACATTTATCGTACAATGGATCACGGGAGACACCCATCTACACTGAATGGACTGTCCTATAGACATTCCATCTGAAGTATCCATAATGGCTGCTGCTGTGATTATGCAAAATTAGGCATGGACATGGGATGTGAAGCCATACTTCATCTATACCTGTAATTTTCCACAGTAAGAACACTGGAATTCTCTCCACATGGCAGAAGCTATACAAGGTCCTCGAAACATCTTGATTTTTCCTCTTTCCTCCTCCAGCCTCTTTCCTGCTCAAACCTCTGGACTATGGACTTATACTAATGGGCACATTCTAACAAAAGGACTGAGGTCCTTCCAATTATTTGAAAGCAACCAGAGACATATCAAGCCAGTAGTTTATTCAATCATTGTTATAAGACTAAACCAAGAACTTTGCAATTATTATATGTATTTGATTCCTTTAACTAATTTTAACTCTCAACTTTCTTTCTTTTATAAATAAGTCTTTAGGTTTTAGACATGAAAGGTTCGGCAACAGCATGATCTATGAGTAAAATCTGACTTGAATATTGATCTGAGTGTTGGCTGATCCTTTGGGATCAGAAGAACATTTTATTTATTGAGGATGGTTGTAAAGAACCAGTCATCTCAGAATCCAATATTTTATGAGGTAATACAAAGACTGAAATACCCCATGAAACTGTTTTCAGGACTTCTTATTAGTCAGTGTGGTGATACAGAAGTTTACTTTTGTGGCTGGTTTGGTATATCTTATAGCAGAATAATCACCAGCATGTTGAGGTGGTTTTGCTCTTTTTCTCTGCACTGTGATCTGAATTTTGTGTTCTCAGTTGTGCCCCACAAATCCATGGTTACAGAGGTTTATGATTTATTTTTATTTACATACTCAGGGCTCGACAAACCACGGCAAAATCCACTCGCCAGACCCGCACTGTGCATGCGCATGCCGCCGGTGAACGGGGCAACCGGCTGAAATCTACTCGCCATGGGCGAGTAGATACACAGATTTGTCGAGCCCTGACTATACTGGTACATACCCTTCTGTGGGGTTCTACCAGTATAAATATGATGTGTACCTCTTTCAGTGCTGGTACGTCCCCATCCAATAGAAAGCACCTTTGTACCTATGTAATTGTATTTAATCTGGAGAAAGGAGTGGGGTGGTTGTATCTATGGAAACCTTAAGTTTCTAGCATTCATGGTAGGGGGAAAACCTTGGAAATGTTCACAGGTGTACCTGAAAATCTTAAAAACAACATGGAAAACAAAAAGAATCTAACATTTTATTTTATTCTTTTAAGTCATGGTTTTGGGACCATGACTCATGATTTTTAAACACGGGCTATGTCTACACTCGCGGCTTCTTGCGCAGATACGGCTGTTCTTGGGCAAGAATCCGCAGAGCGTCCACACTGCCTGTCCGCTCTTGCTCAAGGAAATTTACAGTACGGCGTGGTAAGAGAGGGCTCCTTGTGCAAGCGCTATGCTCTTTTTTTATCAGGTGTAAGCCCTCTTGCGCAGGAGCTCTTGCGCAAGAGGGCAGTGTGGACGCTTGGCAGGGATTTCTTGCACAAGAAAGCCCTATGGCTAAAATGGCCATCAGAGCTTTCTTGTGCAAGATAGCGTCCACACTGCCATGGGAGCTCTTGCGCAAAAGCACAGTGTGGACGTTTTCTTGCGCAAGAGTTCTTGAACAAGTACCAAACCTGTTATTTTCAAATAAGGGGCTGGTTATTTGAAATCTGTACTGCTTTCCTTGGGGAATGCTTATTTGGAAATTGTTATTTCAAAATAGTGTTAGTGTGGACTATCAACTGCTGCTAATTTGAAGTAATTGGCTTCCAGAGGCTTCTCACAGCTGCACGTCTGACTGCTCTGGCCACACCTGGTATCTTCACTGCTCCCCTTCTCCTGTGGAGCTTTATACTCCAGGCTGCAGGAGGAGGGCTTCTCATACATGACCAACTTTACCAGCCCTATGTGAGACAGCAGCATCCCAGGAGCCATGAGTAACCCCTATGCTCCCTCAAAGCCTCCCACAGTTGCCAACACTCATGCTGCTCCCTTGGCTGCCACTGGCCAGGGATGCAGGAGAGCTCCGGCCTAGACTGGTGGGGAGATCCTGGACCACACTGAGGTCTGGGGGAGGAGACCAACCTCCAGGATTGCCGCACCAGAAAAAGGAATGTGGACGTCTATGGCCAGATCACCGCCAGCCTGGCCAATAAAGGACTCAACCAGACCCTGGACCAGGTCCAGATGAAAGTCAAGGTGCTCTGGCAGGCCTATCACAAGGCTAGGGGGCAGAGTGGATGCTCTGGGGTGGCACTGCACAGCTGCTGCTACTTCATACAGCTAGATGCCATCCTGGGAGGAAGGCTGGTCACCTTCCCTCCTCCCACCCCCCGAAGTCATCAAATCTGGGTAGGACACGGCCAGTGTCAGCCTCAGAAGGGCAGGGTTGCAGATGAGAAGGAGGAGTCCAGCCAGGGGACCTTGCCCACCAGCCAGAATATGCTCCTCACCCAGGACCCACTCTCCCCCTCCCCCCAGGATGTCTCCCACACATTGGATGAACCTGGGCACAGCACTTCAGGTGAATTTTATAACTTTCCCTATACACACGTGGGGGGCAGGTGATGGGCTGTGAGGGGCTGCACACTCCTCCCTCAGCATACCAGGCTTGGGAGTCACACAAAAGCCTGTGCACGTGGGTTCACATGGAGCGCCACTCCAGAGCACTCAGCCCATTGTGCTGTCACACAGGAACCCCCTCAGTCCTTCTCACAAGGTTCCTGCATAGGCCTGCCTTACTCCAGCCTTTGTGGTGGGACACCTTCCCATGACAAGCCACCACTAAGGAGTCTGGAGTCATGGAACCACACAACCTTGCTGCATACGGCACATGGTCGGGGCAGTATTCACCTCCTATCAAGTGCAGTGATGTGGAAGAGATTGATCCTGTGCATAGGAACCTGCCGGGGGGAAGGAAGAGGCGGGGAACCCAGTAGCACTCTCTCCAGCAAGTGGCCTCTGCCACTCACACACACCTCCCCCAACACCACCCTCTGCCAACGGGCTGGGATAGAAGTTCTCTCTCTGCAGGATGCCAACAGTGCTGGACTCTGCATGTGTGGGACACAGTTGGAAGTCAAGTCACTCCGTCCCTCCCCTCTCCCACACCCAGGCGCCTGGCTTGGCCAGCACCTTCCCATATCTACTTGTCCCCAGGCTGTGGGTGTAGTGATGCTCCCCTGGGATTCCTATGCCCCTGCAGGAAAGTACCCATTGTCTAGGCAACATATGGCCTTGCTCGAAACACATCATCATCTGAACTGAGACCTTTGTTGTCAGCTCAGAGATTGAGATAGGCTTCATACACAGTGTCACCTGGGATAACTGCACTTGTAACTTTTCTTCACCACTGGGCCAGCTGCGAACATGGCACATCCACCACCTTCCATGCCACCTTCCCAGCTCCATGGGATCTACAGGAGAAAGAGAACCCGCGAGGAACTAATGAGGGAGCAGATAACTTGCCTGCAATCCTGATCTGGGGGCTTGTCGGGGGGCCCCCCCCTTGACGGGGGTTGCCACCTGCCTCCGAGGCATCATCCATCCAACTGGGGCCTCGGCCCCAAAGCGTGATGCCCCCTTTTGGGGGAAATACAGCCTCCCGGCCTAGTCCACAGTTCAGTGCCCCTGTGCTAGGGGAAATACGGCCTCCCGGCCTAGTCCACAGTTCAGTGCCCCTGTGCTAGGGGAAATACGGCCTCCCGGCCTAGTCCACAGTTCAGTGCCCCTGTGCTAGGGGAAATACGGCCTCCCGGCCTAGTCCACAGTTCACAGGCCCAGAGGCCTAGTCCACAGTTCAGTGTCTGTGACCCCGGTCCCCACTTGCCAGGGTCTCGGGCCTCAGGGGTAGGGGGCCCAGGCCCTCCCTCTCCACCGGGCCCCGACCCAGGGCCCTAGTAGTTTTGGGTGGTTCCCACCACTGGCTCGGTGGCGGCTCCTCCCCGCAACGCCCCGAGCCCTCAGGGGCTTTTCCAGCTCCCTGCCCTGGGTCGCTTCCTACCCCCTGCTCTCGGCCGGTCGCAGCCCCACCTGTCGGCGTCGGTCGCCGGGCTGTCGTGATACTTCCCCTGGCAGCCTCAGAGTTGGCAGAGTCCGGTCCGGTGCTCGGGTCACGGGGGGTCGGTCGGTGGCTCCGGCGTTGGGGCCGAGCCTGGCTGAAGCCCGGCAGCAGCACGCTCAGCTCCCTTGGCGACTCCCTCTCTGGCCAGTGGCTGTTAGCTCCAGCTCAGGTCGCAGTCTGCCCCTTCTGAGCAGGCCAGCAGCCTTTTGTACCTGTGCTCCCTTTGGAGCATGCCCGGTAGGGCTGTGTGGGTGGGGCCTTCTCCGCCCCCGGCCCCAGGTGGTTTCCCTGGGTTTGAGCACGGGGCGGGGTCGCCCCGTCACACCCCCCCCCCTTAAGTGGGTACCTGTCCCCTCGCTCGTTCCCGTCTCTTCTTCCCCCACCCGGGAAAGGAAATCGGCATTCGTGTGCGCCTTCCCCGGGCGATGGGTTATACTGAAATTGTATAGCAGTAAAGATAGATACCACCGCATTAAATGGGGGTTCGTCTCTTTCATGCTATTTAACCATTTCAGGGGGGCATGGTCTGTCACCACCTGAAACGTGTTGCCCAATAAATAGTATCTTAGGGCGTCTATAGTCCACTTTATTGCCAGTGCCTCCTTTTCTATGGTAGCATAGTTCTGTTCTCGTGGGAAGAGCTTGCGGCTCAAATATACTATCGGGTGCTCCCCTCCCTCTGCCTGTTGGGACAGCACTGCCCCCAAGCCTCTTTCTGATGCATCCGTTTGCATTAGGAAGGGCTGTGAAAAATCTGGGTGGAACAGGATGGGGGCTTTAGTAAGCTTGACCTTCAGTGTCCTGAAAGCCACCTCACAGTCTGCTGATCATTGTACCTTGTTTGTCTGGGTACTTTTCAGAGGTCAGATAGAGGGGCTGCGATGTCCGCAAAACCGGGGATAAACCGGCGATAGTACCCCGCAAGCCCCAAGAACTGGCGTACCTGCTTTTTGGTTGCGGGTGTCCTACACTCCTGCACGGCTTTCACTTTGTCCACCAGTGGTCGTACTGTCCCTTGCCCGACAGTGTACCCCAAGTAGGTTACTTCCCGGCATCCCAGCTGTCATTTTCGCGGATTGGCTGTGAGGCCGTCCTCCTTCAGGGATTTCAATACGGCTTCTAAAGGCTGTAGATGGGTTGTCCATGTTGGGCTATAGATCACCACGTCATCTATATATGCGGCTGCGTAGGCGTGATGGGGCTGTAACAATCAGTCCATTAATCGCTGGAACGTGGCCGCAACCCCATGCAGTCCAAACAGCATGGTCACGAATTGAAACAGGCCGAAGGGTGTAGGGAAGGCTGTTTTCTCCTTAGAAGCTGGTGTCAGGGGGATCTGCCAATACCCTTTCGTCATGTCCAGGATGGAGAAGTATTCCGCTTGGCCGAGCCGTTCTAAGAGCTCCTCGGTCCGGGGCATCGGGTAGGCATCGAACCGCGAGATGGCGTTAACTTTGTGGAAATCGATGCAAAATCGTGTCATACCATCCGGTTTCGGGACTAGCACTATGGGACTCCTCCACTCACTACGGGATTCCTCCACTACTCCCATCTCTAGCATTGTCTGGAGTTCCCGCTGGACCGTGTCCCACATCTTCCTAGGTAGGGGGTCTGTGTTGGTCTCGCACTTTATGGCCCGGCCGGGTAGCAATGTGGTGATGTGTGGTGCGGATGCGGCCGGGTTGAGTGGAGAAAAACTGTGCGAACCCCTGGACCACCCGTTGTAATTCTCTCTGCTGTACCAGATTTAACTCCGGGCCCATCGTTACCTGAGCGTTCCCCTGGAGGTCTGCGACGGCCGGCCCGAGTTCTGGATACGGGGGATATGGAGTGACCAGTAGTCCTTCAGCAGTCTTCCACGCCTTCAGGAGGTTGACGTGGTATCTTCGAACCTCCCTTTTCTTTCCGGGCAGCCTTACTTCATAGTCCACGGTTCCTATTCGCCGGATCACCTCGAAGGGGCCTTGCCATCGGGCTAGTAGCTTGGACTCTCGGGATGGCAGTAAAACTAGTACATGGTCCCCTGGTTCAAACGAGCGGAGCTTGGCCCCTTGGTTGTAATATCGAGCTTGGATTTCTTGTGCCTGTAGGAGGTTAGCCTTGGCAAATTCCCCTACCTTCCGCAGGCGCTCCCACAACTGCAATATATAGGGTACTGTTCCTTGGACTCGCGATTCTTGCTCTTCCCAGCTTTCTCTTAATAGGTCGAGTATCCCCCTCAGCTGCCGTCCATACAGGAGTTCGAATGGGGAGAACCCTGTCGACGCCTGGGGGACCTCGCGAATGGCAAACAACAGGGCTGGTAGGAGCTTGTCCCAGTCTCAGGGGTCCTCAGATACAAACTTGCGCAGCATCGTCTTTAACGTTTGATTGAAACGTTCCACCAGGCCGTCCGTCTGGGGATGGTAAACCATCGTCCTCCGGGTAACGCGTGGCGTAGTCCACCACCACCATAATGTACTGACAGCCCGAACTGGCCTTCTCTAGGGGTTCCACCAGGTCCAACCCGATCCTTTCAAAGGGGATCCCTATCACAGGCAGTGCCACCAGCGGGGCTTTCGGCACCCCCTTTCTACTGGTGAGTTGGCACTCGGGACAGGATTCACAGAAGGCCCGCACGGCATGGTGTATGCCCGGCCAAAAAAACCTCATCCCTATCCGTTGCAGGGTCTTTTCTCGTCCGAGATGGCAAGCCCAAGGCAGCCGGTGCGCCAGCCGGAGTACGGCGTTCCTAAATTTGCGGGGGACCAGGAGCTGCCAGATGTCTTCCCCCGTCTGGGGTTCCCGGACCACCCTATATAGCCGATCCGCCTTCACGCAGAACCGTGGGCCTTGGGGCTTACGGGGATCTTGGCTTACTCCCTCCCCTGGGTCTTGTACGTGCTCCCAAGCTCGACTCAAGGTCTGGTCTTCCCTCTGTTCTCTCATGAAGTTGCCCTCTACTTCCAGGGTCTCGACTTCATCCTCCCAGGCAGGGTGATTGCCCCTGGTCGGTGGCAGGTCCGTCGTTGGCCCGGGTTTGGCCCCTCCTTCCTCCCTAGACTCTTGCCTTGGGCGGCCTCCTCCAGGTCAGGTGGAGGGGGGCCCGGCCCTGGTGCTACCTGCTGACCCCACTCTCGCAACACCCTGCCTAGGCCTCTCCAATCTCGGCCTAATATCACAGGGTAGTCTAGCGTTGGGACCAACCCCACGCTGTAGACCCCAACATCCCGGCCATCATCTAGCTGCACCCATACTGTCGGGTATGCCCGTACGTCCCCATGTACACACAACAACTGGACAGAGGCCCCTGCTGGCTCGGGCTCAGATATTAGGTCGGCCCTAACTAGGGTCTGGCTGCACCCTGAGTCCACCAGCGCCACCGTGGGGTTCCCTTCTACCATAAGTCTCACCATGATTTTAGCGGGGTCCGTTGGCCCCATTCTGGGCTCTGCAGTCTGCGCTTGCCCAAAAGTGCAGACCCTATGGGGCCCCGCCCTTCCCTGGGCCCTTAACTGGCCCGCGATCTCCCGCTCCCAGCGGTCCTGTCGCTCTTGTAACCCCGCCAACTGCCTCAGCAGTTCGGTCAGGTCTCCTTCGTACTGCTGTTGCCAGGTCAGCAACCACCTCCTCCGTCTCCGGGGCCCACTCTGCCCTGGTCTACCAACCCCCTTTGCCAGCCCCTCTGCCCAGGGGCGGGGTCGAGTGCCCGCATTCTCCACCACGTGTCAGCCCCCCCCCCCTTGATGGGGGTTGCCACCTGCCTCCGAGGCATCATCCAACCAACTGGGGCCTCGGCCCCAAAGCGTGATGCCCCCTTTTGGGGGAAATACAGCCTCCCGGCCTAGTCCAGGCTGCCAACATAGGGTTTCATGAGCCAGGAAATCAAAGGGGTAAGCTGCATTGCCCAGGATGCAAATGGGCATGTCCACCTCCCTAACTCTGATGGTTTGCTCAGGGAAAAAAGTGTTGGTGCGCATCTTTTGGAACGGGGAGGAGTTCTGGAAGATGTGGGGATCATGCACCTTCCCCGGACATGTGACATTGATGGAAGTGAACTGTTCTCTGTAATCCAAAAGAGCCTGCAGCACCATTGAGAAGTACCCCTCAGTGTTTATGAATTTCCAGTGCATGGTGGTTGGAGGTCAGGATAGGGATGTGTGTGCCATCTATGGCAACCCCACAGTTGGGGAAGCCCATGGCAGCAAAATCATTGACATTGCTGTCCATGTTGCCCAGAGTAATGACCCTCCATAGCAGCACCGGGTTGATGGTCTTGGTTACCTGCAGGATCACGGCCGCAACTGTGGATTTCTCATGCCAAACTGGTTCCTGGCAGAATGGTGGCTGTCCGGCATGGTGAGATTCCACATACGCTTCTGCACTGGGATGATGAGTTTTGCAGAGCTCGAGGAAGGTGACCTTCCACATGTGAAGGTTCTTTTGCCACTGCTGGTCATCCCATTTCTGCAGGACAATGTGGTCCCACCAGTCTGAATTGGTTTCCAGCAGCCAGAAGTGGTGTTCCACTGTGTCCCGGGAATTGATGGGCATGCGCAGTAGCAAGAGTGCCAGTATCTGGGTGTACATGGCCAACAGTACAGGCTGGTCCTCGTCCTGCTGGAGTAGCATGTGGGCAATTTGGAATTACTGTGCCATGATACGCAGCATGAGGCCTGTAAGCCTGGCACTGCTTTACAGCAGCTCTGAGTCCATGGCTATGTCTAGACTGCAGGCTTCTTTCGAAAGAGGCTCTTTCGAAAGCATCTTTCGAAAGAGCCTCTTTCGAAAGAGAGCGTCTAGACTGCACGGAGAAATTTCGAAAAAGCGGCTTGCTTTTTCGAAAGAAAGCATCCAGTGAGTCTGGATGCTCTCTTTTGAAGAAGCCCTATTTACATTGAAGAACGCCTTCTTTCGAAAGAGGAACTTTCGAAAGAAGGCGTTCTTCCTCGTGAAATGAGGTTTACTGCCATCGAAAGAAAAGCCGCGTTCTTTCGAATTAATTTCGAAAGAACGCGGCTTGAGTCTGGACGCAGGGGAAGTTTTTTCGAAAAAAGGCTACTTTTTTCGAAAAAACCCCTGAGTCTGGACACAGCCCATGTGTTAAGTGCTGCGGCATCCACAAGTGCAATCAGAGCATAATGTGTCCATATTGTGTTCTGCAAGGGAGCAAGTAGTGGAGGAGAGATGTGTGAGATGCAGCTGTAGAGAGGATCCCCTGAAAGCACACGTTGGAGCTTGCTGGACTAAGCAACCACAGGAAGTATCCACCTTCCTGGTGCCTTCCCCAGAGTGCTTCTGGGGGTCTGAGACAGGCTATTTTGGACTAATTCTTATTAATTTTGATCCTCCCCATAGTGGGGACACACTATTTCAATTTTGTTAAATCCGGAGTTGCTAGTTTGATATTTTGAAATAATTTTCTAATGTAGACATGTCCTTTGCAATGACAATGAATTACACAAGCTATAAATGAAAAAGTTATTGCTCTATGAAGTACTGTAGCCCTGTTGGTCCCAGGATATTAGTGAAATGAAGTGGGTGAGATAATATCTTTTATTGAACTAACTTCTGATAGGGTATGTCTACACTACCCTGCTAGTTCGAACTAGCGGGTTAATGTAGGCATAGCGCACTTGCAAATGAAGCCCGGGATTTGAATTTCCCCGGCTTCATTTGCATAAGCGGGGCGCTGCCATTTTTAAATCCCCGCTTGTTCAAACCCCGTGCCGCGCGGCTACACGTGGCTCGAACTAGGCTTCCTAGTTCGAACTACCGTTACTCCTCATGGAATGCCTAGTTCGAACTACCTAGTTCGTGCCGCGTGTAGCCGCACGGCACGGGGTTCGAACGAGCGGGGATTTAAAAATGGCGGCGCCCCGCTTATGCAAATGAAGCCCGGGAAATTCAAATCCCGGGCTTCATTTGCAAGTGCGGTATGCCTACATTACCCCGCTAGTTCGAACTAGCAGGGTAGTGTAGACATACCCTTAATGAGAGAGACATGGAAGGTCAAGTTGGTCCAGTAAAAGGTATTACCCCTCACTCACCTTGTATCTCTACTGTATCATCCAATTTAGTCCCTGTCAAATATAGGCCTGCTACCGCCAAGATGTTTCCTAGTGTTTAGAAAATTGAGTCTAATTTTAAAAGCCCAAAGAGATGGAACTTTCCTAGAGAAAAATGGACAGCCTAATAATCTTTCGCTCTTTAAATCTTCAAAGACTGGATGCCTTTCTAAGAGATCTGCTTTAGTTTAGCAACAAGTTGTTGACACAATAGACAAAAAAAAATTCCTTCCACTGCTAGAATTATTGGGTGAAAGTTATATCCCCTGGTTTCTATGCAGGAGGTCAGATTGCATGATCACAGTTGTCCTTCTGAGCTTAAAATAAGAATGGAACTGTCTAAGTTTTTCTTTTCCTTAATTCGATTTCATTACTCTTACTTATAGTCCTATGACTCACACTGAAGTAATTTCTCTTAACATAATTTGTGGTTTGTGTGTGGCCCAAACGTCCTGAATGACTCTGAAAGAACAAGTAGAATGGGAGAAGGCTCTCTGGAGGGTGCTCTTGGGAAAATACAAGATCACTTTTTGTTTTTTAAAATATTTACGAGTTTTCTGTAGAGTTTTGCATATTAGTTCATAAACAATAATATCTGTACAATAATAATCCCCTGAAAATAAGAACAACCAGTAAATCAACCCTGGAAAAGAATAATTTCACAAATAAAGAGGAACCACAAAGAAATCCCTACCCTTTGTCTTCCTAGCAGTGATTCTTAAGGAAACTGGAACACAAATAAATGCACAAGGCAGCACAAGTCTTTTTTTGCAGGAAAAATGAAAATGTGTTTATTTATGCTCTTACCTGCTTATTACCTTTAATGTGCAATGACCAAATGTGAGGAACCATAGCAATCATTCTCAGCCTCAGAAACTCAAAGCGATGAGGAGCTTTTTGCTAACACTGAAAATATGTATTATTTGCTAAAGGCTCATAAATGTAGTTTTATTTTAAGGAAACTAAACAAATGCCTGCCTACAATATATGATCTCCCTTTTCTAATTATGTTTGGACAAGCACAGTGGTTTTTCTGTAACCTTTGTGCTTTCTGTTTTAAAGGGTCATAGCACAAGGCTAGTAAAGAATAGTCCTGCACACAAATGCGTAAATCACGGTTCATTGTTTTGAATATCCCATTAAAAATTTAGTCATAGCATCATATTTCTGTGTTTATCCATTACTAATCCATAACTCTTTATGAACTGAACTCTCTCTCTCTCTTCAATAAGGAATTTGTCATTCTAGTTGTCATGCCGATAGAGGGAAAAGTTATGCCATACATACGCATGAATAAACAAAGTAGGAGCTCATTTACTCACAACACATATTCAACTAATATTTTGTTTCTGTTGATAAGTGTTTCCAGTTTTGTCTGCTATTAATTATGCCATTAAAATGAGTGGCCTAGTGTATCCTACTCTTTAGAAGATGATTTACAATGCATGAGATCTAAATGAATGTGCAACATGATATAGGGTTCATATTAATCTGACAGATTTATTAAACCCTTCCCAGTCTATATTGTGAACATTTCTCAAAGTGAGGTTTCCTAATAATTTTGCCTACAAGCATTTCACGTGAAAATATTGCACAACAGGAGACTTACAGTGCTCAATTTATTTAACATACTATAAAGGACAATTAGGGTGTGACTAAACTGTGACGTATACTTTCACGGGGAGAAAATACCAGCTCCCAAAGGGCTGGTTAATCTAGCAGGGGCTATGCATAACAAAAGCCATAGGCTCTCTGAGGCAGCGAACATCTTTTTATTCTGCGTTTGTACAGCATGTAGCACAATAATGACTAGCGTTCTTCATCACTAGCCTACTATTCCTCCTAATAATAATCACAGCATCATCAGTTACAGCCAGACAAGGTCAGCTTAAAAATAAGGCACAGGTGTTCAGAACAAGGAGTGATTACATTTGGGACATGCTACCAAAAGAGGTGATGGAGTCTCCATCGCTCCAGCTACCAGACCTGCAAACTCAAAATGGGATGTGTGACTCAAGCTGCATTCCTTCCTTCTCATCCTTAAGCATTAGGGACTGAGCACCCTGGAGGCCAAATTAGCTCCCCACTGACACCAATGTACTATTGTAACTTCACGGAACGTGCACAGTGGTAATTGAAACAGAGTCAGCAATTCTATTAATGATGCGCACAAATATACAGAATGGCAGTGTTGCAATGCTGGTGAATCTGCCCCTTATTTTGTCATTGAAGTCAGCAGACACAATACACCCACAGACTAGGTCTCTTGAGGAAGAAGGGGCCTTCTATGGCAAGACTGTATAAACATTGAGAGGTTCCAACTGTGATCAAAGAAGAAGTACTTTCACAACACAGCAAATGATAATGGCAATACATACTAGTGTGAGTGAAATCAGAATTTGGCATTACATCTACAGCCAATGAAATTCTTCCTGTGTTCTTCCCTGGCATTCATTCATACCCTTAACGTAGCATAAAGTTTGCAAAAGGTTGTTACTCTTGGCAAAAACATTCAGCTACCACTATCTATCTGTAACAAGAGGCAATTAAGGAAAAAGTGACTGCAATTCTGAAACAAGTTCTTAAGGAAGGTCCTGGGGCAGTTGAAACCAAGCCTACCATGTAAACTGAAAGCTGAAATTCTAAGGTCAGCTATTTCTCTGAATATTTTTCCTGATGTTTTTCCACAGAAGTCCCTTTCATCCTTGAAATACATCCATGACACAATTGTTATTAGTGAGTTGGCTCGAAAATGCACCACCTTGTATGATCTGAATGGGTCCAGTAAAGAATTCTTCGAAAAGTACCATTAAGATGATTTATAGCCTAATTTTGGTTGCTATCACATTTAGAGTCAGACTTATGACTGAGGTTGGGTGGGAGAGAGTCTCCCACTCACTTGAAATTCAGGAAAAGATTTCAGTATTGTGAGAGAAGCGCAAATGGCTGAAAAGTCATATTTTTAAGTTTACAGTGGCTACTCCTGATTTGGTGTTGCTATGGCGACAAAGACAGCCTATAGGGGTTTTGCAGCTGTTGCGTTATAGAGCAGTGAATGATACCGCTCAAGGATTCAGTTTTAGCCGCTTTAATACAAGAATCCATCTAATATCAGTTTATTACAATATGTATTATATTGCTACTTGCATTTTCAAAAGCTGCATGTTATACTAGGCACTACTTTTCAAAATTAAGAATTGATGTGAATCAAGTGAATGCAGACAATGAATATGTAATGCAAAAGCAGTATAGCCCTTAGCAGTAGGTAATCTTCATTACTGCTATCAACACTTTCTGTTGCTCTAGATTAGTTTAGAAGAGAGTGGCCTAGACCACTCTATCTTAGTGTTTCAGACTCTGATCCAAAAGAGCAGAGAGGGGTACATTGGTTCATAAAAACACAAGGCAAGTCAAAATTAAAAACAGATAAGCATAAATCAGATTTATCCTTTTGCTCCATTTTAATATATTAATTGTAATATCTTCGTTTACATAGCAGCTTTTACGAGAGGATTTGAAAGCACTGCTTTTGTGGGGAGAGGTGTATATACCCCAACATGGGGTGGGGGTAGAGGAATACCTCTGTTCCTTTTGGTCATATCCAAATAGCCTGAGGCTATTACTTGATTAGAACTTGTCTGTGACCTTGACTTAACTTCTTCAAATACAAGTAACCATAAACAGCAACAATTCCAATTCAGTCCTGAAATATCTAAAGCATGTGAAATCTAAACAATCTTCATAATGCCAACAGGATTTGAACCATCACTACAGAATATTGGAGAGTTTTTAAAAATCAGGATAAGGAACAGATATGTGAAACTGTCTTGATTTTAAACATTTCAGAGCTCTACAATCCCTATGAGTGACAACACAAACAATCTCCCGTCGGTTAGCCAGATGTGAGGTATTTGCTTCAAAATTCTGTGATACATCAGTGAATTGTCCTTCTGGCTACTCTGACCACGTCAAGACATGCCACAAACTTACCTGAAGGAATATATATTTATTGATAAAGCTAAACAAATTGCTGACCTCTATATAAAATTGGTAACTGCAAATACTACAAATAGGATATAAAAACCATATACAGGTTGTACCTCCCTTAAGAAGGACGCTCTGGTTTGGTAACATCTGTGGTCTAGCAGGACTACAGATGTTCCTGGACCACAGAGTCCGGGTACAGGAAGATCTGGACACAAAGCAATAGCATAGTGGGAGGAGGCCTCACCCAGAAGCCCTGTGGATGGGGGAGAGCCGCAATGGGGAGATCTGGCCCTTACAACTGGGCAGTAGCAGTGGGTGGGCAGCAGCCATGAAGCTCCAGCCCCAGCCATGCAGCTCTGGCCCCAGCAGCAGCCAGGAAGGTCTGTACCAACTGCACAGCTCTGGACCCGGCTGCAGCCAGGGAGTTCTGCCCCTGCCTGTGCAGCTCTGACCCCAGCAGCCTAGCGGGAGGTGGGGAGCTCTGGCTCATGGAGTGATGGTTGGCCAGGCGGCAGCGGGCAGGCAGTGGATGGGGGAAGTGGTTTAGCATGGGCCATTAGAGGAGAGACCTCTGCTGGTCCAGCAAATCCCCTCGTTTAGGACTAGTCAGGTTCTGAAGGCACTGGACCAGAGAGGCCCAACCTGTATTTTGTGTCTGTGTAACAGATTCCACCCTTCATCCAAGCACCCCTTGGTAGCTGAGGGGGGGTCTCACAGTATTTACTTGCCTGTCTGTGGGCAAGTCAACGTCCAGTCAGTGGCCCAAAATCAGGCCTTTTGTTTTACCCCCTGGGTGTGGTTTGCAAGGGCTATGGGGGAACCCAGGCCCACCTACTCCTCTGGATGAGACTATGGTGTAGAGAGGAGGAGTATAAATTTATTAAAAACTGGGGAAACTTTTGGGATAGGGGGAGCCTATACAAGAAGGATGGGCACCACCTAAACCAAAATGGAACCAGAATGCTGGCACTTGGAATTTAAAAGGTTGTAGAGAAGTTTTTAAACTAAGGGCTGGGAGAAAGCCAATGGGCACGGAAGAGCATATGGAACAGACAGCGACATCTCTTAGAAGAGGGTCTATAATAGGGTATGTCTACACTACAGCGCTAATTCGAACTAACTTAGTTCGAATTAGTTAATTCGAACTAAGCTAATTCGAACTAATGGATCCAGACTAAAAAACTAGTTCGAATTAGCATTTTGCTAATTCGAACTAGCATGTCCACATTAAGTGGACCCTGAAGCGGGGTTAAGGATGGCCAGAAGCAGTGCCGGCAGGGCATCAGATGAGGACTTAGAGCGTGGAGCTGCTGCCTCAGGCTAGCCGAGGGCTGTGCTTAAAGGGACCTGACCCCCACCCCGGACAGACAGTTCTCAGGGGTGCCCCGCTTGCAAAGCAGTCCTGGCTTGGAGTGCCCTGAGTGCCCACACTGGGCACATCACAGCACTCGGCCATCAGACCGGCTGCACTTGCCGCAGGCTGCCATCTGGGGAGAGGGGACAATTGGGGGGCTGAAGGAGAGCTTCCACCCCCAGAAGCCCGCAGAACCAGCCCAGTCCTCCCCATCGGGGGCTCGTACCGCATTCCTCCCTCACCTCCTTCCACTTACCCTTCCCTAGCCCCCCTTCCTGATGTACAAAATAAAAAAAACGTGTGGTCAAAAATAGAATCTCTTTATTGAACAAAACTGTGGGATACTGGGAAAAGGAGGTGGGAGAGGGGAAGAGAGAGGGTGGGAGAGGGGAGGGCAACTACAATGATCAGAGGTTTGGAAGAGGTCCCATATAAAGAGAGGCTAAAGAGACTGGGACTTTTCAGTTTAGAAAAGAGGAGACTGAGGGGGGATAGGATAGAGGTCTATAAAAGCATGAGTGGGGTGGAGAGGGTGCATCAAGAAAAGTTAGTTCCCATAAAGAAGGACTAGAGGACACCAAAAGAAAGGAATGGGTAGCAGGCTTCAAACTAGTAACAGAAAGTTGTTCTTCACAAAGCAAAGAGTCAACCTGTGGAACTCCTTGCTGCAGGAGGCTGTGAAGGCTAGAACTAGAACAGAGTTTAAAGAGAAGTGTGATAAAGTCATGGAGGTTGGGTCCATGGAGGTGGTAGGAGTGGTGTCCCTGCCCAAAGTTTGTGGAAGGCTGGAGAGGGATGGCACGAGACAAATGGCTTGGTCACTGTCTTCGGTCCATCCCCTCCAGGGTCCCTAGGGTTGGCCGCTGTCGGCAGACAGGCTACTGGGCTAGATGGACCTTTGGTCTGACCCAGTACGGCCATTGTAAGCTCAGGGCTCAGGGTCGGGGATCTCAGTGGACCACCTTGATTTTCATGCAAACCTGCTCCTGGGTGGCCAGGCTTGCAGCTCTCCTGCCCTAGACAGCCACTTTCCTGTGCCTAGTGTGGAGGTCGTGGACGAGGTCCACGATGTCCGCACTAGCCCAGGCGGGTGCCCACCTCTTGTGGTCCCGGGCAAGCTCCCAGGAGCTGCCAGCCTGGTCCTGGGAAGAGGGGGAGGGCTGGGGGGCATCGGGTGGCTGGTTCGAGCCGTGCCAGGTGCAGGGTCTGCTAGCTGGGTGCTGGCAGGCTTGCACCTGGCACAGGCACCGTAGCCAGCCCGTGCCCCTTTAAGGGGTCCGGGGCCGGGAGGGGGGCAATAGAGTTTCCCTGGTGTTGGCCAGAGTGGCCACCAGGGAAAGCTGGGGAGGGCTAGCCTCCCACTAGTTCGAATTAAGGGGCTACACACCCCTTAATTCGAACTAGTAAGTTCGAACTAGGCTTAGTCCTCGTACAATGAGGTTTACTTAGTTCGAACTAGCGGAGCGCTAGTGTAGCGCCTATCAAAGTTAATTCGAACTAACGTCCGTTAGTTCAAATTAACTTTGTAGTGTAGACATACCCATAGAGATTCTTTATGTTCTAGTCAGGAGGAGAGGATGGAAGCCTGGTCAGTTCAGATGAGACACAATCAAATGAAAAAGAGTCTAACACATCAGGAAATGGCAGACAGACAAAGAGTGACACATTTTTAAAGTGCTTATACACAAATGCTAGAAGTCTAAATAGTAAAATGGGTGAACAAGAGTGCCTTGTTGGTGGTAGGCATACCCTCAACCACTAGCTCAGTGGGGAGTCCCTCTGAAACACACCACACTCACCGGGTTGCCAACTAGCTCCTGCCCTTGGGCTACTTCCTACTCCTGTATGGCTGCACAGGGTGTTGCTTGGGTTCAGGCTGCTGCCCCCTCAGGCTCAGGTTCCTCAGGCTGCAGCTCCTGGGTCTGGGCTGGAGCTCCTTCCCACCGGTGGCCAGCCCCAATTGACCAGCTTCTCTGGCCTTTATACTATAGCGGCATCTGGAGCATGCCCAGCAGGACTGGGGGTGGGGGGCGGAGGGGCTTTTCCAACCAATAACCCTGTCCACCACCACCCCAGGCCAGTGTGGGGTTGGTACACTCCGTCACAGTGAGATTCCCAAATTTGTGCCATTATTTGTAGGTAACAAAGCTGAGGAATTGTCCCAGATTGAGGTGTCATTATATACATAGTAGCCCAATGTCTGTGACTCTGTAACGCTGAAATGCTGCCATTCCCTCTGGGTGGAACTGTTGTCTCCCACCATGGCGCTTGGCTGACTTCTGCGCTGCTCAGCCAGGCTGCTGCACTGGGGACCAAGTGGCACTTGCACTGCTTGCTGCCCTGCGGTGGCCCAGCTGAGCGGCGCAGAAGTCAGCCGAGTGTGAAGGGGGGCGGGAGGGGCGGGGCGGTTATGTGTGGTGTGACAGCACCTCCAGGCCCTGCCCCCTGGCCATGAATGTCACCGCCCCACTCCCTCCGCCTCCCGCAGTGGTGCTTGGCTGACTTCTGCACTGCTCAGCCGGGCCGCCACATGGGATCAAGTGGCGCAAGTGACTGTTTGGGCTCCACGGTCCCCCGAGTGAGAGGCAGGAGTGGGAGGAGAAGAGAAAGAGAGAGACAGAGAGAGAGGCAAGAGGTGGAGGAGAGCTGAGAGAGGGGGAGGCGGGAGGAAGAGGAGAGAGAGAGAGAGAGAGAGAGAGAGAGAGAGAGAGAGACCGGAGGCTCAGGAGAGAAGACCAACGTGGAGGAGAGACCTGAAAATCTCATCTTATGATGGGCTAATTGTCTAGTTAGAGGAGGTTTTGGAACAAATTGTAAACTTAATAGCAACAAGTTACCTGGACCAGATGGCATTCACCCAAGAATTCTGAAAGAAATTCTGAAAAGAATTCTTGTGGAACTATTAACTGTTGTTTGTAACCTGTCCTTTAAATCAGCTTCTGTACCTAAAGAGTGGAATATAGCTAATGTGACACCACTATTTTAAAAGGGCTCTAGAGGTGATCCTGGCAATTACAGACAGGTAAGTCTAATGTCAGTTTTGGGCAAATTAGTTGAAACTATAGTAAAGAAAAAAATTGTCAGACATATAAATGAACATAATTTGTTGGGGAAAAGTCAACATGGTTTCTGTAAAGAGGAGTCATGCCTTACTAATCTACTAGAGTTCTTTGCAGGGGTCAACAAACATGTGGATAAGGTCCTTTCATGGATTTATAGCCGGTTAAAAGATAGGAAACAAAGGGTAGAAATAAATAGTAAGTTTTCAGAGTGGAAAGAGGTAACTAGTGGGGTGCCCCAAGGGTCCATACTGGGACCAATCTTATTCAACTTATTTATAAATGATCTAGAGAAAGGGGTGAACAGTGAAATGGGAAAATTTGAAGATACCAAACTGCTCAAGATAGTTAAGACCACAGCAGACTGTGCAGAGCTTTGAAAAGACCTCATCACACTAAATGATTAGGCAACAAAATGGCAAATGAAATTTGATGTTGATAAATGTAAATTGATGCACATTAGAAAAAATAATCTCAACTATACACACAATATGATGGGGATTAATTTAGTAATTCTCTGTAAACATCCACCAATGTGAAGCAGCAATCAAAAAAGCAAAATAGAATGTTAGGAATCATTAAAAAAGGGATTGAGAAGAAGACAGAGAATATCTTATTGCGTCTATATAAAAACTTGGTACACCCACATCTTGAATATTGCATACAGATGTGGTTGCCTCATATCAATAAAGATATATTGGCATTGGAAAAGGTTCAGAAAGGTGTGACAAAAATTATTAGGGGTCTGGAACGGGTCCCATATGAAGAGAGATTAAAAAGACTTGGACTTTTCATCTTATAAAAGAGGAGACTAAGGGGGTATATGATAGAGGTCTATAAAATCTGGATTGCTGTTGGAAAAGTGAATAAAGCACCATTATTTATTTATTCCTACAACATAAGAACTAGGGGTCACCAAATGAAATTAATAGACAGTAGGTTTAAAACAAACAAAAGGACGTTTTTCTGTACACAGCACATCGTCATCCTGTGGAACTCCTTGCCAGAGGATATGGTGAAGACTACAACTTTAACAAGGTTTAAAAAAGAGCTAGATAGATTCATGGAGGTTAGGTGCATCAATGGCTATTAGCCAGGATGGGTAGGAATGGTGTCCCCAACCTCTGTTTGTCTGGAAATGGGTGACAGGAGAGGGATCACGTGAGGATCACTCGTTGTGTTCCCTCCCTCTAAGGCATCTGGTATTGGCCACTGTCGCAGACAGGATACTGAGTTAGATGGACCTTTGGTCTGACTCAATATGGCTGTTCTTATGTAACGCTGAAGACATGTGCAAAAACTCAATGTAGATTTAAGATTACCTAGAGTTGTCTTGTGGCCTTTCAGAACATGGAATTCAGCCAAACTCAAACTTCTGAAAGCCATAAACACAAAGTTAAGGCATATGCCACCCTGACAACACAACCTTAACATTGCCCTCTTTGCATGATACGCCAAAGTGCCAATAGCATGCATACTATCACTCCGCCTTTACAGATGCTACAAAATGCTTTGGGAACAGACCACGTGTACTTTGTGGAACGCAGTCTAATGTTCTCTTTCCAGGACAAAATGAGGGTTTAGATCAAGCATAGCAAGTGAACTATCTGCAGCTGGCCTACACTCCAACTGAGTCTACTCCGACCCTTCCCTCTTGCCTGGATGATTCCCTCAGAGGCATTTGCATTTCAATAAGCCCTGGAGACCACTGTCACGTATGCCACCAGAGAGCTGCCAGGTCTCATAACTGCTACTGACACAACCTACAGAACTTGGCTTTGAAATGAGGCATTCATGAGCATTCACAGTACTTTTGTACCATTCATCTTATCACCACAACACCTATGTTAACCTGCTCCAGCTAGTCCCTCTCCCATTCAGACAGCTCCACCTAGCATAGTGAAGACAGAACACATGCAGATAAATGCTGGAATTTCAATTTGTGAAACACAACTCAGGCTATGGCTCCTTCTCATAGTCCTTCCTCATGTCCACACCTTAAGGCATCATTTTTACTGAACCATTCCCAGTGGCTATTGCCAGCTCCAGATGCCAAGTTAAGGTCATGGTGTGGTTTTAAACATAACTTTCCAGCATCTCCATGTACAACAGTCCAGCTCTCCACATCCATTACTTCTGGCAGTGGTTCGTTAGCCACAGACTGCATGTGTCTCCCTGGCTGCCCAGCACCAGCCAGTTCTACCTCCTCCACCCTTCTCACCATGGAGAAGTAGACATTGGCATGGGACTGGTTGAGGAGCTGGGGAGGGGATATAGAAGGGGGGAGAACACATGGGGGCATGGATGTGAATTTGGAGGGGGGTGAAACTGAAGACCCTCAACAACCTCCAGTGCACAGATTTGGCCCTTTCCTTTCCACTCTGCTTGTCCCTGCTGCTCTGCTGTAGCCTTAATCTCTATGCTGGTGTGGTATTTCTGCAAAAGCACTGGAGAAGAAAATTGTGCTTGATTGAACAGGAAAAATAAGCCATACGATAGGATAATAAACCTCAGCACAAATGGCATAGACCCATACTTCTTACTCTGTAAAAGATCACAGTGCTAATAATATTGACGATAAGTAATATCTTCTTTATATCACTTCTAAAGGATGCTGGATATTTTCTAAACAAAAAGGAACTAGTCTGGCTTTACATGATATCTGTAAACAGCAGCCAAATGGGGAAGAACTATAAATGTCTTGTACTCCCTTAGTGGTTTATTGAGGGCTTTTTAAAAATGCACACACACTTTTTTTTTTAAGTGAAGATAGGTGTGTGTGGAGGGGGGAGGGCTAAAAGTTTTGGGGAAAGAAGGGAATTTTGAGGAGCCATTTGAAAAGCCAGTGAAGGACAGCGATGGCAGACTGGCCTGAGGAATGGATTCCATACACAAAGATGTGAAGATGAGTGGGAGAAGATGAGGAGGGGGTCATGAACTGAGGGGCAGTGCTGGTAGATCTGCACCAGGGGGGCAAACTAGAGCTAGGTTGTGCCTGTCTTTTTAGACGAGGACAAAGTGCTTAAACTAATATCTA
Source organism: Pelodiscus sinensis (assembly GCF_052426305.1). Taxonomy (NCBI): domain Eukaryota; kingdom Metazoa; phylum Chordata; order Testudines; family Trionychidae; genus Pelodiscus; species Pelodiscus sinensis. The sequence continues at coordinate 21,085,611 of NC_143066.1, forward strand.
CAGGGCTATGTCTATACTGCAAGGTTTTTGCGTAAAAATGGCCATTTTTGCACAAAAACCTGTGGCGCGTCCACACCTCAAATGTGCTTTTGCGCAAGTAAATCAGCAGTAAAACGGCAGAAGAGAGGGCTTTTGCCGGTGTCGGTAAACCTCCTTCTGTGAGGCATAATTCCCTTTTGCGCTACAGCTCTTGTGCAAAAAGGCAAGTGTAGATGCTCTAGAGGAAAAAGTACAGGTGGTGCTGAATGGCCATCAGAGCTTTCTTGCGCAAGAGTGTCCATGCAGTGTGGGCGCTGTCTTGCACATAAGCACATCACTTTGAGGTATGGACATTGTAAAGGGTCCAGTCCAACGTCTTTGCTGGTTATTCCTTTTATTGTGCTTTCCCCGTCACCATTCTCACCCATTTCTACATACAGGACACCGTCCACACCCTTGCAGTTAACTGTCGCTTGTGTCAGTGTCACCCCGTGACAGATACTTGGTCACGGACAGTAGGGTAGGGGGATCTGGAACCACCCACTCTCCCGGGTCCCAGCCCAGGGCCCTAAGGCAGGGATGTTTTATCCCTGACCTAGAGGATGGGGGAGTTGCCCCTAAACACGTCCGCCTGCAGGCTACAAGACTCCGCCGTGGGCCACTTCCTACCTCTGTGTCCCAGCCAGATCCTGCCCTTTCCGAGAGCGCAAACTGCCTCTGGAAGCGAAAGGGGGAAATTGTGCTCTCCCTAGCGCATTCCTCACTTCACCTTCGCTGATCACCCCCTTCCCAGTCTCACTGGCACCCTTTTATGATGCCCCACCATGCCGACAGGTGACGTCATCTCCCGGCACCTACCTGGTTGATGCCTTCCCCCACTTCCGCGCCTGCACCAGTGTCCCCTTCGACCCCGTGCAATCTCCTGAGTGGGGCTGGCACACCCTCCCCAGCTGTCCCGCGGCAGCTGTCTACGCCAGGTTGCCCCTCCTCCAGGGACTCCCTGCGCCTCCAAACAGTGCGGGGTTGCTTCACCCCATCACAAACGTGCTCTTGCGTAAGAAGTTTTTGCACAAAAAATCTTGCACAAAAGGCTTCTTGCACAAGAAGCCTGCAGTGTAGACGTAGCCCTAGGGAAGTTCTGCCCAAGATGTGTGCACACAGTCCAATATCAAAAAGAAAAATCCCTGTAGTTCGGATTCTGCAAAGTGCTTAGCACTACAGTTTCCTTTGACTTGGAGGGCAGTCGAGAGTAAATGTGGTCAGCTCCTGTAGGATGAACGTTGGTACAGCGTAAACACAGGCTGTGTTTGGGAAAACCCTGTAAATGGAAACTAGCGATGGATGAACCTCAGACAGTTTGACTATGCATCCACAAGTTTTCTGGAACTTTGGCTTCAACTGTGGTGGAAAATCCACAAGAGCAGCCCTTTTACAGAACGACACTTCTTCTGCAAGTCCCTGCCTAAAAAGGCAGAGAGACTGAGGTCCATGCAAATGAAGAATGAGAGGAAAACATATCACCAGAATATTTCTGTACCTCATACATATTTAGTTCCTGGTCAGGTTGGGTCATTATAACCGTAGAAGAATAGTCCTCATAGAAAATAGCTTACATACTGGTCTGCACAAGGTAGACAGGCCAATGTATTGTCATAAAGGGCTAATTTCCCCACCTATGATTTTCAGATAAATGCTGCTTTCCCCTCCTTAACATCTCCCTTGATGCCCCAGGAAGTCAATTAAAAGACCCTCTGTCTTGCTTTAAATATGTGTTGGATTGGGCCTGGATTCTTTTTTCTAAGGAAATCCTGAATGAGTCTGGTTCTAGTATATAAAACAAATTAGCCTCCATTTATTTATTTTGCATGTGCATAATCGTCTAGCCAAGACTTTGCATCTACAGTGGCATGATATACTTCTTCTAGATCACTGTTGACCCTAGTAGTCAATGTGCATCATTTGGCTAATGGGAGCTGGGAAAGCAGCGCAGATTGGGACACCCACAGCTCCCATTGGCTGGGAGTGTCTAAGGGGAGCTGCAAGTGCTCGTACCTGTAGAGATGCAGATAAATACAGCAGTAGTGGCCCACCAGGGGCAAAGCAGGTCCAGCCTCCATGCCAGTATTTGCCCGCTGCTGCTCTTGTATCTTTGTTCATAGGTGAGATATTTAGGAAGCTTATTTCCCCCCTCTGTAGAGATCTTTTTCGAATGTGCTAAATCAATAAGGTGTTTGTTTTTGTTTTTGTTAATAATCTCCCTCCCTGTGCTCTTGAATGCTCTCTTGTTAAGGATACCCTCATGTTAGGGTGACCAAAACATCTCAGCTAGCAATCTCTTTCAAAGTAAATAATACTCTAATGACAGTAATTTCACAGTTATGAAATTCCCGTGTATGTCTTCCTTTTAATAGGGTTCAAGATTTCATAGAAAATCTCAGTCTCCCATGGCAACCAATGAAAATATGGGTCATGGTTGTATATAGTACGTGTATCATGCTTCTTGTTTTGGACAGCATATCCATTTCTACTTTGTTTTTTGTAATGTATTGCCATGAATGTGATGTTGGAGTAAACTTATTTGGATTGTGATAGTGTGATTTTGTGGAAAGGGAAGAATAGATAGAGGAACAGCACTGTATTTTTAAATTATTTCCAATACCAGTGATCTGTAATTTGACAAGAAAGAACTTGATAATGAAATTCTATAGGCAACGAAAAATGCAAGCAGTGGGAAAACAAAAGTGAAGGTCTGTGGGCATCAAGACCAGTTGGGCAAGAAGAGAACAAGATACAGAATCTTGACAAGTTATCAAGTAATTCTTCAAAGCAGCAAGATGCTGTTTTAATTGAGGAAACACATAACTATTCCAATCGCCCTTGAATGTCAAAAGATTGCTAAATATGCATTAAAGAAGTAACTGAGTCACATGATCCAAAAGTAGGGACTCCAATCAGAATCAAACTGGATCTACAGCCAGGAATGGAATGAGAATGCAAAAGTTTTATGAGGAAGGCTGGAGCCAGTGACCATGTGAACAGTAAGAATGTCTTGTAGAATGTAATAGAATGGTATTAGATTTCAAGGAAGCAAATAGTGAATGAGGTGTAATTAGGTGAAGTATTAAAAGCTAGCTAGGTGGAAGAAGGCTGGGGAATGCTAAAGAACCATAAATGTGTCGCAGACCGCACTATCTCTGAAAAATGAAGAATGTAAAGAACAAAATGTGGTCATCGTGAAATCAAAGGGAACTAGTTAAAGATCAGAGGGGTTTATGCATGGCTCTTCTGATTCTCTGCCAGTGGGGAATTTCACCCCTAAGGGTATGTCTACACTACCACCCTAGTTCGAACTAGGGTGGTTAATGTAGTCATACGAACATGCAAATGAAGCCCGGGATTTGAATTTCCCAGGCTTCATTTGCATGTTGCCGGGTGCCGCCATTTTTAAATGTCCACTAGTGCGGACTCCGTGCCCACGGCTACACGCGGCACGAACTAGATAGTTCAGATTAGGCTTCCTATTCCGAACTATCTGTACACCTCGTTCCACGTTCCACGGAGGCGTACAGATAGTTCGGAATAGGAAGCCTAATCTGAACTATCTAGTTCATGCCGCGTGTAGCCGCGGGCACGGAGTCCGCACTAGTGGACATTTAAAAATGGCGGCGCCCGGTAACATGCAAATGAAGCCCAGAAAATTCAAATCCCGGGCTTCATTTGCAAGTTCGTATGACTACATTAACCACCCTAGTTCGAACTAGGGTGGTAGTGTAGACATACCCTAAGATTCTAAATTGGAAGGATTTTGTAAATTGTTGAGGGACCTGTGGGGAGAAGGAAGAGAAACAGGGTCAGAAAGTAAGTAAATTAGATTCAGGTTGGGGAATGTTTGAGAAGGATAGTTCTCAATGAAATATAATTTATTCAACTAATTTAGCCCCTGCTGCTCACTCATTATACATAAATGGATTGTGTTTTCCATGAAATTGTGTTGTTTCAGTGCATTTTTCCAGATTCTCCCGGGGAAGATGCTAAGCTGAATGTTCCAAAGTATAAGCTGTGTTCATTTGTCTTAATTGGTTAGTTAAGTTGCATGGAATTGTTTCAGTTTGTGACCTGGATGAGGGCATGAGCAACCCCAGAGCCTGATCACCAGGCCTTCTGTTGCACATCTGCTTCTCTTATTGACTCTCACCACATTTGTGTGTACACTGCCAGCAGCAGGATTGAACTGCCAGAGCAAACAGAGTGCATGCGCATTTAAAATTTATCTTCTGAAAATAACCTCCCAAGAGACTTTTAAATGTTGCTGTCTCTGAGCTTTACCACTAAAACTCAACCATTCAGATATCCGAGGAAAGTGTGTGTATATGTGTGTAGGACTTAAGATGCACATAAATAGTCAAGCTAAATCTATCGGCATGATTAATTTGGTCTTAGCTTTGCATCTCGCTGCAGTGTTGCCAACCAGCTATTCACATAAAGGATCATTTCCAGAGAATCCTTATCAAATGCATTTAGAAGTCCCCATTGTAATGCCAGCTCTTGGTGGGATATTTCTTCCTTAATATGATAAATGCCAGTCATATCAGTTAACAAGATCCTGGAGTTTTTAGAGCCTGGCTGGCTTGCAGCAATCTGACAACAGCCTTTATGTTGTATTTTAGGATCTCTTCCTATACTGTTTGAATTGCTTTAGAATAAATCCATACCAGACTTTCAGGGAAGTGCACAAACTCCTATTTCCATCTGCAAAAGAGGTAGAAACACAGAGTCCTTAACTCTTTTGTGGCTATCCACTGGACTTAGGGGAACACGCTTTGAAAACTAGCTTTTCCTCTTGCCCCAACCCCAAAACAGATTTTTTCCAGAGGAGAGGGAAGAGACTTCTATCCTGTACCATGTTCTACAGTCCACTTGTGCAATCCTGCATCTCCCCCTCCGTTAACTCTAGTGGAAGGGACCATGTAAAATAAGCCAATAGTTTTCAACATTTTCCATCCCAGGATCTCCTCTTCCATCTCCCTAGGAACCAGAGATGAACAGTGCTTGCTGATGGGGCAAGGGGATGGGGAGGGAGCAGAGTGAGGACAGCTGCTGCATGCTCAGTCCAAACCAAACAGCAAACCAGGGGGAAGACCTCACATGACCCCCTCATGTGTTGCCTCTGCCATAAGCTAACCACAACTCCCCTCCCCTTTAGCCATTTGGAAAGAGCAGGATGACTCACTTGTTTGTAACCCCCATGTTGAGAGCTCATGATACATGCCATAGAGAACAAGATTTAGCCATTTAGTAAATTAAAACAGCAATTATTTGTTGCTTTCTAAACTGCTCTGACCCTTTGACCATTCATGATTTAGGTTATTTCTTCCATGAATGAATAATCAAAAATAACATTCAGGCAAATATTTGTTCAGGTGTTTAAATTAAGGAGGAAATACTCCTTTAAACGAATAGCTCATAGGCAAGAGCATAGTGAGACACAAAGACCAAATTAATCATACCAGTAGACTGAGCTTAGAGTGCTAAATATTTATGTTCATCTTTAATATATGTAACTCACTGTGTGACAGTCACCTGAATATAAATATCAGAGCCTGTCCCAGCATTGCTCACCATGTGTAAATTGTCATAGGCCTTTATTGCTAATCATTCAGAATTTTCCAACCTTATCACTTAACGAGTGAGTAAAAATGAATTTTGTTCTCTGATAAAGAGCAAATCTCTGTATTACTTGAAGAGTAACAGACGCAGCAGGGAAGTAATGGAGACAATTGGTCAGCTAGGAGTTCGTGAATACCCAGAGACCACCATAAGATGCTTTATAATGGTTTAAGGAATACTTTCAAAAACACCTTTGTAATGTAGCAGCATCATTCTCATTGTCAATGGGCACAATGGAATTTGTGCTCTAAACACTTTAGTCACTTTTGAAAATCCTCTCCCCAGTCAATAAGAACATTATTTCAATATTTGCAGTGTTGTTTAAGTATAGCAAAATAGGAGCTTTTTCCAGCGTTGCTCAGTTGCTTAACTAAGTTTTGTTTTTTGGAAAATGAAATGAAAATGTCTATGCTTCATTTGAATCACTGCTCTGGGGTAGGGCTAGGGATGAAGGGTTCAGTCTGCAGGCTGCCCTGGGGAAAGAGGACTACCACAGCCCTCTCTCACCACAGCAGCTTGGTGCCAGGTGAGAAGCACCTCTCCATGGCTGCTGCAACTCCAGCAGGCATGGCCGGAGGAGGGGAGCATTCCCCCTGGATGAGGCAGGTCCAGGTTCGTCTGCCCCCTGCACTCCCCAGCCGGAGTGAGGAATGCAGCACACTGTGCACTTTCCCCTCACTCCCTGATGAAGGGGAATAGCCAGCAATATTCCCATATGAATCGGGGGAGGACGGGTCCCTTTGGCACTTCAGGGTGGGCAACTCAGGGATGGAGTAGTGGATGATTGCCCTAGCTGGTGTAAATCACAATGCCATGGAAGTCTATGTATACCAGTTCATGATTTAACCCTGTTACATACACACACATATGATTAACAGATGCCATGGATTTCTTGTTACAGAGTAATATAGAGTGGCTGCCATTTTGGAGCCCTAGCTGAAGGACTGATATATAAAGAGCATGGCTATGTCTACATTGGCACGTTCTCTCACAAAAACTCTTTTGCGGAAGAGTTCTGGTGCAAAAACTCTTCCAGAAGAGAGCGTCTACACTGGCATATGCTTTTGCGCAAGAGATGTGCTTTTGTGCAAGAGCATCCTTGGCAGTGTAGACGCTCTTTTGTGCAAGAAAGCTCTGATGGCCTTTTTAACCATAGGGGTTTCTTGCACAAAAAATTCATGTTGCCTGTCTACACTGGCCTCTTGCACAAGAACAGTTGTGCAAGAGGGCTTATTCCTGAGTGGGAGCATCATAGTTCTTGCGCAAGAAGCCCTGATTTTATACAGTAGAACGTCAGTTTACTTACGCAAGAACACACAGCCAGTGTAGACAGGCAGCAAGTTCTTGCGCAAGAGCGGCCGCTTTGACGCAAGATCGCGCCAGTGTAGACACAGCCTATGAGTAAAACTAAGATAGTGTAGCGAGGAACAGCATAACCAAGCTTCCCCCATGTATCAGCCCTCAATTGTTCTTCTCTTTCTCCTTTTCCATACTATAACATCTTGTCCAGTTAGTAAATGTGGTGGTTCTCACATGTCCTCTTAGTAGCAGTTCAAAGGGTGGAGCCTTGATAGAAGAACCACCACCAGACAGAAAACAATAAGCAAACCAACTTACTTCAGCAAAAGAGTGAAGAATGGGGATGAATGGAAGCTAGTTGAATTGTGGGGACAGAGAGCAGAAGTCACAAACGAAGAATCCAGTCAAAAGCATTATGCACAGAACAGCTGAGCGCTCTCAGCATTAACTTCCCTCTTCAGCTCAGTCCAAGCGTGTCCTGTTCCCCTCCCCTTTACTTCTTTGTTCTCACCTGCATCGTGTGGCTGGTGGGTACAGAACACAAGGGCTTCATCTACACTGGTGCGTTCTCACACACAAAATCTTTTGCAGAAGAGTTCTTCTGCAAAAACTCTTCCAGAAGAGAGCGTCTACACTGGCATGTGCTTTTGCACAAGAGATGTGGTTTTGCGCAAGAGCATCCATGCCAGTGTAGACATTCTCTTGCACAAGAAAGCTCTGATGGCCATTTTAACCATAGGGCTTTCTTGAGCAAGAAATTTATGTTGCCTGTCCACTGGCCTCTTCTGGAAGAGCTCTTGCGCAAGAGGGCTTATTCCTGAGAGGGAGCATCAGAGTTCTGGTGCAAGAAGCCCTGATTTTATGCATTAGAAAGTCAGTGTACTTGCACAAGAACACACGGCCAGTGTAGACAGGCAGCAAGTTTTTGCACAAGAGCGGCCGCTTTTGCACGAGATCGCGCCAGTGTAGACACAGCCAAGGTGTGAGGACAGAACTGAGGGAGGGCAGAGGGTCAGGCAGATGAGGTCTTGGTTTTATTTCTGGAGAAATTGATAACATCCTCCCCCTTTTTTTCTGACCACTTTACGCACAACTCAGTGCTTCTTTCTGCAAGTGACCGAACACTCTGACCCTGATGCATGTGCTTAAGTGAAGTACTTAAAACTAGATATGTGGGTAAGTGCTATATTGGATTGGGGTCAGAACACATAGCATGCTGCAGGAGTAAGCCCCTTTCCAGCACTACAGCTACACAGACAAGAACAGGATACCAAAAGGGAAGGGTTTCCTCCATTTCTTGGTGAATTGTTTCTCTATAGAAAGTTCGTATATTTTATATGGACCCAAATCAGTGCTCCATGTCAGGCAGCAGGGCTGATAGCCACCATGGGCCCTGGGACAAGACATGGGGAAGAGGGGCAGCCAGGGACAACTAGCCCTCCACTCCACTCAGACCTCAGTGCATCCCCTCAACCTCCAGATGGGCAGAGCCATGCTCCAGTGGAGATTCTAAGAGGCCTGGATGCTGCCAATGCTACTGAAGCTGTGTTGATAGCTGGGCATCCCAGGCCCCTTGAAATTGCCAGGTCCTAGGTCAATTGTCCTCTTTGCTTCCCCATCAGTGGGCTTGGCTGGAGGCAATGTAAGTTGCTAGATCAATTCCTGTTTGGGAAGTACTAGAGTGTTTGTTTGAAATCCAAACCTAGATCCACAGCCACATTTTACAACTGGAACCTCCTTTTACAGTGAGTTGAAACTGAACCTAAACCCAAACAGCCACAGACATTTGACATCTGTGTCCAGAATTGTGTTTTACTACTAGTGCCCGTCTGTTATACTGGGGGTGCTGAAACTTGTGCATAGAAGCCAACACTAAGAGAGACTCAACTCCAAATCCATTTGTCCTACGAAGCTTGGACATCCCATACAATGAGCTGAGTATAGAGTATGAGCATGAAAAATTGAGGGAGAATGATGCATTTATTTTTTTAAAAATGGAGCTGGGGGACGCTTGTAAAACACCGGTCCCAAATTATTCTTACTGTGTTTTACTGCAGAGTAGACATACCTGAAGCCTGAGTAGCAATGCAGGTGTAACTGGATGCCCAACCAGCCCCCACACCCCACCCCACCGGGGCCTGCTTGATCTCCAAATAAGGCTTGGAAGGCTTTACTGCAGTGCAATACCCCATGTCCTTTATTCCTTTTGCAGTTTCCCTACTATCGGTGCCCAGCTACATACAAATTTTACAGGTTTCTTTCTCCATTCCCAAGTAGAATCAGTCACCAGTAAGGAGACTTCCAACTCCCTTCTTGACCAGCTTTGCCCTCCTTGTCTTCTGGCTCCCTTTCAGCCTTTGTAGCCTCTGGCTCCTCAGGCTGGCAGGTGTTGCTAATCAGCAAGCAAGCATTAAGCATTTCCAGCAGCCCCAATATCTTTCTCTTGATTGGAGCTGAGGATTTGGGCTAATTACGAGCTCTTGCACCAGCCCCCTGCCACAGCAGGGCTCTTGCATTGTCTCTAATCTCAAGTGTTGTTAATTTTCAGAGTAATTACAGGCAGGGAAGCTGACAGCCACTCTGGGCCTCTGGATAAGATGTGGGGAAGGGCAGGTCCATGCTCTCAGAAGGGGTAGAGCCTGAGTAGCCAGTCCTCAGTACTGCCTGCAGTGTGCTACACTGCCCCTCCAATCCTTAGAGCTGTCCAGAGCACATCGGGTGATGTTCTGGCCTGAGGATCCAGGCATTTCCACTGTTGTAACTTTTGAATTGCCAGGCCCTGGGGAAGTTGTGCCCTTTGGTCTCCCATCAGTGGTCTTGTTTAGAAGTGAGTCATTCTTGCAAATGAGTCCTCTTAATTCTAGTTAGGATAGAAGGGTGGAAGAGGGGGCAGCTGTATGGGGCAGAAGACATTAGGGAGCTAAACCAGAGGAGGAGGAGGAGAACACTATTAACAGCTTTCCAGGGAAAGGAATTTAGGCTGAGGTTTTCCTTGTGTTTATTTTGAGTAACCAGTAAAGCTGAACCCCAAGAAGAGTTTGGACACCCAGGACCAGGTTGTGACCATGGCTGTGGACCCATATAGGAGAGGAGGGGGATATTTGGGTGCCCCCTTACATCTTTGGGCCAGTTTCTCACATCGTGGAACACAATGTGGGGGAGAAAATTAGGATCCATGGGGCTGCTGCTTACCCTCCTTTGCTGGCCAGGAAGTGGGATCAAGAAGCAGGTAGAGCCAATGTGCCAGCCAGCAGAGCTGAGCTAGTGTGACAAGGGAAGTAATTATAGATGGATCATCCAGATAATGATCTCCCCCGCCCTCCTTTACCCACCTCCCTTCTCTGAGTTGAAAAGAGACACAGAAACCAGATTATGACTCTCAGTTTGTCTCTGGCCTGGTCCTGCAGTCATGCCTATGTACTGCCCCTTCTCAGGGGCAACAGGCTCCGAAATCCAGGAGCTGGGCAGATGGTTGAAGATGAGGTAAGGAATCAGCCCCTTCACCTAAGGCAAAGTAGTTCATACTGTAAGCACAATCAGGTGCACTGCCGGCTGGCACTATAACATGTGTGGCAATCCTAGGAGCAAGTCGAGCATTACTTTGTAATGCTTTAAGGAGTCTGAAACTGATCGTTTTGCTTTGTTTCATTAGCTCTGCCGTAATGTAGCAGAGCTAATGCAGTCATATCCCAGTGAAGGTACCAAGCAGCTTTAGCTGCTTATCTGCCCTAGAAGGAACCACTTTCACTTTTGTGATGAAAATTAAATGTGGAAATAATTCCCCTTTCCTTTTCTGGAATATTACTGTGCTATTAAATAGGCTTAAGGCCATTAAAAAGTAATGACATGAAGTTGCATGCATCATTATTTTAAAGAGATTGAATGAAATATACTGTCTATCTGTTCCACTCCTAGTCTAATCCCCAGTTTATTAGAGATTTGTAAGGCCATGCTGCACATATATTTTAATAACAAAGTTGTATCTAAATAAGGGGATTTTAGTATCTACACTATGAACAAAGCAAGCATAAAAAGAGCATGAAGATTCTGTTTTCCAGATCCATTAAATTGTTTCTTCTATTAGATAATGTGTACTTAAACCTAGAGAAATTAAATACAAAACTGGGGGGAACCAACTTCCTGTTCCCAATCATGTCTTCAGCAGCAGGATGCCCACAAAAAGCCTTCTCCTACAATATTCTCTCTGGTGCTCCATAGGGTGCTTATGTAGCTCCCAAATCCCAGGCAAGTGCCTAAACCATGAGACCATCATTCTTCTCTGAAACAGTCACTCAGCTGTACCTGGAGACTCAAGCTGAGCCACTGCTCTTGTTCGAAAAATGTTGATGGCAAAATGTTGATGATTAGTGCGCAGTAGCTGGCAACATGAAACTGTGAACCTCCACTCTTGTATTGAACTGCACTGTACTCATCACTGAGGTATTTCACCTCAGTGAGGGAGTGTTATATGTTGATATAAAATACACTGAAAATTTTCTTATTCCATAGGGTATAAGTGAGAAGTGAATTAGACTCAAGATCTTTACGAGCACATTCAGACCTTGGGATGGCAACTTCTCCCCTAGATGACTACTTTAGGTTACTTTATTGAAGGAGTTACTGTCTTCTGGCACAGAACAAGGAACATAATTAAAGAAAACTATGCATCTCTTGCATCTCACCTGGCTTCCTGCTAAAGTTTGAGTGCAGTAGACATGGTCTCTCAGTAGAATATACATGGTGGTGTAAACCACACACTTGCCTATGTCTAAACTATAAGCCTCTTTCAAAGGGCCACTTTTTTGAAAAAAACCCTGTAGTCTACACACACCCCTAGGCTATGTCTACACTGCCGGGTTCTTGCGCCAAAAATAAGCAAATGAGGCTAAGTGTGGAATATTGCTGAGCCTCATTTGCATATCTACTGAGCCACCATTTTGTAGAAGAGGCTCTTGTGCCAGAAGGAGCATCTACACTGCCCCTTCTTACGCAAGAAAAACCCTCTTGCGCAATGCCGCTACACTGATTATTTTCAAGAATAACGGCATTGTGCAAGAGGGTTATTCTTGCACAAGAAGGGGCAGTGTAGACAGCTCCTTCTGGTGCAAGAGCCTCTTCCGCAAAAATGGCAGCTCATTAGGTATGCAAAGAGGCTTGGCAATATTCCATGCTTAGCCTCATTTGCATATTTCTGGCGCAAGAACCCGCCAGTGTAGACATAGCCCTAGTGTGGTTCACGGACTAATACAGTGGCACCTAGACCACAGCAACAGATAAGGTGAAGAGACCTTTATAGCATGTGCTAGGTGCCAGTTGGCTTTTAGCTTAGAGGGTAGAAGCTCCTCAAGTAAGCTCTAGAGGTCCCTGGTTCAAATCCACCTGGTAGCAGTTACAGTGGCATGTGAGGTCCATTAACTGCTCCTACTGCAAATTTCCTTATACCCCTCAAAATAATGCCTCTGTTTTTGTGTTCTCTTCTTAAAACACCCTAGAGAGGCCTGATTTTCATAAAGCACTGAGTCCCACCTCCTGAAAATCAGGCTTTTTAAAGTTTCTCAGCTTGGACATGCAAAAATCACTGTGAAGCCTTTATCTTTTTGTTTGTTGGTTGATTTCACTGGTCAACTGCTTAGCAGTGGAGCTTTTTTTGGGGGGAGGAGTGGGGGTCCAAGTGAATCCACCAATGCAGAGAAATACATGTGACAAGCTGAGCAAATTACTATGCACAAAAATGCCATGAAAGAATTCTTCAAAATATACATCAGCTGGACTGGCTGCAGTTTTAGAAGCTATCAAAAGGCTATCCATGCGCTGTGATTTACAATTATGAATGTGGAGCTTCAGGGTAATGATACCAAGTAAGATATGAAGTTATACCCAAAGGTAGTTTGAGACTTTTCATTGTTGGGGGAGTTTTGATTCCTGTGGGGTTCCTGTGTGTCAGATGAGGGATGAAGATTGTATCAGTGTGAAGTCCTCATATCTTCTCTCTGAATACTGTGTGGGTGGAAGGGAACAAAAATGAAGTGTGTGAGGAAAGTGCGAACTAAAAAGTCAAAGTACATATTCAGAATAAAATATTCATGCAGGGAGGAAATAGGCTCCATGTATAATAAAAAAGAGATTGTGCAAGATGGTGATATATCTTCACATTTACATCATCCATCAAATCTTGGGTATGAATCTTAAAATATATAATTAATGCTCATATCAATAATAGATTTCTTACTTTCAGCTAGAAAAATATGGCATTGCTTGTCTCTGTAGGATAGTTGTTCTGAGGCAAAAGCCTTCTGTTTGTCACCATGGTCTTATCACAAGAGGCAATAATTGGTTGAAATAGGATATAAATTGACAGGACAACTTCTGCTGTGGGGCTGTTGAAAGTATTGTATGTCTGTTGAAAGTATTTCATTTCTTTATAATCCCCAACTTTGCTGCTTAAAAATTAATGTGGAAAAAGTTCCAGGTGGCTGATTGGCTCGGGGCCCAGCAGCGGGAAGTAATTTTTTTGGTTTCTGGGTCACTGGTTCACATTAGCATGGTGATAGGTTGGATGGAATAAATTGGTGGGTTCATGCTCATTTACAATAGACAATGTCCATATTCTGAAAACTGTCCTCAAAGTAGACTCTCTAAATTGATGCCTTTGTAAGCTGTCTCAAGTAGCCAAAGCATCAAATAAGTAAGGAGAGAGAATGCCTCTCTCACGCCTCAGGAACAATTCCAACTGTGCACTAGCTTTCTGATTTACATTGGTGCAATGGAAAGCAGATCCCAGGTTTCTCTTGAAACACTGAGGAATCTTGCCCTGACGCCCTTGTAGATATTGATAATATTCCATTGCTTAGGGCAGGGATGGGCAATACTTTTTTGCCAGGGGCCACTTCAGAAATTTTTGAAGTGGCCCTGGGCCACACAGGAAGGGGCAGGGCATTGAGCGGAAGGAGTGGGGCCCAGATATTTCCCGGTTCTCCACCCTCCAGACAATGATTGGTCTGGGGGTGAGGGAGTGCCTTTGCCCCCACCCAATGATCCCCCAAGGTGCCCATGCCCCTGACATGGGAGGAGATGTCCCTCCTCCCCTGCCCCTAGGCCAATTAGGCCTGGAGGTGGGGGAGCGCATGAAGCCTCCTCCGCTCTCCCCGGCCCCCTCACCCCCTCCTGCCGCAAGCAGCGTGCGGCGCTTCAAAGCACCACATGCTCCTGGCAGGGTGAGAGGAGTCTTTGTGCGCTCCCCTGGCCATAGTTGGCCTGGGGGCGGGGGAGCAGCAGGACCTCCCATGGATCCAGCCCTCCCATGGAGGTCCTTTTGCCCACCCTGGCCTAGGACATGTGTGCACACACATATACAGAGGAGCTGCCAGCCTCGCTGAGTTCCTGAGCAAGATGGAGGTGGGGAGACTGGCTCTGTGCTCCCAGAAAGGGCAGGATTGGGGCAACCAGCCCTCAGTGCTACCTGGACTGTGGTGCGCTTCCCCCCAGCCCTCAGAACTGCTCACAGAATGCCTCTCGGTACTCCAGCAGTGATTTAAATGGCCCAGGATTCCACTCGCTGTAGCCGCTGCAGTAACAGCAGTGGTGGTCGGGAGCCCCACGCCCTTTTGAATCACTGGGCACCAGAGCAACTGCTCCCTTTGTTCCCCTCTGTAAGCCTGCCTGCACATATGTCATTACCACATCAGTTTTACCCTCATGTGGCTCCTTAGGATTCCACAGAATGACTCCTGTTTTGTAGCAGTTTCAATGGACAGAATATTGGGACCATTCCAGTTCATAACATAGACATCAAAAAAGGGGAATTCTGGGCCCTGGGGAATTCTAACTTCAGCATTGTTATGGGGCAATGCGTATGCTGCAGGTGCCATGGTTCAGATACAAAAAATCAAGGCATCAATACAATTTCAGATGGCTCCACTTTAGTTTAAAAGCATTTATAGGATATCTTTACAAGCATTAGGATTGCATTCAGAGCCCCACACGAGGGAAGGGGAGAAGAGTTCACTTTACCAGGACCCGCCAGCTGGTAAATTAATTATGTGGAATATGTATGAGAAGGAGCCAATGTTATAAGTTTATACCGGGCCCAAAAAATTATGCTTGGTCCTGGTTGTATTACTGTAACCTATCTGCTTTGAGAATTGAGATTGGATAGGATGGGAGTCCTGGAATGGATCAATATATTTTTAAGGTAAGAGACGCACCTACGTTGGTAAGAAAAGGGAAAGGCCAATCTCTACCTTCTTTTGATTTTACTCATTTTCATCTCTACCCCTTTAAATAGCAATACATCTGTAACACTCTTCTCTAAGGACTCTGCCACGTTTCTACTACTGCAGGTTGAATGCCGGCTTCTCCCTTACATTGCTCAATTGACACTCATGGCGACACCTCAGCCTGACAGTCAGTCACTTGCGCTTATGCTTGAAAGCTCCCAAATGTGTGATTGTTGCCTGATGTTTCCGGAAGCTCATCAGCACCACAGTTCACACATCAGTTGCCGCTGTTATTCTACCCTGTAAAATGTCCTCACCTAGTCTTGCCTCTTAGCCTATGTATTTCTCATTGAATGGTTGGTTGGGTTTTTCTTTTAAAAGATTCACAATATCACCATTTCTCTGGAAGAGCACTCACATGCGCGCGCGCGCGCACACACACACACACACACACACTCTATCTGCATACATTTAAGTCCAAGGAATCATATATTTTTCATAGTCTTGCTGAACTGATAACCTCTTTTTAAAAATATACCAGTGAACACCTACTGATATTGTTGGTTGTGGTGACTTTGTTTGGATACTCATCCTTCTGAGTGTGACCCTGCACTTCAGCATTGTTATGGGGCAATGCGTATGCTGCAGGTGCCATGGTTCAGATGGGAGAAAAAATCCAGGGTCTGACTGCTTAACAACTCTGTTCTACTTTTCATGAGAGGGGGATCTGTGGATAATATAACATTGAGTTAATATTCATTTGAATTTATACATGAACTAGATTTACCTGGCATTGCTCAGGTCCTCCAGAGCAGGGTGTCAAGCTATGGGGGGTGCAGGCATCAGGGCAGGGGCTTGAGGATATGAGGGGCTCAGGGAAGAAGGCTACAAGTGTGGAGAGGGTACAGGAGTCAGGGTTAGGGGTGAGGAGGGGCTCAGGACAAGGGGTAAGGATGTGGGGGAGCGCAGGAGTCAGGGACGGGGGCGAGAAGGGGCTCAGGAGAGGGGTTGGGAGTGCAAGAGTCAGAGCAGGGGTAGAGGCTTGGGGCAGGAAGTTGGGAAGTGTGGGGGGCTCAGAAATGGGGGGAGGCTTCGGATGGGGGGGTGGCTTGCATTTGCTCCCCTAGGCTGGTGCACTTGCTGGCCCCCCTGTGATAATTCTGAGATATAATTGGCCCCCTGTTTGCTGCCCCCATGGTCATTTATGAGTACAACTGTCCCAGCTATCACACTCCTCCCTTTCCGTTTGATGAGAAACAATCACACTGCATGCACATCCTATTGTTCTAGCACAACCAAACCCTCATCCTGCTTTAAATTATGGTAAGAGGAAGCTGCACACCAAATTTGGTGCTCCTAGCTTTTATTGTTTAGGAAGTATGCTTGCACAAATGGACCTAGGCAACATCGGGTAAGTCTTCTAGTAATGAATACCTGAGGAATCTCATTCTGATCATGTACATTGTTTGAACAGGGTTAAAAAGATACAAATCTCACTAAATACATTCCAGTGGAATTACATGATCAATTTGAATATAAATACTGTTACTCTGAACAAATTTTAAACCATACAATTAATTTGAACCAGCTAAATTTCCCTAGTAGTTTAATGTTTATAGTGTAGTTCTGGTGAACTTTGTTAAATAGTTGCAATGTTTGATCCCATGGTGGTTGAAGTAATCTTTGCATATAACTTGTAAATCAGTTTGTTTGTAAAGTGTTTTGCAATCATTTAGGAAAGCAGTCATCCAAATGTAAAATAAGTATGATTACATCCAAAGGCAATTTCCCTCCCAGGAACAAGAATTGGTCCCAAACAACACCATTTATTTGCTGCTTCCTGCTTTGGTGGTTTTTACAGTACAGATTTGTGAAAGGAAAGTGACTATTCTATAGCATGTCAGCTTTATGGAGTGAGAGGGTGGTGAAGATGGGGTGAAAGACAAACAGATTAGTGGGATCAACTGGCAGACTTAGCAGACTCCCTTACAATTCAAATGCCTTTATTGACAAGAACCGATTCCATTCTTCTTGGAAGGTGGCTGGGAATGTGTCAGAGGAGTTTTGCTTTAGATGTGTTTACTGACTGACCCCTGCAGCTACTTCTGGAAATACAGGTCTGTCATTCTAAACAAGTCTTGTCTAACCATGGCAGCTTCCCTTACAGCTGAATTCCCATTGATAACATAAACCAGATGGTTTAGGAATGCTACATCTCCCAGCCCCTACTGAAGTGGATTATCCCTAGCTTTTTGTGTTTCTTTTCTAGTATTTAAACAACTGCTCATTACTGAAAATAATTATTTGCATATGTGTTATGTACACCCCCCCTTTCATTTAAGGCTCTCAAAGGACTTTCTCAAACAATAAGCATCATAGCAACATCTGAAATAGGTAAATATTATTTCCATTTTGAAGAAGAGTAAACAAGGTAGATCAGAGTGGGCAGTAATTTTTGATTGGGGGGCCATTCCAAGATTTTGGAAAGTGGTCAAGGGCCGCACTCTTCCATGATATTAATGGAGGAGGTGCAGGGTCTGAGATGGAGGCTGGGTGCAGAAGGGAGCTAGTGGTAAGGGAGTGTGGGATCTAAGAGGTAATTTGAGTGCAGGAGGGGGTTGTGACTGGGGGTAGGGGACTGAGGTGAAAGAGAGGGTACAGGGGTTTGGATTGTGACCTAGGGTAGGAGGGGGTTGTGACATGGGGCAAGAGATTAGGGTGCCAGATCAGGGAGGGGGTGTTGCATACTAGGAACTACATGAAAACTTAGGCTATGTCTGCTCTTGGAGTTGGTGGGGGGGGGGAGGGGTCGATTCACAGAGTGCATATATGGACACACAGTAACTCTCACTGAACTGGTACATTAAAAATAGTAGTGTAGCCATGGTAGCACAGTTCGCAATGGTTGCAGCATAGGCTAGATGCCCCAAGTATATCCCCATGGGATCCAGTCAGGTTTATTTTTTCATGTTGCCACTGCTCATGGTACTACTCTTACGTCACTGTTCTTAGAATGCTAGTTCAATGAGAGCTAGCAAAAGTATGTCTATCCATGTTGGGAATCTCACACTTTGCTTCAAGTGTAGATGTTGCCACAGGGAGAGACTGCCTATGCCCAGAGATCTTGTGAATCAAAGGCTACGTCTAGACTGCAAGCCTCTTTCGAAAGAAGTTTTTTCAAAAGATACATTCGAAAAAGCCTCTTTCAAAAAAGAGCGTCTAGACTACAATCAGTACTTTTGAAAGAGTGAGCCGCTTTTTTGAAAGAGAGCACCCAGGCAGTCTGGATTCTCTCTTTTGAAAAAGCACAGTTTGTATTATGTAACACCTTTTTTCAAAAGAGCACTTTCAAAAAAAGGCATTATTCCTCGTAAAACGAGGTTTTCCATGGTTGAAAAAACTGCCGCATTCTTTCAATTTACTTTCGAAAGAACATGGCAGCAGTCTAGACGCAGGGGAAGTTTCTTTTTAAAAAAAGGCCACTTTAAAAAAAAAAAAAAAAAACCCTAACAACTGGTAGTCTAGACACACCCTAAATAGAGTAGATAGGAGCCAAGCTGCAGAAAATACATTCTAAGAATGAGTAACCCTTCTAAAAGCCAAAATACATACCAGAGCATCAGATATCCCCGCTTTACTCATTATTAGTCTTTCACAGTTGACTCATCATGCCAAGCAAACACTTTAATAAACTTCATCATTTGAATACACAGCAATAATAATAACTTGTGTAACAGGGAGATGTACATAGGTAGTTGTTACCAATTGGCTGGTAGTTTCCATAGGAGTTGGAGTATTAACCATGCTAGTGCCAGGTGCTATTTTGGGGCATTTATGGTCTACAAAATCTACTGAAATTACCCCTGTGGTTACCAATGGACATATTCATCCTTACAATATTGTGCATTGTCGTCATTCCAGAAGAGACAGCATTTTTTGTGCTGGGTGAGTGATCATGATGGAGATTGTTTATACAACGTCTGTAAAGTCTCAGAGGGGTACCCATGTAGTCTATAGCTGGAAAAAAACCCATGAGAAGTCCCGTGGCACCTTAAAACTCCTTGTTTATATAGTGTCTGTAAAGTTCTTTGGAATCCTTCTGAATAAAAGGAACTCTGCACATAAGTTATTACAAGAAAATAAATTAAAGTAGAGAAAACAAATACACATTTGTCCCAATTAAAAGGCACATAAAGCAGAGTTTGGGGATCATTTCTTGTCAAGTTATTTCTAATGCTATATTCTCATTATTATTGATATGTATTACAATAGCATTTACATGACCCATTTATGATCCAACCCACACTGTGCTCAGGAAGACTGTCCATGAGAAATTTCTTCCTGTTAATAGTTCCTTCCCTTCTTTAGCAAGTCCTACAGAACTTAATAGAAAGGAAACCAACAGGAAATATGAGTTCTAAGTCACCTTTGCATAACTCCTTTACACTGTGCTGTGCATAGCCATGGGTAGACTCCAGCAGGTACATGAATGTAAAATCAGTGTAAATGAAAGTAGACTTGGGTTCTGATCTGTAACACACTGAATAGTGTATACAGATTCTGATCCACCTAGTGACGGTGGGAAAAAGAAGGCAAGGGTTTGTCTACACTACCACCCTAGTTCGAACTAGGGTGGTAATGTAGGCAACTGGAGTTGCAAATGAAGCCCGGGATTTGAATTTCCCGGGCTTCATTTGCATATTGCCGGGCACCGCCATTTTTAAATGTCCACTAGTGCGGACTCCGTGCCCTGCGGCACGGGCTAGGTAGTTCGGATTAGGCTTCCTATTCCGAACTACCGTTACTCCTCGTTCCTCCTAGGAAGCCTAATCTGAACTACCTAGTCCATGCCACGTGTAGCCGCGGGGCACGGAGTCTGCACTAGCGGACATTTAAAAATGGCGGAGCCCGGCAATATGGAAATGAAGCCCAGGAAATTCAAATCCCGGGCTTCATTTGCAACTCCGGTTGCCTACATTACCACCTTAGTTCGAACTAGGGTGGTAGTGTAGACAAACCCTAAGGGAAGAATGGTAACTACTACCATTTAAGGACAGATTTTTTTTTTTGAGGCAGGGTTGTTCTACCAAACAAAGTGTATTCCAGCCATAGCTACTGTCTCTGATGAAAAGAGGAGGAAAAATCAGAAGAAAATGAAAATCTTTGAAATAGATGAACATGACTGCAGCACTCAAAAGACGTTGAGAAGAGACATAATATCTTCCTGAATCCTTCCCAAGAGGAAGTATGGGAGTTGTTTTTGGAGAGGAGAGCTATTTTATTTTTCATTTTGAATGTTCTATCTTTCAGAAATAATCTTTGCAGTGAACAAATTGCTACAAGATCACCAGGCAGAGGATTAAAACATAAAAAAGTGTGAGAGATTTTAGAATAAGGTTGGTAGCAGGAGAAGTGCAGCATTTGCTTATACACCACAAGCCTGGTTCTTATTTACACAGAAGCCATTTACATTGTTTGGGCGGTGTAAAAGGACTTTAAAGGGGCATAAATTATATGCACTATAAGGCCTCCACTGAAAAGGAGCCCTCATATAATTTCTGTATGCTTCATCTCCTGAAGTGTCTCCTACTAAGGACCCACAGATCAGTAATGTTCCTTTCACTCCTCTAATTTTACATAAATTTGATAAACACTGTAACCTCCATTTATGATAATAGCATGTACTGGATGCATGTACTATTAATTGAAAATAAAACCCCACAAAACCTTGAGACTGGGTGAATCAAGCTGTAAACATGCATGTAGCCCTTATGCAAAACACTCAACAAACAGGCTTTTCAGCATTTTCCAAATTTTAACCAATTCGGGACCATCCTGATTATTAGAGGAATTCCTGTGCTGAGACTGCCCTGCCAGCAACTCCTAGATATTCAAATGTAGGGACTATCAGTGGAAACACACCAGGCAGTCTGTGCTGTTGTAGGGGTTTAGTGGCAGAGATGTGGCTTTTCCAGGGAACAGTCCAAATCAAGCTCAAGATCATGAATTGCACCTTGACACTGCTAGTATGTGCAGGTCTTGGGATATCGAAGTACTATGAGCCTCTAATTGGACTAGTCAGCATTCTCTATCCGTTTTGACTTCTAGGTCCTCTTTGAGGGTGATTTCATTAAGAGGGTTTAACAATAGTCATGAAGACATAAAGGAGTCTGGCAAGGTCCACACCAGAGGAAAAACCGGTGCAATTGTCATGCTCAGTTTTGGAGATATTACTCAGGGCTGCCAAGAAGTGCAATTATTGATCCAGCCTTATCTCTAAATTGCAGATCTCACTGACTAGAAGTAGGAAAATGCCATCAATCAAAGGAGTAGACATTCTGTTCAGGAAAGGCAGTTACTACTTTGTTGAACCAACCAGCAGCGCGTTGGTTTTGCCCATATTGAGTGTCAGTTGTGTTGCAGTTGTTGGCATCCCTGAATCTACAAGGGTACGTCTACACTACAGTGCTAATTCGAACTAACTTAGTTCGAATTAGTTAATGTCTACACTACATAGTTAGTTCGAACTAACTTTCATAGGCGCTACACTAGCGCTCTGTTAGTTCGAATTTAATTCGAACTAACGGAGCGCTTAGTTCTAACTAGGTAATCCTCATTCCACGAGGATTAAGCCTAGTTCGAACTAGCTAGTTCGAATTAAGGGGTGTGTAGACCCTTAATTCGAACTAGTGGGAGGCTAGCCCTCCCCAGGTTTCCCTGGTGGCCACTCTGGCCAACACCAGGGAAACTCTTCTGCCCCCCTCCCAGCCCCGGACCCCTTAAAGGGGCATGGGCTGGCTACGGTGCCCGTGCCAGGTGCAAGCCTGCCAGCACCCAGCCAGCAGACCCTGCACCTGGCACGGATTGAGCCACCCACCCGATGCCCCCCAGCTCTCCCCCTCTTCCCGGGACCAGGCTGGCAGCTCCTGGGAGCTTGCCCGGGATCGCAAGAGGCAGGCACCCGCCTGGGCTAGTGCGGACATCATGGACCTTGTCCACGATCTCTGCACTAGGCACAGGAAAGTGGCCGGCTTGGGCAGGATAGCTGCCAGCCTGGCCACCCAGGAGCAGGTGTGCAAGAGAATCAAGGGGGTCCACTGAGACCCCCGACCCTGAGCCCTGAGCTTACAATGGCCATCCTGGGTCAGACCAAAGGTCCATCTAGCCCAGTATCCTGTCTGCCGACAGCAGCCAACCCTAGGGTCATACCCTCATACTTTAGCTATATCTATAAAGTTTGATAGAATACTCTTTATCTTGCACTTTGCATCTCACTCAACTAATCCTCGGAAATGTGGTGTGGCTGTAGAGCTTTTTCTATTGCTTAGTTAAAGTGACTTGAATCAAGAGGGTTAAGAATTGACCACGAAGGATGGATTCAGTATACTAACCCCAGAGGTACTGTGGTGATTATTGCGAAGGCCCACCCAAATTCTGGTACCAAAATAGAAAAACAGGAAAGATAAAGGATGACTTTTGATATATTCCAAACCTGCCCTTCCCACAGCATCATCCCTCAGGTTTTATAATCTGTTTAAAAGGGAGGCTTTCCCAGTAAGTTGATAATGGCCTAGAAGTTTTGTTAAAAATTCCATTGTCTTTGCCCAATGTGCATATCTGTTTGGTTTAAGAGAAGGGTCTAGACTGTACTAAAGAAGAGCAAAGTCTGTCTATCTCAGAGATAGCATGTTTTCAGTCTTTGTGCTTAGAGGAAAAAGTGAGAGTGTTTGGCCAAATTCAGAGCCTTTGGGCACCTAAATCTGTGTATGAAAATGCTGGGTTATGAAGTATCCACTGTGCATGGGAGGTTTTAGTTATATGGCTGCTTTATATTATCATGTATTGAGCAAGCTCTGCGGACATTGAAATCTCCCTCTTTTCTGATATCCTTCAGGCACGTTGCTTAATATTTAGCACCTATAGAAGTGTGTTTGTTCCCAAGAAAACAGTATAAAAGAGGGGCTGTCAGCTTCAACGGCCCACCCAAACAAGGGATACGTGTGGAGACCTGGCTCTGCACTCCTCCTCCCCCGGAAGAGGCAGATCCAGAGGCAGCCAGTCCTCAACCCCTCCCCCTAGCTCTCAGAGCAGTATGGAGGGTGGCTATGTAAAGGGCCTAGCTCTGGCCATTGCCACAGTAATGGCAGGGAGTTCCGGAGCCTCCCTCCCACCATCCTGCCCTGTCAGTGGGCCTGGTCTAAATCCATGACTTTAAAATATTATTTCAAGGCAATCTTTAGTTTTTATTAGCACTTTCACTAATCCTTCCAGAGCAGCTAACCCAGTCTGCCCCCCTCATTACAGATGAGTGGAGTGGAGGGCATATCCTGATACCCCTGTGAAGAACTGTGAGGGACAGAGAAGGGCAGGGAGGGGAGATAAGTAGCAGAAGATAAAGAAAAGCACAGGAAAATGGGGCTTATAATGAGAGCAGAGCACAAAGAAGGAGAGGTAGGCAAAAGCAAATCTAAGAAGACCTCAAATAAAAGTCCAGCTGGGGAGACATTGAAAAAGAAAAGGCAAAAAATAGAGGAGAAACAGAAGTAAAGGGACAGACGGGAAGGAGAGGGCAGAGTGAGGAAGAGATGCGAATGAGAGGAGAGTATACAATAGAGAGGGGGAAAATGTAGTTATGGCAGAGATTGATTTCACTGTTCCTACCCCCACATTCAGGAACCTGCCTCCTCAAAAAGCTCACAAACATTGACTAGGGACCGCAGACAGCCTCTCTCGTTTCCTTCTGTAGGACCCCACTTCCCAAGGCCCAGAGTCAGCGGGGGCCTTATTGGTAGAGTATGGAGGAGGGCATAAGGAGCCTTCTCCATTTGAGTGGTCCAGGGGATGGGGCTGCATGACTTTCCCACTTTTCTTCCTCTCCCCTACTTCCGTCCCCCTTCCCCACATACCAGCCAATAGAAGTTGCTGGCCAGCCAGGGCGAGTAAAACACAAAAGGGTGTAGTGGCAGATGTGCTATCTCTGAGCACCCCAGAAACTCTGGCAGGAGAAGCGTTGTGCGTTACAAGGGACTGGGTCAAAATGGGACAATGCTGGTTCACCTGAGGCTCCAGGGATTCTCTCTCTTCAGCTCCTGTGAACTGAATCCATGTTAATTCTGCAATCTATCACAGGCTGATACCTGCACACCTGTGCAGTCCTGCCTTTATTAATAAAAAAAAAAGCTGTCTGCCTTCAAAAATACTTCAGGCGCCTGAAAGAAGCAAAACTGCTACTGCAAAATAAGAACTGCTGCTGAAGACTTGGGGCAGGAGTTGGGAGATGGTAACTGTCTCCTTGGCTTTGTGAGGCTCTTAGATCACAGCTATTTATTCACTGTATGACTCACTGCGAGGGGTAAGAGTGGCTGGTTCATGGCTTCATGAGCCAACCAAGACAGGGTAGGCTGTGTTCCCCACCATGCAGATAGGCATGTCTACATCTTTGAGCCTAATGGTGTGGTCGGGGAAAAAAGTTCTGGCGTTCAGCTTCTGGAACATGCTAGGAGTTTCTAGGAGTGCATCATGTGCCTTCCCCAACCACCCAACATAGATGTCAGTGAACTGGCCCCAGTGGTCCATGATGGCCTGCAGGACCATCAAAAAGTTTCTCTTCTGGTTGATGAAAAGAGATGCTCAGTGGTCAGTGATCAAGATGGGGATGTAGGTGCTGTCAATAGGCCTCCCACAGTTGGGGAAGCCCATGTCAGCAAATCTGGAGATGATGGTGTCCATATTGCTGAGGTGAATGACCCTACACAGCAGGATGGTGTTGAAGGCCCTCATCACGTGCAGCAGGAGACAATAAATAAATAAAATAAAGCCTTTTCCGAAAGATCCCTTATGCCTCTGTGAAATAAGGGATAAGGGATCTTTCGGAAAAGGCTTTATTTTCTGCAAGATCAGCATCTAGACTGGTGCTTTTCTCCGGCAAAGCTCCGTGCGGAAAAAAAGCGGCAGCCATTTTTATGCTAATGAAGCGGGGGAGATTTAAATCCCCGCTTCATTAGCAATTGCGATACGTCTAATTTACATCCCTTTTATGAAAAAGGGATGTAGGTCTAGACGTAGCCTGTGCTGATTAGGCCTCAACTGGAGTATTGTGTCCAGTTCTGGGCACCACATTTCAAGAAAGATGTGAAGAAATTGGAGAAGGTCCAGAGAAGAACAACAAGAATGATTAAAGGTCTAGAGAACATGACCTATGAAGGAAAACTGAAAGAATTTGGCTTGTTTAGTTTGGAAAGGGGAAGACTGAGAGGGGATATGATAGCAGTTTTCAAGTATCTAAAAGGGTGTCACAAGGAGGAGGAAGAAAAATTGTTCTCCTGGGCCTCTGAAGATAGGACAAGAAGCAATGGGCTTAAACTGCAGCAAGGGAGGTTCAGGTTGGACATTAGGAAAAACTTCTTAAGTATCAGGGTGGTTAAACACTGGAATAAATTACCTAGGGAGGTTGTGGAATCTCCATCTCTAAAGATATTTAAGAGCAGGTTAGATAGACATCTATCAGGGATGGTCTAGATGGTACTGAGTCCTTCCGTTCACTCGATGACCTCTTGAGGTCCCTTCCATTCTATGATTCTATAGGTAATTCTGGGAAAAGAATACAGAACAAGGTAACTGTATTAATCACATCTTTTTTTTTTTCCTTTGGAAGTTTTCATGGTTTGTGGTTTGGTTTGGGGTTTGGATCTGTCTATCTACATTGAATTTATTTCCTGCTTTAGTGACAAAAAGCTCTTTCTTTAGAGCAGAAGAGTTAAAAGTTAGTCTGTCTGCCTATCACACTCATGGCTGTCTTTCCCTGCCAGGCCTGATTTTCATCTTACTTCTGTAGAATTTATACGGTTACGCCATGGGAATTCACTCTTGATTCATGAGACTGGTGTAAAATCAGTATGAGTTCCCACTTTGCCGTCTCTTATGAAACTTCCTTCATTCTGTATAAGGGACAAGTACTGCATAATGAAATAGTTATTTGCTTTTTGTGGTTACTACTTGCTGTAGAGTGTGGCTGTTTAGCTTTGAATAATACCTTTTGTTGTTCTTGTCTGGACTTGGATCTATAAGCCTTTGTACTATGTTGTTTGATTTCAGGTCCATTTGGCTGTATTTACACTTCCTTGCTTTCTAACGTGATGTCCTTTTGCTTGTGGGCTTTGGTTTTGTTTGCAATAATCTTTTTCTCGGAAGAGTATTCCTCTTCATATCCTGTGGTCTTCTTTATTCTGGAACATTCATCGGTTTGCATTTCCTTAAGGCACTGAGCCATTCCAGTGGTAATAGATAATCTGTTCTCTATAGAAAGTTGTATGCATGAAAAGATGGGTGGTTTTTTAATGTTCATTTTATTGATTTTCTACTTTATTAATCTTTTGTTTGCAGCAACTTTTTAAAATCATTTTGTGCAGTATCTTTGCAATATTTGGTTTGCTTTTGCTGGGAAATAGCTGAAGCTTTGCTGATGCTTAACTTTTTATACGTTTATTCTGAAATAAAGGTTTTTCTGTATAATCAAAATCATCTTTATGCATATTGTGCTGTGTTTCATTATTTAAAAATAAGCAACCTTCAAAGTGTTTTGCAACCAAAATCCAGTAAAATAAAATACTTCGTGTACTTTCAGTCTATTTGACTGATGCTAATATGTGCTCTGGAGGCAAAAGGAGTAGAGTGCCAGCACTGCTTGCAGTGGTAGCTGAGTGCGGCTTTGCTCCAGGACCATTGCACCAGGGATGCACCAGCTGCTGCAGCTGCAGAATTCCCAGCGGTCCCAGAAGATCACAGAATCCATGACTTCCACAACCTCTGAGACAGGCTTAGTCGTAATCATCTATTCTAGCCTGACCTCCAGCACATTGCAGTCCATAGAACTTCACCTATCTATTCCTGTAACAGACCCGTACCTCCTGGCTGAGTCAGTGAAGTCCTCAAATCACGATTTAAAGACTTCCAGTTAGTGATGCCACCATTCAAGCTAATTTAAACAGGCAAGTGACTCATGCCCCACCTGCTAGATACCCAGGAAATAATTGTCTATAGTATCTCAGGGTATGTCTCGATTGCATCCCTCTGTCGGCAGAGGGATGCAGATTAGGCAGGTCAACATTGCAAATGAGGCAGAGATTTAAATATCCCGTGCCTAATTTGCATAAAAATGGCTGCCCACGTTTTGATGACTTAGCACTTTGTCAGCAAAAAGCGGCAGTCTGGAGGAGGATCTGTCGAGAAAGGAAGCCTTTTTTGACAGATCCTGTAAACCTCCTTGCAGGGGCTGTGCATGTGCTGTGCGCCTGCTGCATGGGACACAACTATGGCTCGGTCCGGCACTGCCCCCGATGGCTAGAAACCTTTGCCTAATTTCAATCCTAACCTTGGGTTATATCCAGGTTATATCCTTTGGTTCATGTGTCCACATTAGTGTTTAACTTAATTCCTCTCCCTCCCTGGTATTTATGCCTCTGACCTTTTTATACAGAGCAATCATATCTCCTGTCAGTCTTTGCTTGCTTAGGCTAAACAAGACAAGCTCTCTAAGTCTCATCTCATAAGATAGGTTCTCCATTCTTTGAATCATACTAGTAGCCTTCCCCTGCACCTGTTCCAGTTTGAATTAATCTTTATTAAACATGGGAGACCAGAATTGCACCCTGTATTCTAAGTGAGGTCTCACCAGGGCATTGCATCATAGCAATAACACTTCCCAGTCTCTACTGGAAATATCTTTCCCAATTTATCCTTGAACTGCATTAGCCTCTCTTACAGCCGTATAACACTGATGGCTCATAGTCGTCAGTACACCCAGGTCTTTCTTCTCTGTCACATCTAACTTTTTAGCTTTTAGCAAAAAATCTTGTAGTGAGTTCCTAAATGCATGGCTTTGAACTATTAAATTTCACTCAGTTTCTATTATTACAGTTTGCTAGGTCATCCAGATCTTCTTGTGTGATATTCCAGTCTTCCTACATATTGGTGTATTCCTGCCAGCTTTGTGTCATCCACATTCCCAGTTTTTATTACAAGGTCACTAATACAAAAGTTAAATAATATTGGTCTCAACACTGATCCTGAGAAACTCCACAATTAACCTCCCTCCAACCTGACAGTTCACTTTCACTAAGACAATTGGAGGGAGATTAGATCTAATGCATTTCTTTTTGTCTAAAAAATCAGTTATCTTCTCAAAGTAGGAGATCAAGTTGGTCTGGCATTACCTAACTTTTGTAAAATCGTTTTTTTTATTTTATCCCTGTTAACATTTACCTCTATTACCTTATCTACTTTCTCTTTCAAATGTATTACTACTAGTCAAGTGACCCCAACACTTCCAAACACCATCTGTTCTAAAATATCCTGCCCTCTCCTGGATTATTTAGAGAAGAAATATAAGGCCTATTGTTCCTTTAAAGAGAGAAAAGCACAGCAGCTTGTTGCTTTAATTGGAGAGAATAATCACTTCAAGTCAAACACAGTACTGGATTCATTTAGAATAAAAGAAATACAAGTTTATTAACAAGAGAGACAGGGGTTTTTTTTAAGTGAGTTTAAGTAACTTCACGTTCAACAGAAGGACAGAAGAACAGCCATACTGGGTCAGACCAAAGGTCCATCTAGCCTAGTATCCTGTCTTCCAACAGTGGCCAATGCCAGGTATTCCAGTGGGAAAGAACAGAACAGGGAATCATCAAGTGTTTCTGTATCTCTGTCATCCATTCCCAGCTTCTGACAAACAGAGGCTAGGGACACAATTCCTACCCTCCTGGCTAATAGCCATTGATGGACTTAACTTCCATAAATGTATCTAGTTCTTTTTTGAACACTATTAAAGTCCTGGTCTGCACAACATCCTCTGGCAAGGAGTTCCACAAATTGACTATGTGTTGTGTAAAGACATACTTCTTTTTATTTGTTTTAAACCTGCTGTCTTTTAGTTTCATTTGGTGACCTCCTAATTCTTGTGTTACAGGAACAAGGAAATAACTTTTCCTTATTTACTTTCTCCATACCACTTATGGCTTGATAGACCTCTATCAAATCCCCCCTTAGTCTCCTGTTTTCTAAATTGAAAAGTCACAGTTGTATTAATCCCTCCTGTTATGATAGCCATTCCAAACCTCTAAACATTGTGTTGCCCTTTTCTGAACTTCTTCCAATGGACACTCATTAATGGATCTAAAAATGACTATACTATTACAAAACAATTTTAAAAACCAGCTGGAGAGAGAAGCTGCAGAACTTGCCTTCATTTGCAAATTTGACACCTGTAAACAAGGTTTGAACAAAGACATGAACTGGATGAACCACTACATTCAACACCTTAATGAGATCAAAAGCTAAGTAGCGAACACTTACAGCCCACTCTGTTAGAGTCATTTAGCACGGATACTCTAATTGACAAGATTTTTCCCCTTCTCTTTCCCTCCCCATCCCCTCTTTTTCTGTTATTTATTTGTACCTCTGGATCCTTTATTCTATTCATCTGAAGAAATGGGTTGTGCCCCCAAAGCTCATGATACCATCTACATTTTTTGTTAGTCTCCAAGGTGCTGCAGGACCATTCATTATTTTTTAAAGTTTTTTTAAGTGAATAAGTTGGTCCAATTCTAAGGTTCTGACAGGTGGAAACCCACTAAATATTTGTCATGTCTAGAGCTCTGTGTGAATCAATTACATGGGTGCTAATGTCAAATAAGCAATTATACAGAAGTCAAACATCCCCTATAAATTTGTCATGCAGCAGAAAAACATTATGTATAATTATGTAAATTATCACTTTAGAGATGAGGTTCATATTCCAGACTCCATTAGCTTTCACTGCCATAGTAATATATGCCTTACATACATCTTTAAAAAGTTTAGAGACAAGATTATTATTGACTTTTATTCACAGAAAGACAGATGTAACTGACAGTTTTGATGTTGAAGTTTTAGATCTGCTTCTTTAAATACACACTGGCTTATACCTAGCTATACCTGCTCAGTTTTTTATCTATTTGTTTGACCTACTTAGAATTGTCACAAGGAGACTGTTGCTAGGGAATAGACTTCCATATTCCACCCTATTTCCCCCCATTTTTTCCACTTAAAGATAAACCCTGAAGTCCTATATGCACAGATTCCACTCCCATTGATTTTATTTTGGGTTTTGTATGAATAATGACTGTGGATGTTCTTCAGGAACTTGCCCTAGAAGTGCAACCATTCCAGGAGGACATTTTGAGTGAGTTGATTTTAACGGAGACACGTTTTGTACAGTTTTAGTTGTATTTAAATTTTAAAAGCCTTATATAATCTCAGATATTTAACGTTTTTTGACCATATGCTACACCTTACATAAGGGAGTGCATTTTTCACAGCAATATCTCCAAAGGTTCAGTGAACAACTCGGTAACAAATATACCTGTACCTTAGCAGCTTTGGGCTACTCTGAAACATAGCCCACTACTGACATTTCACTATTCATATGTGCATTCAGTCACTAAAGTTCATATAACTACTGTGTGCATGAATACATAGCTGGTTGCATCAACTTACATCAGCACTGCATATATACACCAGAAGTGCTTGTGTTGCTGCAAAGTACAGTATACCATACATAGATATTGTGGTGAGATGTTGACAGATATATAATTGCATGTGTGTGATTGTTGCGTGTGTGTGTGTGTGTGTGTGTGTGTGTGTGTGTGAATGCACCTCCCCAGCCCTGCTCAGATAGCTGTCATGGCAGACTTTGAGCAAAGCATCCAATGACAGCAAGATTTATTAAGGGATGAAGGCTCCAGACTATATTTATTGTGGGCAAAGTATGACAATGGCACCTGGACTTTATGAGGCTATTAAGATATGTATGCTCATGACAATGGACACCATTTAGTGAATGGCAGGACTTTTCATTTTCCCTCAGCTGGACAAAAACTTTTTTGAGGCACATTTTTATACCCTGATACAAGCAAGTTAGTACTGCCCCCCGATGTGTTTTTATTACTGGGGGGAGGGGGATTTTTTGGATTATTTTTGATATTGGGGTGTTTTGGTACCATTTGATATTAGGATATGTTTGCAAGTGAACTTAACTAGCACTTTTTAGGAATGTGTATGTTTGCAATATTAGCGCTGTTTTTGTCAGCAGACTCTGCCTTATACCAACCAGGCCTTTAATACAAGAGCTTATGTTTTAGGCCTTTTTTCTACTATAGGTATAGCAGCGTGCCATGTGCCACTGCTCAGCACTATGATTTTGGGGGCATTTTTGCAATGTGTTGGAGGGTAAAAATGAGTCACACAGGGATCTCTAGGCACTGGGGTTAACGTTCTCAGAATGCAGCTTTCTCTATCCCATAAAGCCGTCCATTGCCCATAACCTTTGCACCTTTAATTTATTTAAAATCCCACAAATCTGCATGGCATTTTTCAGTCTCTGCCAGAAGCTTGGAACCGAGAGAGTTCTGCACTGTGCTCATGAATATTGCAATGGAAGGATGCACAATCCTCTGGTATTTGTAGAACTGAAGGAAAAACTAAATCAATGAGAGGCATGTGGATTTCTTCAAGGACAGATTGCTAAGGGACATAGTGAAAACCAATTCAATACTATGGGCGGCATTCGCAGATAGTGGAGCTCCACTTCTGGGCTTGACAAATGAGCACTTACCAATTGCATCATTGTGGCTGTCTGAGATGAAGAGCAGAAGCTTTGGATGTGAAAGTCCATATGCCTGAATCTGTGTGCCGAGCTTGTCCTAGCCCCTGAGCTCAGGGTTACCAGAATGAGAACAACATTGACAGATGAGACACATGTGGAGATAGTGCTCGGGAAGTTTTTAGTGCCAGATTGCTGCTGATCAGCAGGGAATGATTCTGGAGTTGGAAAATGCAAGTGTACATGGCCATTAATCGTCTCCTGCTACACAGTACTATGATGCTCAGCTATATGTAGGACCTAGTGAATGGATTTACAGCAATAGGGTTTCCAAACTATATTGGGACAATAGACCTATTCTGGCTTCACTGTTTTTCTGTGGTTATGTAGGTGTTGGTGAATCACTTGAGATGAGGCCTACAAGGTGCATAATGCGCAAATCTTTAAGAACACAAGGCTGTTCAGAAATCTTCAAATAGAGACATTCTTTTCAGCCCAGTGCATTACCATGGCAGTATTAAAATGCCAGTTATGATCCTGGGGATCCCAACTTATCCCTTGCTCCCCCTAGCTCATGAAGCAAACACTGAGCATCTCGACAACACAAAGAGAAGATTAAACTACTAACTCAACGGCTACGTCTACACTGGCACCCTTTTCCGGAAATGCTTAAAACAGAACAGTTTTCCATTATAAGTATTTCTGGAAAAAGCGCGTCTACATTGGCAGGATGATTTTTTGGAAAAGCACTTTTTCCAGAAAAGCGTCCGTGGCCAATGTAGACGCGCTTTTCCGGACAAAAGCCCCGATCGTCATTTTCGCGATCGGGGCTTTTTTGCGGAAAAGACTATTGTGCTGTCTACACTGGCCCTGTTCCAGAACAGTTTTTCCAGAAAAGGACTTTTGCCCGAATGGGAGCAGCATAGTTTTTCCGGAAAAACACTGACAATTTTACAGTAGATCGTCATTGCTTTTCTGGAAAAGCAAGTGGCCAGTGTAAACAGCTTGCAGCTTATTCCGGGAAAGCAGCTGCTTTTCCGGAATAAGTGGCCCAGTGTAGACTCAGCCAACAGGTATAGAATAACACTTGAACATTCTTTCAGTAGATTGTAGGGATGGTGGCATTGTTTACTCTCAAGACTCTCTCAGGGCATGTCTACACTGCAGAGTTTTTCTGGAAAAACTACACTTATGTCCACACTACAATCATGTTCTTTTGACAGAAAGTTGAAAGAACAGAGGGGTTTTTCCAACATTGGTAAACCTCTTTCTACAAGGAAGAAGCCTTTTACCAAAAGAGCTCTTTTGGAAAAAGGTGTGTGTGGACAGGGAAGAGGGATATTTTTCAAAAGAAGAGGCCTCCAGAAAAAAGCACAGGTGCTCTGGTGGCCACTTCATCCATAGTAATCACAACTTAAATGTGGGATAGTCCAATCAATGTGGACACTATCTTTCAAAAAAGCAGATCCCTTTTTCGATGCACTTTTCCTGTTTGGACACTCTCTTCCGGAAAAGCTTCTTTCAAAAGAAGCCTGCAGTCTAGACGTAGCCTCAGTGAGGAAAGTATCCTGATGCTTATAGCTTCCTTTTGTGCCTGCAGAGCATCTGTGAGGTAAAGAGAGAAAGTTGCTGCAAGGGTGGAAGGCAAGAGGTAGGGTAACTGCTGAGTTTGAGCAGCCAGACATAAAGGCCTTAAAAGAGTCCAATGTAAAGCTAAGAGATTGAGGGAGGCTTTGAAAGAGCCACATTGATGTGCTGCACTAGACTGTACTTCTTGCCCTGAAAGTCTGAAGTCTGTTAGGAACTATGTTGTGCATGGTGGGGTTTTTTATAAATATTAGCCTATGTTTTTAACTGACTCTGTGAATGGGGCTGAGCTTGCAGCATGACTGGGTAGTTTTTTTATCTCTAAATTCTATGGTGCTGTATACTGACCAGTAGTGGCGCTCCGAGTACCACTATGCATTCTGCAATATGTGCTTTGAGCCAATAAAATGCAATAGACCCAATAGTGGAGAAATCATGTAATAACCATCTCACAGAGAAACTTTCTTCCTTAGTCAGAGGTTGGCTTATGTCCTGGAGTGTGTGGGTTTATATCCCTCCTCAAATCCTTGGGGCTGTGTTTTTCAATCGTATTGTTATCACTTTCAACATTGTTTTTATCCAGATCACTGTCCAAACCTTTTTGTAATCCTGTTCAGCCTGCCTCAGCAATATCTGCCGTGGAAGCATAAATCTAGACTACTAGCACCCTCTGGTACAAAAAATCCTTAGGTGGTGTAAATCACCTCAAGGGTGCCTACTCCTCTCCTATTGTGATACTATGGTGCACAAGGTGTGGCTCTGGCATCCCACTAACTGTAGTCTGTGATCCTCAGCACTTATCTAAGGAGTTTGTCGATCTTTGATTTTTGTTTTCCTGCTCTTGTTATTTTCACTTCCCCTTTTATTTCCAGTCCCAAGCTTCCTGCCTATTTGCTGCTTTTGCATCTTTCTCCACCATGGGCCTTCATACTCTCTTCATACTGCCTCTACCTTTGGAACGGTTTTCTTCCTTTTGTGCTCCAATCTTCTCAATCTCCTTCAAATCCCACAACATACTAGGCCAAATTTTGTGCTAATGGACAAAGCTTCACTGAAGTCAAAGAATATGGCTCATTTTTTCACAAAGCTCTTCAAGGTAAGACAATACTAGGCTGTGTCTAGACTACATGCCTCTGTCGTCAGAGGCATGTAGATTAGACACATAGGAAAAGGTAAATGAAGCCGCGATTTAAATGATCGCGGCTTCATTTACATTTACATGGCTGCTGCGCTGAGCCGACAAACAGCTGATCAGCTGTTTGTCCGCTCAGCGCGCTAGTCTGGACGCTCCCCTGCCGACATCAAAGCCCTTTGTCGGCAGCCCCGTTATTCCTCGTGGGACGAGGTTTACCGGGGCTGCTGACAAAGGGCTTTGATGTCGGCAGGGGAGCGTCCAAACTAGCGCACTGAGCGGACAAACAGCTGATCAGCTGTTTGTCGGCTCAGTGCGTCAGCCATGTAAATGTAAATGAAGCCGTGATCATTTAAATCGTGGCTTCATTTAACTTTGCCAAAACAACAAATCTACATAGCTCCGTCGACGGAGCCATGTAGTTTAGACGTACCCCTAGTGTCTGTCTCAGTGACCTTTGTAGTCACTGAGGGTATGTCTACACTACAGCGCTAATTCGAACTAAGCTAATTCGAACTAACGCATCTAGAACTAAAAACTAGTTCGAATTAGCATTCTGCTAATTCGAACTAGCGCGTCCACATTAAGTGGACCCTGAACCGGGCTTAAGGATGGCCGGAAGCAGTGCCGGCAGGGCATCAGAGGAGGAATTAGAGCGTGGAGATGCTGTCTCAGGCTAGCCGAGGGCTGTGCTTAAAGGGTCCCGACCCCCACCCCGGACAGACAGTTCTCAGGGGTGCCCCGCTTGCAAAGCAGTCCTGGCTTGGAGTGCCCAGAGTGCCCACACTGGGCACATCACAGCACTCGGCCATCAGCCCGGCTGCACTTGCCGCAGGCTGCCATCTGGGGAGAGGGGACAATTGGGGGGCTGCAGGAGAGCTTCCACCCCCAGAAGCCCACAGAGCCAGCCCAGTCCTCCCCATCGGGGGCTCGTGCCCCATTCCTCCCTCACCTCCTTCCACTTACCCTTCCCTAGCCCCTCTTCTTGATGTACAAAATAAAGATAACGTGTCTTCAAAACTGGAATCTGTCTTTATTGAACAAAACTGGGGGAGACTGGGAAAAGGAGGTGGGAGAGGGGAAGAGAGAGGCTGGGAGAGGGGAGGGCAACTACAATGATCAGGGGTTGGGAACAGGTCCCATATGAAGAGAGGCTAAAGAGACTGGGACTTTTCAGCTTAGAAAAGAGGAGCCGGAGGGGGGACAGGATAGAGGTCTCTAAAAGCAGGAGTTGGGTGGAGAGGGTGCATACAGAAAAGTTCTTCATTAGTTCCCATAAAGAAGGACTAGAGGACACCAAAGGAAAGAAATGGGTAGCAGGCTTCAAACTAGTAACAGAAAGTTGTTCTTCACAAAGCAAAGAGTCAACCTGTGGAACTCCTTGCTGCAGGAGGCTGTGAAGGCTAGAACAGAGTTTAAAGGGAAGTGAGATCAAGTCATGGAGGTTGGGTTCATGGAGTGGTATTAGCCAGGGGGTAGGAGTGGTGTCCCTGCCCGAGGTTTGTGGAAGGCTGGAGAGGGATGGCACGAGACAAATGGCTTAGTCACTGTCTTCGGTCCATCCCCTCCAGGGACCCTAGGGTTGGCCGCTGTCGGCAGACAGGCTACTGGGCTAGATGGACCTTTGGTCTGACCCAGGACGGCCATTGTAAGCTCAGGGCTCAGGGTCGGGGGTCTCAGTGGACCCCCTTGATTCTCTTGCACACCTGCTCCTGGGTGGCCAGGCTGGCAGCTATCCTGCCCAAGCCAGCCACTTTCCTGTGCCTAGTGCGGAGATCGTGGATGAGGTCCACGATGTCCGCACTAGCCCAGGCGGGTGCCCGCCTCTTGCGGTCCCGGGCAAGCTCCCAGGAGCCGCTAGCCTGGTCCTGGGAAGAGGGGGGCATCTGGTGGGTGGCTCGATCTGTGCCAGGTGCAGGGTCTGCTGGCTGGGTGCTGGCAGGCTTGCACCTGGCACGGGCACCGTAGCCAGCCCGGGCCCCTTTAAGGGGTCCGGGGCCGGGAGGGGGGCAGTAGAGTTTCCCTGGTGTTGGCCAGAATGGCCACCAGGGAAACCTGGGGAGGGCTAGCCTCCCACTAGTTCGAATTAAGGGGCTACACACCTCTTAATTCGAACTAGCTAGTTCGAACTAGGCTTAATCCTCGTGGAATGAGGATTACATAGTTTGAACTAAGCGCTCCGTTAGTTCGAATTAAATTCGAAATAACGGAGCGCTAGTGTAGCGCTTATGAAAGTTAGTTCGAACTAACTTTGTAGTGTAGACATACCCTGAGAGTCTCATTTCACTTCAGTGAGCCTAGACGCAAAGACTTGTCACTTCAGTTATGTCCTTAACACACTAGGTTAATAGTAGAGGATTTTCAAATGAGCTTAGCATTGGTCACCATTGAGGTCAGTGGGTAAGAGCACATACTTCCACAGAAATAAAATTAGACCAATCCTGAGCATATTTGAAAATTGACACTATGTGTCTAAATTGTTCTATCACTTTCTGGACTATCTTGGTTTGTCCTTGAGGCAGAGATCATGGCTTCTTATGTTTGTGCTGAGCTCCTGCTCCATCTCAGTAAATCATCATAATAGCAACTCTTCCTTCCAGGCAATATTGGCCAAGAATATAATCTTATCTGACCCCCACATCCAAGATATTTTCCTATTCCAAAGAAGAAAATAATTAGTATCTATCTGAGTTCTGCACATATTATTCAGCAGCTCATAAATCGTTCTTATGCATTGATTTATTTTTTTCTTATCCTTGTGAATCAGTTCTTTAGGTTCACGTATATTATACACTGGAATATTTCATCAGTGCATTTGTCAGACTGCATTTGATTTGATGCTATTGATCCCAGAAGCTACCAATGAAAGGAGCCTGACAGAATTTTACTAACCCTTTAATTGCAAATGAAGTGTGTCAGTTACCATTGGGTAACAAAATTCTTATATTTTGTTCAGTGTTCATACAATACCTCTCTGATTCCTGCTTTTAGGATGCTTGATGAAAAACTGAGATGCATATATATTTATGTACAAATTGTCTATCCCATGGTAACAAAACAAATACATGTGAAGGAGAAAGAGTTGAACCAACTGTTCTATAAATCAAGCTTTTGTCCACTATAAGAATGTGTCTCATAAGGTCAATGTTTATTTATTCCACTGGGTGTCTGATCTCAATAGAAGAGTATTAACAACAGGGGGAATCTCCATGACTTTTAGAGATGCTGGCCAAAATTACATGTGTCCCAGCATGCTCTATTCCTTAATGAATAGTACCTCAATTAGCTGTGGTGACTTCTATACCAAGATTACTTCTTAAGTAGTAATAAATACATAGACTACTGGTTTATATCCACAGATTTAATCAAAACTTTTGATGAATGTTTCCAGCAGCATTTCAATTTGCAGAAGCTGAAGTACCTTCACATTGTTCTCATTCTAGACCAGTTCTTTGATCATGAGTTACACAAAAGTAGCTATTTCCATCAGATTGGAAACTGCCCTAGAGTAGAAACTTCAGTGCTTTAGAACAAATGAACTGATGGAAACATTCATAGAATCAGAACAGAGAAATAGAACTTCAAATTTCAGTGGGGACCTGGCACCACTGCACTGTTATATATGTGATGGAGTAATACAAGATAGTCCTGTATTCACACCCTGCGCACTGCTGCAACACCATTTGTACAAACTATTCCTTGTGAGGTACCGTATGACAGCTACTAACATGCTGGTTAGACAAACTGTTAAATGCACGTGTTGAGATTATCTGTGACCAAGGGGCTGTGCCTTCTGCTCGCTATGCTCGCCAACCCCCTCTTGGCTGGGGAGGGCACAGGAGTGAGACTGCCCCACCCTGGGTCTTCCCTGGGGAGGGCCTAGGGCAGCCCTGACTCTCTCCCCAGCTGCTGGGAAGGGCCAGACTGGGGCTGGGCCAGGGTTGTGGTGGGCCCAGCTCTCCCTCCAGTTGCTGGGCAGGGCCGGGCTTGGAATGAGGCCATGCCAGGGCCAACGCTGCACCAGCCCCAGTCTCTTCAGGATCTTTTGTTAATAAACTTGTTTTGCTTTCATTAGAATCACCAGCACTGTGGAAGTTCAGTAAAATGTGTTCTCGAAAGCTGACAGGCTGGAGTGTTTGTCCCTGGCAAGGCAGTGCCCCTAATACTGGTCCGTGTTGTAAGATGATTTGACGGCAGGAATGGTACCAAATTCAGCCTACAAAGACTAACCAGGTTAGCAAAGACAGGGCTACAGGGCAGACAGTGACCAAACCCCTTACTGGTTGGGGAAAATCCCAAAACAGGAAGCAAATTGTTCATATTAGTATCCCTCCTATCATGATGGAGATATGTACACCGAGGGTATGTCTACACTGCAAAGTTAATTCGGAATAATAGCCATTAACTACACAAGCAAATCGCTATTTCGAATTAAATTCAAAATAGCGGGGCACTTAATTTGAGTTTGGTAAACCTCATTCTATGAGGAGTAATACCAAACTCAAATGAGCTAATTCGGAATAAGCGCTGTGTAGATGCTTAGTCCGAATTAGCTGGCCTCCAGCCTTCCCAGTTTCCCCTCATGGCCACTCTGGGCCAAACCAGGAAAACTCTTCTCCCTCCACCCAGCCCTGGAGCCCTTAAAGGGGCAGACTCTCGCCACACTGCCTGTGCCAGCTCCAAGCCTGCCAGCCCAGAGCCAGCAGTCACTGCCCCGACTCAGTGGCCCCAAAACATGAGTCAGCAAGCCACTGGCAGCCAGCCCTCCACTGCACCCCAGGAGCAGTCTGCCAGCTCCCAGGAGCCTGCCAGGGCCTGGAGAAGGCGGGCGCCTTCCTGGTCCAGGGCGGAGATCAGGGTGGACCATACTCAGGTTTTGGGGGATGCCCCCAATGTCCATGATCTCTGCACTAGGCAGAGGAATGCAGCCGTCTATGGCAGGAAAGCTGCCAGCCTGGCCATCAAAGGCCACATGCGAACCCAGGAGTAGGTTTGCATGGAAATAAAGTTTGTCCCGCAAGACCCCCCAACCCTGAGCTTCTCCTCCCTCTTCCTCCCTTTGCCTCCCCCTTCCAGCTCCCTCCTCCTAGGTTCCCCCTCCCCTCTCCCACCATCATTCCCACTCCAGTTTCGGTCAATAAAGAGAGTTTGTTTTTTGGCAAGAAATGTGTTTTTATTTGACATCAGGAAGGGGAGTTAGAGAGGGGTAAGTGGAAGGAGAGAGGAATGAGGCACAAGCCCCCAGTGGGGCACACCAAGGAGGCTCTTAGTGCTCTTCAGGGTGGAAGCTCTCCTGCAGGGCCTCCTGGATACTGACAGCCCCCCGATGGACCTCTGGGACGGCAGCCTGCAGAAAGTGCAGCCAGGCTCGCAGCAACACGTCCACGAGAAGCACCAGAGTGCCCAGGGGCAGCTCCGGCTCTGTGTTGCAGAGTGCTGTGGGTCCCAAGGGCAACCAGAGCACGCAGAGACACAAATGCTTTGCTGTCCCTCATCGAGGCAGACAAGCAAGCAGGGGCACCTGAGAACTGGCTGCCTGGGAAGTGTGTGGGAGGGTGTCCCTTTAAGCACAGGCATCAGCCTCACACAGACACTCCTGACCTGATACCCTGCCTGACCTGGTTCTGCCTGGCCTTAATCCGAGTCTGTGTCCAGTCAGTGTGGATTCAGTATTACGAATTAGCAAAATGCTAATTCAAACTGCATTTTGAGTGTAGATGCGTTAATTCAAATTAGCTTAATTCAAATTAACTATTTCAAATTAAGATAACTCGAATTAACACTGTAGTGTAGACATACCCCTATTCTTACCTAAGAAAGCTATGTCAATGCACAGAGAGGCATGGCATAGCTGTATAGTGAAATGCAAATTGTATCCTTTCCATGTTTGATCTTTATAGTGATCTGACCTCTGGTTATTAGGATATAATTCATCGGGTGTTAATGAGATATGAAAAGAGTAATACAATAATCTAGTTATATAATATATTAATAACTTTTGTGTCCTTGTGATTTTGTTGGACCAGGCTGCAAGTATTGACCTGATTTCTTTCCTTTTTCCTTTCACTCTGGCCCCCCTTCCCTGTATCTCATCCACAACATAAATGGTGAAATCACAGTAATTTGCAGGAATGGATGTGATTCAGAAGCAGCAAAAGTACATTCTCAGTTTACTGTGTGCTGAAAAAACGGTAAGAGTCCCTCTAGAGAAGGCTATGTACTGACCCTTATGAAACAGCTTTACACCAATAAACTCATTATGAGTCACTGTCAAAGAAACAAACACTTTCTATCTTCTCCTAGGTAAAATACCCTGCATGACAAACACAGAGGAAATGATAAGTAATTTGCTGAATGGAGGTGCAAAAGGGAAAGCAGCAAAGAAAGGGTAGCAAGAGAGAAATTTTAGATGTCAGATTAATAGAGATGCTCTTGATTGTCCTTCTGCACTATAATTTTTTTTTAATGGGGATGTAAAATGTGCATTTATTGTACATATGGCTAGCCATTCAAAGACATCATTATCACAGCAATGTATCACAACACTTTCATCCATTTCTTAGTTCAAGTATAGGGAAATTCTATGGTATCTTAGCAGTGAGTGGTGGTGAATGTTGTCTTTGAAATGGCGCCCACTGCAGCTTACAGGCTAATAAATGCTTTCCCTGTGCTTTCCCTGATTTTGAAAAGATATTGCATGTATCCTGTAATAGATTGGTTTGTCATGCTATTTGCCTTTATGATTCACCCATAAATACTTGGGCCTACAAATATTGCAAACATAATACATAGTGCCATTAGCCAGGCCTTTGAGAAACTATCATTCTGAACGTACATTCTTTGGAACTTAGTACTTCTGGAATGATGTTCCCAGGAGTCTGCAGCCTTTACCCAGTTGTTCTGGAAAGTTCAGCCGAACTGTGTTCATTGCTCATAAAATCCTGGAACTTCAGAAGCAAGGATCATTGGGCATGGTTCTCAGAGGGAATAACCCATTTTTTTGTAATCTTCAGGTTAGGCCTTTAGATTTATGGGAAAAGATGAGGAGCAGAGCTGAGCAAGAAACTGCTTTTTTTCAGTTCAGTAGCTTTATCAAAAAAATCTGGGGGGAAAACAAGTTTGTTCCAAACTAAATCTGGTTCTGTTCTTCTCAAGAAAATGTAAAGCCAAAAAAAGGTTGTTTGGGTCTGTAGGGGATCCCCTCATACCTGAAGAGGTTCCCCCTCTTTTCTGTAGCCTTCCCTGCAATGGGGAGGACCCCTACCCCTTTCGTTTGGGGTTCTCACAGTATCTATTGTATCCGTTATATAATTCCCCCTCCCCTTGCGTATAGCCGCCCCCAAAGAGAGGGCCTCTTGCCCCTCGGGGATTACATTGGGGTACGGGAACCCAGGCCTGCCCTCTCTACCGGATCCCGGCCCAGAGCCCTGGGGAAGGATTATAATGCTCTCCTCTTCCTATCGTTTGACGGGGTGACCACCCATAACACATCAACCCACAGGTTTTGAAGCCTTTCCCCGAGCCACTTCCTACCTCATCAACGGTTTCTCTTACCCCCACAATAGGTCCTCAGTCCATTCACCCCACTCTCTTGAGAGTCCTCCTGATCTTGACTCAGGCTCGCAGTTCCGGGGTAGTCAGGGTTCTTGGTCTGCTGGGACATCTTCCCAGCTGCCGGTTCCGAAGCTCTGTTGCTCCGGTCCTACTCCTGAGCCTTCACGGTCAGCTCCCCCATACTCCTGAGAGCTGTCACCACCGAGACTCACTGCTTCCCCCTGGGCACAGGGGCCACCATTTTTAAGCTCATGGCGCACTGCTGACGTGGCCATCGGGCGCTCCATGCTGTGCCTAACTCCTCCCCCTGCCACCATTCTTCCCCTCGCAGGGTTTCTGGGCAACCCAGAATGCCCACGCCTGTGTCCTCCTTCACGACCCAACTCCCCCCAGCTGTCCACCGGAGTACAGGGCTCATTCGCACCATCACCCAAGCAACCCGGGACACCTGCACCTGCGTGTCCCAGACAGCACAGTTCTCGCCAGCTATCTCCTGGGGTATGGGGTTCACCTGCCCCGTTGCCCAGGCAGCCTGGGATGCCTGCACTTGCGTGTCCCAGCCGGCACAGCTCTCCCAGCTGTCCGCAGGAGCACAAGGCTTGCCTGCCTCATCACAGGATCCATTGAAACATTTTGAATCAACATTTCATTTTAAAAACATTTAATGGAAGAATCATTTCAACATTTTCTGAAGCTTTTGTTTACAGGATTGGGCTGTTGTTGTTGTTTTGCTGAAATATTCACCAGATATGACGTAAATTTGTGAAATAGTCCAAAGTACTTTTTTGTTAACTATTGGGGGGGGAGGAGAGGAAGAGGAATTGACCAGTTTTGTTGAAGCCTGAATCCTGTTAATGCTGAACTTCTGCATTCATAGGATCAAGTGAATCTTAGACAAACTATTTCCTAAAAAATTATACCTGATAAATCACTACATCCCTACCTGGGTCCTCAAACCATCTTCTCTCAACATCCTGCCAATGTGACTGGGGGAAAAAAGTTCTTTGCAGCCACAAAATCCTGATTACATACAAGCCTAGTGTGTCCTTCCTGAAATTGTGACATCTTAATAGAAATGGGCTGACCAGTTTCAGCAAGGTACTGATTCATTAATTTTGTGACACCTGTAGATCATAGAATCATAGGACTGGAAGGGACCTCGAGAGGTCATCGAGTCCAGCCCCCCACCCTCAAGGCAGGACCAAGCTCCGTCTACACCATCCCTGACAGATGTCTATCTAACCTGTTCTTAAATATCTCCAGAGAGGGAGATTCCACCACCTCCCTTGGCAATTTATTCCAATATTTGACCACCCTGACAGTTAGGAATTTTTTCCTAATGTCCAATCTAAACCTCCCTTGCTGCACTTTAAGCCCATTACTCCTTGTCCTGTCCTCAGAAACCAAGAGGAACAAATTTTCTCCTTCCTCCTTGTGACACCCTTTTAGATATTTGAAAACCGCTATCATGTCCCCCCTTAATCTTCTTTTTTCCAAACTAAACAAGCCCAGTTCATGAAGCCTGGCTTCATAGGTCATGTTCTCTAGACCTTTAATCATTCTTGTCGCTCTTCTCTGTACCCTTTCCAATTTCTCCACATCTTTCTTGAAATGTGGCGCCCAGAACTGGACACAGTACTCCAGCTGAGGCCTAACTAGTGCAGAGTAGAGCGGCAGAATGACTTCACGAGTTTTGCTTACA
Source organism: Pelodiscus sinensis (assembly GCF_052426305.1). Taxonomy (NCBI): domain Eukaryota; kingdom Metazoa; phylum Chordata; order Testudines; family Trionychidae; genus Pelodiscus; species Pelodiscus sinensis. The sequence continues at coordinate 21,129,383 of NC_143066.1, forward strand.
ACACACCTGTTGATACAACCTAGAATCATATTTGCTTTTTTTGCAACAGCATCAGACTGTTGACTCATATTCAACTTGTGGTCCACTATGACCCCTAGATTCCTTTCCGCCATGCTCCTTCCTAGACAGTCGCTTCCCATCTTGTATGTATGGAACTGATTGTTCCTTCCTAAGTGGAGCATTTTGTATTTCTCTTTATTAAACTTTATCCTGTTTACCTCTGACCATTTCTCTAACTTGCTAAGGTCATTTTGAATTATGTCCCTATCCTCCAAAGAAGTTGCAACCCCACCCAGTTTGGTATCATCTGCAAACTTAATAAGCGTACTCTCTATCCCAATATCTACATCATTGATGAAGATATTGAACAGTACGGGTCCCAAAACAGACCCTTGCGGAACTCCACTTGTTATCCCTTTCCAGCAGGATTTAGCACCGTTAACAACAACTCTCTGACTACGGTTATCCAGCCAATTATGCACCCACCTTATCGTGGCCCTATCTAAGTTATATTTGCCTAGTTTATCAATAAGAATATCATGCAAGACCGTATCAAATGCCTTACTAAAGTCTAGGTATATGACATCCACCGCTTCTCCCTTATCCACAAGGCTCATTATCCTATCAAAGAAAGCTATCAGATTAGTTTGGCATGACTTGTTCTTCACAAACCCATGCTGGCTATTCCCTATCACTTTATTACCTTCCAAGTGTTTGCATATGATTTCCTTAATTACCTGCTCCATTATCTTCCCTGGGACAGACGTTAAACTGACCGGTCTGTAGTTTCCTGGGTTGTTCTTATTCCCCTTTTTATAGATGGGCCCAATATTTGCCATTTTCCAGTCTTCTTGTATCTCCCCTGTGTTCCATGATATTACAGCATGAGCACCCTTACACAGATTACAAGGAAATTGCAGGCTTTGGATAGCATGCAGCAAATAAGACAGAGTCCATTAAATGAATGTTGAAGAGAAAAATGTTGAAAAGTTCAGTCATTCCTTAAGTACATTCATCCCGTGCACTGAATGAGGCAGGGATCCTCTGGAAAGAATAGTCTGCAATACCACAATTAACAACCATATTCATGTTACACAACGAGTTCAAATTAAGTTTAAGGAATTTAAATCTCTGGCATTTCCTAGCTTCCAAGAGCTTAAATTTGCACTCCACCATTCTTTGAACCAAGTTTTTTCATGCATATGCTATATTTTATATAATTACTCACGGTAAAGTAACAAAGTGATAGAGATGCAGCCGTGTTAGTCTGGTCTAGCTGAAACAAAAGACAGGACTATGCAGCACTTTAAAGTCTAACAAGATGGTTTATTAGGTGATGAGCTTTCATGGCCCAGACCCACTTCCTCAGATCAATTTGTGGAGGAAGTGGGTCTGGCCCACAAAAGCTCATCACCTAATAAACCATCTTGTTAGTCTTTGAAGTGCTGCCTAGTCCTGTCTTTTGCTTCAGGTAAAGTAACAACTAGCAGATTGTTAAACTGATAAGAATTTATATTTCACAAAGTCTTTTTGATTATTCTATTCCACATTAAGGAGCAGTGAACAAACAGCCCAAAATGGCATTTCAATATAGATAACTTTGCTAATTACAAATTTAATTATTATGAAGATGGTATGAACAGGGACATTGGCTGGCTCCCACACTACCTTCTACATCCTATTACTTAACCTGTCAACTAAACAATGGAGGTGCTAATTGTTCTTATCAGCCTGTTATAACTATTTGAACCATCTACTCACTGTCTCTCTCTCTATTTTTTTCTCCTTTCTCCCTCCTTTTTTCCTCTCCTCTCTCCCCCCTTTCACTTATTTATTCTTGAATCTGGACTTCTAATACTCCTGTCATCTGAAGAAGTGGGTTGCACCCACGAAAGTTCATGATACCACCTACATGTTTTCAAGTATCAGAGGGGTAGCCGTGTTAGTCTGAATCTGCAAAAGCGACGAGGAGTCCTGTGGCACCTTATAGACTAACTGAAGTGTAGGAGCATAAGCTTTCGTGGGCAAAGACCCACTTCGTCAGATGCATGTAGTGGAAATTTCCAGAGTTGGCTCGCTAACTACAAAAGCAGCTTCTGCTCTCTTGGAATTCACACCTCCAGATCAGCTGCTAGAAGTGGGCCTCATCCTCCTTGATTGGATCCACCTCATCATCTCCAGCCTGATCCTGGCCTGCATATTTATACCTGCCTCTGGAAATTTCCACTACATGGCATCTGACGAAGTGGGTCTTTGCCCATGAAAGCTTATGCTCCAACACTTCAGTTAGTCTATAAGGTGCCACAGGATTCCTCGTTGCTCCTACATGTTTTGTTAGTCTTTAAGGTGCTACTGGTCTATTTGTTGTTTTTTCAGTTTTAACTTGGGAAGCCCTTTGAAGCTTTTGCTAATTGAATTACTAAACCCATCCAGTGGTAGATCTTGGAGCTTCTGATAGGTGATCTTGGTTGGTTTGGCCAAGAGGCAATCAAATGCCAGCACTTCAGCTGCCCCTCCTCCCACCGCTGTGCAGTTCCTGTCCTTTGCTTTAGAGCTGCCCTCTCTCTCCCCCCGCTTGCTGGGCAGGGCAGGGAAGGAAGAGGAGGGGGCGTTGATTACAGGATGGGAGAGGGGCCACTCTGACTTCTATCTCCACAGAATGGAAGGGGCACAACAAGGTGAGGGGTTGAGGGAATTTTCTGGACACTTTTGAGAGTGGTGCAGGGCCAGGGCAGGGGTGAGCCTGCCTTAGCCCCACTCGGAGAAGGGGCACAAAGGAGGTGGGGCAGGGATATTTGGATTTGAGGTAGATCCTGGATTGCACTTAAATTGTAAAAAGTCATCTCATGCTTTAAAAGGTTGGAGATCACTGTCCTAGGACAAGAATCAAGTAGGAAAACTTAACATTCTTTTTCCTACAAAGTATTGTAGTTTAAATCTTCATATTGCTTCCCAGTACCTAGTCTAATTTTTTAAATATTAATGCCATAAGCTACAGCCAAAATGAGTTTACGTTGAGCCTGTGAACTGTAGAGCCTATTTCTTATTGTGATTAGTTATTAATCTTCTGGAAGACATTAGTCATTTGTCAACATATGAGCTATAAATCAGGTGTTGTCTGGGTGCCAAGGCATTTATTGGCCAGATGAAGGAGACTCCTGACAATCTTTCAGATGAATAGAAAAATTGGAGACATAACTCATATATTCTAGAAAAATTTAAACCATTGGATGCCATCACGTTTTTCTTGAAGATGATGGATCTAGGAAACAAAGAGACCCTCTATCAGAATTGAACATGAAAATGGATAAGCATGAAAAATGGGCTAGATCCTCAGCTGATGTAAGTTGGGGCTGCTGCATTGTGGAGTTTGAGCAGTTTATAGCTGATAAGGCTTTGGCCCTTACAGGTTTGATGTGTAGAGGATGGTTCAACATATGCAAAGTGTTGCACAAAAAACTCTCTCTCCAGGGTGATCCATCAGTTCAACATTAATGGGGCCAAAAAGAATAAAATGTGAAGATTAGGGAAGCAAAGTTTAAAAATCAGGCATATGATTTAACAGCTGTCACTTCAAATCTTCCACAGACTCCCTGAAGAAACACTGGACAGACCCATCTGAGAAATTCCGCTTGTGATAGAGACTAAATTCTAGACCTTTGCTGTTTCAAATTAATTTCAGACTTGTCACAAGGAGGCGACTGATGTGTGCCTGTGAGTCAAATGGAAAGAGATGTCATTTCTAACGTGGGAGCTCCTGCTATCTCAAAATGGACAGACAGGTTAGGATGTTACTAGACCTGTTTTTTTTAATTACTGTGAGAAACCTGCCAGTTTCCGCTTGCACATTTTGTCCAGGTTTATCCTTCCACTTGTAGCTTTTGAGTCTAGGGTAGTCTCAGTTAACCTTAGAGTGGACATAGGCCCACAGGAAAAGAGGGTAGTTGCCCCGAGGCCTGGCTATTCAAAGGGCCCCAGGGCTCCTGGCTGCTACCGCTTCTGCTGCAGCAACAGCAGTGGCTAGAGCCTCATGCTCTTTATGCTCTGGGTGGTTCTGAGGACTTGGGGGGGGGGGGAGGCGGGAAACACCATGCTCCAGGCGGCACAGATGGCTGGTTGACTCCAGTCCCGCACCTTCCACTCAAGGCCCTGCCCCTCCTGGGAGCATGGAGTAGGGTGTCCTCCACCTTGCCCAAGGGCTCACAGAGGCTGTCGGCAGCCCTGAGTGGGCATGTTTGTAAATATAATTAAAAACTAAGGAGTTTTGTTAAATGTTATGCCTCCCATTTCCTTTACTAAAGGCCCTGGATTATTCCCATCAACAGCCAACATCATAGGAGGCAGAAATGGATGGTTCACACCTCAAGTTTCCAGCAAATGAGCATAATAGGCACACACACACACACACCACTATCTGCAACGTTGTTCTCTACGTTTGTAACAGCAGTAGGACTGAAATCATTGCTGTAGATCAGGGATGAGGACCCCGCAACAAATTAGAGTTGTCAGGCCATTAAAAGTCTGGTCAGCATTACACAGCTCCCAGAAGCAGCCAGTTGTCCTTGCAGGCTCCTAGGTACAGGAGCAATTAGGGAAGCTCCCTGTGCTGCCCACACCTCTGCAGCTCCCATTGGCCAGGAACCGCATCCAATAGGAGCTGAAGGGGTGGCATATGTGGTGCAGACAGTGTGCAGAGCCATCTGCTCCCCACCCAGGGGCCAAAGGGACAGGCCAGCTGCTTCAGTGAGCTGCGCAGAACCAGGCAGACAGGGTAACTTAGCCCCATTGTGCGGTAGATGCCTGAGGTAAGCGCTGCCCATTCAAAGCCCCACACTCCTCACCCCCTCCTGCAACCCAACTCCCTGTCCCAGGCCTGAGCTCTCTCCCACTAATCCTCCCTGACTTTGGTTTCCTTTTTATTTTCTCTTTTTTTTAAATTTAGTGTATGCCATTAAAATGTATGTGCCGGAAATACTGTGGTTAATATGTGGGAAATCAAGCATTATGTAAATATGTTGATCTTTTATCATTTTTTATTTTTTGTATCAGGTTATTTATTTTTTGTATCAGGTTTTAGAGAGGCAGCCATGTTAGTTCATTTTAGCAAAAATCAGCAAGCACTGTGGCACCTTGAAGACCAACAAATTTATTTGGGCACAGGCTTTCATGGATTCCAACCCACAAAAGGTTAATGCCCAAATAAGTGTGTTAGTTTTAAAGTGCCATAGGATTCCTCGTGTGTGTGTGTGTGTGTGTGTGTGTGTGTGTGTGTGTGTGTTGGTTTGTTATAAGAAAAAAGAGCAAAAAGATTTAATACATGATTTTAAAATGTTTTTGGCATTATAGATAAGACCTTTGGTTTCATTATCTCATAGAATCTTGGGAGGTCATCTAAACCAATCCCCTGCCCTCAGGGCAGAACCATTTCATTGTTTTGGATTTCTTTATGAAAGCTTTGCCTAGCATTAGTTATAAAACCAGAAGTCTATGAATGGTGATGGGGACAGGATTCCTGTTTCCAGCTTGCTTCACAAAGAATAATCTAAAACAGGTTGGATTTCAGTCTGAGAAATGGAATTTGATCCATATAATGAAATGGAACACTGGTTGAGGGCCAGGAAATAGTGTTCTTTGGAGGCTTGTGGAATAGACATAAAAAGAGCATGATAAGAAGAGGATTTGATCTCTGAAAATATTGAGAAATAATTTTTGTAATGACAGAAACTCTAAAGGAGAGTGAAAGGAAAAATTTGTTAGGAGCCTAGTCTTGTTATGGTTTCTCTGAAAACTGATTTTAAATAAGAATTATGTTCTTCTCCTTCACTAAAGAACTTTTGCAAACTCTTGGGGACAGTATCCATTTGTAGTCCTTGTTAGTCAACCAAGCTGAAGACATTGAGGTGCATATGAATTGGTTATGACATTAACAGAAAGCAAGCAAATTGAGACCAAGGGACAATACCTTATCCTCCAAACTAAAAATCCAGTCTTTCCAAAGTCTGTGTAATTTATAGCATACTTTCAAAAAGTAATAGAGAACAGCATCTCCTTTTCCTCCATACATCCCTGTTTCTATTGACAGGTTCATCAGCTGTATTAAACTATTTGTACTGATGTGATCCCATTACAACAATTGGAATGTGTGTGGTAGTTGAAGAATCTACAGGTGTGTGGGGTAAAAGAATGGCTACTGCAATTTAGGTTCAAATTATCTTCGGCTCTATACATAGAGATATATTTTTCATTTGTAGTAAGGTTTTTTCTAATATAGGCTAATTCAATGTTATTTGATTGACACTTTTGACCTTTCACACTACTTGTGGCTACATTGCTTATGGCCACAATAGTAAGCAGACCTCACTGGTTGATTGTTTGTTATATATTTTATCATTAGCATGGCAAGGGCCTCGACAAGCTCAATTTATCGGAGTGAGCCCTGAATAACATAAGAAGACAGAGAATGTGAGTTTGAATAAAAGGCAGTTGTAATGGGTTCAAGGCAGTCTTTGAAGAAATAAACATGTACTTTGCTCTCAAATGGAGAAATCAACACTGCATACAATAAATGAACATTTGGCACTTCTAAAAAACAATCTATTGCATGGATTACTGATTGTCCTTGTAATACAGAATTGGATGTAAAGGGATAAACTCAGATGTAATGTAAATGGAACAGTCAGTAAAGAACAGGCAATCTGCCATAAAGTCAGGGAGAGTAAGTGAGTTTTTATTATTACATGACTTTCCACCTTGATAAGTCCGAAACAGTGTCTTTGGCATGTTGAAAGCTTCTGACACTGATCTCTTTTTCCTTCTTGTAAAACTTGCAAAAAGACAAAGCTGGTTAATTTTGGATTTGCAATTAGAAGCTTTTGCTCCATATCTCCTTAGAATGTAAATCAGTGATAACGATGAGCAGGAATGATGTAGTGGGATATCCTTGAAAGGCCTTGAATACCCGCGAGACTTGCTCTCTTTTTCTGAAAGATTTTCTCAAAGAAATAATATGTAAAAGTTGGCTAATATCCTGATCTAGTTCTCTATTTCTGGGTTTGTCTGTCCCAGTCCAATATCTGCAGTCCAAATGTTAGAGAGAAATCAGGAAGCATCTGTTAATTTTAATCATCATTAAATAATATTATTGGCAAAACAATGTAGGCATCTTGCCACACAGGAATATTAAGGTGGTGTATAAAACTATGTGCTATTGCAATTTTTTGAAGTTTTTTGACAACAAACGTTAGTTCGAATTAACTTTAATAGGCGCTACACTAGCGCTCTGCTAGTTCGAATTTAAATCGAACTAGCAGATCGCTTATTTCGAACTAGGAAAACCTCATTTTACGAGGATTAAACCTAGTTCGAACTAGCTAGTTCAAATTAAGGGGTGTGTAGCCCCTTAATTCAAACTAGTGGGAGGCTAGCCCTCCCCAGGTTTCCCTGATGGCCACTCTGGCCAACACCAGAGAAACTCGTCTGCCCCCCTCCCGGCCCCGGACCCCTTAAAGGGGCACGGGCTGGCTATGGTGCCCGTGCCAGGTGCAAGCCTGCCAGCACCCAGCCAGTAGAACCTGCACCTGGCACAGATCAAGCCACCCACCCGATGCCCTCTGCCTCTTCCTGGGACCAGGCTGGCGGCTCCCGGGAGCTTGCCCGGGACTGCAAGAGGTGGGCACCCGCCTGGGCTAGTGCAGACATCGTGGACCTTGTCCACGATCTCCGCACTAGGCACAGGAAAGTGGCCGGCTTGGGCAGGAGAGCTGCCAGCCTGGCCACCCAGGAGCAGGTGTGCAAGAGAATCAAGGGGTTCCACTGAGAGCCCCGACCCTGAGCCCTGAGCTTACAATGGCCGTCCTGGGTCAGACCAAAGGTCCATCTAGCCCAGTAGCCTGTCTGCCGACAGCGGCCAACCCTAGGGACCCTGGAGGGGATGGACTGAAGACAGTGACCAAGCCATTTGTCTCGTGCCATCCCTCTCCAGCCTTCCATAAACCTTGGCCAGGGACACCACTCCTACCCCCTGGCTAATAGCACTCCATGGACCCAACCTCCATCACTTTATCTCACTTCCCTTTAAACTCTGTTCTAGTTGTAGCCTTCACAGCCTCCTGCAGCAAGGAGTTCCACAGGTTGGCTCTTTGCTTTGTGAAGAACAGCTTTCTGTTACTAGTTTGAAGCCTGCTACCCATTCCATTCCTTTGGTGTCCTCCAGTCCTTCTTTATGGAAACTAATGAAGAACTTTTCTGTATGCACCCTCTCCACCCAACTCCTGCTTTTAGAGACCTCTATCCTGTCCCCCCTCCGTCTCCTCTTTTCTAAGCTGAAAAGTCCCAGTCTCTTTAGCCTCTCTTCATATGGGACCTGTTCCAAACCCCTGATCATTGTAGTTGCCCTCCCCTCTCCCAGCCTCTCTCTTCCCCTCTCCCACCTCCTTTTCCCAGTCTCCCCAAATTTTGTTCAATAAAGACAGATTCCATTTTGGAATACACGTTATCTTTATTTTGTACATCAAGAAGAGGGGCTAGGGAAGGGTAAGTGGAAGGGGGTGAGGGAGGAATGGGACATGAGCCCCCGATGGGGAGGACTGGGCTGGCTCTGCGGGCTTCTGGGGGTGGAAGCTCTCCTGCAGCCCCCCAATTGTTCCCCTCCCCAGATGGCAGCCTGCGGCAAGTGCAGCCGGGCTGATGGCCGAGTGGTGTGATGTGCCCAGTGTGGGTAGTCCGGGCAATCCAAGCCAGGACTGCTTTGCAAGCGGGGCACCCCTGAGAACTGTCTGTCCGGGGTGGGGGTCGGGACCCTTTAAGCACAGCCCTCGGCTAGCCTGAGACAGCATCTCCACGCTCTAAGTCCTCCTCTGATGCCCTGCCGGCACTGCTTCCGGCCATCCTTAAGCCCGGTTTAGGGTCCACTTAATGTGGACATGCTAGTTCAAATTAGCAAAACGCTAATTCGAACTAGTTTTTTAGTCTGGATCCGTTAGTTCGAATTAGCTTAGTTCGAATTAACTAATTCAAACTAAGTTAGTTCGAATTAACGTTGTAGTGTAGACATACCCCAAAACAAGGTAGGAACAAGGATTTGGCCCTAATGAAACTGATAACGAATTCCTTCTGGACACAGTTTCAACAAGAAGCTGAAGTATTTGTTTATTTTGTGAAGCCAGACTCCTTGGTGTCATAGGGTATGTCTACACTACAGTGTTATTTCGAAATAGCTTATTGCGAAATAACGCGTCTACACACAAAATGCATTTCAAAATAGCATTTTGCTATTACGAAATAGCACATCTACACTGAATGGACTCTGAATCGCATTTAAGGCTGACCAGAACCAGTTCCAGCAGAGCACCAGGCCAGGACTTACTGTGTGGGGCTGCTTAAAGGGACACCCCCCCTCCCCCCCCCCCCTGGACAGCCAGTTCTCAGGTTTCCCAGCTTGCTTGTCTACCTTGATGAGGGACAGCAAAGCATTTTGTCTCTGTGTGCTCTGGTTGCCCTCACTCGGGACACCACAGCACTCTGCAACATGGAGCCAAAGTTGCCCGTGGGCACTCTGGTGCTTCTCTTGGATGCGTTGCTGTGAGCCTGGCTGCACTTTCTGCAGGCTGCCATCCAGGAGGTCCATCGGGGGCCTGTCAGTATCCAGGAAGCCCTGCGGGAGAGCGTCCACCCTGAGGAGCACTAAAAGCCTCCCTGGTGTGCCCCACTGGGGGCTTGTGCCTCATTCCTCCCTCACGTCCTTCCACTTACCCCTCCCTAACTCCCCTTCCTGATGTCAAATAAAAGACACATATTTTCATGAACACAAACTCTCTTTATTTAACAAAACTGGGGGCGGGGGAGGGAATGAAACTCTGGTGAGACTGGGGAAAGGAAGTGGGAGAGGGGAGGAGGAAACCTGGGAAGAGGGAGGTGGAAGGGGGAAGCAAGGGGATATAGGGGGAGGGGAAGCTCAGGGTTGAGGGTCACGCCAAACCAACTTGATTGTCATGAAACTTGCTCCTGGGTTCGCATGTGGCCTTTGGTGGCAGGCTGGCAGCTATCCTGCCACAGACAGTCACGTTCCTCCATCTAGTGCAGAGATCATGGATGTTGGGTCATCCCCCCCAAACCTGAATAAGGTCCATGATCTCTGCCCTGGATCAGGAAGGCGCCCACCTTCTCTGGGCCCTGGAAGTCTCCTGAGAGCTGGCAGACTGCTCCTGGTGAGCAGTGGAGGGCTGGCTGCCAATGGCTTGCTGGCTCATGTTTTGGGGCCACTGGGTTGGGGCAGTGACTGCTGGCTCTGGGTTGGCAGGGTTGGGGGTGGCACAGGCACTCTGGCCGGAGTCTACCCCTTTAAGAGTTCCAGGGAAGGAGGAAGGAGAGAAGTGTTCTTGGTTGAGGCTGGAATGGCCACCAGGACACCCTGGGAAGGCTGAAGGGCCCCTATTTCAAAATAAGTGTCTACACAGCACTTATTTTGAAATAGCTATTTCGAATTTGGCATTATTCCTCATAGAATGAGGTTTACCAAATTGGAAATAAGTGCTCTGCTATTTCAAATTTATTTTGAAATAGCATTTTGGCTGTATAGATGCTAAGAAAGTTATTTTGAAATAACTTTGCTGTGTAGACATACCCATACTGCTTGTCAGTTATTAACACTTTCAGCTTTCTTTGTGAAATAAAATGGCAAAAATTGGGAATCCTGGAAACTCTGCTTCCATAACTCTCTTCCTTCCTTCATTTTTAAGGAAAACCATAAGATACTGAATACTTGGCAGTGACATAACTGACAGACTTTCAGGATCATATCCTATGTTTCTATTTAATCCTTATTGTTCATGACAAATCCTGTAGCTTTAATATTAGAAGAAGAACAAGCAGAATCTGTATCTGTAACATCCATGCAGATGGATAAGTGGACTTAGGGTTGGCACAGAATGGCTATGTGAACTGTATTCGTAGATAGAAGTAAGTATGCAGCCTGAAAAGTGGGTGAAAATGATAGAGTTAGTAGTTATCCAACCTAATCCAGTTTTGGAGAACTTTTAAGGAGGTCCTGCCAGCACTAAACAAATGCATAATAAACATGAACATCAGCATTCATATAGAATGCGGTATCCAAATTGACCACAGACAAGTCATTCTTATAAATAAAAAAGTAGCAACCCTAAAATAGAGCCCTGCAGGAAATTCCATTCTATGCTTCCAAAGAACGAGATTATTGTCAGTGCCTTCACCTCCTACAAATGATTTGATAAATATTGTAAGAGCCAGTCTATTGTATCTCTCAAAAAGTTGGTTGATTCAGAGGAAACAGAGGGGCGGAGGGAGTATTTTGGAAGGAGGTTTAAGAGACACTATTTTCAGTCATGTAATGACATTACATTTATATGTTTTACTGAATTCTGAACGTGGAGACTTTATCTTTTAATAACACGTTTCCTTACTTTCTCCCAATATTAGGGCTCCTTCAAATGAGAAATCATTATTTCATTGATCTCTCTGTCCAGCAATTCTGAATGCAGTTGAAGACATGTATATGTACATGGCACAGATCACAGACAAGGTGATGGAGATAGGTGTTGGACTGAGACAAAATCTGGTACTGGACTTTAAGGAATTGTCTAGTCCATGCTTGGCCCTTTCTTGCCTGTGCTAATTAAGGGCTTAATTTTTATTTCTTTGCATCACTTTATAGGCAAAAACGCACGAACTGCAGCTGGAGTTAGCTCAGTCTGTTTTTCTCCAGCAGAATCAAAGAACCTACAAGTCTTCCAAGTTTATACGGAAGATGCTTCCTGAGCTTTTATTTTCAAATCCATTTTTAACTCCAAAACAATAGCAATAAACACTTTTAAAAAAAGCTTCACAAAAGAATCAATACTTTACACTATTTCAACACCTTATATGCAAGCATTTCCAACTTAAGGCACCTTACAGAAATGCATCAATTATGCTTTGTGACATCCCAAATGGAGTAACTATTATTAGCTTCCTTTTACAAGGGAGGGAATATGAAACAGAGAGGTAATTGCATTGTCTGTTCCCATAGAACTAGTCAGTGACAGGAAAAAGAACAGAGCTCAGGTGTCCTTCCTCTCTGTTTGGAATGTGGATGCAATTGTTCCTGTGTAATTAGGGGTAAAATGTTGCAATCCCAGATATACAAAGAAATTTAAAATTAAAACAAACTTGTACCATTGCCTGGCATCTCCCAGGGCTAAGTTAAGCTGGCAACTTTTTGATAAAATCTTAGAAAAGAGAGCAGAACAAGCAAATTACCTTTATTTTCCTTTAGTTCCTGTAGCGTCCTTCCCTTTTACTGTTTTGACTGCTGGTGTTATACCAGTTCAGAACACAGTTTAAGGTGCTGACTCTTGCTTGACTATTATCCAGGGGATCCAACACATTAAGATTATTTTTTTCCTTATATGAGTTTACTCTTGGCAGTGCTGTTGCCTATATTATATTATTACATATCCATACTTTTCTCTTTAAGTTATAAATAACACGTGATGGTGACACATCTATTAGCTAAAGGCCTTGCCTACACTTCAGAGCCTTTTCCCAGTAAAGCAATGCTAGCAGAGCCGCCTAGTGGAAAAGCCGGGGAAGTCGGCAGTTCAGTCTAGCTATGTTAGCTCTCTGGGTGTATGTCTAAACTACGTCCCTTTTTCGATAAAGGGATGTAAATTAGATATATCGAAATTGTAAATGAACCCAGGATTTGAATTTCCCACATTTCATTTACATAATGGTGGCCGCAGCTTTTTTTTTGAAAAGCCACTTTTCAAAAAAAAAACAAAAACCCTGCGGTCAAGACTGGGATCTTTCGACAGAAATGCCCCATTTCGAAAGATACTGTAACCCTCATTTTTGAGGGTTACAGGATCTTTCAAAATGGGGCATTTCTGTCAAAAGATACCCATCTTGACCACGTTTTTTTTTTCTCTCGAAAAGCGGCTTTTCAAAAAAAAAACACAGCTGCCATTATGTAAATGAAGCACGGGAAATTAAAATCCCGGCTTCATTTACAAGTTCGATATATGTAATTTACATCCTTTTATCGAAAAAGGGCTGTAGTTTAGACATACCCTGGATGATGTTAACTATACCAGCAAAAGCAGTCTTCTGTTGGCATGGTTGTCTATTTCAGGAGCTGTTGCTGGCATAGCTAGAGTGTGTGGAATCATTTTTCTTTGTTCATATTCCTAGCCAGTATAGTTATACCAGTAAAATTTTCTAGGTGGAGCAGGCCAAAATCAGGTCTAATAATGCACTGTACTTGTTACACACCATTCTATTTATTACACACCATTCTATTTATTACACATCTTTGATTGGGTCACATTTGTTAATCCCACTAATTACATAGTAGAACTCTGAGAATCTGAAAATGGATTGTGATTTGCCTGAGAATTGTTTTCTTTTTCTCCCCAAAATATGAGATGTTTCCCATTGAAGCTGAAATGCAGGGCAGGCAATAATAGGATGCCAGGCTCGGGCTCTGTGCATGCCTAGAAATTAACTGGCACGTTTGTGGCACGAACTATGGTCTAAAATGGGAGGTTCAATGGGGTAACACTCCCATTGAAATCAACGGAAGGTCTCACATCCATTCTTGTTCTCGTGCCTCATGACAAGAAATGTTTTAAAAATATGAACTGCAGGATTGGTCACCATGAAAATTCCTTCAAGGGATCATTGGGGAATAGAAAGTAGCCAAGAAGACTACCTCTAGTCCTGCCCCTTCCAACCAAGGCTCTGTCCGTTTTGGCAGTATGGCATCACCCCCCTTTCCCTACCACCTAGCCTAGAGCCCTGGAAAATCTGTCAGCTCCGCGGCTCATTAACTTCTCAGCTTTAGTTGATTTGTTTTAACTTTCCTGAGTGTCCTGATATAGACAAGTTCTGAGACTCCCTTTGTTGTTCAGGGCTGAATTTTCAAGTGTGGCCTTTAATTTTGTTTACTTTAATTCTGAGGTGCCAAATTTTAGAATCATCAAAATAAAGGCTGCTAAAAGCACAAGCTGCTTTTGCAATTACATTTTCAGAACTGTTATAAGAGAGTAATTGGTGCACGTATCTTAAAGAAATGAGGTAAGGGTTAATGAATTGCATTTTGTAAAACACTTTGTAGATAAGGGGCTCCATATCGGTGTGATCATTACAAAGACTTTGTAATAATTTAGGATTATTACTATTGAATTTTTTGTTAGCTCTATTATCATTTCTAGCCCTCAGTCTGCAATTTACAATCCCACCGGGTTCTCCAGATCATTATGGAAATAAAAGGTGGTGTATTTCTTTCTGTTCCTTTCAGATATAACCCTTTAAAATTACTGCATTTTGAAGCAGGAGCATATTTCATATGTAACCATTTAAACCGCTATACTTTAAACTAAACTGATTTTCTAATGAAGAGGTACATTTTCAGATTATGATGATCTATACCAGTGATCACCAACCAGTAGATCGGGATCTACTAGTAGATCTTGGAGCCTCTTACAGGTGATCCTAACTAGTTTGGCCAGGAGGCCATCAAGTGCTGGCACTTCAGATGCCCCTCCCCTCACTGCTGCTCATCTCCTGCCCTTTGCCTTGGAGCTGCCTCTCCCACTGGGGAGCCTCCTGCTTTCTGTGCAGGGCAGGGGAGGGAGAGGAAGGGTGCTGATGTCTAGGTGCCCCTCTCACACTCTGTATCCTTTCTTCCCAGAGCAGAGAGGGAGGGGGCACAACAGGACATGGGATGGAGTTTGATGGCTGCTTTAGGGAGCAGGCCAGGGCCAGAGCAGGGGGTGAGCCTGCCTTAGCCCCACTGCACCAGCAACCAGGAGCCACCAGCAGTGTCTAGCTGGTGCCCACATCCCAAACTCCTACCCCAGTCATGAACCCCCTCCTGCATCCCAAACTCTTGTCCTAGCCCTGAGCACCCCTGCATCCAAATGCCACACCCCCCTGCATCCCAACTGCCTGCCCCAAGCTCAGCTCAGAGCCCCTTTCACACTCCAGATCCCTTAATCCAAGACCAGAGTTTTCACCTGCACCCTCTGCCCCAGCCTGATGAAAGTGAGTGAGGATAGGTCAAAGAGGGAGGATGGAGTGAGCAGGGGTGGGAAGGAGGTGGGACAAGGGTATTTATATTTGAGGTAGATCTTGGATTGCACTTAAATTCAAAAAAGTGATCTTGTACTAAAAAAGGTTGGAGACCACTGATCTATACACTCCTTTTAAAAGTGTTGTAGATGTCACTGTTTGCGATTTTTTTATGTTTCCACACCAGGCTGTGAGATACCATCTAGAAAAAAGCAAAGTATATATTAGAAACGTATTCAGGAAATCGATTCCCAGCATGCCTTTGCTTGACGTGGGCTGTGTGGTTATTTTATGGTGCACAGAATAATACTTTCTGGGTTTTTTCAGCTGCATTAGCACAGCCCTCAGTGAAACACATAATGTGTGATGCAGAGCTCTTCATCTGGGGTTCACTAATGCCCCCATTGAAGATAAGAGGGGGGAAACAGGATTGGACTCCTCTTTACATGCTTGTCCATAGATATGCTGTTCTTGGTGAGGATGTACTTTAATGCACTCAAGTCTGGATTCTTTTGTCCAGTAGTTTCCAGTGGAGACTGCATCTGCACCCTTGGGGTACGTCTAAACTACATGGCTCCGTCGACGGAGCCATGTAGATTTGTTTTTTTGGCAAAGGCAAATGAAGCCGCGATTTAAATAATCGCGGCTTCATTTAAATTTACATGGCTGCCGCGCTGAGCCGACAAACAGCTAATCAGCTTTTTGTCGGCTCAGCGCGCTAGTCTGGACGCTCCCCTGCGGACATCAAAGCCCTTTGTCGGCAGCCCTGGTAAACCTCATCCCACGAGGAATAACGGGGCTGCCGACAAAAGGCTTTGATGTCGTCAGGGAAGCGTCCAGACTAGCGCGCTGAGCGGACAAACAGCTGATCAGCTGTTTGTCGGCTCAGCGCGGCAGCCATGTAAATTTAAATGAAGCCGCGATTATTTAAATTGCGGCTTCATTTGCCTTTGCCTATCTGTCTAATCTACATGGCTCCATCGATGGAGCCATGTAGTCTAGACACAGCCTCAGTGTCCTTGTGCTCGCTACTGAGGCCATAAATTGTGGAGCAACTTCCTCCTCCCCACCTGTGGCTATGAGTCAGAACTTGTAGCATTCCAGACTCTTCAGTGGCAGTGGAGTCTGCTTGTCATGATTTGTGTAGATAGTGCTTTAACTGCAGGGTTGTAAGATGAAAGAGAACCACTATCACCACCACCACCTCTTCATCCTTTCTGAATGGAGCTCCTCTTTGTCTAAAAGTAAATAAAGGAAAAAGTAAATACTAACTCCATCTCCCTTCATAAGTTGTGAGGGTCCCCCCTTTTCTCTTCACTTTGCTTATCTGAAGAAGTGGGTTTTGCCCACAAAACCTCTAAGGAGCTACAGGACCATTTGTTGTTTTTAAAGTTACAGACTAACATGGCTACCCCTCTGAGACTTTCCATTTCAAGAGTTAGAATTTGTAGGACTCCAGAACAGCAATGTCTTATCTTAACTGGAAAGATTTCATGCCAAATTTGACATATCCCTTTGCCTTCAGACTCACTATAACATATCAACAAGGACTTGTCTCAGGCTGTGAGATCAAATGCTCCATGCATCTATGTAACTCAGCATGCCTGCCAGACTTCACCTTTGTTGCTTACTGAGTGGTTGAAGTCTATATATCAGACAAACAACTGTCACTTGGATATGTCAGTAAAGTTCACCAGAAAAACTGTCATTAAGTTAGTGAAAAGACTCTCTGGAAGTCTGGAAGGCGATGCCTCTATCTCTTCTGTTCTCTGTCGCCTACTGTTCGATGGTATCTACGCCATGGGTTGGGAACCCTACTGAGATCATTATCAAACACAAGGCACTTCAGGAAACAAGCTTCAGAAAATGTCTTGGAGTTGAGAGCCAGATGTTGGATGTGCACAGCTTTCCCCTACTTGTGAAGATACTCAGGGCACAGGTGTGGCCTCCAGTGGACAGTGAAAGGTCAGAGGATCTGGACTCATTGGATACACATATACCAACAATGGAAATATATATGAACAATACCACAGTTGAAGAACCACAGCTACTCTAAGGTAAGCAACCACTTTTGCTGGAGGTGCAACATTCAGAAAAGTGAAGGAGGCTCTTCATGCCTAAGGTTTGCAGTGAGGTTATGCAGTGACCCCTGTTCTCCCTCCTTAGTGCATATTGCATAAATTCTTCTATGGATAGCTCCTCAAAGAAAACCCTGGGGCCAGAATCAAAGCATGTTGAAATTGAATATGCCATTCAAATATCCATCTGCATCAACACTACTGAAATGAAAATGTAACCCTTTCTCTTAGTGAAGGAGTTAAATTAGTTTTTTTGAGGAATAGCACCAACAAAGGTGGCCTATTTTTCTTGCTATATTGTCTTTCCAAACTGCTGGATTAAGGAATTCATGCTGTTTTGTTTTATTAGTATTGTAGATATGTGGTAAATGTAATTAACTGCAGATAGAAATAAAGGCATATATTCATTGTCGAGGATATTTACATTGTATTTATGAAAGAATTGTAGGAAAAGGTAATCTAGGGATTGACAGCTTTGAGTTCAGACTCAATACATACCTAAAGAAATTTTACATTGATACAGTAGTGGGATCTACTTACAAAAAATATGAAACCAAATTTAAAGGACAAAGATATATGGACAAAGAAAACTGACAGTCCAGTCGTACAGCTTCTAATCAAACATGGAATCCTTCATCACATAAGTAATCACAGACCAGGTCAGATTAGTAGTTCATCTGGTCCAGTATCTGTTCTTTCACAGCAGCCAGTGCTTCAGAGGAAGATGCAAGATACCCTGTAATAAACAACCATGTAATAACTTGCTGTAACGGAGTGGAGCCCACTCCTCCTCCGTTCGCCCCTCAGTGTTCCCCGCAGTCTCTGCAGCGCTGGGATAGTTAGGATTTCAATCCCCCGTAGTCGGGAGGGCAGGTATGGGGGTCCGGGCCCTCCCTCTCTCCCGGACCCCAGCCCAGGGCCCCCCTACCTTCCCTCCTGACTACGGGGGATTGAAATCGTAACTATCCCAGCGCTGCAGAGACTGCGGGGAACACTGAGGGGCGAACGGAGGAGGAGTGGGCTCCACTCCGTTACATGTGGTAGAGAACGTGGGCATAAGTAGTACTGCGAACCCCTAACACTGGGTGATATAGACACCCTCCCCCCCAAAAAAAGGAGAGCGGCTGGAAAAGGTAAAGAGGAAGCAGAAGGCAGCCCAGAGCAAGCCAACCCGTCACATGAGTCAGAGGGGCCGACCCACGGGAAGTAGGAATAAGAGATCCTCCGGAATAGGGCTTTATTCCGGAGGATCGGGCCAGTCTAGATGCTTTTTTTCCGGCTTTTCCCCAAGCCAGAAAAAAAGCGGCGGACATGTTTATTTAAATCCGCGGGGGATATTTAAATCCCCCGCGGATTTCCCTATTCCCACTTTCAAAATTAGCATGCCCCTTCCGAAAAAGGGGCCAGTGTAGATGTAGCCTTAGGGTATATAAAGGAGAGAGAATTTTGACAGCTTCTTCACAACAAGCACAAGCTTTCATTTAAACCATCCACAGTGATGCCCTCATCTCTTCCTGAGTGGTTACATTTCATGTACAAGCCAACAACTTCCGATGTTCTTTACCTTGGATTCATCAACACTGAATTTCTTCTGCTACTGTGCTGCCCATTCATTCACCCACCTTCGCTCAGTCCTTCTAACATTCTTTAATCTTCTCTGGTCCTGATTACAGTGAACAATGGTGTGCCCTTTACAGATTTTGCCACCTCGTTCTGACAATTAATAAACATCTCAACTAGTGGTCTTAGGAACAACAGGGCACCCCAAGCAATTTTCTGTGTTGAAAATAGGTATTTTGTTTCTACTTTGTTTTTATCTTACCTAGTTTCCAGTTCTTGATTGAACCGTACATCTCTTTCCATAATTACCTTCCTCTACTTAATAACATCTTGTGAAGTTGAATAACATCAAAAACAGTTGCTAACGGAGAACTATTTCAGGTAATTTATTTGAACTGTCCAAAGCATTTTATGAGGAATTCTAGTAGATCAGAGAGACATGATTTTCTTTGACAAAAGTCATTCTGGATTGTCCACATCATATCATGTCTATGTACATGTTTGTATTATTCAGCAAGGCTAACTGGTCTCAGTAACTCCCTGGACCAATTCTATTTTTTTTTAATTGACATAGATTCAGTCAAGAGCAGAAGTTTCGGACTTAAGCTCTAAGCATACTGACTCTCTTGATAATGTTCATTGCTTTGATGCAATGAAAGTTTTCTAGGTTTTGAAATTATAATTTATGTTGTCAATAGGTTGGGGCTCTATTCTGTGAAATACTGAGCAGCTTTGGGGTTCTTCACATTAAGCCTGGTTTCTGACTCAGGTTTGAGCCTAAGCTGGCCTTCTATTCACACACAAATCAGTCTGACCCAGGACCTACATCCTGCTAGGAGGTTGGATCAGAGCCCAAGTCCCTCTATGGCTGAGTAGAAGCCCTGACATTTTTCATTGTGGTCGCAGCTGCAGTTTTAGATCTATGTCAGAGGGTCTGCATAGTGCAATATGGATGCAGTAACATGGTGGTACGACACAGATCCAGCAACTCATTTCGATAGACCCAGGGTGTTACCTCTGATATATCGAGTGTTAAAAACGTGAGTGACTGTGCCCCTTTAAGGTGTGGAACATTCAGTTTAGCATAGATTTTAAAAGAAACTTGTCATTTGAAATTGTTTGGAGACTAAATTAGGAATGGAGGAAGCCAGCTGCATTTGCTAACAATGAATAAAGAGTTGGCTAGCTCTTAATCCATTTGTGTTTTTCTGTTTGTGTTTTGCTCTATTTCTCATCCAATTAATATCATGATCATTAAAAATACATGGTCTAAACTGAATCTGGAGACATAAAGTGCTTAACTTTGAATGAAGTCAGTTGGTTGTCTGCACTAGATTTTTATTGCCAAAAATTCCCACTGTTTTTGCCACCAATAAAGCTTTGCCATGAACAGCACCAATATATACAGGGATCTTCATATCTGCTGACATTTTAAGCACCATACAGTCAATTCCTGCTTGGAGCAGCATAAATAACAAAATGGCAAATACACAGGTGGCCAATGCCGTCAACCATGCACTACATCTATGGAGAAATTTGGGACAAAGGAGTCAAATGCAGACATCCTCACAGGGATTCGGGCACTCAGCGTCTCAGAGGAGTTGCACAGACTTTGCAGGATCACATACGTATATACTGTAAATATCTTTCAATTTCCAAAGGTCTAGAGAGGCATTCTGCTCTGACAATAGTTGACCGACACCAGCACAGTCTGCAGGGAGAGCCAAGTCCTTTTTGACAACTTAATTATTTCTCTCTGTGTCTAAGTCTTTTTGCTAATCCTGCCCGTAAGAAATGTTTTAACTTATCAAGGCTACTTCAGTCCTATGAGAAATTCACTCAATTTCTGAATCTCAGCTTTTGGACTTGCAAAGTCCACTATGACTGTGTTGGGATTAGAAATTAATCAAGGGTATTTAAACAAAGCAAAATGATCATGTGTCAGGAGTCATGAACTCAACTACAAATAAAGCAAAATGGGATAAGACCAGAGGATTAAGGCTACTTGTAGGTTAGATGTTCCATAGCCCTTAATGTAAACTCAACATAATACATTCAGTAGCACTGCAGGCTTGAGTGAGGGACCCTCCAAATACATTTGGCCTCTGGCACCGCAGCTTAACCCCTTTCTAGCAGGACCAGGAGAAATGTGATGACATAGTGGGTGAGCCAGAACTTACAGTGCTTTCCCCTCTGCTCAGGGTTCATCTTCACTAAAGCATTAGGTTGTGAAAGGAATTGTAATAACTGGGGATGCATCTACAGGGCAATAAAACCAACCAGATGCACTGTGTCTCAGAACACAGAGCAGCTGACAATGGTTCATGAGCTGAAGCTGTGGGGTTAAAAATAGCAATGTAGTTATCTGGACTTGGGCTGGGCTCTGAAACGCATCACCTTTCTGGTGTCTCAACTCAAAGCCAAAGGTCGGCTTTGCAATTGTATAGTCCCACAGCCCAAGCCCCGTGAGCCCAAATCAAACGACCTGAGCCACAGGTCTTTTACTTCTTTGCCACAGGTCTTTTACTGCAGTGTGGACATATCCTAACGGTATGTCTATGCTGCAGTCTGGAGGTGCAACTGCAGCATGTGTAGACACACCTGAACTAGTTCAGTTCACAACAGCAGTGAAGACAGTAGAGACAATGGCATAGGCTGGCCCTGCTTACCCAGGAACAAGGGTGCATATTCGAGTGGCTGCAGCTAAATCAAAAGAAAGAAGTGAAAGGTAAAAGAAGTCTACCTATGCAACAATCCAGATTGCAGTGTAGACATTTTAACCTGATGTTAAGCATGACTTTGCGGTCAGTATAGGCAGGATTATGTCATGTTGCTGATGAATGAGAGCTGTGGGGACAGATACTTCCAGAAGTATCCCAAAATAGCACTGCTGTCTAGACATAGCCTAACATCAAGCAAATATTTTGTTCCACAGATATCTTAAGCTCTGTAGTTTCCAAGTAAATAGAAAGTGGTTGATTAAATGTTGGTATTAAGATATTATTTAGCATAAACACTCATTTTAGCCAATAAATTTTACATGCAGACTGAAAAGCAAACTAATTGACTGATTCAAGTGAGATTTGTAAAACACATCTTGATGAGTTCCAAACATTAAAAAAAACCTAAGGAAAACTACCTACTTTGCAAGTGCACTGATCTACTGAATATCGCTTCCCCATGTAGGAACTTACAGGCTGTGATTAAGGAACCTCTTTCAACTCTTCTTTATTAAATTAAGTGTTCTAAGCTCCTTGAGTCTGTCACTATAAAACAAATGCCTCCGAAGAGGAAACAGACAGCCTTATAGATATTTTTCAGTTTGTTTTTCAATCCTGGCCTTAAAGGTATCATCATCATCATCATCATCATCAACAACATCAACCTTGAGCTCAACGCCCATTGGTGTCTGATGACTCCCTCACTATTTCCTTCCATCTTTCCCTGACCAGTGTGAAGTGGCTTAGTTTCTGTAGACTAGCTCCGCACCAATCTACTATATCATCTACCCATTGTCTGTGGGGTCTGCCTCTCCTTTTTGAACCATCCATTATGTCAAATACCAAAGCCTTAACTCTTTGCTCATTGTTCATTCTGCAGATATGCCCAAATAGCTGTAACTTCCGTTATATAACCTTCTGCAGTAGGGTGTCTTTTGGCTGTATCATCCTATATAATTCCTCATTGGTGACCTTCTGCATCCATTCTATTCTCAGGATCTTTCTATAACAACTCCTCTCGAATGCCAATATCCTTTTCTTCAAATCTTCTGTTATCACCCAAGGCTCACATCCCTAATTGAAGGGGTAGCAGCCCTATTGCACATGTAGAGCATGATTAAATGTGGTTTAAATAGGGCCTGATCCTCCAAATATTTACCAGGGCTGTCAGTGTGACAGCAATTGCTGGAGGACATGAGTGGAACTGAGACTAGCTCTATGGGCCCCTTGACAGCCCATCCTTCCTAGCTCGCCTTCCTGTCATGACATAGAAATAATACATGGGTTAGTTCTAAAAACAACCCCCGCCTCTTTAAAGGCCAAGTGATTTTTTTTCCTCCTCCATTGAAATAATGCTCAAAACGTTCCTAAGAGAAAAGCAAAGACAGAGCAGATGGGAAGATTTAAGACAATGCTTAGTAGTAGTTTTGAAGATACTGGGAACCTTTGAGCTGGTTTCATGAAGCTGCTTTAGGCCTTTTATGAAGCACCCAAAATCAAAGGTGTCAAAGGGCAGTGGCTGAATATCTTCTGCCTTTTTCTGGTTCTTCAACACCACTACCATGCTTCTGCTGTCATTTGTTTTGAGCAAGCATGGGGCAAACAGGATTGGCAAACTGGAGAGGGGAAAGTTTAAAATGTTGTATTTTTAGATTTGTTTTTTCAGGTGGCAAACATCTAATCTAAAGCATTTTATTGCAGCTAGAAACTAGGAGCATAATCTCATCCTTAAAGAAGCAGGTACTTTTGTCATCCATAGCAATGTAGAACCACAGAACTTTTTATTTTGGTAAAATATGTACATGTGTATTCATCGCAATCCTGTCTTTACATACTGTCTTTATCTGCCAATTTCATGTCTCTTCTTTCAGCTTCTACCATGTGTCTATAATCTTCCCTAGCTGCTGATAAATTTCAAGACCTGAAATCTTTAAAGCTTTCTTTAGTCTTCAATCAATTTTTTAACTCTGAAGTTGTTTATTGATCTACCAGTTGTTCAGTAGACTAGTACAGAAAGGACTTTATGGAGATGTACTGTGGGATAGATTCTTAAAAACATCTATGAGACTTAGGACCCCAAGTCACTCTGACTTTCAAAGTCACATTGGTCTTTGGAGAATCCTTCCCTAGGCATAGGCCCATGCAAATCCATTTTCTTCATTGTGGTTGTCCAAAGTGTGAGTCCTAGGAATAAAATTGGGATACTTTATGCACTACAGTAATTAATAATATAACTTAAGAAATAGAACTGGGCAAAACATTTCAGCCAGAACCTTGTGGAGAAAAATGAAGACTTGGCAACACTGAAACATGTTGTTAAGGTAGTTACTTTTGCCAAATTGTCCCGGTCAGTGATGTGCCATGACGTTTTTAGTTAGGGATGCAGTTCTATGCTTTATGGCTTAAATGGTCCAAAATGTCATCCTCCATGCAGTATGACCACCCATATATGCAGCATGTGAGGTCATACTGTGCAGAGGATAGTATTTTGTTCAACAGTGCATGTTTGGGGCTGAACAGAATCATTCTACTGGACACCACTTGGACCACATTTTTATGTATTCTGGGACATGCAATGCATGCCTTGCAAACAGAGGCAGAATGTTCCTGGTTCCTACTGGGGAGTAAAAAATGTTTCAGACAAGTGTCAAAACAAAATGTTTATATTTTAGAAAAGAAACATTTTGATTTTTCCATGCTAAATGACTTTTCATTTTGACAGTTTGGTCAATTTCATTTTTAAGTCAAAATTTCACAAAAATATAATTGTGGGTTGAATGAAGATTTTATTGCACCTGATATTACTCTTGGGGCGGGGGGTGGGGCTTGCACTTTGCCCGCACTGTCTGTACTACAAGTAAGACCCAGATAGCTCCCATGGTTGTTTTCCAGCCAATGGGAGCTACAAGATTTTGCTGGGGGCAGAGGCAGTGTGTGAAGTCTCCCCTCCACAGAGTGCATGGCAAGCAGAGAAGCAGATGGCTTGTACAGCCAACTGCTTTGAGTGGTGTGTGGGTAAGCAGTAGGTAAGCAGCCTGCTCAAACATCCTGCTGAGTTGCTAGCTGGATGGCGGTGGGCCAGATCCAGTGGTTTGACAGGCCAGATTCAGCTCATGAGCCATATTTTGCCTGCCCCAGGTCTAACCTGTTCTGACCAGCCTTCAATGATGGAGATTCCACAACCTCCCTAAGTAATTTGTTCCAGTGCTTAACTACTCTTACCATTAGGAGTCCTAATGTCAAACCTAATCTCCCTTGCTGCAATTTAAGCCTAATACTTCCTCTCCTGTCCTCAGTGGAAAAGGAGAACAATTTATCACCCTCCTCTTTATAAGTCTTTTATATATTGAAGACCGTTATCTTGTTGCTGACTCAGCCTTCTCATCTCCAGACTAAATAAACCCATTTTTTATCTTTCCTCGTAAATCATGTTTTCTAGCACTTTTAGCATTTTTATTGCTCTCTTCCTGACTGTCTCCAGTTTGTCCACATCTTTCCCATCTTTTCTGAAGTTCCAGATTTGGACACCGTGCTCCAGTTGAGGCCAAATCATCACATATTAGAGAGCAATTAATTTGTGATTGTTTCTGCAGTACTCTTTGCTTGGCAGTCATTTCCCATTTTTATTTGTGCAATTGACTATTCCTTCCTCAGTGTAGCACTCTCCAAAGCACTTGTAACGCCCCTCCCAGCTTCTTGTTGTCTGCAACCTTTGAAAGTGTACTCTTAATCCCATTCTCCAAATAATGTATGAAGATATTGAATAGAACCAGACCCAGGATAGCTCCTTGAGAGATCCCACTTTAAATGTCCATCTAGCCTGACTGAACTATTGACAGTTATTCTGAGTACAGTTTTCCAGTCAGTTTGGGAGAGGGCGGAGGTGAAAGTAAGTGGGTGCACCCTGGTGCGCAGCTTTAGCAAGAACTGGCTAAGCTGCAGCAAAAGTCAGTGGGGAGCTAATTGAAGATCTGGCAGGGACCTGGGTTGCAATAAGACAGTATGTATATGAAATGTATGTTCCTTTCACCCAAGGAGAGGGATTGCACTTATTCCTTCTCAGTTTCTAAGGAACCGGAATTTCATGATAACAGCATATAAAGTATATTACTGTGGAATGTTTGGCACTGTGTGGCATGTGTATAGATTCCCCTATGTGAACAGCCTGGCTGGCCAGGACTTCTGCAATGGATAACTGAGGGTCTGGCTACTGTATCAGATTTAGGATTCAGAGTAGCTACAGCACTAGCTGACACTGTTAAGTGACTGTAGTCTTGGGGGACTATCGAGAGACTCCCCTTTATTTTTTCTCTCTGTCTCAGCTGTTTTTTGGTTGACTGCTTATGTATTGTGTAACGGGGACAGATCCTTTTTGCATTTTTATAAGTAGCATGACTGCTTATGTATTGTGTAACGGGGACAGATCCTTTTTGCATTTTTATAAGTAGCATGTAATGAGTCATGAAGACTGAAATTTGGTAAGGAAAGAGTATGAAAGAGCTCTCAAAAACAGACTAGTAATCTTTGGTGGTCAGGAACCCTAAAGTATAGATAAATTATTGTGTACAGTAGAATGTATCACTTAAAATAAAGATGGGGAAGGAAGGTGTGGTTTCATTGGCTCCTCATGAAATCCAGATGATGTGTTTACAGCCATAAAACTGTGAAGATTGGGTCTCATTATCCTATTCGCTACTGAATATTGTGTAACCAAGTGTGTTAATTGAAAACCTTCCAGTATTCAAAATGTGATTATGTTAAAGCCGACATAATACCAACATTTATTTTAAGGCTAACAACAGTACTAGAAATAAACATGAATTACTTTAGCAATATAGAGCAGTGGAGTACACTTATTAAACACACGATAAATAGGAGAAGTCAACAGTATAAATCAGGTACAAAAACAGTTTTTAAAAGTTTTTAATTGAACTCTCTGGAGGCTCCAAACCCTCTGGATATTCTGATCCTGGAAAAGGAGACTTAGGATACGGCATTTAGAGAGGGGCCTAAACACATATTTCACACACAGGCTTTGATTTTGATTTCAATCACCTCAAAATTTTGAGGGTGTTTAGGGATTTATAATAAACCCTTTCTACTAAAATAGCAGCTTTCATCTGAGACTCACTAAGTGCTTAGCAAGGGTTCTATTGATTCGTTTTGTGATGAGTCTTAAATATCTGATATGTCCTCCAACCTGATGGTTGATATTCCATTTGGAGATAATGGTCAAGGAAATTGAGATGGCAGAACTAGGGAACTGGACCTTAAAAGGGAAAATCTGGTGTAAAATGACTGCACAACATCATGTTCTGCTGCAGTTGTGATAGTTGCTGGATGGGAGAGGAAATTAACTAGCTTTTGGAGGTAAACTAGCACTCTGAACAGCACTTTGTAAGTACCCGTAAATACCCGTAATCAAAACAGCTTTCTCAGAGCAATGCCTTCATTAGCTCTTGCATTTACTTAACTCCTCAGGAGCTGTTCCAATTTCCATTATGTTTCTAGCATCTACATTATTTCAACCTTACTTCCAAGGGGGAGGATTTGGCATATTTCTCTATGGAGGCCATGAAAGCAGTTCTTTGATACCTGGCACAAGCTGTCTTCCCCTGATACTGGCTACGTTGGATAGAATATAACAGAATAGGTCCCTCATTGGTATGACACAGTTTAGCAAGGTCTGTTTTGGAAGAAACTCACTTTCTGAAATTCATGTAGAAGATCAATAGATGAGGTACTTACATTCTTCTTTAGCTCATCAGACACCTCCAAATAGCACTTCTGAGATATACAGGTCTTATGCTGACAGTTGGAGTGAATTTCACCCTGAGAACTGAAAACCATTAGAACCAATTCAAAGTAGTTATCAGTATATTAGAAGAGATGCTAACATCTAAGTTGGTTTAAAAATGATAACATTATTCCACTGTGTTTTTCAAACAATATTTTTTCCCAGATGACTTTTCAGATTTTGACATATCACAGGAAGCTGTATCACTCACTGTCACATTACATGGCATGATGAAAGGCAGTGTGATAAGTCACAGCACAGCTAATGAGGCATAAAACCAACATCGGAACCAAGGTAGCTAAGAACATACAGGCAGGCATTGCTCAGTGTGGCTCTGACAATTGTTTCATTTTTAAACTACAAATGTGCTCATACTCAGTGCCTGGAACGACAACTATAATGAAAAAGAATGGTCATTTACCCTATAGTAATTGTAGTTCTTCCAGATTTTGTGATCACGTGCAGATCCCACTGTAGGTGCACAGGTGTCTCATGTTCAAGAAATCGATTATTTTGAGTTGCAGCATCCATTGGAATCATGTATCCTGTGTCTCATTGATTCCATGCAAGGGCTTAAAAGGCAAAAATCCATAACCCTCCTTTAGTTTCCTCATCACTTGAAGCCTGTGATAGCTCAGGACTCCAAGGATGGGAGATGGAGGGCAGGATATAACATCCACATGGACTGCAATATCTCAAAGAGCCTCAGTTACTACAGGGTAGGTAACTTTTTTTCTTTCTTTTTTGAGTATATGTGGATCCCACTGTAGGTGACTGGCAAGCGATATCTCCTCAGGATGAGGATCAATTACATCAGTGAAACAGAACCCTGAGGGACTTCACTCCATATGTGCTTGACTGAAAATGATTGACAGTTTTTCAGCCAGTTGTACACCCACTTTTATAGTAGATTAATCTATGTTATATTTCCTAGTTTACTTATGAGAAGGTCATGTGAGACAGTATCACAAGCCTTACTAAACTCAAGACATATCACTACTGCTTCCCCACATCCACAAGGCTTGCTACCCTATCCAAGAAGATATGATTGGATTTAAAAACTTCAGAGGGGTGGCCATG
This sequence comes from Pelodiscus sinensis, assembly GCF_052426305.1. Classification (NCBI taxonomy): domain Eukaryota; kingdom Metazoa; phylum Chordata; order Testudines; family Trionychidae; genus Pelodiscus; species Pelodiscus sinensis. The sequence continues at coordinate 21,157,702 of NC_143066.1, forward strand.
TTAGTCTGTAACTGGAAAAACTTAAACAATGAATAGGCTAGCAGCACCTTAGAGACTAACAAAACATGTAGATGGTATCATGAGCTTTGGTGGGCACAGCCCACTTCTTCAGCTGAAGAAGTTATTTAATAACTCCATTCATCTAAAGAAGTGAGTTGTGCCCACAAAAGCTCATGATACCAGCTACATAATTAGATTTGACATTCTTTGTCCGTGACAAATCCATGCTGAGTGTTACTTATCACCTTGTTTTCTTGCAGATGCTTTCAGGTTGATTGATTATGAAATTAAGCTAACTAGTCTATAATTCCCTGGGTTGTCCTTATTCCCCTTTTGTAAATAAGTTCTATATACATCCTTTTACAGTCCTATGGGATTTCTCTCATCTTCCACGAGTTCTCAAATGTAGTCACTAGTAGCTCAGGGTATGTCTACACTGCCACCCTAGTTCGAACTAGGCTGGCAGTGTAGACATACCCTCAGATATCTCTTCAGCCAATTCTAAAGTATGCTAGTAAGTATTGCATCAGGCCCTTCTGAATTGATGACATAACTTATCTAAATAATTCTTAACTTGATCTTCTATTTTAGCCGTGGGTCCTATCCTCTTTACACTGATGTTTACTATGTTCGTCATCCAATCACTGCTAATCGTTTTGGTGAAAACTGAAACAAAAAATACCTTTAACATTTTGTCCATGTCTTTTTGTTATTGTCTTTCCCTCTGCACTGACTAATTAGCCTATTCTATGCTTGGTCTGAATTCAAACTACTTAATTCGAACTAGGCATTAGTCCTCATAGAATGAGGTTTGCCTAGTTCGAATTAAGCACTCCGCTAGTTCGAATTAAGTTTGAACTAGCGGTTTGCCTGTGTAGCGCCTATCAAAGTTAATTCGAACTAATGTCTGTTAGTTCGAATTAACTTTGTAGTGTAGACATACCCTAAGTTAGTTCGAATTAGTCCTGTTTTGTAGACATACCCTGGGATAACTTGCTCCTGTGTCCTTAATTAAAAACTGCCAACTCTCCTGAATGTTTTTTTCCCTTTACCTTCCCTTAAACTTAAAATGAATCTTACCTACCAATTCTCTGCTAAAGTCTTCCTTCCTAAAGTCTATTGTCTTTCTTCTGCTGTTTTCCTTCCTATCATTCCTTAGAATCAGGAAAGCTATCATTTTGTGACTACTTTGCCCAAACTGCCTTCCACCAGCAATTTCTCAATCTGTTCCTTGCTGTTCATCAGAATCAAATCTACAAGAACCTCTTTTGATTTGTTTTCTCCTCCCTCTATAATAAAAATTGTTCTCTACAGTGCATTTCCAAGAACTTTAGGGATAATCTGTGCCCTGATATATTATTTTCCCAGCAGATAGCTGGGTGGTTGAAGTTCCCCTATCACTACCAGACCTATGCTCTGGATGATTCTCTATTTATATTTAATTTGTATACTCTTGATTCTTGTTTTGATGTTTAAACCCTTCACCAAGGTGAATATTTTATTTCATTCCACTCTACCAACTTCTTCCATAATGTTCATTGTTTATATTGTGTCACCTGAATGTCATCTCTGAAAGCATGACCTCTTCAACCGCTCTTCTTAACAATAGTTTATTAAAACTTGTCATTACAATGATTGCCCTGGGTAGCATCTTTCCAAGGTCAGCGTTACGGCTGTTCTTGAACTAAAACCATAACCTCTTCATTGACACTATTTCATCTTTCAATCTAAATTCTAGCCATTCTTCTTGCAGCAGTTTTCTGTTAGTCTGTTTTACTATAGGAATGCACAGAATTGATTACTTCAAGGATTTTTTATGGCAATCCCTGAATGTCTTAGGTAGCTGGCCTGTCTGTATTTCTGCATGGCTTTCCTTTTTAAGATGTACTCTCTATTTTGGTTCATTGGCTCTAATTTGTAGTTTACACATCTACATTATACTGAATTTATTGTTTTAGTGAACAAATCCAATATTCAAATCCAGTTTTGTTACTACCCTTTGCTTGTTGTGTTCTCCAATACCATGAGCAAACTTGTGTCAGCTATCTCTGATATCTTAATCAAAATAACTCTCCTACAGTATACTCCATGGTCCTGAATCGAGAAAGTATTAACATGTGTTTTTTACTTAATTGATATCAGGAGTCCCATTTAATTCCGTGGGTACATTTACACTCCAATTAAATGTCCAGAGCTGGCCCATGTCAGCTGATTCAGTCTTGCAGGCATTGAGCAGTGGGGCTGTAAAATTGCAATTCAGATGTTTGTGTTGGGCTGAAGCCTGGACTCTGGGACCCTCTCCACCCACGGGCTCCAGAACTCCCAATGCCAAACATTTATACTGCAGCCTGAACCCTGAGAGCCTAAGTCAGCAGACAAGGGCGAGCCATAGGTATTCAATTGTAGTGTAGACATACCCAGTGGGCCTACTCACATAGTTTTCAGTTTTGCGTGTACTTAAAGTTATGGACTCTTAGGCTATGTCTACACAGCTTTTCTTTTCCGCAAGAGCCTATGCAAATGAAGTGTGGATTAGCATATTGCCATGCTTCATTTGCATAAATAATTAGGAGCCGTTTTTGTGCAAAAAGGCACCATCTACACAATGCCTTTTTGCACAAAAACCCTCTCTTGTGCAAGAGCTGTTCTTCCTGAAAAAATTAGGAAGAACGGCTCTTGCATAAGAGGGGGTTTTTGCTCAAAAAGGCATTGTGTAGACGGTGCCTTTTTGCCCAAAAACCTCTTGCGCAAAAATGGCTCCTAATTAATTATGCAAATGAACCATGGCAATATGCTAATCCGCACTTGATTTGCATAGGCTCTTCCGGAAGAGGGAAGCTGTGTAGACATAGCTTGAGTCACAGGTTTAAAGTTTAGCATATGCTTCAGTACTTTGTAGAATCAGAACCTGGAAGAGAGAAGAAAGGCCAAAAAACAGCTCTTTTGTGGTTCTTCCAAGCCATTATAAGGTACTATGCCTTTCAGATTTTTATTAGATCACTTGTGTTGCACTATGAACTGTTCTTTCCAAAGTTGAGTATTAGTATAGGGTAGAGGGACTGGGTGACAGAATTTTGATTAGATGAAGTTTCAGGAAATTAAACATAAATCTCTTCACTCTTCTTTCATTTATTGGAATTGCTTGGATGCCTGATCTATGCAAGCTACATGGTCCTTATCTGATCTTACCATGAGTTCTTGCTAGTTTCTACTGGTTTGAGAAATATTACAGGTTCTGCCTGTATTCTCCATCTTAATTTATAAAGACTCTGCCAAACAGGAGAATTTACACACTAGAGGAATTTTTTTAATGATGAGTTCTGTGCTGTGAGAACTGTACCTAACTTCAGTGGAGAAAGTAGGCTCCCAGTCAGACCCCATGCTTGTAATGAATACACTGACATGAGTTAGACAACTAAGATCTTCGTTCCACTTTAACAAATGCTCATCAACTCCCAAACTGCCACAACTGAAACCTGTTCTTTGAAACTTCAGCTGAGAAATTAATACAGTGGTGGCAGAAACATGGAAAGAATAGGGTTACAAGACTACGATCTGCCACAAAACTACCCAAGTTAAGCTTTCGTTTCACAAGTGGCATGACAAAGTACTGACCAGGTTTTCCTTCACTGATATTTGGCTGTCCCATGCTGCTTACAGAAATAAATCAGGTAAGAATGTAGTCATAACATCACAAAGTTGCATAGTGGTATCTTATGCAAAGCATGTATCTTGTAAAAGCGGAACTGTGAGGAATGTATGTCACATACACTACACGTGATCTAGATTTGGCTGGGTATTAGCAGAGGCAAATTTGTGCAGTGGGTACTTTGGTAAAGTAATTTTCATACATTATAGGATCTGATGATGTCATCAAACATTATTGTGCTGTCAAACGTCTTCATTATAATATGAATTTATGACAAATTGGCACCACATGCCCTTTTGGAACCATGTGATCCTTCAGTACTGATATGTTTTCATATCAGCACTAAAATGCCTAGTGATATAAATGGGAGCGTGACAAAAGGGTTACAGATATAACTGAACTCTATACTATACTGCCCATTGTGCTGCTAGTAATTTAAATGAATGCAAACATTTCCAAGCAAGAAGCAGCCAGGATGGGCTACTCATGGTAGTAGGCACCCATCCCTTCAATCTGCTTCTTCCAGCCATATGTCTAAATCTGAACCTAATAACATTAACAAGCACTGAAAGATTTCTCTCTCCATTCAGGCTCTCTGCTAACAGGTGGCTCCATTACCTCTAGCACTTAGTATAGGGAGCAATTTTTGCCATCTCTGCCTTCTGGAGTTGTGGCATAGTGGGTGGCCATAGAGTATCTGCTTCCTATACACAAGAGTTGTTTTTGTCTTTAAATTAAATCGCAAAAATTGCACTGGGCTGGGGGGGATGGATATCATATACATTCTTCTGGGCTGCACTCAACTGACATTTATCAGCATATCTCCACTTCCTTCAGAGGAACTATGCCAATGTGTGACAGCTGAGGGCCTGACACATGAAAATCTAGCTTACATTAATAACATCACACAGTTTACAATCAAGTGGTAGTAATGGTATAAATCTAATAAAAATGTATCCCTTTCATCTTCAGATGGGAATAAGTCTTTATAGGAAGATTAAAGCGTGGCATATGGAAAAGTGATCCCAAAAGGAAAACAATTTGACTTAAATGGCCAGGAAGTAAAAATATTACAGATGCTTTTATCTCTGATAGAAATGACAGCCTTAGGGTATGTCTACGCTACAGAGTTTTTTCAGAAAAATGGCAGTTTTTCCAAAAAAACTTCAATTACGTCCACACTTCAATCATGTTCTTTCGAAAGAATCAAAAGAATAGAGGGGTTTTTCCAGCATTGGTAATCCTCGTTCTATGAGGAAAAAGGCTTTTTTCCAAAAAAAAGAAAGGCGTGTGTGGACAGGGAAGAGGGAGTTCTTTCGAAAGAAGAGGAAAGAGGAAAAAGCACAGGTGCCCTGGTGACCACTCCATCCATAGTAATCACAGCTTACATGTGAGATAGTATCCATTCAGTGTGGACGCTATCTTTCGAAAAAGCAGATCACTTTTTCAATGAGCTTTTTCAGTGTGGACTCTCTCTTTCAGAAGACGTTTTTTTGGATCTCTTCAGAAAGTAGCCTGCAGTCTAGACATAGCCTTACACTGACTTCTTACATTTTTTGCAAATGTATATACAAGACCCATTCAGGGGGCTGCACCATTTGGCTAGCCATAACTCTGAAAATCAGCTGTCTATTAATGTGCTGGGCAGACTCTGGCTTCAGATACTGGGCTTGCCCTTTGAGCAAATCTTTAAGGCCATGTCTACACTAGGAAACTATTTTGAAATTACTAAATTTGACTTAAGAACTCCCGATTTAACAAATTCGAACTAGCATGTCCTCATTACAGGGGAGCCTTGAAATTAGGCTGAATTAATCCAAAATAGCGCATCCACATTGAATGGAGCCTGATTCAGACTTAGAGCCCCTGGAAGCTCTCTGGGGAGGACACCATGAGGGCAGATACTTCCTGTGGCAGCTTGGTCTGGCAGCAAAGCATGCTTACAAGGGCTCCTCCCCACAGCCATGTCTCACAAGCCACTCCTCCACTGCCTTCCCTTCATGGGATAGAAACAGGAGGAAGTAGGCATGCACCTTCTTGTGCTCTGGTTGCCGGCACAGATGCCACAGCACTGACACCATGGAGTGAGAGCTGCTGCAAAACAGTGCCAGGCTCGTGCCCCTCAAGGTGTGCCTCATGGTGCAGTATGTCGAGAGTGCCCGCATGTTGCTTAAGTGGGACCTGGATGAGGATGAGGAGGACAAATCCCATAGGCTCTGTTCACCCACATCCTGGCACTCCTGCTGCTGCGCACACCCCTCAATCTCCTGGACACAGTAGAATGCCACTTCTGGCAGAGATGAGTTCAGACTGATGGGACCACATCGTTATACAGAGATGGGATGATCAGCAGTGGCTGCAGAACTTCCTCGTGCAGAAAGCCAACTTCCTGGAGCTCTGTAAGTGGCTCGCTATAGGGGTCAATTGTGGAAGAACTCTGTACGTGTGAAGTATAGGGGTGGTGAGGCCTGCATTCCTTCCCCTTTCTCATTCCCCCCTTTTCCCTATTACTGATGAGCCAGAAGCAAGCCTCTAGGAACATACGCCATTGTAGCAAGAACGAATTGTAGATAAGGGCAGGAACATAACAATCTTATTTACCTAAATGTACTGATCATGGAAACAAAGTCAAAGGACAAGCAGTATAGCTGAGCCATAACAAGCAATGAGTAACCCCTGGAAATTTCCAATCTGCTACAAACAAGGTAGAGACACAGTATTTAAAGCTGCACCAAATCACAGCAATTCAGACTCCACTGATGGGCTTTGAGTACCGGTGCCTCGGAAGCTGAGACAGTCTCCCACTTCATCTGCAGCTGAAATGGGTTCCCCAGCTAGGTGAAGGGATGTAAGAAATGCTGCTTTTCCTATCATGTTGTTCTTTTAGTTAAGGGGCACAGCTGATAGCTGTCAGGAAATAAACTGCTCGGCTGCGTCTAGACTGGCATGATTTTGTGGAAATACTTTTAACGGAAAAGTTTTTCCGTTAAAAGTATTTCCGCAAAAGAGCATCTAGATTGGCACAGATGCTTTTGCACAAAAAGTGCTTTTGTGCAAAGTCATCCATGCCCAGTATAGACGCGCTTTTGCACAAGAAAGCTCCGATGGCCATTTTAGCCATCGGGCTTTCTTGCACAAAAAATTAAGGTGCCTGTCTACACTGGCCCTCTTGCTCAAGTATTCTTGCACAAGAGGGCTTATCCCTGAGCAGGAGCGTCAAAGTATTTGCGCAAGAAGCACTGAATTCTTACATTAGAACGTCAGTGCTCTTGCACAGATTCAAGCGGCAAATTCAAGACCTAGGTCACAACCCAAACCTCTGCATAGTAATCCCCTGCCCTACGTCACAAACCAAAGCCCTGTACCCCTTCCTGTACCCCAATTCCCTGCCCTAGGTCACAACCCAAACCCCTGCACCCAATCCCATGCCCCAAGTTGTAATGGCCTCCTTCACCTGAACTCCCTCCCAGACCCACAGGCCCTTCTGCCCTCTGAATCCCTTACCCCAAGGTCCCTTCTGCATCCAAATTCCATCTCAGACCCCACACCACCTCCATAATATCATGGAGGACTGCAGCCTTTAACTACTTACCAAATTCTTGGAATGCCCTCCCCCCCCATCGAAAATTATTGCCCACTCCTATTCTACAGATTATTTTCTCCTTTAACAGCATGATACTGTAAAATGTGTGCTGTTATATTCCAAGGGTACATCTACACTACCCCCCCAGTTCGAACTAGGGAGGCTAATGAGGGCGACTGAAATTTCTAATGAAGCGCGGGATTTAAATATCTCACTCTTGTTTAGCATATTCCCGGCCAGTCGCCATTTTGGAAACTGACTAGCCTGAAGTAACTGCCCGTGTCTACACGCGGCAGAGAAGCATGATTCTGAGATAAACCCCTTAGTCTGAATTAACAGTTAAACCTCATTCCATTCCAAACCTTGGTGGGAGGGAGACCTCTAAGGAACATGTAGGCATGGCAGGAAATGTTGCTAGTGATCCACCAGGTCCTGTTCCTGCCTGTCACAGGGCAGAACTCATTGCTGTGATGCCTCTTGCTGGTTGATTCAGGGAATTAGTTCTCATTCAGTGAAGCATCCCCTTTTGGCAATGTCTCCCCACATCTTCTCTCCACACTGACACTCTGGGCCCGCGTTGTTCCTGGACCACAGCGTCCTCTTCGGGATGCTGCCCTCCGGCAAGTCCCACTACTATGATCTCTTGTCACCTTCTGGTGTTGTATCAACAGTCCTTGTTCTTAGGGGCAAGTCACAGTCTGTATAGGCCATGTCCCCCTTCCAGGGGGTTATCAGCAGTTCCTAGTTTCATCTGCCACTGTGACCAACTATGGCCCTAAAGCCTAGCCCCTCTCCCTCAGGGGCAAGCCACAACCTATATGGGCCATGCCTTGGCAGCAAGGTGAGGTGTAAGGGGGAGGAGGAGGTTCCAGGCCCACCCACTACTCTGGGTCTAGATCCAGCAACCCTCTGGAGCAGCTCAAGCAGAGTTAACATGTCTCTCTGACTACCAAGCTGGGATGCATGCTCCCAACTTCTGTGTAAACATACTCTAAGGGGTCCATGCTACTTCCTGACACCTAAGGGTATGTCTACACTAGCTCGGTAGTTCGAGCTAGGTAGGCAAATGAGGGCAACCGGAGTTGCAAATGAAGCCCGGGATTTAAATATCCCGGGCTTCATTTGCATCTTCCCGGGTGCCGCCATTTTTAAATCCCCCTTAGTCCAAACTCCGTGCCCGCGGCTACACGCGGCACTGAGTAGGTAGTCCAAATTAGGATCTCTAATTTGAACTACCGGAATACCCCCATGAGTTCGGACTAAGGGGGATTTAAAAATGGCAGCGCCCAGGAAGATGCAAATGAAGCCCGGGATATTTAAATCCCGGGCTTCATTTGCAACTCCGGTTGCCCTCATTTGCCTACCTAGTTCGAACTACCGAGCTAGTGTAGACGTACCCTAAGTGTTCAGGGCAAACCACTTCAGATACTTGCCTTCCTCACTTAGGATATGTCTATACTTGCACCCTAGTTCAAACTAGAGATGCAAATGTAGGTGACCGAAATTGCTAATGAAGTGGGGATTTAAATATCCCGTGCTTCATTAGCATGATCTCGCTGGTGCATTACTCTGCTCAATAGCTGGGTGTTTGGTTCGAACTAATGCGTCCCTGAGCGCACTTTCACTTTCAGATCAGCTGTTGAGCGGAGTAACGAGCCAGCGAGATCATGCTAATGAAGCATGGGATATTTAAATCCCCACTTCATTAGCAATTTTGGTCGCCACATTTGCATCCCTAGTTTGAACTAGGGTGCAAGTGTAGACGTACCCTTAGATAGAACATTCACCTTTAATTCTCATCTTACATGGTTTTGTAAATCCATGTGTGCTATTAAATAGTGGATATTTTCCACCACAGAAATGAAAAAAGTGATGTCTGGGGGTTAGAGAATGAGGGAAACTTAAGGGGAAAGACTGGAAGAAAAGACATAGGGAAATAGCAGCAGGGTTTGAGATATTGCAGACCTTGGCTACTGGTTAGAGCTAGAACCTGGAGTTGAAGGTAGGCCTTAAATGCCCTACTAGCCACTAGGTGGTGAATGAGAAGACTGTCTGAAACAGTTTGTATGGAGAGATTTCTATACCCCCAGATCGGGGAAATGCACAGTGCTCTGGCAGGAGGGCTAAGCTACAAGAAAAGAGCAGGCTGAGTTGCAGAGACAGGGGGGAAGCAGGGCATATGAATGAGCAGCATGAGTAGAGCTCTAGTGGTGAGTGGATGCTGTTAAATATCTAATTAAAGAAACTTCAACTTGTAGAGAGTCTAGGTATATATTCATGTCATCCTAAGGGTCAGTTTCCTTGGCAGGGTAGGTAGGAAGAAATAGAACTGCTAAGAACAGCAATAGAGAACGATGTTGTTTTGAAAATCCCAGATACATGAGAGTCAAACTATCTCTGCTTTAGATGGATTTAGAATCCTTAGCATAGTGCTATGGTTTTTGGTGTTTGTGTTTGTTGGGACTTGTTTTTGTTTCCTCCCTCAGAAAGATACAGACTATACTTATTATAGGATGCCATAACAATCCTATGGAAAGCCTCACAGAGAAACATTCAGATGTTTGCTTGCCTACTTGTCTCTAATGGAAATACAAATGAAGATTATGAGCTATTAACCTTGAGTTCAGTTTTGCAAAGTATTGAACACCATTTAAAAACAATTAATTACTTTGCTTCACTAGCATCACTCTTTAGACGGGAGCAATTTAGCAGCTACTGAAGATCAGAATTCATGCACAACTAATTTCTTTGAGGAACTCAATGTGCATTACAAATATGAATTAAAAGGGCATTGCAAACTTGACTTTTTAAAATTAATTTAACAAAGAATCATTTCTGATTTTAAATAATATGCCTGAACTTATTTTAGAAAAATCTTTCTTGCTGATACTATAATGGGTGTATTTTGTGGATTTCCCCCTCTTTTATCTGTTGCTGTGTGTAAGGGTCTTTACAGTAAGGTAGACAGTGACCAATTAAAGCTTTCTTCCACTATTTGATCTGAGGAAGTGGGTCTGGCCCACGAAAGCTCATCATCTAATAAACCATCTTGTTAGTCTTTAAAGTGCTACATTGTCCTGCATTTTGCTTCAATTAAAGCACAAATGCCTGATCCAAAGCATGTTGAAATCCACAGAAAAACTCAATTTTCTTGGGAGGTCCTGTCAGGAAAATATCCACCTATCTACTATCATTGATAATGATCTTAGGGTACTTTTAACTATTGAAAGTTCCAGATTTTCAGACAGCTGATTTCCAACATGTCTGTGTCCCTCCAAAGCTCACATGACCCTCTGAAGGACATAAGTAAAACCCATTGTAAAGGTGGGCAATCTGAGGCAGAGAAGTTTTAGGTGTTGTGTCCAAAAGTGCACAGAAAATCAGTGGCAGAGTCAAGGCACAAGGATTTGGTCCCTGATTTCCTATCTGGTGTGCTGATCACTAGTTTACAGGCCACCTTTTCATGGCTGTCTGTCACTAAATTCTGCCAGCCCTTAGATAAAAGGATGGCAGGGCCCTGCATCCAGCATTGGGGAGCTATCATTGGTGCTCCAGCCCTGTAGTCCTCCTCCACACCCAACCAGAGTGCCAGCACTGACTCCTCACTATTAAGGGATGTCCCAACCCTGATGGGCCAGAGTCAGGCAAGCCAGGGCTGGATCTGATCTACAGGCCCTGCCTGGCAGGGGGGAGAACTGGCTCCATGCACCAATGTTTTTCCTCTCTCTCCCCTTGGCTGGGGAAATGGCAGCACAGCAAAGTGTTGTCTGGAAGCTTTTCCCCCACCACTCCTATTGGCCATAATTGCACTCAATAGGAGCAGCAGGAGGCAGTGCCTGGGAGTGGTGGGGACACTGAGCCATATACATCCTCGAGGAGCTGCACCTGGTAAACTCCTTCCCATCACCCAAACCACCCACCCTCAGTCTGCTCCCATATCCCCCTCCTGCCCAAATCCCCATCCTGCTCCTGCACCTTTCCTCCTGCCCAGACCCCAGACCCCAACCCCACTACCCAGCAGCCCTCTCCACCCACTGAATCCTTCATTTTTGGTCCTACCCCAGAGCTGACAAAATCTACTAGCCTGGGCCTCCCTAGACTCTAGTGTATGAGGGGAATGTCTTGAATGTCTTTTTGCTTCTTAGTTGGGGGCCACATCAGTGACATGCAAGGTTTGGGGGTTTGGTTTTGGGGGTTTTTTTACTTCTCACTTTTGTGTGACCTACAACTGATTTTTCTGTGGGTCAGTTGCCCTTCACACAAAAAAGATTCCCCACCCCTGGTTTAAACTCAGTCTGGCTAAAACAAAAATGATGCTGAATAAGACAAGCATGTCTTAAAGAATGGGCAAAGTCTATAACTGCCTCTGATGCTGAGCAACATCTGAAGGCATAAAATATTTAGGGCAAGTCTACACCACCCCTTAAGATGGTCTAACTTACATTGCTTGAGGGGGTAAAAAAGACGCCCAACCGAATAACGCAAGTTACAGCAACCTAAGCGCTGTCCATAAAAGGACCATGTTCCACTAGCACTGTAACTTCTGTTTCTCGTGAAAGTGGCATACTTTTGCCAACATGAGAGAATTCTCCCATTCGCCTAGGGTGACTTTACCAGATGCACTACATCTGAACCTATATAGAGCTTCTAGTGTAGACCTGTACTTGAAGCTGTTAGAAAAGAACTGCAATACATCGTTTATGGAACCACCAAAATCTTGTCTGGTTTCCTTTGGGCCAGACAGTACTGTCCCGACACTGAATAATACCCTGCTCCATGAATAGTCTCATTGAGGCTATTAGTGGGGCTATTAGTGGAGTATGGTGCAACTCATCATGAGTACTGGTGACAGAATATGGCTCTTTGTGTAGAATAAGCTAGTAATTTGCAGCAAGTTCCATGTCTGCGGTGCAAAACCTCCAGAAAACACAGTGCAGCTCATCAGAATCATGAATTTGGCCAACTGATCAGAGTGAAGAAGGGACTGATTTTTTTTCACTTTGTTAACAATGAGGTTCATACTTACTTTGAGCCTCGGCCACCTCTGTTCACCTACAAGTCACCCCCACCCTGCCCCCCCAAAAAGACGTGAAACTGAATCAAGAGTATTCAACTGATAGGACTGACTAATTTATTCGGGCAATAAAATAGCAATGACTTAAAGTTAACTCAGCAAAAAGTAGACTAAACTAAAATGCTAAATTATACAATGCTTCTGCACAAAAGTCTATTTGCCTTGATGCATTTTCCAAAAGTTTAAACAGAAACCATTAAGTGTGAATGAGTTTTTAAAGATGATTAGAAGGTACACTTCATTTGGTGATTTTGTTTTCTATTATTTTTAACATAAATTCTGAATATTTTAGAATAAATTATATTGCATACTCATCTGTTCCAGTGCACTAACACAGCTGACGATACACATTAAAAACCTGCCCAGCCCATATGCTTTCTTCTGTAGCTAGCCAACCATGGAAAATTTTTCCTGATCATGTATTTATTACGCCCGCTTTTCTACAGTATTGTTCGCAATATTTTTATCCCCATCCCACAGCAATTCTTCTTGACACCACTGCAGTAATTCCTGCTGGGAATTATAACAGGTGCTGGTCTTAAATTCCACTCTGTTCCCCATCTCTTTGATATAACTGTCCTTTGCAATGCTAGGCAATGGAGAACTGCTCTTCTGATGTAGTATTTCGTCTATCTACAAAGTATCAGAATGGATATCCCCTACCAAACAAAATACATTGCTAAAGTGCAAGCTGCACAGAGCAAATTTATTGGTCAAATAGGTTTTTGTCCCTTTTTTGTGTTTGAAAAGATTTTTTTCCTGACAATAGTACTGTATCTTGCGAATGAATGGTTTTTCCTTTCTAAGGGCTAGATTCTGCCATGCTTATTCAAAGTGAATAGCCCTTATTCTGCAAATTGCCCGATTGAAATAAATGGAGCTGCCAGTAGAGTGTGGTGATACTCAGTGAGGTTAGGGCAAAAAGTGGCCCAGTTTGTCTTTTTTCAGAAGAATGATCAAAGTAATCTTCAAATAACAAAGCCCAGTGTTTCACTGTTGAAATTTCACTGAGTTATCTCTTCCTGTGTAGGAACATGGCCAGAACAACACCCTTTTCCTCTAGGCTAGATTTTTTTTTACATGTCTGAGTTGAGCATTTACAAACGTAAATGCAAAATATTCCACCAGATTTCACTTTTGAGCTAATAAGGTGGGATAAAAGTTTTCTCTCCACGTATGTGTGTGTGAGAGAGTGCATGTGAGCTGTCTGATCAGAATGTGGAAAGCTAGGGGCAGGATATCATTGATCAACATGTAATCAATAGCTGACAGACTTTAAGTTAAAGCACCAATATAAAAGGGTGGGTTCTAGCAATCCAAAAAGTAGAACCACAATTTCAACTGAAGACACTAAGGCTTTGTGTACATTACAGAACTTTCCATAGCACCACTGTACTGCTGCAGCTGCACCCACATCCACACCCACCCCCACCTACGGGGGGACCAAAGGGACAGTTGCCCCAGGGCCTGAGGATTCAAAGAGGCAGTGGCTAGGAGCAAGTGGTGGCTGCAGCGGTGGCCGGAGCCCCAGACCCTTTAAATTGCCTTTGGACCCACACTTCACTCTCCATCCACCTCAGGCCACACCCCTTCCAGGAGCACAGACACCTTCCTCAGTGGCCTGCAGAGGCTGTTGGCTCCAAAGTTGTGCCGCTGTAAGGTCTCCCGCACAGCTGTTCTATGCTGAGGTGGGGAGAGCTCTTCCATCAACATCTCATCCACCCTGGGGCTTTTTTCAGCAAAATGTATGTTAATCGGGAGCATGGTTTTTTCCTTACCTCTGACCAGCTGTAACTGGGTCATGACTAACTGCCATGGCATCTCCTGCTAGTCACCTCAGGAATTAGCTCTTCAGCCCTGGAGCACCTTCTGCTGGCCAGTGTCTTGTCTCCTGCACTAGTTCAGGCCTTGCATCCCTTCCTGCCCATGGTGCCCTTTCCTCTCGCTACTACCCTATAGCATGACCCTGCACTTTGGGGGTTCCTCCCTCCCAGGGAACCCCCCACCCTCTTGTCTCAGTGACACACTGTGAGTTGTCATCTAGACTCTGCAGTCTGAAATGGCAACTCGCCATTGGCAAGGGGTGTGGACCTGCTACCTTCTGCTGCCCTGGCTGTCTCCTTGCAGCCCTAGTACCCATAGGCCTTGCCTCAGGTCCTGCAGCCTGGGAGTGGTATCAGGCCAGAGATCTCCAGCTCTGCCTGCCCATCTCCAGCTCTACTGTCTCAGAAAGCCTCTGTAGCTTCCCTAACAGCCAGGTCCCTCCTGCTTCACAGCTAGAGCAAGAGTGTTCTCGTCTTCACCCCAGGAACCTCTATTTATACTACGCCAGCTGGGCCCTAATTGCCTGCTCCCTGCCACAACTGCCACAGCTCCAGCTTTCTCCCAGGGCTGGTTTAATACTTGTTAGGCCAGTGTGGGGCAGCCACCCCATCACACCAAGACAAGTGCTCGTGTAGGCACAGTCTGGAGGACAAAAGTTTGACAGACATCTGAGGGACAGGATTTTGCACCAGGTTTCAAATGTTCGCCACATAACATAAGAACAGCCAAGCTGGGTCAGACAAAAGATCCAGCTACCCAAGAACCCGGTATTCTAACAGGGCCAGTGTCAGGTGCTTTAGAGCTTAGGATCACAAACTGCAGGGGGGGGGGCATGAAGAAATTCCAGGGGGGGCACGAGGCAACCCAACCCCTCTCCCAAGAAAGAGCCCATTCCGTCCAGTAAAAAGAATCAGAAAGTCCCATGTGGAATGTCCGGTATAGTCTGTTTTTCCTGGTTCAGGAGTCTGCCGGAACACGTGCAGTTCGGGCTGGCTGGGGTGGGGGAAGGATGGAGTGTCCCAGGCAGATTTCAAAACGGCTGTCTTAAAAGGGCAATGCCTGCTCTGCTCGTAAAAGGGCAACCTTTTTTGGTGGAGGTCAATTTTTCCCCTAGAGTACCAGCACCTTTTTTTTCACTCTGGTTCTGGGAATTAAAGGGGCCATGACTGTTTTTCAGCCCTGGTCAGTTTTTTTTTCCTCAGCAAGTTTTGCTGCTATTTTTGTTTTTCAGCCCCAGTCAGTTCCTTTTTTTTTTTTCTCTCAACAAATTTTGCCGCTATTTTTGGGGGAGGTGGGCGTGGGGGATTCTCAAAAATCAAAAAGGGGGCGTGATGCCAAAAAGTTTGGGAACCACTGCTTTAGAGGGAATGAATAGAACAAGCCATCTTCAAGTGACCTATCCCCTGTCATCCAATCTCAGCATCTGGCAGTCACAGGTTAGGAATACCCAGCACATGGGGTTGCATTCCTGACCAGCGTGGTAATTAACTATTGCTGGATCTTTTCGCCATAAACTTCTGTCATTCTTTTTTGAACCCAGTTATATTTGTCCTTCAGAACATCTCTGGCTTACAAGTTCCATAGGCTGATGTGTGAAGTCCTTCCTTTTGATTGTTTTTAAACCTTCTGCCTATGAATTGCATTGGGTGATCCCTGGTTCTTGTGCTATGGAAAAGGGACGCATGAGCACTGTGCAAAAGAAGAAGGGATTCTCATTTCTATCCTCTAATCATATCATGTAACTAAACAGAGGCAAGCAAGAAAGAGGGGTGTGAGCTAATTGGTAGAGACAGGAGTAGGAGCTAGAAATTCTTGAAAATGGTCACAGAATTTCATCTTTCACAGTCTTCTAAAAGCTTTCGACTCTCTTGGATAATGGGAATTCCTCAAATAGTTCAACAACAATATAACAGAATAAATGAGAAGAAAACTGAAAGCAGGTAACTGCAATACCAGGAAAGTAAGTTACAGTTTATTGAACAATATACTTTATACCAGAGAAGAATAGAGCCAATCTTTCTACCTGTCATGAACCTGATGCAATTGAAAGTGCACTTTTGTTGCTCAGAGCTTTCAGTTTGTGTGCCCTCTCCAGAATGAAACCATTCTTTGTAGGCTTTTAAAACTTTTATTGCTCGCAACATTTGTTTTAGTCACAACAGTTAAGCATCCCTTAAAAAGTAAAAATACTGACACATTATTGAGGAAAACTCCAATCCATAATGTTGTTTAGATGAAAAAGGATTTTACTTTGTTTTCCAGCTTCCCCCTCTCGAATGCATTTTACTGATGGATGATGTGGCAAAAGAATCCTACGCCATTCATAATGCTCTATAAGCTACAAACTGGGGTATGATTGCATTCACCTTCAGCTGTCCTGCTGTTTCTGCTGCTTCTCTGTGACTTCCCACTCCTGCATTCCTCAGTCAACGGCAGCTATATTCAACATGGACACTCGGCTAGAAGAAGTGGGGAAAGGACTTGCCGTGATGGTGCTCATTTCAGGATATCTTCATTAGAGAGGGGCCTGACCTATTCAAATCTGGTATTCTAGTTTGGGGTCCTGTTTTAATCTTCACTGGAAAATCATTAAATATCCTTTTCTTTATAATTTTTTGTACCATGTGTCGAGTAATTTTAAAATTCCCAGGAAATGAAGATATTAGTTCTGTCTCCACCAATCCTTCTCAGACTTTCTCCTGTCACCTGTAATTGTGCAGGAGAAGCTCTCCTTTGAAAAGCCACTACGTTGTCCACCTTCAGATTGCTCCTCATTGCTCTCCTCTTGCCAAGGTGGGTAGGAATGGTATCCCTAGCCGCTGTTTCTCCAGAGGTGGGTGACATGGGAGGGATCATGTGAGGATTACCTGTTGTGATCCCTCCTTCTTGGGCATCTGGTATTGGCCACTGTTGGTAGACAAGATACTGGGCTTATAGGGTGCCCTTCTTTCATCCTCTCTTACCTTTCTACAGAATTTTTATTGCTAATATTTTTCCAGTGGTTTTTTTTTCAGTCCCTTTCCTCTACTTGGCCCAGCCATGCTTCCATTCTCCTACCAGACAATGGTCAAGCAAGGAATGCAGGAAATAGCACATGCCCAACAAGTAAACCTGTGTTGAATATACTACTCTGGCCATTAAGTGCTGTGTGATGCATGTGAAAATTAATCACTATTGCGGCTAAATTGCAGACTCACACCTCAGTCTACCCCTTAGATTTCCATGGGAAACATTTTGGCCTAGGAGACTATACTAGAAATCTGGATTCTATACCCAGTTCTTCCATTGGCTTGCTGTGTGGCCTTGGGCAAGTCATTTAATCTCTCTATAGTTGTCTTCCCCATCTGTAAAATAGGTATGTGTATTGACACGTTTTTGAGACCAAGAGATTAACAAAGTTATATAATGCAATGTTATAACACAGCTTGTTAGTATATTAGAACAATGGCTTAAGGTTGATCTGCTATCCCGGCTGTGTATAAATTTAGCTTTTTGTGGGGCATGAAGAACTGGGATTCACAATAGTACGACTCCTTTCCTGGGATAATGGACACAATTTTGCAGTACCATATGTTCTCTAATAAAGTGGTTTTCAAGGTTGGGTCGTGGGTCCACCTGGGTAAGTCACAGACGGGCCCACAATACTTTGTTTAGGTCAGTGTCCGTAGCCACAGAGCCTCGGTGCTTTCAGTGCTTCAGATGAATGACATTACTATGTAAAGTCATGATCTTGCAAATACTCAATATGGGATTTGCTCCAGTCCCTAGTCAATTAAAAAATTCCCATTGACTTCTATGACCCTTGGACTGGGACTGAAAGATCAGTCCTTAGGTTTAAAAAATATTAGAAATACTGAGTGTAAAATTGAAATTGTATCATCCATTGAGCATCCTGTACCAAAAAAGGAAAAGAAGTCCCCTTAATATTCTGATAGAAATGTAGCCATGTTAGTCTGGGGTAGCTGAAGCAAAATGCAGGACAATGTAGCACTTTAAAGACTAACAAGATGGTTTATTAGATGATGAGCTTTCGTGGGCCAGACCCACTTCCTCAGATCAAATAGTGGAAGAAAATAGTCACAACCATATATACCAAAGGATACAATTTAAAAAAGTGAACACATATGAAAAGAACAAATCACATTTCAGAACACATTTCAGAACAGAAGAGAGATGCGGGGGGGGGGGGGGAGGAAGGTAAATGTCTGTGAGTTAATGATATTAGAGGTGGGGAAGGGGAGATGTCTGTGAGCTAATGATATTAGAGGTGATAAGAAAGTTTCTTGCCATTTCAACCAGAAAGGACACTGTCTCAACGACCTAATTACCTGCATCCTACTCCAGAAGACTTTTAAATCTGCACTTGAAAGGGAATCCTCTGAACTGTCATTCATGCTAAAATTCGACACTCTCCGCGGGGGGCTGAACAAAGACCCCAACTACCTTACCCATTACAAAGATAGCTTCCCCAATTATCACCTCTAATATCATTAGCTCACAGACATCTCCCCTTCCCCACCTCTAATATCATTAACTCACAGACATTTACCTTCCTCCCTCCCCCCCCCCCCCCCCGCATCTCTCTTCTGTTCTGAAATGTGATTTGTTCTTTTCATATGTGTTCACTTTTTAAAATTATATCCTTTGGTATATATGGTTGTGACTATTTTCTTCCACTATTTGATCTGAGGAAGTGGGTCTGGCCCACGAAAGCTCATCATCTAATAAACCATCTTGTTAGTCTTTAAAGTGCTATATTGTCCTGCATTTTCCTTAATATTCTGTATGTGAAGCACTTAACAGATCAGTTTCAAATACTTGACAATGCCTTTACTGTGCCTCTCAATATTTTTACTTATAATTAAGTACATTCCCTGTAGTTGAAATCTAAATGTTTCCTTCCTGAATAGAATGGAAGGGGATTAAATATAGGAAATTTTTGGATTGCAGCCCAAAGAGTAGCTCACAATAGCAAAGACATTATTCACTGTGTGTCATCGTCTATTGGAAAATCTGAGGCTGTAAGAAGAAGCTGTCCAGTGTGACAAATCATTTAAAAATTTATGTTTTACAAGTTCCCAGAAACTGACCCAGTGATTTTAATCAATTATAAAAATCAATGTAATATATGGAACTTGGGCTAATATTCTGAACTGATCCCACTTCAAAACAGACTAGCCATTGTCAAAGCTGGGCAGGTTCCAGATGTTGTTGTCCTATCTTTGTTTTTGTAAAAAGTTTAGGAACTTACGAAAAGTAGTCAGCAGTTTGCTTATTCTGCTTCACAGTACCTAACTGTTCTGCTGTATCAAGGTCCCATAGTACTTGTGGTGGCGGTATGGAGAATGAAATCCTGGCATCCGTCAAGTCAAAGGCAAAACTCCTAATGGCATCATGGGGGGTCAGGAGGAAGAGAAATACTGAATTTCACAAAAGTGCTTTTTTATTTCCTTTTCTAATCTCCATTTAAAAAAAAAATCTTTAGTCCTTCAGACATGATATACACTTTAATGTGGTGTTCCTCACCCTATAGTGTACATGGTTTTATATTCAGTAGTCTCAGCCTGTGTGGGTTTGGTACTTCAGTGTCCCCAGAACCGCAGCGTCTCTGCACCTGGCAACCTTTAATGTATTTATCCTCTGAATACCCCCATGAGGTAGGGAAATGCTGTTATCCCCATTTTACAAATGGGAACTACAGCCCAGAGAGACACTGACTGGCCCAATACCATAAGAAAGATTATAGCAGAAGCAGGAATTGAAACCTGTTCTCCCAGATTAGTGCCCTAACTGCTGGATTCTAAATCCTTTACAATCTGGAAGTCAAATCTCACTCAGGAAAATAGAAAGGAGCATAAACTCTGGCAAGTCAAGTGGAAAAGAATAATTAGTCAGGTTAAAAAAAGAATCTGACAAGCAGCTCACAAAAGACTTACAAATTAAGAGCACATTTTTAAGTACAGAAGAAGCAGAACATTTGCCAAACAGTCGATGGGCCACCAGACAATCAAATCATTTCTTCAGCAAATGGCACAGTGTGTTTGCTCTCTTTGTTGTCCTACCTGCTGCACTATCCTTATGGAGGAGCCGTTGAGAAAGAGACAGTCTGAATTCGGCCTTGAAAAAACAGTTTAGTAGGCTACAGGAACTGCAAGAATCCTGCTTCTGCGAGTCCATATTAAACACTGTCCCAGTAGGTGCCTAAAGATGCAAATAGGTGGTAAAAGGGATTTTTCAAAAGCACTAGGGCAGTGGTCTCCAACCTTTTTACACCCAGGATCACTTTTTAAATCTCAGAACAGGCGAAGATCTACCGCCCCGCCCCTTCCTTGAAGCCCCGCCCCTTCCTTGAAGCCCCGCCCTCTCTATTCTCCTCCTGTCCATCACTTGCTATCCCCAGCCCTTACTTACACACTCTGATAAACAGTTTGTTTTTAAATTATGCGATACATAAAATTAAAATCAGGTGTTTATAGTTATGAAATAAATGGTCTGTTTTTTATTCATGCTATTTAAATATAAAATGAAGCATTTATAATTATACATTTTGTGGGGACAGAGTTCTGCGGCTAGGGATAGGGGAGAGGGAACAGGGTGCTGGGAGGGCAGAGGA
This sequence comes from Pelodiscus sinensis, assembly GCF_052426305.1. Lineage (NCBI taxonomy): Eukaryota > Metazoa > Chordata > Testudines > Trionychidae > Pelodiscus > Pelodiscus sinensis. Next base: position 21,178,445 of record NC_143066.1, read on the forward strand.
CAGGTTTCTGCAGCAAGAGACAGAGCGCCAGTGGGGACAGAGTTCGGGGAGTGGGGACGGGAATGGGAACAGAGTACTGTGGCTGGGACCAGGGGAGTGGGGACAGCATTCTGTGGCTGGAGAGTGGGGTGCCAGTGGAGGCGGAGAGTCCCCTGCATCTCCCTCCTCCCAGGTTTCTCCCCTCCCCCCAGGGAAACCAGCCCGTGCCTGCCCCGGGGCTGACCTCACACGGCGCAGGGAAGCCCCGAACGCGCCTGCCCCAGGGCCAACCCCTCTCTCCCCCAGCGCAGGGAAGCCCCGCGCGCGCTTGTCCCGGCGCCAACTCCCCCCGCCCCAGCGCTCAGCCCAGGGAGGCTGCACCTAGCTCCAGCTGTGCTGAAGCAAGCTTCCCGGGCTGAGCGCAGGACAGCCGGTGGGCGGGAACAGAAGCGGCTGCCCAGCCAGCTGGAGGAGGAGGCTGCCCCGCGCTCCAGCTGATCAGCGGCTTCCCTTGTGCACCAGCCTACATGGAGCTTGGTGCACCCTGGCTGAGCGTCATGGCCAGCTGGCTGGGCAGCCGCTTCTGTTCCCGCCCGCCGGCTGTCCTGCGCTCAGCCCGGGAAGCTTGCTCCAGCACAGCTGGAGCTAGGTGCAGCCTCCCTGGGCTGAGCGTAGGACAGCCGGCGAGCGGGAACAGAAGCGGCTGCCAGGCCAGCTGGCCATGGCGCTCAGCCAGGATGCACCACGCTCCACGAGGGCTGGTGCACAGGGGAAGCTGCCTGGCCAGGTGGCTGTGAGTTCAGCCCGGAGGAGGCTGCTCCATGCTCCAGCTGATCAGCAGCTTCCCTTGTGCACCAGCCCATGTGGAGCATGGTGCACCCTGGCTGAGCACCATGGCCAGCTGGCCGGGAAGCCCAGGGAGGCTGCACCTAGCTCCAGCTGTGCTGGAGCAAGCTTCCTGGGCTGAGCGCAAGGCAGCCGGGCGGTCGGGAACAGAAGCAGCTGCTCAGCCAGCTGGCCATGGCGCTCAGCCAGGGTGCACCATGCTCCACGTGGGCTTGTGCACAACGGAAACCGCTGATCAGCTGGAGCGCGGGGCAGCCTCCTCCGGGCTGAACCCACAGCCAGCTGGCTGGGGTTTTTCAGCCCTCCCAACCTCCCACTATTCCTCGCATCTACTCACCGCTGGTGTTGCTCCGTGAGTAACTGCTCCTCAAATGAGGAAATCTAATGTAAAGATACTGCACATGCGTGCAGTTCAGAGTTGGCTCAAGAGCTACTTTTAGAGCCTCTGAGAGCGACCGGTAGATCGCGATCTACCGGTTGGTGACCACGGCACTAGGGCTATGTCTACACTGCAGGCTTTTGCTGGCAGAGAGTATGCTAATGAAGCACTCATCAGCATTTGTTGTGCTGTCATTTGCATATTCTCTTCCAATCCTTTTTGCGCGAGAGGTTTTTGTGCAAAAACAAGCAGGGTGCGTCTAGACTTTTCCATTAAAAGTATTTCCGCAAAATCATGCCAGTCTAGACGTAGCCGCAGTGTTTGCTCTCTGCAAGCAAAAGCCTGCAGTATAGACATAGCTAGATGCCTAACTCCATTGACTTCTATAGGAGCTAGGTGTCCAGTGGGTGCACAGCTATATCTTTAGGACTCTGAATACCTTTAAAAATCTGGCACTTAAGTATGTGTGCTGACAAATAAATATTTCCTCAAACTACGGTTTTTATGGAACCACATTAAACAGTCACTCCAATGAACTAGAGCCAAGTGCTGATTTTAAGATTTTGCTTAAGTCCCTTGTAAGTCAATGTGACCTAAGAACAAAATTTTCTCTAAGGTGCCACGTGACTACTCACTTTTAAAGTTACAGACTAACACAGCTACCCCTCTGAGACTTTTGAACAAGTTTAAAGTTAGGCATGTGCTTAACTGCTGTGTTGAATAAGAATAGCCTTCGACACATGAAGAACTTTGGTGAATCATAGCCATGGAAGCTTGTGAGCTGAATCTTTGAAAAGAAGCTTAGTAGGATTTTAAAAAGTTGGGAACAGCAAAAAGTAGTTTCTAAATTCTATTCAGCATTGAATATTCAATAGTAATTACTGGAGGTTTTACTGGAGGTGGTTTTTTGTTTGCCTTTACTTTTGTTTCTCTTTACATTAGGAAAGCTACCTAATGAGGTACAAAATGCTTTAAGGAATTTTGACTGGACCCTTTTAAATACATGAAAAATTGTGAAATGTTACAGAAATAGTTGGATGAACCACAATTGAATCATTTTTCCCAGTTGAATCTACAGAAGGAAAGGGAGAGGACCGGCATTGTGGTTTCATGGTGATACAAATATTACTATAAGCAGAAGGTCTTTAAAAATATGGAGTACAATATCTGAAGAAAAGACTCTGAATCATAAAAGTAAGTTAAAGAGATAATTAAAGAAGCCAAAGGAAATACTTAAGGTCAAATTGCCAACAGTATTTCAACTAACTTTAAAGGATACTTCAAATGTATTTGCCATAGAAAGACAATCGTTTCACTGAAAATTATAGTGGGGGATGCATTGGAGACAGGCTGGCATGAAGAAATGGATGATTTGTTAAATTGCTTCTGGCTTTAAAGAAGAGAAAGAGCTTCATGGGTCTCAGATCCTGTCTCAATGGAGGGGAGCAAAGATGGGTTTCTGGGAACAATTGCAATGGTTGTGAAATTCCAATTAAGCTAAATCTATCCCTCTCACCCTTTCATATACCCACAGAGGTGGGGAAAGAGAGAAGCAAAAACTAATGAAACCTGGAAGATTGTTTGAAATTATTTGGAATTTTATTAGCTTTCACAAATTCACTACCATTTCGGGAACAGGAAACTGGAAAATACTGTTCATCAACAGTGGGTCAGAAGACCCCAGATCTAGAAGTGATCTTGTAGCCGCTGTGAGAGTCTGTGATGGTTCAAACACATCCCAAGTATACTGTTTTCATTTTGTAGGGTCACACTGAATAACCCACCGGGGATGCAGTTGTACCAATGAGAGTCTTAAACCAGAGAGTTTGTTCTCTGAGGTGACTTCACAGAAGTATTTAAAGTTCTGGTAAAAATTGTAAAACTTTCCTACCAGTGAAGGATTTATTAATTGGGAATACAAAAAAGACAAGAAAATCTGAAGAGTACTGTTTCAGTGACTCCAAGGGTAGTAAATGTAAAGTTCACAGTATAAAATAAGTCTTAGAAATTATAGCTAGAGTGAGCTGGAGGATACAATCACAAAGCAGATGAGTAAAAGTAAGATCAGCTTTAAAAGACAAGTGCATTGAGCAAAGTGCATTTTCCTGCCCACTTCCTCCATCCTCTGTGAATTCTGCTGTTTGATTAGCTAGAGATGAGGGGTATTGAGAGAAGATGAACCCGAGAACATTATGGCAAGATTACTGTAGTGTATTACTACAGACACACTGGCTACGTCTACACTGGCCCCTTTTCCGGAAGGGGCATGTAAATTTCACGAGTCGTCGTAGGGAAATCCGCGGGGGATTTAAATATCCCCCGCGGCATTTAAATAAAAATGTCCGCCGCTTTTTTCCGGCTTTTAAAAAAGCCGGAAAAGAGCGTCTAGACTGGCCCCGATCCTCCGGAAAAAGTGCCCTTTTCCGGAGGCTCTTATTCTTACTTTGAAGTAAGAATAAGAGCCTCCGGAAAAGGGCACTTTTTCCGGAGGATCGGGGCCAGTCTAGACGCTCTTTTCCGGCTTTTTTAAAAGCCGGAAAAAAGCGGCGGACATTTTTATTTAAATGCCGCGGGGGATATTTAAATCCCCCGCGGATTTCCCTACGACGACTCGTGAAATTTACATGCCCCTTCCGGAAAAGGGGCCAGTGTAGACGTAGCCATAGGGTGCAGGTGAAAACAAGCAGAAGATTTATTGAACACACAGTGCTGGTGGAGTGCCAACCAGAGGTTAGCCTGGAGAGCACTAACTTAACCAAAACATACATTAGATTATATAGGTAGCAGATGGACGGAGGAGAAGTGATTTGATAGGTCTAGCAGTGGAAATGCACATAAGCCAAGAACTACGAAAGGTACACAGTATCTCCGCCCATTGCCAATTAAACATGTTATCACTAATACAGGTAGTTATTCCTAACAAGCTAAATGAGTCAACATAAACAGGATGGAAGCCCCCAAAATGGACATGTTGCTGTTAGCTTGTTAGCTGAAATTGTGATGTCTACTGTGAGATGACTCCTTCCTTATGTTGGCACAGTCCTTGAGATCTAAGCTCATTAATCTAAAATCACAGGAGACAGTAAGAAAAACCGTGCAGTCTGGCTGATACCAGCCAGGCCTTATCAGAGCGAGGCCCCTTTGGAATGTAGTTGCCAGGGGAACCAGGGTCACGGTAACTACCTGTCCACATGCTTCCCAGGCCTGGCCTAATAATTTCGGATTTGAGTACTCCGTTCTCAGCACAATACCATGGACTGTCTCAGATTACCCTACAATTACCCTGAGGATCCCTGAGGTACCATCAGCAGCAGTGTAGGAAAACTATAGCACAGAACTGAGTGAGAAAAGACCCAGGGTCAGATTCTGATCTCACCTACACTGGTGTTTATCCAAAATAACATCCATAAACCTACTCTGGATTTAAACGGTAGGAACAACAAAATCTATCCCCTAAAATCTATTCCTAGCTCTGCCAGAAACCTCCTTTTGAACCATGTCAGTTGGGCTGTGTCTAGACTACTACTCTCTGTCGACAGAGAGATGTAGATTAGGCACATCGAAATTGCTAATGAGGCAGGCATTTAAATATCCCGCGTTTCATTAGCATAAACATGGCCACTGCTTTTTTTCAAAACAGAGCTTTTTCGGGGAAAAAAACCAAAAAAACAGCAGTCTAGACGCGGATCTGTTGAAAATAAACTCTCTTTCGACAGATCCTGTATTCCTCAAAAAATGAGGTTTACAGGATCTGTCAAAAAAGGGTTTATTTTCGACAAATCTGCATCTAGACTGCCGGGTTTTTTTTAAAAAAGCTCTGTTTCGAAAAAAGCAGCAGCCATGTTTATGCTAATGAAGCGCAGGATATTTAAATCCCTGCTTCATTAGCAATTTCAACGTGTTTGATTTGCATCCCTCTGTCGACAGAGGGATGCAGTCTATACATAGCCTTGAATGCTCCACGCCTCAGTTTCCTTGTGCAGAGTCCATTAAATGTGGCCAACATGAACTTGAGGGTAAAGTGACGATTTCATGAAATATTGTCATGCAAGACACTATATAAGTACAAAGTATCCTTCTCCAAAGTGTCAGCATACTTTGGAGCCTACACTCCACCTTCTTACCCCAAGACAAGGTGCCCCAGTGGCTAATAGCTGGGCATGGAAACTGAAAGAATGGACTTTGAAAATGAAAGTTTTTACTGACAAAAGTGAAGACTGAAAAAAAGATTTGAGTATTACAATGTAATAAAAATGACTTTTGAAAATAATCAACTATTGAAAAATGTCTCCAAACCTACATGACTGCTCTTAGGAAGTGAATTTTAAGTTTGCTGGTATGCGTTTTCACACAAGAAATCTGATTCAAAGACCAATCCAAGAAATAGAAGCACTGGCACAGAGTTAGAGCAAAGCACATTATCATTAATAGAGACTGATCTGACAGGTAACCATGCTTTGGTTTCTGTTTGTGGAATGATAATTAACAGGTTGTGATTTTTTTTCAAATTTATTTCCTATTGAAATTATTTGCTACACTAGTTTTTTTGAGTGTGTGTGCATGCACATGCACAGGTATGCATGCATATTTGCACATTTCCTCAGTCTGTAGTAACAATTTGCTATAGGTTTCGAAAATTCACACTGTCAGTTAGCTGTGATTTGTGACATACACCCCATGATAGTGGTTCTATTCCTTGGATTGGTCTTTGAATCAGATTTTGTGTGTGAAAATGCATACGGTCAAACTTAAAATTCACTTCCCAAGAGCAGTCATGTAGATTTGGAGACATTTTTCAGTAGTTGATTGTTTTTAAATATATTTTCAGCAAGCCAGTACTGGGAAGCCAAACACTTGCTCCAAAATTGTCATTCCCTCTTTTCCAAGCACGACTGTAGACTTTAAAAAAAAATGAAAGTACTTAATATGTGAATTAACTTTGTGCAAAAGTCCCAAAATAAAAAAGGTGGGTGGGTAATGGAGATGTTACGACATGCTGAGAGTAACTGAAGTGGAAATACTGTAATATTGCTGACACTGGGGAAGGGCATAATGTTATGTTTGGGTAATTACTGGGTCTCACTGCCAATACCAAAGATGTCAGTAATGAAGAAGGAACAATTGATTGAGTGGGTGGATGAGTAGTAAATGTGTCAATGTGCAGAAGTGACATCTCGAACTCCAGTAGTTCTGTCACTACAGGCTACAGTTGGCATATTAATGTTTATAATAAGATATGTAGCAAACTACCTGTAACTTGAGTCTCCCACTTAATTTCTTAAAATGAACTGTTATGACCATATAAATCAGCTTTCAGCAGGAGTGGTATAAATTAGCATGATTAATAAGTGGTGTACCTCACTAATGAACATTCCACATACAGCTTTGGGAAAGGATTAGAAGAGACAATAAAACAATGTTTTCAAGCACAAATGCATGAGTATGTGTCTACTGGTGGTGTAGCTTACACCAAGAAGTAACCCTCTTTCACCATTGTCTAAGGCTCCTTCCTAGTGCAGGTGTGTTTCCTTAGAGGAGCTTGTTTCCTGACCATGCTTTATGCAGCAGACCCTTTAAATTTTGCAGAGACAATGAGCTGCTGGTCTAAAGTGGCCATTTTGAACTGGTTGCTGCTTGCTGCTCACTCTTCTGGGTTGTAAGTGCTGTCAAAACATTTTTTTAACTTAGGAGATATGTTCTCAGGCTAATTTGCTATTTGTCTAATTATCTGTCAATTAATATAATGCTATTTTCAAGGATTTAAAAATCAGAAAATTAGTTTAAGATCATGAGATTATAAAACTTAAAAAAAAAATTCCTGCTAGTTTTGAACTTCTAACATCTGTTTTTTCAAATTTTTCTCCACAACTGTGAAACTTGCAGTCATAGTTGCATAATCACATGATTACAAGATCTGAAATAATAAGGAAAAACCCAAATATCATTACATTTATCATAAAATTGCAAGAGTCCACAGCACTAGGTTACTCATAACTAGGTGTTAAATAGAATTACAATCTAGTACTCAAGGGAAGTATGATTGTAGAGAAAACACAGAATTCACACTGTTGAAATCCATATTCAATTCCTATCTCTCCTGCTAGCTTCATAGGTGAATTTTGGCAAGGCACTTATTTTCTCTGGGCCTCAGTTTCGCATCTCAGAATTTGAGAATTAGGGCTGCTAACTCATTGCCTTAGCTCCCAGAAGTATCCTGAAGATAAATCCTTTAATGTTTGCAAGTAGGGTTGACAGGTGTCTGGTTTTGACCCAGACAGTCCAGTGTTTGAGCTTTCTGTTCAGGAAACAAATTGAGAAAATATAAATGTCCGGGTATTTTCTAAATAAGATGTAATGTAAATTGTGATGTAATGTCAAGTATGACCAGTATTTTTGTTGAAATCATCTGGCAACCCTATTTGCAAGATACTTTGATAGCATCATACTTTTATATTCTGATATAGTATCTTTGACTTGCATTGGCATTTGGCTTAGTCCCTACTAACAGGCCCCAAACATAATGCATGGATTCCCCATAACCCAAGAAATCACTAGAATGTCACAGTGGCATTTCCTTTCCAAAGTCAGAGATTCATATATCTCATTACCACAGCAGAAGCATGGTTTCAGTTCTCTAATTAGCGAAGACTGGAGCTGTTTAAGTACCCATTTTCCTAAATACAATCTTGTTATATGTGATGTCTCCATTCAGGGCTATATTTAACAAATATAATTTCCTTTTAAAATCAATATATATGTTATCAAGTGGCATTTGAACCCACTTTTGTTTGACATAAGATGAATATATTAAATATATATATGAGATTTTTGGTTGTTTTAACTAGAAACCTATCATTTCCATGGCATTGCTTTTGAGAAGAATAAAATTAATGTTCAGTAAGGAGTCATTAAGCCAAAATGCACACCAATATATCAAAACGTTATTGTCTCTCTGACTGCCATAGATAACTTTAGGAACTCTTATTTCTTTAGTGCAGAAATCAGGATGAGGTATATTTGCTGAAAATGAGTTTTTGCAGCCTGTAATACATTTAAGGGAAAATAAGTATTTTGTGCCTGCTGTTCCAATATGAGATCATGTTTAATAATTTCTGGAGTGGATCAGTACAGTAGAACTATGTGATTCATAGCAATAACATGACCCCCAAAAATTGGTTTCTGAGGCCACTGCATCATCTCCTTTGTGTATTCATTGCACAGAAAGTCAATAATAATTATAAGAAAATATGTAGCATACAATATACTTTCTCTTCCAATACTTTTTTCATAGCCTCTAATCTAGTTAGGGAGTGTAACAGAGTAGGGCAACTGCACCTGTATTCCCCCTCTTTGGTTCAGCAAGGCTCCAGGTTCCTCAACTATCACCTCTCTTGGATGGAGACCTGCAGATTTCTCCCCTCCCAACTGGGTTGTTTCCAGGCTAGTTTCTTCACTGTGCTTTGATAGCTCCAGTAAAAGACAGACTGCCTAAGCAGGCCTTTGTTTGCCTTCCATAGAGTGCTGGTACACCATATAATACATATAATGGTTACATGTTAGCACACAGTTCCTTATAAGCAACCACATTTATTCTTAAGGTGGATGTAATCATGCAGAGAAAATAAGAAAACAATAAAAGAAACTACCCATATGGTCATAAGCTTACCAGAGATCACCCCTTTACTCCAACAAGAGATCTGTTTGGCAATCAGTCCTCCAAAACCTAAGCATTTTTCATGTGGCCACAAATTCATCACAGTCTCAGCTAAGAACCAGCATGCTCTTGAATGAGAGATACCTCCTTTATCTCCATTGGGTCTTTGAAGAAACTTTGACTAGCTAATCATCTGGACAGTGGCTTTCTGTGGAAGGCACAGCTTCAAATGGATTTGGAGAAGTTCCCCCCAGAGGTACCACAAGGAACTGTGGTACTACTGAGCCCTCTGACCCACCAGCTTGGGCTCCCTCCCTCACTGTGCTGCTGTGATAAGCTGCAGAATCACTCCAGGTCCTGCACTTCCACCATCCTTCACACCCAACTGCAGTTATACCCTGGCTCTCTGACCAGCCACTGCATGAATTAACAGTAGATAGGCGAAAGCCAAGGCAGCTGTCATTTCACCAGGCACATACCTCCTCTGGCCTATAAACCCAGAAGTATACTGCCTTGTGCTGCATGTGGAACTGTACAGTATAAGCTCATAGAGTTCATGCCCCCACCCCATGAAGAAGAATTTGCAACAGCCCTTACCCCTTGAATTACATTTTTCCACACACTTCCCTCCAACTCACTAGTTTAGATAAAGCTAAAACAAAATGTATTAACTACAAAAGATAGATTTTAAGTGATTATCTAGTAAATAAACAAAACCATAAACTAAGTCTAAGATACGAGAAGGCGAGGAGATGAATTAGAAAAATTCTCACCCTGGCTGAGGATACAAGCAGGCTACAGATTCTTAAGGGACAAGCTGCACTTGCTTTACATCTTGGAATCCCCAGATCTCTCTCACACAGGTTGGAAATCTCTTTAGCCTCGGCCCAGTACTTCTCCCAGTTCAGTCTTTGTTCCAAAGGTGTTTCCGGGAGTCTTCCTGGGTGGTAAGTGAAGAACCACAGACGCTGTCACTCACTGCCTTATATAGCTTTAGCATGCAGTGGGAACCTTTTGTTTCAAAACATGATTGCCAGGCTGGTTTGTGAAAAAATACTGATATCCCAAGATGGAGTCCAGAGACTTGTGGTCTAGTCTTATGTCCTTATAGAGTTATAGCAATCATTACAACAGGCTGGCCAAAAGGCCATGGGCGGGTTACGCTAGGCTACAATCCATTGCCATTAGCTCCATCTGTTTTCTTAAGTATTGTATCTGAACGTTTGGCTGAGTGTTTGCCAGAGAAAATCCATTTGAAATAGGGATCCCTAGTCAATATTTGTAATTTCTGATACAAAAAGGATGCATGCACACAAATAGGATAATCATATTCAGCAAATCATAACTGTCCTCCAAGGCCTGTGAGCGTGAGGGGTCATTAGCCTTTGAATGTTCAGACTACAGGTTGGACCTCCCTGGTCCAGCACTCTCAGGACCCTCAGGACCCAAGTGGTCCTGAACCAGGGAGTTTTCCTGACCAGGGGAGGTCAAGGCTCCCCTCCTGGCTGTCCACCCTGCTGTGGGGTGCCAGTCCTGGCCACTGAGTTCTGTTCCTGGCCCCAGACACTGGATTCCTCTGCACTCCTGACCCTGGCTGACTGGGGTTCTCTGGTCCAGCAATTCTGGACCACAGATGTTGCCAGAGCAGAGAGTCCTGGATTTCAGAGGTTCAACCTGTACCCATCTCTTTATAAACTAGGGAGAAGATGTTAATGGAATTTTATAGCTGTTAGACCCCCTTTAAAGATAATCTCTAACATTCTGTTTCCGTTGCTGTAAGAAAACGCTGGTGCACCCTCCTATAACTAATATGTATAATATCTTTGTAAATTCCACCTTATACAATGTGTTAAACATATTGAACATGCAAAGAAAATATTAATAAAAAAAGAGTATAAAAGCAATAAAGTTCAAACAAACTGTATTTCCTTGTTTAGAAGAAGATTTATGTTCATATCCTTTTGGGGTGGTTTTTATTAAAACTTGTATTACTTCCCTCCATCATTCCAATTACATGTTACTTAACCTTAAGCGCCATTCTAAATCCAACATAATAAGAAAAAAAATAACAGATCCAAAATACCATATATCACTTCCCCAAAAAGACAGAAGAGAACAACAAGAATTCAGCCTTAGGAAGAGAACCTTTTTTTTCATATACAGTTAATTCCTAAAGAGATGCCTGTGTCTAGCAATATTTGCCATTTTAAATATAGGGAGTCGTCTTCTCTCGAATGTCGTGTTCAATGCTGTATTTCTTCGTCAAAGTTCGATGTCCAAGCTCTCCAGTCAGTGAACAGCATCGCTGGTTAGATTGTGGATATCCTCCAATGAGCCAGTGAATTTTCATGTTAGGCATTCTGCAACAATGTGATGCATAGTTTGCGGACTGCCACAATCAGACAGTGGAGATGGCAACGAATTCCACTTATGCAGTAGCTAACCACATCTTCCCTGACCAGTCCTAAACCGTTTTAGGACACACCACAGTCTCTGGGGAAGATTGAAGCCTTCCTGCTTAGTGGTGGGATCCGACACAAGATGTTTGTTTGGGACGTCTACTTGCTGCCATTCAGCTCACCATAGTTCCTTGACATTGGCCATGACTTCCTTCACTCACTGCCAGGGAGGTTTATGGGATTTTAGATGTGATGTTGGTGGCTGGTCAAGGTATTTCTGGATGGGAAGAGGTTGGCTGCTGCGGTTGATACGTTGATATAGTCTGTATTCCTGCTCCTGTCGACGAATGCTTGGTGGGGCAATGTTTGCCAGCGGCAGTAACCATTCTATGGCAGTGGTCTTTGAAGTTCCCGTTATCACTCGCATGGTGCTATTCAATTGAGTGTCAATTAGCTTTGTGTGGGCACTTTCTGACCACACAGGAGAGCAATATTCAGCAACAGAATACACCAGGGCTATTGCTGAGGTCCTCAAGGTGCGTGTTCCAGCTCCCCAACTGGTTGCAGTGAGTTTTCTAGAAGGTTGATCCTTGGCTTTCGTTTCTCCTTTGTTCCAGATGGCATTGGAAGGAGAGCGTATGGTCAAGTGTTACACCTAGGTATTTGGGATGAGGCTCATAGTCAATCTTTTTCCCACAGAAAGCAACATCAAGTTTCGTAGTGGCATTACAGTTGTTTAGATGAAAAGCCGTGACCACAGTTTTGTCTAGATTTGGTTTGAGCTGCCACTTCTGCAGGTAATTGGATATGGTCAATAGGTTGGATGTTAGTTTTGATAAATTGCGATTGTGCAGCCAGTGCGATATCATCTGTATAGATTGCAGAGCAAGTTTTTGGGATGTCACTAAGACAGATGTTAAATAATGATGGTGCCAGTACGGAACCCTAAGGGAGACCATTATTCAGTGTTCTGGGTCTACTAATGCTATTATTGAGGAGGACACGAAACCGGCGATCGCTAAGCACTGCTGTTGTGTCAGCTGGCACTGAATCAACCTTGATAGTTTGCATAGTAGCTCCTTGCGCCACACTGTGTCATATGCAGCTGAGAGAGTGACAAGAGCTATGCCAGTCTTCATGTTTGCCTAGTAGCTGGCTTCAGTTGTGGTTGTGAGGGCCAGCACCTGGTCGCATGTACTTCTGCCTGGCCTAAAACCAGCCTGATCTTTTAATAACCCATCCTCTATGGTGGCAGACAAACAATCCAACAGTGCTTGCTCCATCACTTTGCTGGTAACGGAAAGAAGCGCTATTGGTCTGTAGCTTGAGGCACTATCCAGTGGTTTTCCATTCTTAAGAATTGCAATCACATTTGCTTGCTTCCAGTCTGTAGGGAGGCAGCTTGTTTGGTGGATAGACATGAAGAGTGCAGCCAGCCAGTTCCTCCCTTCATTCCTAAGTTCTTCACAAACTCAGGGAATATTCTGTCCGTGCCAGCGGCTCTCTTGTCCTTTGTAGTCACTAATGCTACTTTAATTTCTTCTTCTGTGTATGGAGCAGAAAAAATGCTGGATTATGGGCATCACTGGAAGTTCTGGGTGTACTCACTTTCGATCTCTCATCTGCTGTCTTTGTCTGGTGACATCTTTGATGTTCTGAGGATATGGGAAACAATTCGGTTGTCAGTTACCGCTAGTGGTCGTAGCTTTGATGGCACAGCTGCTCCCAGATGATGAAGAGTGCCTGGAGAGATGGAAGGAAACAGTGGAGGGAATGAACTTCACACATTCCAGCAGAAAAAATATAGGGAGTATTGCTGTGGGATGCATTAAAGGTTCTTTCTGGTTGTAGGCCCTGATCCTGCAAGCACTTACTCATGTATTTAACATTACTCACAAAGGTGGTCCCATTTGAATTCAATGGATTTACTCTCATGAGTAAAGTTAAGCATGTGCATAAGTGTTTTCAAGGTTGGAGAACTACAGAGAGATTTTTTTAATGCAACCACAGTACCAGCTGTCACAAGTTTTGAATGTCACAATCTTTGTTACCTGATAACTAAGCAGCTGTGCTGTAACTATCTCTTGCCATTTCCTTGTTTTTATGCTTCTTGGGTACTGCTTCTGTGTACAGTAAAACAGACTTTGGGATAAACATAGCAAAAACTATTAGGAATTCAGGGGTTCTCCTTAGCAAAATGCATCCAAGGGAAATCTAGTAGCAAGTTGTTGCCTTTTCTTAGCCATTTTAATAAAGTCTGTAAGCTGAGTTGTAGCATAACGATTGGTGACATGTAATCATGTGACAGGCCATGTTTCCAATTTACCATGAGTCAATACCACTATCAAGAGAACTCTGGTTTACTAGCACTAGCAGCATAGCTGAATGCTCAGTGCTCAGGCTCTGATTCAGTAAAGCACATAAGCACGTGATTAACTCCCATTGAAATCGATGGAAATTAGGGGCAGACTGACAGAACATGCTTACATTTATCCTGATTTGGGATAAATAAGTGCCTGCTTTGCTAAAGCAAACACTTGTTAACACATTGTACTGTAAAGGACCTCTGTGCTCTGAAAAATTCAGGTTATTTAGAAAGCGAATATCAAATCTCCTGGGATTCCACTCCCCCTGATTTATCTTTTTAAATGATGAAGCCTTAAGTGATCAAAATTAGAAAACATAAGAAGCCTATATCTGATCTCACTCTGTTAGGGTAATGCCTAAGAGTGTGACATGGTAATATAGACAGGTAGGTATCATCAAAAGGACATGCCAGCTGGTTTAGTAACTTCCCCATGACTTCTTTTGGCAATGGAAGGATGCATACATAGGAGGATAGGGGGTTGTTGTAACGGAAGGAGCAGTTTGAATTTCCATGTTTCAGATGGAGTTGGGACTCTCTTCATTTCAGCAAAGAAATGTATTGTTAATAGAAATGTGTATACAATGGTCAGTGGTATTGTGTGTGTCTGTCTGTCCATCCGTCCATCAACCTACCAGGAATGACCTACTGGAACTGGACTCATGTAGCCTAAATTTGATAGATCAGATTTAGCAAAGCTAGTGCAAAATTACACCTCTTGGTGCCAGCAAAGTGTCTTAGAGCCTTAGTCATAGAGTTTAAGGCCGAAGGATCACTAGTGCCCAAGACTCATATTTACCTCTGAGAGGAGAAAGAAATGTCTCTGCTATTACCCTTCATGGGTTCCAAATAAATAAGGTGGCTTTAATTCCGGCTTTATATATTCACTGGTCCTTAATCAACTGGCACATATCTTTGAATCCTTAGCTGATATTGTGAATGCATGATAGCCTTTATTTTAAATGACTTCAGACACCATTCTTCCAACTACGTACACAGCAGTTATGATTCAAGGTGAAACATGTTAGTCACCAGAATTAAATATTTATTCCTTGGGAAAAATACCTCCTCCCTCTCCCATGCATGTCAGCAATATATGCTAGCATATATTTTGCAGTATCTGTTTTATTAGGACAGTTTCTCACTTTTACTCGTTTGAGAATTGAATTAGCTTTTGGTGCTGCTTCGCTGGGTTCACAGAATATTTCTCTGCAATCATTTAACACGCTATTAAATTCTGGAGTATGTTGTCTGTACATCTGATATTTGATACTGAGTGATGTTTATGTCATTACTAAGAATTTTAGTCAGCAACAATAATGTTAGTAATATGTAGCAAGGTTCTTTGAACAACGAACTCAAAAAGAGAGAAAACTCAGTGTGAGGCTGGCAATGAAAAGAATAGATTACTTTCACAGTCATTATATTGCAATATACATATGGGGTTCAATGCAACTGAATTTCTGCTACTGTTCTTCAGTGGCTTCTTTAGTTTCTTCCATGTATTCAAACCGATGGAAAATTTCATCCCTCAAAACCATTTTTGAACAGTCTGTTTCCAAAGACTACAAGGCATGAAGTTCTCTTGGGGATTGTGATCACCTCTTTTTTACACATTATATGACATCTACATATAATATTAACAAATTGTTACCTAATTATCTTAATATGCAGGGCCTCATTCTCCTCACCCACTAGTGCAAATATGGAGTTCATTTCCCTACAAACTAACAACTATCAAGTTACACCAATCTAAAACCCTGGTAAGTGTGAGAAGAATCAGAGCCAGAGCATCTCAGGTAAACTCTGCAGAGAAATGACATTTTCATTAGCAATTTATGGGGTGTGAAATTTCAACCATGATGAAAGCTATTCACGGACAATGCAAAGCAGTCTCTCTCCATAAATATTGCCATGGCTAATTAATGGTGAATTTTATGTTAAATTAAGAGTGCTGTGCTTAGTACAGGACTTGGGTAGAGTAAGAAAGAGTTATGGCAACTTTACATGACCTTTGCACCTTCACATTTCTAAGACTGGAGAGGAATTGATTCAGCTCCCAGCACAAATAAAAACAGCCTCAAATCTGCTCCAACTTACTCACAATTTCTGATGGTCCCAAGGGACTCTCATCAGCTAGAAATAGTGAGGCATAAAGACATTTCAGCTAACACCACCTGCTCGGGAGGTTTGACAGATTCTCTGACACTTGGGGATTCCGTTCTTTTTTTGAACCCTGTTATTGTCTTGGCCTTCACAATATCCTCTGGCAAGGAATTCCTCAAATTGACTGTGTTGCGTGAAGAAATGCTTCCTTTTGTTTGTTTTAAACCTGCTACCTATTAATTTCATTTGGTGACCCCTAGTTCTTGTGTTATGAAAGCAGTAAATAACTCACCCTTATTTACTTTCTCCACACCAGGCATGGTTTTATAGACTCCAAGGCTGTGTCCAGACTCTAGGGTTTTTTCGAAAAAAAGGCTTTTTTCGAAAAAAACTTCACCTGCGTCTAGACTACAGCCGTGTTCTTTCGAAATTAAATCGAAAGAACGCGGCTTTTCTTTCGACGGCGGAAAACCTCATTTCACGAGGAAGAGCACCTTTTTTCAAAAGTGCTCTTTCGAAAAAAGGCATTCTTGAATGCAAACAGGGCTTTTTCGAAAGAGCATCCAGACTGCCTGGGTGCTTTCTTTCGAAAAAGCAGCTTGCAAGTAGGAATAAGAGATCCTCCGGAAAAGGGCTTTATTCCGGAGGATCGCGCCAGTCTAGATGCTTTTTTCCGGCTTTTCCCCAAGCCGGAAAAAAAGCGGCGGACATGTTTATTTAAATCCGCGGGGGATATTTAAATCCCCCGCAGATTTCCCTATTCTGACTTACCTGCTTTGCATGACTTTTCCTGAATTTGGGGCCAGTGTAGACGTAGCCATAGAGATTAAATGTGTTTCTTGTAGTTAAACACAGGCATTAAGTGGAATTTCTGGAAATGACGTATGCAACAATTCTTTTTCTCTTTAGATTCCCCACCTTGCACTACCAGTGATTCAGCCCCAACCATGAAACAATAAGGGTTCTGCTGTACAAGTGGCTATAGTATTTCAGTCTTCTTGTAGCTCAGTCCTGTTCTGAACAATATTAGATACTACACTGGGCTAAATGGCTAGCAGTCAGTCTATGCTAATGCCAGTAGCTGACACTGACACAGGCACCAGCGAATGGATTTAATCTGGTGGCAGTGTGAGAGAGGCAGCGTAGGTGATATCCTAGGTATCAATAAAGACAACACTGTCGATTTCTTTTTCTGAGCTGCAATTGACTGAAATCTTCTTGCTAAATTGTTTATTGGGTGTTATTATTTAATTTCTTTCTGAAAGATGCATTCCAGATAAATCTTCCATGAATGCTCAAGTAACTTGGGTTCTGGACAGTAAATGCAAAATGGGATTCACCATTAATTAGCAATAAGACTGTTTATGGGAAGAGGTTAAGCTGCATTGTTGATGAATTGTTCACCCTGGTGGAAATTTCACACCCAGTAAATCGCTAATGAAAATGTCATGTCCCTGCTGAGTTTACCTGAGATGCTATTAATCTTGCCGTTCCCATTGGAGACAGAATTACTGTCAGTTTGCCACAAAGACAGGAATGGATTTTTAATTAGCATCCCCACTATTATAGATGAAAAATTATTAAAAATGAAAGTTCATAGGTCCACTTCACATACCTGGATCAGATTCATCACTCATCAACCAAGCTTTGGTATCTATCATTGTAAACAAGATTCACTTTTCATTAACCCTTTGACCATTGCCATTTTCTAGATTACCAGCCAAATGAATGCTTTAAGGAGTTGTAATGAGTGCTAATGACCAAAGAGAAAAAGCAACAATATGGGTAGAAGTGAACTTGAAAGCATGAGGTGTCAGGTTCAGAGAGTGAAGCCAATTGTTTTCTAGTTGTATTAATATGGGTCACTAATCACAAGTGCCAATCTCCATGTGTTTGGTCTCCTTTTCTCCTCTCCCCCTCCCCAAATGTTCCTGAATCAGATCACCTAACCTCTGGACTGCTATCAAGGCAATTACTGGAAGATAGATTCTGGGGTCCTGAAAGATCATATATTTATTTTACCTGATTGATGGTCTGTACTGGCTTTTTTCAAAATATAATTTATAACATTGCCAATACAAATGCAAACCTTTAACCTATAGGCTGGGAGGATGGCGGGGAGAAAAATAGTATCCTGCTTCACTGGCTATGTCAGTAAAATGTAAATCATTGGCTGGAGGAAGAATGCATATTATAAACACCACAAAACTTTACAATCTGATTGTCACAAAGGATAGCACAACTCCAGCAAAGACTATAATGCATAACACACAACATGGAACAAAATAGGCCCCACTGTAGTTGGTGGTTCTGCTTCTGTCTAATAAAATAGATTGCATATACAGAGTTGACGGACTGTGAGATCTTCAACTCATCAAATTCTTTGGGAAATTCAAAATTTACATAGCTCAGGCTCCAGTTCTCAGCTTGAAAGGATGCACTCTTAAGGAAATAGTAATGGCCTGAAACATTGCAGCAACTTTATTGTAATGTGTGCTGATTAGGACTATTATGAGAGAAAAATGTAGGCTTGGTTTCCCCACAGCTGCAGGCTTTTCAATAGGCTGAAACCTCTGAATTTGGATCTGAATTTCAAACACTTCCAAGTTCAGAGATGTCTGGATTTGTTTTGATTCAACCCATTATAGAGATTGGGGCCATTTGCAAAACTCGGGTTTTGGTTGGGCTTTATCTTTTATTTGCAGCTTTCATATATCATGAGATTGTTAGTGCAGGGAAAGGAACCTAGAAAAACAATAGGCTAAATCTTGAGGCCCTGTATTCAGTTTTTCCTCAGTAGTTGGGCAAAACTCCCAGGGTATGTCTACACTACCACCCTAGTTCGAACTAGGGTGGTTAATGTA
This sequence comes from Pelodiscus sinensis, assembly GCF_052426305.1. Taxonomy (NCBI): domain Eukaryota; kingdom Metazoa; phylum Chordata; order Testudines; family Trionychidae; genus Pelodiscus; species Pelodiscus sinensis. Next base: position 21,197,037 of record NC_143066.1, read on the forward strand.
GTCATACGAACTTGCAAATGAAGCCCGGGATTTGAATATCCCGGGCTTCATTTGCATGTTGCCGGGTGCTGCCATTTTTAAATGTCCGCTAGTGCGGACTCCGTGCCTGCGGCTACAGGCGGCACGAACTAGATAGTTAGGATTAGGCTTCCTATTTCAAACTATCTGTTCCACGAGGCGTACAGATAGTTCGGAATAGGAAGCCTAATCCAAACTATCTAGTTCGTGCCGCATGTAGCCGCGGGCACGGAGTCCGCACTAGCGGACATTTAAAAATGGCGGCACCTGGCAACATGCAAATGAAGCCCAGGAAATTCAAATCCCGGGCTTCATTTGCAAGTTCGTATGACTACATTAACAACCTTAGTTCGAACTAGGGTGGTAGTGTAGACATATCCCCACTGACTTCAGTACCAGATACAAGTGTTCAACACCTCTAAAAATGAAAGGCCACTTTATAGAAGTGCTTGAAATACAGACTTACATCAAATCCAACTGAAATCAGCAGGAATCTTTCTGTTGACTTCCCTGGGCTCTGGAGCAGGCTCTAGTTCCTAACTTTAAGCACCCATGTTCGAAAGATTGTCCTTGGTAATTAGCAATTCCTTCATGCTGCAGCCTACAACTTGGCGACTTGACAAACAACCAGTTTTCTAAACATGGTGGGGAGAGGTTACGTTGCTGTGATGTTACTCACTGCTTCAAAATCACTTCTCCCTCAGGGAAACCTTCTCTGAATCAAGACTGCAGCAACCAACTGTCATTCACTTCAGTTTTACTGGCCTCCAGCAGAAAGACAGGGGTAAAGCTCTCTTGGGAAGGGTTCAGCTGGCACCTTTTCATAAAACAAATGTACCACAAATGGCCACTTCGGGCTTTCTTTTAACAAATTTTATGTTGAAAAGTGTATTAGGCCTCATAGAGGAAATACATGAAAAATCAAAAGCAGATGAATCACTGCTGCCTGAGAAAAAGGGCGGGTGAGCTAGCACTCTAAAGCTGCAAACATGCACTATAGCTCTTCAGAGCACATATGAACACTGTCTGCCCACATGCTTGTTGTGTGTCACTGTCTTTCAAGGAGCCCATCCCACATTCAGTGTCCGGGAAACAATGACCAAACTGTCTTGGCAGATTTTTAAGAATACACAAAAGATTTTGGGGGGGAGGGGCGTACACATAAAACGAAGGAGAGAATTTATTTAAACTGTATCTGTCTACAATAACACCATTTCTTAGGAAAGGGCATCTTCTATGTTTTTGGATGCTAACAAAATAATATACTGGTTTTGATCCCAGTTTATATCTATTTTGATAATTAACAAAGTTCCTTTCTGATCTCTCTTCATAGAGTTGTATTTCTAATAATTTCTAGGAACAGTTGTTGTTGTTTTTAAATAACTGACCTACCCCATGGTGGCTGCCATCTGCATTTTTAAGATATAACAGACACTCAGACAGGGTTTTTCTAGGATTTTTGCCAAGACAACAGGAAAGTTTCTCTGATTGACCCCTTCCCCCATACCTGTGGTGTAGAGCCCACAATAATTCTACTTCAGGTTATTTACTTAGGTTGAGTTGCGTAGCTTAAGTTGAATTTCTGCTGTGTGTAGATATATCCTCTGTCTTTTGAGAACTGTTGCTCACATCAGGTCTATGGAACAGTGTTAATGGTATCAGAGACCAGTGGTCTGTGCCAGTGTTTCCACAGTGTAAACACTGGCAGAGCTGAACAGCTGGTGACAAGAGTAGGATATTTTTGGCAAAAGAATCTGTTTGTAAGTCAGGCCTGATTAGATCTGGAAGGATAGGCCTTGTTAATATTCAAATAGGGCACTTACTTTTATTGTCCTGTGTGATACATGTGGAGTATTGAAACTGTTAACAACTGCAAGTTGTCATTTTAATTTGTAAGGGTTTCCTGGTCCTTCTTGCAGTCTAATAGGCTCTATAGGGAAGCAAGCAATCAGAGTCATTTCTGCAGAAAACCAGAGTAAGGTGGAGAGAATTATGCTGCTGTTTCTAAGAAACAAAATAGTGACAGGTTGGAATCTTCAACAGAGCATATTTGGTGTTTTTTACAGAACTCTTCAGTTTGTATGCACTGAAAGTACCAAAATGTGCGCTGAGGTAGAATAGTCACTACAGGAAGACACATGCAAACCTCAAACACAACTCTGCAATTCAGGCGTACTGGTATATCTATTAAGATCAAGTTATAGCACTACCTCATCTAGTTTTCCTAGATATGCTGTCTGTTGTCCTGATAGGCTAGTTCTTCCATGGGAAAGGAGTATTCTGGTTTGAAAAGTTATTTATATTCTAAGAAATCACTCAAGTGACTGAGCAGGATATTTCCAATATAAACCAGACCTTGAAATAAACCCCACAGCCAGAATCAATGAAGAACTACAGGTAAAAGGTTATTAACTTGTAATCTATACTCTGCCAGGGAGATTCCTGCATGACTTTCACATCTCGAGGATTCTCACAATCTGTTTTTGCAAGTTAGGAGATTGATATATTGTTAGCTAAGGGAGTCAGCCTTAACACTGAGTGTAGGGATGGTTACCTTCCATGAAAGGGCATCTTTGACCAGGCAGGACAAGAATGAGCCTGCTGAACAAAGAGGTAAAGAGAGTATACAAGCCTGTAAGGGTATGTCTACACTACAGCATTATTTGAAATAGTTATTTCAAAATAGCTTATTTTGAAATAACGCATCTAGACACAAAATACATTTCGAAATAGCCATTTTGCTATTTCGAAATAGCACATCCACACTGAATGGACTCTGAATTGCATTTAAAGCCAGCTGGACCCGGTTCTGGCAGGGCATCTGATCAGGAGTTACCTTGTGTGGCTGCTGCCTGAGGCTATCTGAGACCTGTGCTTAAAGGGACCCCCCTGGACAGCCAGTTCTGAGGTTTCCCTGCTTGCTTGCCTACCTCACTGAGGGACAGCAAAGCATTTTTTTCTCTGCATGCTCTTGTTGCCTACATTCAGGACACCACTGCACTCTGCAGCATGGATTCAGAGCCGCCCCATGGCACTCTGGTGCTTCTCCTGGACGTGTTGTTGTGAGTCTGGCAGCACATTCTGCAGGTAGCAACAGTCTCCCTGGTGTGCCCCACTGGGGGCTTGTGCCTCATTCCTCCCTCACGTCCTTCCACTTACTCCTCCCTAACCCCCCTTCCTGCTATACAATAAAAGACACATGTTCATTACAACAAAGCCTCTTTACTGAACAAAACCGGGGTGGGGGGGAATGAAACTGAGGTGAGACTGGGGAAAGAAGGTGGGAGGAGGGAGGGTGGGAGAGGAGAGGGGGAAACCTAAGAGGAGGGAGCTGGCAGGGGGAGGCAAGGAAGGAAGCAGGAGGAGAAGCTCAGGGCTCAGGGTTGGGGGTCTCACCGGCCAAACTGTCTCCCTGGACTGTGGGTGCGGGGGTCTCAGCATTTCTGGGTGTGTGGGGAAGGTGGGGAGAAAGAAGCAGAAGAGGGAGAAGGAGTAGGAGGAAGAGCAAGAGCTGGGGAGGCAGCTGGAGCTGGAGCAGCAGGAGGCAGCAAGCTCTGCCCCAGGGTTGATGACCACCTGGGGGGCATGGACCGTCCTGCCCCCCAGGATACTGTCCATGGCATCAAAGCAGGGGCAGGGGTCTGGGTCTGCCCCTGGTTGAGATCTGCCCCCTGTGGCCCTGGCATACGCCTGCTGCAACTCCTTTATTTTCATGAGAACCTGCTCCTGGGTTCGCATGTGGCCTTTGTTGGAGGCATCCCCCCAAACCTTAATTAGGTTCCTGATCTCCGCACTGGAACAGGCAGGCACCTGCCTTTTCTGGACCCTGGCAGGCTCCTGGGAGTTGGCAGACTGGTCCTGGGGAGCGGTGGAGGGCTGGCTGGCACTGGCTGCCTGGCTCATGCTGGGGCCATTGGGTCAGGTACAGTGACTTCTGGCTCTGAGCTGGCTTGGAGCTGGCATAGGCACTGTGGCCAGAGTCTACCTCCGGAGAGCAGGGGAGGGAGAGGAGTTTTCTTGGTTGTGCCCAGAGTGGCCACCAGGGCACCCTGGGAAGGGCTGGAGGCTCCCTATTTCAAAATAAGTGTCTACACAACGCTTATTTCAAAATAGCAATTTCAAAATTGGCTTTATTCCTCATGGAATGAGGTTTACCAATTTCGAAATTAGACCTTCGCTATTTCGATTTAATTTTGAAATAGTGGTTTGGCTGTGTAGATGCTGGTAAAGTTATTTCGAAATAACTTTGCTGTGTAGACATACCCTAGGATATTCTGAGGAGAATCTTTCCTGGGAAGAACTAGTTTATTCTAGGTGTACCTCTAAAAATACTGAGGGCCAGATGGCATGATCACTGAAGGAGAATAGCTGCACTCAGGAGACCTGACCGGGATTCATAGAGAAGACTGTGTTGCTAATACCAGTTTTATGGCCTGAGGACAGAATTCTATCTCCTGGGCTGGAACTCCTTTCCTCTCCTTGCAGTGGTCAAACTGGCTTCCCATCATTTCAACTGATATCGTGCTCTCTGTCTTGTTCTCCTGGTATGGAATGAGCAGTGTGGTAGCTGAAGTTATGGGGGGCCATTGTGCCCACGGAGTGGCTAAGACTAGTTATGTGTTTTCTCTGAAGTCTTTCAAAGAAACCACGGTCCTTGTCTTACCCCAGGCATGTCCAAAGTCCGGCCCGTGGGCCAATTGCGACCCGTGTTCCGATTTAATACGGCCCCCACTTCCTCCCCCTCTCCTGGCTCCCCGGCGCTCTTTTGAACTGGCGCGCCCAGCGCGCCGCTTCCGGCCGCGCCGCCACCGCCGCCGCCCATGGCCTCCGCGGTCCTAGAGCCTGTCCTGTAGGGCACGTCTGCAGCCCCGCTCCCCCACTCGGCTGCGGGTTCGCCCTGCCCCCGGGCCGCCGTGAGGCCGGCGTGCCCTGCGCTCTCCGCCCGCCTCCAACCCTGCGGGCCCTCTGCCTTGGAGCTGAGAGTGCGGGGACGGCCCTCACGCATGTTCACTTCTTCAAATCTGGCCCCCTTTGAAAAAAGTTTGGACACCCCTGTCTTACCCCGAGGCAAGTCATGTTGGGAAATAAGGGGAATCTATAAGACCCCCTCTCCTCAGATGGGAAGACACCTGGAGGGAAACAGATTGTGCTGATGGTCTCTCCTGGAAAATTCAGGACAGGTGCATACACTTTTTTATTTGTATTTTGTAAGCCTTTGTTTTGTAATGAATTCTGGTTGGTGTCTGAACACGGCCATGTACTTGACTGTCTTTTGGGGTACGCTTAAATAGATATCATTTACACACTCTAAGACCACAGTGGAGGGGTTGTGTCTGGCCTGCCATGTGGGAATGTCATGCTTCAGATCCCACATGTCACTTATGTCCTCATAATTCTACTGCAGCTAGGAGAAGAAAATAAATGATATGGTTTGGCTGGTAAAACTGTAGCAGATTAGAAGGTGATGACAAATGATGAAGAGGTTTAATTATTGTAAATTATCACTGTTGTTTACGTTCATGGAAAAACAGGAGCTTTGAGGTGGGGATAAGTTGGGTGTCCATTTGTGGGAGCTGTAATCTTTAAAAGGCTCTGGTATAAGTTCATTAAGATTCATCTCCCTTTGTAACAACTATTGTTTTTTATGTAAAGAAGAAAAGAAGCAAAGGCGTGAGCACAGAGCTGTAGGAAGGTTTTTATTATCAAAGCTGGACAACACATGCAATGTCGTACTCAAAAGTCTGAGTTTACTTGAACCTAAGATTTTAACGTGGCCCGCTGCAATAGCCTTAAAACAAAAGGTGTCATTATCCCTCAAGCTTTTAGAGAGCCTAATAAAATCAGCCAAGGGAACAGGAGCAAAGGAGGCAACTGAAATCACTAACCAGTATTTAAATGATGTCTCTGTATTAGGATCTCTATCAGAATTGTGCACAAGAAAAGGGGAAAGATGGTGAGTCAGGACTGGACTTTGGAGGCACTGAGAGACAGGGAAGAGGTAACCATGGACCAAACTCTTTCCAGTCTCCTCTCTAGCTTATTGAAGAATGTGAGGAGGAGAAGGGCAAAGACTACTGATACTGAGGAAGAAATGTGAGAGGGGACAATGAAGAGACAAAAGCAGCTGACTACAAGTAAGGGCTGAATAAGAATTTTATAAAGTTTCAGGGACTCTGAAAATGGAAATACTTTCCTAACTGCAGGTAAGTTGAGTATGTTAATATTATTCCTGCAGAGTCTGATCCAACTCCCATTGAAATCAATGGCATGACCTGGGTGAGAGTTGAATCAGACCCAGAAGAGGTATGAGATGATCTAACAGGTCAATGAGATAATAGTGGGCTACGTTTCCACCCATGCTAAGTAAGAGAAGAAGGCGGTTACTAGTACTTGTAACACTGAGACCCATAATCACTGTCTTTTAATGGCAACCACTAAATTCTTCTCCCACCGATATGGGCAATGGCAATCAAGGAGGAAAGGATACAAAATAAAATACCCCCTTGTAAGCTGTCATGATAGAAAAGAGAAGGGAGACATAGGACCCGATGTATGTAGGCAGTGAGTAGGCTTTCCAGAAGCACCTAACTCCCAGTGATAGCTGATATGAGCCAGACACCTAACCCAGGTGCTTTTGAAAATAGGCACTTGTCTGCATCTTTAGGCATTTAAATACCTTTGTGTATCTTGTCCTTATAGACAGAGAAGGAGAAGGAGAGGAAGATGGAGAAGACGAGAAAAAGGGCTCTCCAGAAGTGCTCTTTCTTAGAAGGGGATTTGACACAAACCAAAGAAAAACCAAGGGGCAAATCCACCTGAACAGTTGTTCCAAAAGTGCCCAGAAAGTATCAATCTGATATATTTTCAAGCACAAAATGCTATGCCAAAGGGAGTAGGAAACCTCTCCCATTGGTCCCCAGTTGTGGAAAGAAATACTGTGAAACCAAGAGAAGATCAAGGTTTGCCAAGTTAGAGCAGTAGTTCTGGCTCTAATGTTAAGCATATTGTGGTACAGGGTTGGAGGGAGTGTATGTCTCTTGTACATGACTGAACCCTACAAGAATATGTCTGTGGCTGACTAGCAAAATCAAACTGCTGAACACTTAGTTATGTCTAGCTGCTTATAGTGTTCTGCTTGGAAAACAGCCACAATTCAGTTGCTGTGCATAGGTTGATTGGATCCATTATCGAAAAATCCCAAGTGTTTATGGGGTTTTTTTTCTCTTTGCCCTCTTTATTTTGCTCCTGCTGTTTTTACTTATTCCTATTTGGCCCCAATTTTCCTTCCATCTCTGATCATTATTATTGCTTTTAGGTTCCCTACAGGCTCAAGAGTCGGGTGCATGCCTTAAAATAATCTCTCTTAAAGTGAGTTTCCAGTTTCTATAAACTCAGGCACACAGACCTCCCTGAGAAAATTAGGATAATAATAAATCTCTATTCATTGGCTCTTCTAGGATTTTTCTGATGCCATTTAATATGCTACACATCAGATTACAAGGGGATTACATACTGTAGCTAAAGTGCACATTAGAAAATACAGTAGTCTTGTCCAATTCAACCTGATCCTATCTTAAAAGAGAAAGCATTAATTATGAAACAGAGCATATATATATTAGTAATTGACCAGACAAGAGTTTGCATTTATTCCCTCATAAGAAAATTGAAACTATAAATTCAGACAGCTCTTCCACAAGACGTATATTTTATTCATTGTGATTAAACATGACTGTTCAGAAATCCCAATTTGACAGGCAGGGTGGTTTTATTACCCAAATATTACATTTTACATACTTCATTGGCAGTCAAATTAGGGCCTGATCCAATGTCCATTGAAGTCAATGGGAGCATTTCCATTGACTTTGCAAGCCATTGGCTCAGGCCTTAATAGAGTAGCTGACAAAACAAACTATATTTTTATGCTAATTCATTAAACTGCTTTTAATGGGAGCTATCTATAGTACAGATGGCTGTGCAGATGACAGAGCAGCACCCGCCTTGCTGCTATTCTGTCTTCTGCATAGATCTGGGACAAGGACTGGGCAGATTTTGACTCTTCATCAGTTTCCATGTTGTGCAACCTGCTAGGGTCCTATGGATAGAACAGCTCTACTCACACCTCCCTTGCTGGCAGTGGCACAGAGCTAGCAGCTGGAAGCCACTTTAGCGCTGCTGCACTTCTGGTGGTATTGCCAGGAGTCCCGGGAGAGAGGGGGTTAAATCGCCAGGGGTCAGCAGCTAGGGCGGGGGGACAAATTGGGGGGAGGAGCATGTAGACCAGCTGGCAGAGTCAGGAGTCGCATATGAGGGGAACAACATATGGAGATTTCCCCCTGGAGCCCTGCCGCTGGCCCACTAGGATTTGAGGACTGGCAATTGTCCTGAGGTAATTTGAGTTTGAGACCCTTGATCTAGCAGTTAACTGACAAGAAGTTTGTGTCTAATTCCTACATAACAAATATTAGACCCACTCACTTCTAATAATAACATCTTATGGCAAGTCACTTAAAGGACATTGTTAGGTTTAGAATTTTAATATATATTCTTTCTTTGTTACTAATTCTTCACAGAGAGAGAGAGACCCGATCAGAACTCCTGGGCTCTATCTCAGCTCGGGGAGGGGAGGGCAGTCTAGTGGGTTACAGCAGGGGCAGATACATCTGGGTTCTATGTAAGAACATCAGAAAGGCCATATAGGGTCAGACCGAAGATCCATCTGCCCCACTATCCTGTCTTGTGACAGTAGCCAATGCCAGCTGCTTCAAAGGGAGTGAACACAACAGGCAATCACTGAGGGTAAGTCTACAAAGCAGCGTTATTTCAGAATAACTGACGTTATTTCAAGATAACACAGTGCACATCTACACAGTAAGCAGTTATTTTGAAATAACTTCGAGATGGTGGACTTCTTACTCTGACTCTGTAACCCTCATTTCACAAGGAGTAAGGGAAGCTGAAGGAAGAGTGTTGTTCCTTCGACTGCGTGCTGTGTAGGCAGCGCCAAAAGCTGAATTAAGCTATTTCGACTTCAGCTATGCAATCGATGTAGTTGAAGTGGCATGTCTTAATTTGACTATTGCCCTGCAGTGCAGATGTGCCATGAGCGATTCATCCTATCACCCATTCCCAGCTTCTGGCAAACAGAGATGAGGGATATAAAGAACATAGTGTTGGATCTCTGCCCATACTGGCTCATAACCATTAATTGACCTAATCTCTATGAATTTATCTAGTTCTTTTTTGAATCCTATCATGGTCTTGGCCTTCACAACATCCTCTGGAAAAGGGTTCCTTAGGCTGACTGTAAAGAAATACCTTCTTGTGTTTGTTTTAAATTTGCTGCTTATTAATTTCATTGAGTGACTTTTAGTTCTTATACTATGGGAAGAAAATAGTACTTCCTTTTTTCCACACCGTTCATGATTTTATAGACCTCTGTCTTATCTTAATCAGGGGTCTCAAACTCTCAGCCTATGGGATAATCCCAGCTGGAGTGATTGTGCAATTTGGCGGGCTTGGGGGACTTGTCCACCTCTTCCTGCCATTGCCCTGCTTTCCTTCCCCAATGGCATCCCATCCCCTGCGAGCACAGCTTTGGGGATCACTGGGGGGCCAGGTACAGTGCAGGGGCAGTAGTTCGGCCTCCCTGCACTGCCCACGGCAGCAGGAGCAGCAGAAGTGGAATTCACTGGGCTGGTGTACTCACTCCACTTCTCCCACAGCTCCTGCCACCACTGGAAGTGCAAGGGGTCTGACTGCTTCCACAATGGCATCTATGCTGGAACTTTTGTTGGTACCGTACTGTCACAGCTCCCCTCCCCCACCTAACACTGTTATACCCATTTAGGGTTGACCTGCCCTTTGGTGAGATAGTGAGTGGCACAAATGGAGCTCACCCAACTCAGGCTGAGTTACAAAGGACTTGGCACCATAAGCCAGAGTCTTCTGCTCTGTTCTGCCATCTCCCAGGCCAGCCCAGTTGCTCCGCTTCACGGTTGTGGCTACCCCACCAGCCTATGTACGGGATGGTCCCCCGTACTCAGGTTATCTGTGAGATCCTGGGCAGGTTGGGGCAGGAAGCAGGGATTGGGCCTGCCTGTACTTACCGCAGTGGCAGGACCCTCAGGAAAGCAGAGCTAAACAGCAGCCTGCTCCACTTCTGCCACCATCTCCCAAGCCAGCTCATGCTGGGGCTGGGGCGCCCCTCTTCCTGCCACCGCGGTAAAGTGGAGTAATTGAGTTGGCCTGGGAGATGGTGACAGAGCAGAGCAGAGACTGCTGCATTGCTCTGCTTCCCTGCAACTCCTGCCACCATGGTGAGTGTGGAGAGCCCAGACCCCTTCTGCCATCCCGCCCCAGCCCCCGCCCCCATAAACCTCAAGGCCACATCCCTCAGGGGAGGGGGCTTGAGGGCAAGGGTTTAGTGGGGGGATGAGGGCAGAGCAGGGGTGGGAAGAGTTGGGGCAGGGCGGAACAGAAGCTGGATTTAGGGGAAGGATACAGACGTGCCCCCCCACCCTCCCCAGGGCTGCAGAGACTCACAGCAGCTGTGTGTGGGCTGGATTGCGGAAGTTTGAGACCCCTGTGCTAGATTATCTGACAGAAAACTACAGTTTTCAAGTGCCAAAGTAGCCCCTAGAACAGGCCTGAGCAAAATACGGCCCACGGGCTGGAAAAGCCACCACATCCAGCCCCCGGAGGCAGTGCTCCCCTGGCAGGCTCCCCTGCTTGCCCTGCAGCTCAGCACGCTACTCAGAAATGCTGCTGTGAGGCGCTTTCTCTTTATGAGCCCGGGGGGGTGGAGGGGAGAAGGGAATTGAGACACTGCTCCTGTCCCGTAAGCACAATCCCATAAGCCCCCCCCTACCCCCCCCTGCCCCCGGTCCTGCTTAGTTACTCATCCAAGAACATGGCTAGGCAGGCAAAAACATTTTAAGCTCTGCAAGCCTTTAGCTCTACAGGCAGGCTGGTTTGGCTGCTGGCTGGTGTGTCTCCTGGCCACAGCTTGCCTCTGGCACCCCAGTCCCACCCTTCCCCAACCCTTTGCCCCCCCCCCCGCCCTGCTACTCCACATATCCAAACCTTTTGCTCCCCTCTTGCACCCATATCCTCTCCCAGATCAGGCACCCCAATCTCCTGCCCCAGATCACAGTTCCCCCCCTACCCTAGGTCACATCCCAAAACCCTGAACTCCAGTCTCCTGCCCTCAGTCACAACTGCCTCCTTCACCCAAAGTCCCTCCCAGACCCCATTCTCCCTCCTGCCCCCCTATCCCTTACTCCAAGCTCCCATCTGCACCCAACCTCTGTCCCAGACCCCACACCTCCTCCATTAATACCATGGAAGAGTGCGGCCCTCGACCACTTTCCAAAATCTTGGAGTGGCCCCCCCCCCATCAAAATGTATTGCCCACCCGTGCCCTAGAATCATCAATAAAGTTGCTCCTCTGGACCAAAATCTGAAATGGCACCCCTGCTGGCAGGGCTAGAGTGCTAATGTAGCCCCAAGGCATTAGTGGCTGCAGCCCAGGGCTCTTAGCCTAAGAGAGGCCTTCAAAAAGATCAGCACTTTTTGTGGCCTGGAAATTTTTTTTGTGGGGCCTCCTGGGACCCAGGGAAGCAGCCTCTGAAGCCTCTTTCTTAATCTGGTCCTGTGCTTAGGGAATTTAGCCAGACAGCATTTTAAAAAAATATCTCTATACGATCCATGCTCATTTTCAATTCTTTTTCCTTTTCCTGATCTATATTCTGTGGTTTGCCTTTTCTCATAGGTTGGGGCCTTTATAGCTTCATGTCCCTAATCTCATTACCTCATTACATGGAGCAGCATGCCATGTTTGTTTCCCCTATTTTCTACTCTCTCTCAGTTCAGCTCCAAACTGTGCTTTTAGAGGTGAGTTCAAAAACACAAAGTGGGGGCAGGGTCCAACTCCCACTGAACTCCAATAAGAGTTACATGCTTAACTCCCCATTGGGCATTCAACAGCCTCCCCCTAAGTTCTTTAAAGTAATTTCATAATACCCAGAAAACCAAAGCTGCTCTGATACTGACCTTTCTACTGTTTCCTGTTACATTTTCTGTCTTCTAGAATATTTGCTTTTGCTAATATCCCAAGCCCCCTGTCCCTGTGCCAAATGTTAATCCCTCTCCATAATTCTTTCTGTACTGTGCTTGTACAATGTTCAAATTGATTGCTATCACTTTGCAAGACATGATCACTCTTCTGTGAATCCTTGTGGCTGACCCCTACTAAAACGTTCCCCTCTAGCTCATTTGTAATCTTGTCCTTTGCTGATGGGTTTACAAATTCCATATTGGCCTGGCTCCCCCCTTTTTCTTTCCTTAAACACAGTACAACTCTAATAAAGAAATGCTGATGGAAAACACAGGTAGACATTGCTTCTGTCTTCTGTAGTTCTCAATCACTACTAACAGAGAAGAGAAAATCGAATGCTTCTACCACAGTTTAATTAAGAGATTGGACAGTGTGTGCTGCTCTCTGGTGAAACCATATCTCCCAAACACACTTTCCGTTCAATATTCCAGGCTGTACCAAAAAAAAATAATTAAGCACCGTAGTTATCAATATAACTTGGGCGACTCTTGCAGGTATGTCCATGCTGTATAAATAGCTGTTAGCCTGGCTTACCATAAAGTCCCTTGCAATTGAAAATGGAGACCAAGCATGCCTAGAATTATTATCACTATAAATCAGTGTGTAGCAAAATGACAATGGTGGTTTGTACCAGTGGGTGAAAATGCACTCGTCACACCCTCCTTTCTCCTAAACTTAAAAGACGTTTGAAAGATAAAAACACTGAAGAAAAGTCAGTGGACAGCTGGTGATGGGAATGCTGCAGATGAAAAGAGTGTAGAAAGGAATATTTAGGGAGATGGGTTTAAAGGCAGGATATGATGCAGGTGGGGGAAGACAGTACTGGCAGCTTAGGGTAAACACCACAGGAGAGCCTAGTGCAAATGTGAATCAGCAGCAGAGACCCATAGTTGAAACTGGGAAGTAGTTGAGGTTGCCAAGACAGAAAAAGAGGATGAGGGTCAAAAGGAGGCTCTGGGTCGTCTCTCCCATCTCCTTACACCAGTGAAGTATTGGCGAGAGGCATACCACTATCATCCAGCTGGATTCCCTTTGAAGCTGTGAAGGGCTTCCCAATTGGCATCCATAGAAACAGGGCGTGGCCAATGCTGAGCACTCTTGAGAATCTCCCCCTACCTGCCTAATCCCAATTGCTAGCTTTGAAGTCCTTCTGGCAAATGTGCATCCAGCTTCTTGCTACAAAATGCCATATGGATACAGCCCCAGAACCATTCACACTGACAAACGTGGCTGTCGGTCATATGCTTTCTTCACATTCTCCTGGGTAAGCACAATTATATCCAATGGTGGTTTACATACTGCCCAGGCACAACACAAGTCAGCTGTGATTTGCCTATAAGTCTGGTTTTCCCCCAGGAAGAGTGACAGTAATGATACAAGTTAACTTTTTTTTATTTGTCTGGCTATTATTATTTATTATTCATTTATATTATGGTAGCATCCCAAAGGCCCCATTCTGCGGGTCTCTGGACAATCGGCGATGAGGCCATCTCAACCAGAATTGCTAGTGGCATGCCTTAATCAGACATCTAAACTCCATAAACACAAGGCAATGTGAAGGATTGGACCATGGTGTAGCTGTGCCCTAGTTTATACCCTATGTGTCAGGATTTCTGCCAAGGTCCCAGGAGATCTGGAGCATGATATGCAATCTACAAACGTCATCACTCTCTCAGGAGACAGTACCGGGTAATTGTTCATTACATCTTCTGATATAGCAAGAGGCAGCCTTGAAGATAAAATATATCTCCCTTCTGTCTGTGTCTGTTATGTAATGAAATCCAAGCGATTACTGGTCACTGTAAATCACCTGATTATTATGTCCAGCAATTCACAAAGGTTTTTAGTGTGACACTGGTGTTCTGAATTTAGAATATATGAGAAGAGGGCAAATTTAAATGATTGGGGGGTTGAGTCATTTTTCACTTCACCACCATTTGTATGTACACAGATCTAAAGTCAGACTCCCTTAGGCAACCTCGCAGATGTATACTGGAGGCAGTACACATTCTGCTACTGCCAAATCTCTGAAGTAAACTATGTTCTTGCTACTTGGTTGGCCTGAACTGATACCCACTGCTCCCTGTGAGCAGAGGGAAGAGCAAGGGAAAGCCATGTATCTGTATCTCAAAGAGAATGCATGTTATCCTATACAGGAACGGTGGCAGGATTGTCCCTGAAGAGACCTTGAAGGACTTGTGGATTCTCACTTCTGTGAGGTCCTTCTGGAGCACCTTTGCTGGCAAAACACAAAATCTAGCCCTTGATTTCTTGTACATTTGAGAATGAATTCACTAAGGGTATGTCTACACTGCACACTTATTTTGAAATAAGCTACTGCGGAAGAAATACTCGTATGTCAAAATAGCACATCTACACTATAGAGAAGCCTCACAATTAATCCAAAGTAGGCTTCCCTAGTGTGGACATACTACCTCAATTTAAAGCCCCACTGGGGAGTAATTAGTCTGAATGGCCCTGGGGAGGAGCTATTTTGAAATTGCAGCAGTGAAGCGTCCACACTACTGTTATTCCAAAATATCTATTTTGGAATAGGCATTATTCTTCATGGAATGAGGTTTACAGAAGGTAAAATAACCCGTCCATTATTTCAAATTTGTTTCAAAATAACAGAATTCCTGTGTAGATGCTTGCATTGTTATGTCGGAATAATGGCCATTATTCTGAAATAATGCTGCAGTGTAAACATACCCTGGCTGTGTCTACACTGCACCCCTTTTCCGGAAAAGGGATGCAGATTAGACACATTGGAATAGCAAAATCCGCAGGGGATTTAAATATCCCCCGCGGTATTTGCATTTACATGGCTGCCGCTTTTTTCCGGCTTGGGGATAAGCCGGAGAAAAGCGCCAGTCTAGACGTGATTCTCCGGAAAATAAGCCCTTTTCCAGAGGATCTCTTATTCCTACTTGAAAGTAGGAATAAAACATCCTCCGGAAAAGGGTTTATTTTCTGGAGAATCACGTCTAGACTGCTGCTTTTCTCCGCCTTATCCCCAAGCCGGAAAAAAGCAGCAGCCATGTTAATGCAAATACCACGGGGGATATTTAAATCCCCCGCGGATTTTGCTATTCCAAAGTGTCTAATCTGCATCCCTTTTCCAGAAAAGGGGTGCAGTGTAGACACAGCCCCTAAGTGTGGGACAAGTAGCCTTGGCGAGAGCCAGCCATAATACAAGTGTGATGGTTGCCATCTTGAAGAACTTTAGGGATTGAACAGGGGACTTCCATGTCTGGAAGCACAAGTCTCTTCACTTCTAGCTGAGAGCTGTAACCCCGCTCCTGGCTGCCTGGGACACAGAGGTACACATGACACACACTGCGGCCAGTGGGTTACATAAACTGGTGTTACACCTGGCTCTTTCAGAAGCTCTGCCAGTACTTGCCAATCCTGCCTCCAACCACAATCTTACCATTGCAGCCAGAACAAGAGCTGTAAAAACAGAGTCCAGGCTGTTTGGCCTGGTCTACACTAGAGATAAGTTCAAATTAAGATACGCAAATTCATCTACATTAATTGCATAGCTTAAGTCAAAGTATCTTAACTCTAATTTTGGCACTGTCCACATTGCGGGAAGTCGAAGGAAGCACACTCTCCTTTCACTTTCCTTACTCCTTGTAGGAGCAAGATGACTGGCATCAATGAGAGCACCCTTTTAATCGACTTAGCTTGTCTTCACTAGACCCACTAATTCAATCCCCGGAAGATCAACTGCAGATGTGTCGATCTTATCTGTAGTGTATCCTGGCCTTTGTGCCCATAGAACATGTTGTGAGTTGAATGGCTGTAACCTACTACTGTATGCCCACATGTCTAGAGGCTTCTGAGAATGACACAGCTGTATTTAGAGCCCCGCCATGCCATGGAGTTCAGAAAGATGTCCCAGTATACAGAGAAAAACACTTTGCAGCTTCACTCTAAAAGTTGCTACAGAAACTAATGCTACAGTTGAGTTAGTTATGTGGGCAGCTCTTTCTCTGTGTCACTGACTAATTCCAGGGGACCCTTGAACCTTAGTGATGTGCAGATGGTTTTTAACCCAGCTGCCACATCTTCTGAGTCATCAGAAAAGAATCAAATTCCAAATGCTGTTTTTCTTCAATGCACAGATACTATTCATAGTCTACTGGCACAGCCCTTGTCCACCTGCCCGGCGTATAGGTTCAGTAAGTGGCCTACCATAGTGTTTAGCTCTTCTGTAGAGAGGAAAAAGCAACTGCAACATGATCTATTTCTTTCAGCATTCTTATTTTCTTGCCTCCTTTGCTACTACGTCTTAACTCCACAATTCTTTAGACATGTAAAGCTACAGGAGAAAACACTGAGCCCTGCCACTATCTGAAAGGAAAAAAAAACTGGTTACTGGCACTTTGTTTACTAATATTTGATCAAAGTGCTTCTAAGGTTAATATCAACGGGTATGTCTACACTGCCACCCTAGTTCGAACGGTGGCTAATGTAGGCATTCGAACTTGCAAATGAAGTCCGGGATTTAAATATCCCGGGCTTTATTTGCATGTTCCCAGGCGCCTCCATTTTTAAATGCCCCATAGTTCGAACTACCTGCCCGCGGCTACAAGCGACACGGACTAGGTAGTTCGAATTAAAGCTCCTAATTCGAACTACCATTACTCCTCCTGCAATGAGGAGCCAGCAGGTAGAACAGAAGGTTTATTAGTTGACAGAGATACAGCATAGAACAGACTTGTCAGCACAGTAACCAGCAACAGTCAATACAATCCAGCATGGGAAGAGAAGACTCAGAGCCAAGGGCCCTGCTCCCCATCTCTGCATTCCAAGTCAGTGAGACTCACTCACACACTCAGAAGCCTGTCCCAGCTCTGCAGTGAGACCCATCTCCAGCCTTTGCCCAGCTTCCCATGTAAAGGTGTCATCTGGTTACACCCCTCTCCCAGACTCAGGTTACAGAAGGCATCAGTCATTGTGCACATGGGACGAGGCTGTCACAATGAAATTCCTAACCCCATCTAGGTATTGGTGCAGTGCCCAGAGAAACTGAGGCACACACACATGGGGGCTGTGTCTACATTGGCACCCCTTTCCGGAAAAGGGATGCTAATGAGACCAGTCGGAACTGCAAATGCCGCGGGGGATTTAAATATCCCCCGCAGCATTTGCAATTCCGACTAGTCTCATTAGTATCCCTTTTCCAGAAAGGGGTGCCAATGTAGACACAGCCGGGGTGACTACAAGACAGCAGAAATCACATGCAATATAACGAAGTGAACAAATCAAATACAATCCCTATTTCATCCCAGATACATCCAGCCTGACTTAATTAGTTTCATTAACATAGGTCGTAGAATGGACAGGTAACTGCTTTTGCTATTATATATACTCTGTATCCTGTAATTTCCACTCCAACTCATCTGATGAAGTGGGTTTTACCCACAAAAGCTCATGTAGATGGGCCACATGTGGGAAAAGCCTTTTCCAAAAAAAAGAATGTTTTACCACAATTTGCGTACCTTTTTCCAAAAAATAACTGCAGTGTAGACATAGCCTAAGGTGCCACAGGACTGCTTATTGTTTTTAATGTTACAGACTAACACAGCTACTTCTCTGAGACTTTCTACCATGTAAGGTTAATATGTCAGAGATAAAATAAGGGCAAATATCCAGGTGTCTGATCAACATGAATGAAGCAAGAGAAAATATACATTGTTCTAATTTAAATCTCTATTGATCTCCTTAATGGGAAGCAGAGGGACAAAATAAGTTACATAAATGGAGTTACTCAAGGCAGAATAGCTAAAAGAGTAATCTTGTTCTAGTTAAACTGGTGTTGCTAATATGATGTAAGACAGCTAGTAGAATAATATACTTTTTGTAATGAAAGACAGTGGGCAACTGTATTCCTTTTATTTTATTCATCTTATACAATTTGGACTTTCCTGGATAAATAGGTAATTTCTAAGATTCTAAAAGTCCTTGTTCCATTTCATCTTACACCAAGAGTTGAACAACTACCCAAAAGCCTAAGGCTACCAACATGTTTGTTGCGTGTCTGATTGATAGCCCACCTTTCCTTTTATTTAAGGAGTCTCTTCCACTTGCAAGTTTAAATAACCTTTGTTGACTGCAAGCTCCGCTGGCTTAATTCCAATTCCCTACACTTTCAAAATGGTAGGGTAACAATAGGTGTGGGAAACAAACCGGGAGCAAAGAGGAGAAGGGAAGCAATTTAAAGCCTTCTGACAGTGAACAGGTAGAGCAAGCAACATTTTAAATGCCTTTACTCCAAAAACTCTATAAGATGAATGTCTGCTTCCAAAGCCAACAAATGTTATTTAACCTGTAGTCCCAGCTGCTCTCACTCATCAGCTCAAAAATAAAGGCTGTAGTATCCTTAACTCCAGAAAAGAAAGAAAAATAGCTGCAGAAGGAAAACAATCCTGCAGCAATGGCATGAATGCCAACAATGGGTTTCCCTAGAAAATTTTTCAAAATATATATTTTGGTTGCATCTCCTTATAAGTAAGGAGACAAAAGGCAATACCGTATTATAACTCGGATTGGCAAAGCTGACATCAGTACTTTTTCACTCCCATTTGGAAGCAACCTGAAAGGAAAGGATTTTGCCTTACCCTTCCTTCATGTGGGGTAGAAGTGGCAGGTCTTCTTTTTCTCATCTCCTCTACTTCTGCTCTGCTAGCCAGAGCCTATGGGAAACTGATCACCTCCTCTACATACTAGATGATATCTGCTTCAAGATTTATGACTGTGCCTATATAACCATTTTTCTTTGCTTTTAGTACTGGCACAGCTCCTCTCATGGAAACAGTGAGAGTGTTAGTGTAGAAAGACCCACAAGTATTTGATAATTCCCATCTATTTAAAACAGCTCATCTCTTCAGTGGTTAAAGTGCAGGTCACCTGTTTCATGTTTTCACTGCTGTTACCCTAGTGTAATTGTGCAGTTGTGGGAAATTTTAAGAAAGATACTTGCATAAGAAATTATTTGAAATGAAGCTTCTCTTGTAGAGTTCTCTGGGAACTTTCAAAGCAGCCTAGGGAATTTAGAATATTTTTATTAATTTTAATTCAATTAAATTTTAATTGGAAGGTTTGTATGTAAATGCTCTAGACTTCCCTGGAAAGCTTTGCCGCTGCTCTATTGTTTGTCCTCAAATCTATGGCAGATTATGAAACAAGACTGAGCTGGCTATTCTTGGAACTTAACGTGAAAATCAGAAACACACCTACAAAGGTAATACTACATTAATACATTCTTGGGTGTTTAACATGCAGTATGAAGCAACATAAATCTCTGCAGCAACAGGTTGTAAACACCTCTAAATAAAACCTGAGGGAATAGAACAAATTATTTCATCTGATTACAGCTGGCCATGGATGCCATACAAAGGCTCTTGAAGGTGCAAGTGCTATGGTTTTCTGCTGTCATGCACAATGAAAATATAAAAAACATTCAAGAAAACATGTGACAGTGAAGTTTTTAAAACTGGCTTCATATTGATGCTTCTTTTCTTTGTTATAAGTGAAAGCTTCACCCAAACCAGGCAAAAAATGTTTCCTGTTCAATAGATAAATTGCTAGCTAAAGGAAAGAAAAAGACAGATATATAGTACAGCTTTCTTAAAACACTAGCCCTGGAAACAATGTGTAAATTCAGAACTAGACTATGTAGTCTAGTCAGTTCTGCAAAAGAAATACCTGTCAAGAGTCCTATGCCAGCAACAATTGAAAAGCATGTGTAAGAAGATTTGTTTGCATGCTTTTGTGGCTTAAAAAGAAAGAATAGAATACATTAAAGTAGGTTCCTTCAGTATTTTCGGTACCTACAAATTTTTCTCCCCGTCTCAAATCAGAGGGAAAGTTTTACAAAATAAGTGATGCTAATATTGGCCTAAAGGTTTTGCAGAGAAAAGGCTACCATGTCCACCTCTAGGGTGGGTTCTGACTCATCCTAGAGGTTCTGCCTCATCCTTGCAGTTCAGCTTTCTTCAGTGCAGTCAGATGAACCAGAAGAGAGGTGGGTTTGATGCAATTTAAAATCTTTAAAACTAGAGTGAATCTCTCTCAAATGTCAGAGGTTACACTTCCCAGACAGTTTTTGCAACACTTTGGATGGCTTGTTTGCTTTAAACATGAAAAGTTAGTTTGTCAAGCTTTGATGTAATGTAATACCTCTGCTTCATCTTAACCATGGCCCCTTCTTGATATGGAAAAACAACAATTCAAACAAATGGATATTTTATATAAAGTCGTTCCCTGTTTGTACATGAGATGTCAACTCTTGACTGACCTGTTTGTGGGAAGAGTGAATGCCTAATGACATAGGCTTCCTTCAGCCTATTATGCTGTCATCACATTGCAACTTTTCCAGCCTTCAGTTGAAGAGATGAGGGTCCGGTGAGCCTTTCACAGTTTTTATCCCAGCTAAAACTGTAAATGGTACCATGAGCTTTCGTGGGCACAGCCCACTTCTTCAGTTGTGCCCATGAAAGTTCATGGTACCATCTACATTTTTGTTAGTCTCTAAGGTGCTGCAGGACTATACATTGTTTTTAAGTTTTTTCTATTAGAGATCAACACAGCTACCCCTCTGAAACTCTTATCCCAGCTGTTCATCAACAGGAGTTTGGCTTAGAGGTTCTATAGAAAGAGAGGGACAAACAGAATCCTGTGTATTAAATCTGATTTAACAGTACCCTTCCCTTTCATTTGTGAGCTTAGAAAGGTACATCTCAGGTTTCACCTAATGAGTGGTTGCTCCTCTCTAGAGCTTCCATACGGTTCTGCAGCAGGAACAAGGCAGTCAAGAGCTGATCACATAAAACAAAACAATGAACAAACAAAAACTGAAGCAAAAACCATAAACATTTTAGTAAAAAAACATTTTAGGGAGCAAGGAAGAAGGGGGCAATTGAACATAATAAAAAAAACAGTCAATAAGTGCTGTTCTCCTTCCTTTGTATCTATAGCCAAATCATCCCTGCTAAATCTTTTTAGGCTGTTTCTTTTAAATGAGAGGGTAGATCTACTCCATGATGAGGAGAGAATTTCTGATGGTTTAGGAGGTGGTGGTATATTCCTGAACATATTAGGCCAATATATTTAGACTTGAGTGGTCAGGGAACATAGGCCTAGCATTTGTACCTGACATTTGTGCCACTGCAAAACAAGTGTAATGAGTACTGGTGTTTAACACCCATTTTAAAAATAACTGCACAAGGACCAAGCAGGTGCCAGGGACTCAGGGAAGCAAATACACACATGCAATTCTTACCCTCTAGTATCTATCTCTCTGCGGTATCGGATTACCTCACAAACGTCAATTTGTCATTGCCACACCCATGTGAAGGAGGGGAGGAACATTATCCCCATTGCACAGATGGAAACAGTGATACAGAAAGATTGAGTGATTTGCCTATGGTCTCGTAACAAGTGAGTGGCAGAACCCAAAATAGAACTCACCTCTCCTCAGTTTTAGTAAAGTGCTTCCTACAAAGCTCTCTTTTTAGGAGCCCTGATTTGTGAGAAAAAAATGCTATTGAGAGCACAGCAAATTCACATGGAGAATATTAAACACATTGCAATGAAAAAAAATTAGTTTCCAGAATTGGAAACTTGGCTTAACTGGGACTTGCCTGCATGACTCACCCAAGATGGGCTGCTGTAATTAATTACTGTTTATTTCAGAACACAGAGCAATGATCCGAAATAACACAGATTCATATTTCTTTTGGCAAACATAGAATCATAGAATCATAGAACTGGAAGGGACCTTGAAAGGTCATTAAGTCCAGCACTCTGCCCTGTCTAGACCATCCCTGACAGAGGCATAGCAAAGGTGTTATGTGCCTGGGGGCAAAGGAAATATTTGCTCCCTGAACCTGGGCCATGGCTGAGCCCAACCCTGGGAGGGGAGAGGTGGAAGCTTATACCACGTCTTCTCCCACCTCCTCCAGTTTGGAGCTGGGCCCCCACACGCACTAACCCACCAGCAGAGATGGAGTAGGGTCCGGCTGGGGGCAGTCAGGGACGAGGCTCCATTGTTCCTTGTTCTATCCTCGGAGGCCAAGGAGAATAATTTTTCTCCCTCCTCCTTGTGACACCCCTTGTGACCATGTCCCCCCACAGTCTTCTCTTTTTTAAAAGCCCAATTTTTTAGAAGCCCAATTCTTTCAGTCTTCCTTCTTAGGTCATGTTTTCTAGAACTTTAATCATTCTTGTTGCTTCTCTTTGGACCTTCTCCAATTTTTCCACGTCTCTCCTGAAATGCAGTGCCCAGAATTGGACCCAATATACCAATTGAGGCCTAATCAGCGCAGAATTGAGCGGAAGAATGATTTCTCCTGTCTTGCTCACAACACTCCTGTTAATGCATCCAAGAATCATGTTTGCTTTTTTTGCAAATGTCACACTGTTGATTCATGTTTAACTTGTCGTCTACTATGACCACTAGATCCCTTTCTGCTGTACTCCTTCCTAGACAGTCGCTTCCCATTCTGTATGAGTGAAACAGATTGTTCCCTCCTAAGTGGAGTACTTTGCATTTGTCATTAAACTTCATCCTATTCACCTCAGACCATTTCTCCAGTTCATCCAGATCATTTTAAATTATGGCCCTATCCTCCTAAGCACTTGCTACCCCTCCCAGATATTGAACAGAACCGGTCCCAAAACAGACCGCTGAGGAACCTCACTTGTTGTGCCATTCCAGCATGATTGTGAACTGTTAATAACTACTCTCTGAAAATGGCTGTCCAGCCAGTTGTGCACCCACCTTATCGTAGCCCTTTCTAGGTTGCATTTCCCTAGTTTATTGATAAGACGGTCATGCAAGACCATGTCAAATGCCATACTAAAGTCTAGGTATTACATGCCCACCTCTCCTTCCTTAACCACAAGGCTTGATATCCTATCATAGAAAGCTATCAGGTTGGTTTGACATGATTTTTTCTTTACCAATCCATGCTGCCTGTTAGGGTGTGTCTAGACTACAGAGTTTTGTCGACAAAAGTGGACTTTTGTCGACAAAACTATACCTGCGTCTACACTACCGCTGAGTTCTGTCGACATAACATCGACAGAACTCAGCAGTTTTGTCGACGTATGTAAACCTCATTTTACGAGGAATAACACCTTCTGTCGACAGAGTTTCTGTCGACAGAAGGTGTTATTGAATGGAAACTGCCCTTTGCGTCCAGACTACCATGTCGACAAAAGCAGCTTGCTTTGTCGACAGAACTCAATGTAGTCTGGACGCGCTTTGTCAACAGAAGTTTTGTCGACAGTATCTGTCGACAAAACTTCTGTCGACAGAAGCCTGTAGTCTTGACGTACCCTTACTTATCACCTTTTTATAAATAAACACATGGAGATACACCTATCTCATAGAGCTTGAAGGGTCATCAAGTCCAGTCCCCTGCTCTTACAGGAGGACCAAATACCATCCCTGACAGATTTGCACCAAAGCCCTAAATGGCCCTCTCAAGGATTAAACTCACAATCTTGCGTTTAGCAGGCCAATGCTTAAACCACTGAGTTATCCCTCTCTGTCCTCCAGCTTCAAAGATGTTTGCAGAGGGATTCTTTAATTACTTGCTCCATTATCACTCCTGGCACAGAAGTTAAACTGACTGGTCTGCAGTTTCCTGGGTTGTTCTTATTTCCCTTTTTATAGATGGGCACTATTTGTCCTTTTCCAATCTTCTGGAATCTCTCCCGACTTCCATGGTTTTTCAAAGATGATAGCTAAAGGGTCAGATACCTCCTCTATTAGCTCATTGAGTATTCTAAGATGCATTTCATCAAACCCTGGTGACTTGCAGACATTTAACTTTTCTAAGTAATTTTTGACTTGCTCTTTCATTTTAACTTCTAAATCTACCCCATTTCCACTAGCATTTTCTATGTTCCACTTTTACACAACTCCATTTTGATTTTTAGGTCATATAAGATCTCACAGTTGAACCAAGGTGGTCTATTGCCATACTTTATATTTTTCCTATGTAGTGGAATAGCTTGCTTTTGGGCCCTTAATAATGTGCCTTGCTTCCCATGAGACCTTACCTACCAGCTCTCTGAGTGTACTAAAATCTGCCTTCCTGAAATCCATTGTCTCTATTTTGCTGCTCTCCCTTCTCCCATTCTTTAGAATCATGAATTTTATGATTTCATGATCACTTTCACCCAAGCTGCCTTCCACTTTCAAATTCTCAGCCAGTTCCTCCCTATTTGTTAAAATCAAACCAAGAACAGCTTCCCTCCAGTAGCTTTCTCAACCTTCTGAAATAAAAAATTGTCTTCGATGCAGTCCAAGAACTTATTGGATAATCTGTGCCCTGCTGTGTTACTTTCCCAACATATGTCTGGGTAGTTGAAATCCCCCATCACCACCAAATCCTGCGCTTTGGATGATTTTGTTAGATATTTTTAAAAAAGCCTCATCCACCTCTTCCACCTGGGTAGGTGGTCTGTAGTGACCCCTATTATGACATCACTCTTATTTTTTATCCCCTTTAACCTAATCCATAGACTCTCAACATTTCTGTCTCCTATGTCCCTCTTCACCTCAGTCCAAGTGTATTCATTTTTAATATATAAGGCAACGCCTCCTCCTTTTTTCCCCTGCCTATCCTTCCTGAGCAAGCTGTACCCATCTATATCAAAATTCCAATCATATATATTATCCCACCAAGTCTCTGTGATACCAACTATGTCATAGTTATGTTTATTTACTAGCACTTAAAGTTCTTCCTGATTATTCCCCATACTTCTTACATTTGTATACAGGCAGTCCCCGGGTTACGTACAAGATAGGGACTGTAGGTTTGTTCTTAAGTTGAATTTGTATGTAAGTCGGAACTGGTACATATTGTAGGGGAAACTCTAGCCAAACATTTTTTTTAGTTTTGGATAGCATAGGGAAAGGTTAACTCCCCTCTAATGTTTGTTTTGCTGTCTGTTCCCCTGTTCAGAAGATTTCACATCTATTTCTGTCCCTGTGACAAACTCAGGACTAAAGGAGTAACTCATCAAATACCAAACAGCTCTGCACCATGCTTTGAGCGAATAGCTTTATTTCCACACACCACCCAGGGTTCTAGGAGGAGGGTCCTTTTTTTGCTAACACAATGAGGCCAGCACTTTGTTTGTTTTGGTGGAGTCTTTGTTTGCCCAGGGAGCCCAGCATGTATAGGGGGAGGAGGGGCGGAGAGGCTGCTTTTGTCTGCTGTTCGGCAGCCTGTTGCTCAGGGGAGGGGGCAGCCTGTTGCTGGCAGGAGGGGAGGGGGGAGGCGTGCAGGATGCGAGCCCGCGGGGGGGGGGCAGCGGGCGTGGGGAGGCACTTTTCCTCTGCCCGGCAGCTCTGCGGGATCCCTGTCCCTGTGGCCAGCTGCTGCAGGCAGAGGCCAGTTGGAGCTGGCCGAAGAGGAGGAGGAGGTGGATTCTAGGACCCAGGTGAGCGAGCCCCGGGGACGCTGCTGCGCTCCAGGAGCCCGGCATGTATAGAGGGGAGGAGGGGCGGAGAGGCTGCTTTTGTCTGTTTGGCAGCCTGTTGCTCAGGGGAGGGGGCAGCCTGTTGCTGGCAGGGGGGTGGGGGGGGGGGGCAGCGGGCGTGGGGAGGCACTTTTCCTCTGCCCGGCAGCTCTGCGGGACCCCAGTCAGAGCCGGCCCGAGGAGGAGGAGGATCCTAGGACCCAGGTGAGCGAGCCCCGGGAATGCTGCTGCGCATGTGCGGGAGTTGCCTCACCCCGTTCGTATCTAGGGATCCGACGTAAGTCGGATCCACGTAAGTCGGGGACTGCCTGTATAGGCATCTAAGACACTGATTTGATTTTGTCCCCCAGTTCTGCCTTGTCCCTCCTTTATCTCTGCTATTATAGGGCATGTTCCCTCCCATTTCTGAGCCATCTCCCAGGTCTCCATGTTTTTCACTTACCTGTAGGCTTTGGTCACCTGTCCCCGTCAAACCTAGTTTAAAGCTCTCCACACTAAGTTAGCCAGTCTGCATCCAAATACTCTCTTCCCGTTCCTCGAAAGATAAAACCCCATCCCTGCTCAGCAGTCCTTCTTGGAACAACATCCCGTGGTCGAGGAAGCCAAAGCCCTCCTGGCAACACCATCTTCACAATCAGGCATTCACCTCCAGGATGCATCTGTCATTGCCACACCCATGTAAAGTAGGGGAGGAACATTATCCCCATTGCACAGATAGAAATTGTGATACAGAAAGATTGAGTGACTTGCCTATGGTCTCGTAAAAAGTGTGTGGTACATCCCAGAATAGAACTCACCTCTCCTCAGTTATAGTAAAGTGCTACCATGTTTTATGCTGACCAGATTGCAGGGACAAGGACAAGGACAAGGACAAGTTTCCTAACCTACAAAATACAGCATGCTAGATTTATATGCATCACACCAAGGAACAGGAACAGGAACATCACTGGAAAATTCATTTTAAAAAAACTAGATAAAACGCCTTGCTCCCGTCCCCCAGCACATGCTGAAGAAGCCATTTAACCTACAACCAACAAGACAAGTATTTAAAACTGTTACATCATTTGATCTGACATTGTGAATACTGTAAAAGTTAATTATAGAGTTTGGGGTGGCATTATCAACAATCCAGGGTGAATCAGTTCCTCTTGGCTCAAATTGACACAGATATGCACAGCAATGTATTGAATTTGCATCAAAAGTAACAGGAGAGAGGGGAAATATACAACAAGGGGGAAAAATCAAAGCAAAGATGTACAAAAGGCATGAAAACTATTCATTATCCTGCAAACAGAAAATGATTGATTCCCAGAATGGTCCAAATGGCAAAGACTGAAATGTGTCTAGTTTCAATGGCACCTCCCTTGTTTTCAGAATAATATTTCCTGAAAAGCAGCAAACTTGTACAAGTGCAGATTAGATTTGCCCTTTGGCTGCTTTTAATTTCTATCCCTGTGTTGTTTACTCAGATAATTTACTGGTTTGCATCAGTTTTTGTTTGTGGGAGTGTCTTGGGAATACTGTGCAGTAGATGTTAATTAACATTTTAAAGGTCACTTTCTTCCTGGTTCATAGCACTCATGATATAAGATGGGAGATGCATGTATTCCAGGCTGCAGCAAAAGCAGGGCTCTTGCAGTCCCACATGTTTGGGTGTCTGCTCATTTCAAGTGGCTACTTTTTGAGTGTCCATCGTGAGATTCATTGGTCCTGTTTTTCAGAGTTGCAGAGCAACCACTAGGCCCCCTGATGTCTGTGGAGCTATGGATAGTGGTGTAGATTAAGGAAAACCTCTATCTTGACTCTCCATACAGTGGGCTATGGTGGAGAAATGTTCCAGGCAGCCGTAAATGCATCTTAAAGTGACAGGCTACATTTTTCATTTCATCACCACCCCCACCCCCAAATTTTTACTTAACCTGCATCAGAAGCCCAGGCTACATTCATCAGGCCATGGTCACAGAACAGTTGCCAGGGATACTTAGAACTGTTTAAGATTAGTTTCAAATGTATCTACATATAAACTGATCAGCTGCTAAGCCCAGACTGTGGCCCTGAAGCATCTGGGCTGAGCCAGACATGAGGGCCATATACTGAAATGAGAGGCTACCAGAGGCCCAGAATGGACATGGAAAATATGAAAGGGTAGAAATTTGAGAGAAGCGAGGAGAGGCAGGGGAACCAGAAAGAACACCAGCTGGGGCACTTAGAGCAAGGAGATGAAGGAGTTGGAAGTGCAAGGAACTGCAGACCATAGATGAAGAGTTTTGGAAGGGGAGGTGATGGCCACAAGCCAATACCAAGGAGAAGCTTGGAAAGGGAAGAATGGATGGAGCTACATGGGCCTCCAAGAGGTGTGGACTGGGGATGCTGAGGACTAAGGTAAACCAAGGGAAGGACAAGGAAAAGGCTTTTCAGATTTGGGCCCAAGTTGAACAGCTCTAATACTAAATACTATTACTAAATACTAAATACTATTAAAAGCGCATAGCAAACTTCTGAACTATGTGTATCTCTGACTGGATTGTATCTAAAATGGGGTATAAATAGAATATCCTAGGAAAACTATATTTACCTGGAGCCAGTGAACAATCATTTGTTTTCTATGATTGAAGGAAAGTATAATTTGGTCAATTTTCTTGAGAGGGCTGAAATATAGTCACTCAGCCATTTGTCCTACAGCCAGTCTTTACATTCTGAGTCAATTAAAGGAACGGCATTAACTCATTAAAAGTCAGGAAGCTGAAAAGCAAACACAAAAGAGATCGGCCTGCTGTCCCTTTAACAAAGCTCCTCTGTTTTACAGCAGAAAGCAAGAGGAAAGCACTGCACCTGAGATCTACATTATTGAAACAGGTAGTCAGTCTTACAACCTTAATTAAAGAAAATCAACAATCTGAACTCACGATTGATGGCCAGGGAAGCAAAGCCAGAATCACGAACTTCAGAATTATCTAAGTTCCAAAAAGTCTTACTTAGGGAAGTGATTGGGTGGGGGTGAGGGGGTAGTTTCTACTGGTTAATAGTGTTGCCAGATGGTTTCAACAAAAATACCGGACACACTTGACATTACATCACAATCTATATTATATCTTATTTAGAAAATACCGGACACACATATTCTCCCATTTATATTTCCTCAATTTGTTTCCCGAACAGAAAGCTCAAATACTGGACTGTCTGGTTGAAAACCGCACACCTGGCAACCCTACTGGTTAGCTGAATCATTTTGGTATCTGGTTTCAGCTAAAAGGTTCTCCCAGAGGAAATCACTTGCTGCTTGTTGTATGGGCCAGAGCCAGCATTCTGTTTTTCCTCTGTAACCCCCAAGGAGATTACCTAGATCCCCGGGGCTCTGTCTGCTGGCAGTTTAGGGAGAGACACACTGTCCCCGGTAGGTTGGGGGAGCCAAGGCAAACTCAGAGTCTGTCCAGCAACCAATAGGGAGTGAGATGCCCCTCCCAGGGAGTTCAGGAAAGGGGAGAGGCCATTGTTTTTTATGAGTCAGTCTGGAGCCAGCCAGGGCAAGCGCAGGGCTGGCTGTGTGGGAAGCTGGTAAGCCCCAGGCCTGCATGCAGAGTTCCCCCTGAGAGCTGGCCTCTAGGGACCTGAAAACAAGACCCCTCCGCTGTGTTTTCCTTCCCAGTTTGTAGAGTTTGCTGGGAAACTTCCCCAGCCAGACTGAGTTAGCCATCCAGCTCCCTAGGTGGGACCAGTCACCACATGGTCAGCTCTGCTCTGCCTGTTAGTTCAGGGCTGCTGCTTGCTGTGTGTGTCTGGATGCTGGGCCAGGAGACAAGTTTGGATTTTAGTACAGTTGTGTAATCTGCACCTTGAGCCCTGCACCCCGTTGTGGTGAGGGGAAATCTTGGGACCAAAGCAGCCTGATTCCTGCCTGAATAGCATCCCTGCTAGTGTAACCACCATCAGGCAGATTTGAACTTGGGACCTCAGAAGCAGAGTATAGACATCTCTACCCTCTGAGCTAAAAGCCAGCCCAGCCCATGCTGTAGAGGTCTCTTGATCTTAACTGTTGCTGTGGTCTAGGTACCACTTGCATTGCTCAGTAACCACACTGTTTCAGCTACACCAGACTAACACGGCTACATTTCTATCACTATTCTACATGTGTGGGTTACACTAGCAGAGATCAGCCCCTCTGCAGTGACCGAGGAGTCCAGAGTCATCTCTAAACCAGAGGATCATTCATGGAGTTTGTGAGTGCACCATCTTTTAGTTAGTCAGGGAATTTGTTTTGGGGACCCCCTACTCCCTGAACTGTGTCCTCAAGCCAGGGAGTAAGGGTTTGGGGATTTTATAACCTGCTGCATATTTAACCTGTGGAGGGATTTACCACCATCTCCTGCTTGAGAGTCCTTTGGGCTGTACTGAACCCAGTCAGCCACACTGCTAAACTACTGCGGAGAAGAATTTTGTGGGTCATAGGTCATCAAGGGCTCCGACAAAGTACACGTAACAACAGGACACTAATCTTACATTTGCTACATCAAGTCATGTGACTGGGGAAAGTCACAGGTATTAGCAGCGTGGGCACTGGTGAACCTAAAAATAGTGTTTTACCTTGTTATGTTATAATTGTTTCCTGTTTAATATAATTATTGTGTTGAATATATTGTATCTGTTTGTGTTATTTGTTGAAGTCTCCAACTATCTGGCAAGTAAGTGGGGATTACCCTGTGGTTAGAATTTTCCTCCCAAACTGCCCTGGTGACCCTGCCAGGAAGGAGTGAGGGGGGTGGAGGCACCACCAAATAAATTCATAGGAAAAAATAAAGAAGATACACCCTGCTGTGTGGGTGGCGGGATCCAGAAGAACCCCGACCTGTCCACCAAAACCTGTAGGCAGATTGGCCTTAAAGAAGGTAACCGGGTGGAGAGGGGCGCTACACCTCTAGATCAGAAGTATAACAGTGCCACAAACACACTAATCATTTTGCCCTCCTGTTCTGTCCTACATAGCGTTATGAATGTTGCTTCTGAGGTAAAGTCAGGGTTCTCTGGGGCTCTGTCACTCTAGGAAAATCTCACCCCGTGGGGCTAGTATAGTAATTCAGCAAAATAAATTCTATCTTGACCATTCCTATATTGCCTTCCATTCAGAGTTCTTAAAGTGCCCCTCACAGCCACTTCTAGCAAAAGGGAAGCTGGCTCACTAGTTAAGCTGTAAGCTAGAGACTTGGAAGACCCAGATATAACTCACTCACCGTTCCTCATCTGTATAATGGGGGTGATAGTTTAACCCACACACCTGGTGGGTGTGGTTTGCTGTCCCGTGTAGTAGTACTGAGACCACTTACAGCAAGAGATAGGAATGAGTGAGCTCTACAGCCTAAGCTGAGCCAGCTGGCTTTAAAACTCAATCTGTAGAGGCCCCTATGCTGAGCTTCTGAGGTACTAGGTTTGAATTGACCTGCAGGAGATTTCAATAGCACAGCTCCCCCTTGTCAAAGTTTTACCAGGAGCAATATACTTTCAAAATTGAAGTCCTTGGGACTTAAGAGTTAGGTATTTAACAGCTGGGTGCCCTGCTGCCCAGTGGAAATCACAGCCTCATGTTAGATGCCCAGACTCCCATGTATGTCATGTGGAGAGATAGGCACCTGAGGAAGGGTTTCACAGAAGCCAGTAACCTGAGTGTGGTGATGCTAAGCTAGGCAGTAGGAAATTCAGAGCAAAAGGCAAAGGGTGTGGCTTTCAGCCCAGATTCACAAATGGATTTAGGTTCTTAATTGATAGGTCCTGGAAGCCTTCTGAGTTAAGGGTACTAAGCAGGTTAGCAACATTAAGTTTCAGGTGTTTTTGCACATGCCCACTAATAGTACCTTAGCCACCTGTCTAGGGACTTCAGCTATCTACAGGGTTAGGCGGTGGCAATGCACAGGTGTTATGAATGCCAGCAGCTCCTAAATATTAGACTTGGACATTTAAATAGGCAGTTAAATAATTATCCCTGGTCTACATTAGGGCTTTATTTCAAAATAACCCCCCCTCCCCTTCGGTCAAATTTATAAGTGGAGCATCCACACTACCAAGCCCACTATTTCAAAATAAGGGGCTGCCTATTTCAAAAGCTGTTCTCCTGCTTTTCTCAATAAATAATGCTAATTTTGAAATAGTTATTTCAAAATAGCAGGGGTGTGGGCACTCTGGTGCCGCTTTTTCAAAATAACTCACCAGAGTCATTCGAAGTAATTACTCCCCAGTGCTTCCTGGGGCTCTAAGTAGAGGTAGTATGTCCACAATAACGGACTCTGCTTTGGACTAATTTTGAGGCTTTCCCGTACTAGGGTCATGCTATTTTGATTTTGTAAAATCGGGCGTTATTAAGTCGAATTTAATTATTTCAAAATAGTTTTCTACTGTAGATGTGGCCTTAGTGACCTACATACCTTTGTGAATCTGGTGCTCAGGTGCTGTAATGATGCGGACAATACAAATACCTAAGCTGGATAGATAGCTATGCCTCCAAACAGCTGTGTGAGATACATTAGATAAGTGCAATATATGATAAAACTGGTTCACAGAGAAAATTTAAGGTTTCACTCCTATTCATGTGTAAAATTAAATTAATTAAATGTTGGCATCAGTCTTGTATAAGGCGAAAGGAAAACATTTGCAAAAATTATTGCGAAAAAGTTAATTTTAAATCAAAATTGGTCTTTTAGAAAGAGCTGCAAGAGTATATCATATAATTAATATATGTACATGTCCACCCTTCCTACAGTAGATCGATTACAATAGATACCATGTCTGGGTGTGAATCTATAGGTAACTATGTCTATTTACATAAGAATAAGAAGCAGCCAAGGATTTTGCTCACATTACAATGATAGAAATTGTGTCTTGTGTATGTACTGCTGCCCTCTGCTGATAACACTAAATATGAAGCACGTAATAGCAATTTTCGTCAAAGAGTACTTACAGGCATTATTCTCTCTGCACCTCCTATCCAACAGGTAATTCATATTGTTCCCATCTGACAATGAAGCAGTCTGGTTAGGTTGGACCATATAACAAGTTATAATTAGAACAGGTGTTCCAGGCTACCCATCATCCATTACATTATTAGACCTATTCTTCTCATAAGGCGTTAAATATGCCAGACCTAACGTGTCCATAGATTCCTCCTGTTGACTGACTTGGCAGGGCTGCTCCTTTATTGCCAAACTAGAATCATGGGGTTTTTTTATTCAAATGTCACCTGTATGATAATGACCATACAATCCATAAGCAAGAATCAGACAGCTGAAATCTGTAAGTTGTGCCCTCTTTCACAAGCTGAATTTGGACTTACCATATATTCCTGTCTGACTAAAGTTCCTATAAGCCTCTGCCTCTGCTGAAGGGACTGCCCACACCTTAATGTCCAACAGATATTGTCCTCCTTTTGGGGAGAAATTAAGCAATACATTTTTTCCAGTGTATGTGTATTGTAAATCTTGTTAGGTCAAGCAAAATGGCTAAACCAAACAAGCTGAAACTCTGACGTCCCATTGTGGAGCAGGATGCTGCTCTGTCAGATAGTCACCTCCTTACAAAGCATGGGAGAGAGAAGTCTCATTCTAAAAAGTAAAGGGGAACACTGATGCACTGTGTCAAAAGGGTCTTGCCGTGTTAGGATTCCTAGCCCTTTCATGCAAAGCACAAACTCAGTCATGTGATGCAACCAAGAGAAGGGTAGGAAGCTTTATATAAAAAAGCAATAGTGTTCTGATATTTTTCCTCAGTTTTCTTCCTACTAGTAATTTATGAATGGAAAAGTGCAGTTTCAGCTCTCTAGCCATGCATCTGTTGAAGTATAGAATTACCTTAAAAATAGCATGGCTCTTACAGTCAATGTGGTGTGCAATCAGCATGCACCTCACTTCCTGTGCCCTTGTTTTAAGTGTGTGCCACTTTATTAATACCAGTAGAAAAAATGCTATGTGGGCAAAAACTAGCAGAATCTGGCAATCCTATGGAAGGGCAATGGTAAAGAAAATGTCTTGAAGGCTACACAAAAATTCCCAATGAAGTGCATGCAGCCCTCGGGTCTCAGGTTGCCCACCACTGGTTTAAAACCAGCTGCTTCGTTTGTTTGCATTTGCTAAACAAGACAAGCCTTATGGTACTGCAGGTTTGATTCCTGTGAAAATGAAATGCTTTCCTCCCAACTGGAGCTATTGTATAAAGTTCTTCCTAAACCACCCATTCTTTGCATTCAACTGTGCAATGCCCCATACTGACTGCACATCCTGCCATTTAATGAACTAGAATAGCAACATGATTGTGCTGCTCTGTGTTGCTTCCCAAGGAGAGAGGTGAGAAGGAAGAGGCAGGGTGCTGTTGGCCCCACCATCATTTTAACATCTAGCAATTTTATCAGAAGATGGATCAATTTTCTCTTCTGCCTGGAGGCCGCTCTGTCTTTAATCCCTTATTGGGGTGGATCTCGTTGGGTCCCCTCTCAACAATCGACCACATTTTGGCTTTTTCTTACCTTTCCATCAGTCAAGGGGTCCTTTGACTTCTTCTTTCCTACAACAATGATCAGCACAGCAACTGCCTCATTATGGAAGAAAGCCTTCCTGCCTCTGGCAGCCACTGGCTGAAGGAGAGTGAATGGCAGCAACAATTTCAATGAGAATATTGAGAATAATGAGAATATTGTACCACTTCCTAGTTTCCTGATCCCCAAACGCTATGTGAAAAGTAATTCGTGGTGCCATTCTGTATCCCAAGTCGGAGAGCAAATGCCCTGTATGCCACCCAGCTAGTCCTGATATAATCAATTGATCCTTCTCCAACACACAAAGATCAATACAACTAAGCGAATCGAATGTAAAAGCAGCTGCAAATTATATGCAGCTCCAAAATTCCCATTGAATTAACTAGCCATTGCATGTAGCAAGAGAAGATGGTACATCTTAATATCGTCCATTTCTTTCTTTCCTATAGAGTAAAATATAATGAGCCTCCAAAGGTAGAAAGAAAGGACTACTGTTTCCTTGTGTGATGGCAACGCTGTAAACCTCAGCACAAAAAGCTTGATATTATACCTCAGACTTTGACTTTGCAATTCAAGAGATCTTAATATATGTCAAGCTAATAGGGCTTGACTTTGGTTGGGTCACTTAATCCTTCTGGCTATGTCTAGACTGGCAAGTTTTTCCACAAAAGCAAGTGCTTTTGCAGAAAAACTTGCCAGCTGTCTACACTGGCTGCTTGAATTTCCGCAAGAACACTGACGAACTCATGTAAGAAATCAGTGCTTCTTGCAGAAATACTATGCTGCTCCCGTTCGGGCAAAAGTCCTTTTGCGCAAAAGCTTTTGCACAAAAGGGCCAGTGTAGACAACGCGGTATTGTTTTGCGCAAAAAAGCCCCGATTGCGAAAATGGCGATCAGGGCTTTTTTGTGCAAAAGCGCATCTAGATTGGCAAGGATACTTTTCTGCAAAAAATGCTTTTGCGGAAAAGCGTCCGTGCCAATCTAGACGCTCTTTTCTGCAAATGCTTTTAACGGAAAACTTTTCCGTTAAAAGCATTTGCGGAAAATCATGCCAGTCTAGACGTAGCCTCTGTGTTTAGAGGGGATAAGTGGGGATACTAATTTCCTACCTTGTCAGAGATGTGTTCAAAATACACACCTGAACATTGTGTGGTGCTCTGATATTACCACAGTGAGGTCCATGGAATAGCCTATAAGAAAACAAACATGCTTTTGAAAACCAATCCTATCCTATGCTAAAAATGAAGTAAGCTAAAAACAAGGAAGATGTGTTTTAAAAACATAAGAACCTCCAAGTCGTCTTCATCTTCCATTAAAAATATATAGAATAATAGAATTGTAGGGATGGAAAGGACCTTGCGAGATCATCTGGACCAGTTCCCTGCACTCACGGCAGGATTAAGTACAATCTATTCTAGACCACCTCTGATGGTTTTTTGTCTAACCTGCTCTTAAAAACTTCAATCATAGATTCCATAACCTCCCTAGACAATTTATTCCAGTGCTTAGCCATCCTGACAGGAAGTTTTTGGTTTTTTTTCTAATGTCCAACCTAAACAATCCTGTCTGCAGCTGAAGCCCATTGCTGCTTTGCCACATCTTCAGACATTAATGAGAACAACTTTTCTTCCTCCACTTTGTAACAACCTCTCATGAACTTTTGTTATCATGTCCCTTCTCAGTCTTCTCTTGTCCAAACTAAACAAGCCCAGTTTTTTGAATGACTAGCCTCACTAGTCATGTTTTCTAGATCTTTAATCCTTTTTTGTTTCTCCCAACTTGTCTACCTCTGTCCTGAAATCTTGTGGCCAAAACTGGATACCATACTTCAGTTGAGGCCTAATCAGCATGGAATAGAACAGAAAAATTGCTTCTTGCATCTTGCTTACAACACACCTGCTAATACATCTCTTTGCTTCTCTTGCAACAGGTTCACACTGTTGCCTAGTATTTAGCTCGTGATCCACTATGACCCCCAGTCCAGATTCCTGTAGCCAGCACTCCATCTGAGGCAGTCACGAACCATGTGTGCAGCTGATGGTTCCTTCCTAAGTGCAATACTTTGCATTTGTCCTTGCTGAATTTCATCCTGTTTACTTCAGCCCATGTCTCCAGACATGCCACCCTGGAACAAAAGAATTAAAAGGAAAAAAAAAGACTCCCTGAAAATGTAACACAGTGCTCTCCCATTTTAGAGCAATTGTGAATATGTTTCTTTAAAAAAAGAAAACTGGCTTTATTAAGTCAACTGACATGTAATGGCAATTAACTCAGCACATAGGCAGGGGAACTGGGGTGTGTGGGGGGGGGGGGTGCCGCAGTACCCCTGGACTCCTGGCCTAGCACCCAGGAACCCATCTGACTTCCACCCCATGCCTAGAGACCCAGTCGCCATCCAAAGCTCCAGGGGGTCTGCTGCTAGCTCCACGCCTGGGGTCCTGGTTCTGCCCTGCATGCCTGGTCAGCATGGTTGCTGGCTCTGCACACCGGAGAGCTCTGCTTCAGCTCCCTATGCTGGGGCTCTGCCGACAGCCCTGGATGCCAGCTGCTGGCCTGTATGCCAGGACTTTACTCCTGGCCTGAGCCAAGGGAGAGGGGAAGGATACAAGTAAGAAGTGGGGATGTCAGCAGCCTCACTCTTAAAAATGTTCCCTCACCACTGACTCAGCAAGTGCAATTTAAGCTGCACTAAAACAATTTTGCACTAGCCAGAGATTAAATTGACCTGATCTTTTCTTTTTTAAAACACATATCTATAAAGGATACTCTAGAAAATTGAATAGACTATATCCCTAAATAGTCACTGAATGTCGAAATTTTATACACGTGTACATGTGAATACATGTGCTATTTATTGCTTTAAAGACTGAATTTGATTAAAACAGTATTTTGAACCAAGTTGGATATAATTATCATGTAATTCACAAAATATATGAACCATTAAAGCTCTGTGACATCTCTTTCCCATGCTATGGATTCTAAGAGGGATTAATGATACCAATAAATCCATTCCCTTAGGGAAGACTATAACAGAAATGGGAAATGGTTCAAAATACAGCCCACCTGGTAGTTTTATAGCCCTATATGAATTCTGTAATCATTCTAAGGAAAAGGTGATTAGTACCAGCAACAGGAGTTGAATTGGTAGCATCAGTTGTATCCATTTTGATAGCAGCACTGTCCTTAAGCCCCCGTTTTGTGACTCTGATGAAAATGATTCCACCAGCCAGCAAGTGCCGATCACTTCATACCATGCACAATTGAGATGACCAAATAAGGAAGGCAGAATTTGCACTTACAGAAATAACCAACTGCCAGAACAATCACACAATGCCTTCATTTGATCTGAGCACTTTATTGTGGAAAGAGAGTGAATTTAAAAATGCAGAGTCAGAACCTCAGTGGGTGGAAAAAGTAGAGCTTCTCTGAAGTCAATAAAAATAGGCCAATTTATTCCAGCTAAGGATATGGCCTGTAGAGTACTTGCTCCATCAGCTACACCCTGAATTCCTGCAGTTTTCTATGGCTGGATCTTTTGGCTTCAGTCAAGTCAGTACAAGTCTTCTTAGGGTGCTAGGAAGGAAAAGGGGCCATGTTGTAATGCATTCATGTCAGCAGAGGAAATATGTCCCTCCATGGCCATGGATGGTATTGGTTTTATCCACCATGTCAGGTGCATTAATGAAAGCCTATCCCAGAATCTTACCAAGAGTCAGTGGCGACCCTGGAATCATGCAATGAGCACCAAGTACGGATGATTCTCAATGGATTGTAATGGCTCATGCCTTTCCAGTCAGCACCCCTCAATGGGGATTGCAAGCGCTTGGCAGCTTTCTGGATTCAGTCTGCAGCATTTTTTTCATATCTACTAAGTAGTAAATTGTCCTGAGATTTGCTTATGCAATCAGGTAGTTAGCAGCATAAATACTCCAAACTGTGCTCCCAGTTCAACTGCAAGTGCAAATCTGTACCCTTTTGAAAAATTGCTCTAAATCCATATATATATAATTTAACCAAGTATTAATACAAAATACACTTTGAGGCTGTCAGCCGCAAGGATCAGTACCACTGCAAAAGAAAGAGAGGCTTTCTGTGACTGCCGTGTTGATGTTCTTACATCCTTTCCTGGTACCTGCCCCAGCAAGGGTTTGACTTTCTGATATGCAGAGTCCGAGTGTATACGCAGCTTAGAGACACAATAGATAATCACTTGTTGGTGCTGATGACCCAATTCCCAGCTGTGACCTCTTAAGATGTGGCCTCAAAGACAAGGAATAAAAACATACATAAAAAGTGAAGTTATTTTTCCAATAAAATAAGGATTTGTGTTGCCACTTTCCCATCAGTAGTAAACCACTGTGGGAGTTCACCACCATGTATTCCATTAATATTCAGTTCATGTCCAGTATGTGTAACATCCAGCTATCCATGGGGATTTAATCATATTTATCAGTTATGAAATACACTTCTGAGAACTGAGTAGAACCATCCCTAAGCACCAGCAAGACAAGACTCTGCACTTGCAGGCCTCACTAATATTCTTGGCAACTCACAGCATAGCGGTGCAGTCAGCTGTTACCAAGCCAGAGCAACTCTCTGTCATATTTGTCCCCTTTGCATCTCCTAGCAGCATGGCTGGAAGAGGAGGGATCTCATCCTAATAGGAAATAATGTTGATCTTGCTGTTAATGCACTAGCTTGGGCCTCAGGAGATTTGGATCCATGTCCTGGCTCTGCCACAAACTTCTTGAATGATGTGAGTCTCCCTATGCCTCATTTCTGCATCTGTAAAATGGGTTAATAACACTTCTCACCCTTCTTCTATTTATTTATACTGTATGCCCCACAACACAGACACTATCTGCTATACTGTTTTTGTACAGTGCCTAGCACAATGAGATCAGGTCTCTAGTTGTTATGCTAATACAAACATATACCTCCCTTCTGCCAGCTTGATATTCCAGTCTAGCATAATGCTCCTTACTGGTCCTGCTTCTTTTTCTCTTTTTGAATGACTCAATTAGAGGAGAAGTTAATAATAATTTGGAAGAGGACCATCCAAACCTTGAGAGCTGCTGCCATTGATCTGGAAAGTAACACGTAAGAACTGCCATACTGCGTCAGACCTGGAGTACGTCTACACTACAGTGCTATTTCGAGATACTTCCAGTATTCTGAAATAGCTATTCTGTAACCAGCCCATTATTTTGAAATAGCTTTTGAATAATGGGCTTGCTATTTTGACATCCCTGTAAAACTCATTCCATGAGGATTAAGGGATGTTTTGGAATAGTGCTCTATTTTGAAATTTGGCACTGTGCAAACAGCACCAAATTTTGAAATACACTTGAAATAAACTACGCAATTTGGTTGCTCAAATTACATAGCTTATTTCGAGCTACGGGTGCAGTGTAGATGCATCCCAAAGGTCCATCTAGCATAGTATCCTGTCTTTCAACAGTGGCCAAAGTCAGATGCCCCAGAGAGAGTGAACAGAATTGGGAATCATCAAGTGACCCCTTTCCTGTCATCCATTTCTAGCCTCTGATAAAAAGAGGCTAGGGACACCATTCCTACCCATTCTGGTTAATAAGTACTGATGAACCTAACCTCCATGAATTTGTCTGGTTCTTTTTTGAACCCTGTTAAAGTCCCAGGTTTCACATCATCCTCTTGCAAAAAGTTCTTCAGGTTGACTGTACACTGAATGAAGAAAAATTTACTTTTGTTTGTTTTAAACCTGCTACCCGTAAATTTCATTTGGTGACCTCTAGTTCTTATATTATTGGAACAAATAAATAACTTCCTTATTCACTTTCTCCATACTTGTCATGATTGTGTAGACCTCTATCATATCCCCCCTTAGTCTCCTCTTTTTTAAGCTGAAAAGTCCAAGTCTTTTTAACCTTTCTTCATATGGGACTTGTTCCAAACCACTAATCACTTTTGTTGCCCTTTTCTGAACCTACTCCAATGCCAATATATCTTTTTTGCGATGAGGTGACCACATCTCTACTCAGCATTCAAGATGTGGGCGAACCATGGATTTATATAGAGACAATAAGATATTCTCTGTCTTACTCTCTAACCCTCTTTAAATGATTCCTAACATTCCGTTTGCTTTTTGACTGCCGCTGCACACTCAGTGGATGTTTTCAGAGAATTATCCACAATGACTCCAAGATCTCGCTGTTGAATGGTTATAGCTAAATTAGTCCCCATCATCTTGTATGTATATTTGGGATTATTTTTTCCAATGTGCATTACTTTGCATTTATCAACATTAAAATTCATTTGCCATTTTGTTGCCTAATCACCTAGTTTTGTGAGATCCTTTTGAAGATCTTCGCAATCTGCTTTGTTCTTAACTATCTTGAGCAGTTTCGTATCATCTGCAAATTTTGTCACCTATATATTGGCTCCATAATTTATGGTAATTCTATTTCTTTCTCTTTTTTAAAAAATGCATGCATATGTCCTCACTATATGAAGCTTGGGATAGGGTAATAAATCCCTCCTATTGCTCATTATACTTTTTCTATATTTCTGCTAATTTCCTGATATTTTAATTTTTCATTCATTTTGGTTCATTTCCCTTTAAGGCATTGTAATTAATGGACTATTCTAATTTCCTTTGAGACAACATTCTTAATTGCAGTAATTCTCACTTATATCTTTTAGGCATCCCTGCTGGCATTGATTTATTTCCATTTGCATTCCTGCATGCTACAATTATGAATACTCAGTTACTACATGTAGACAGCTAGTCCCCAGCCCTTTCATTGTTTTTGGGGTGCTTTGGAGCTCTGACATGCCAGTTTTAAATGCCTGGTAGACAAAGACCCAAAAGCCTAATATCAAGCCTAATTCATAATTCCACTTAAAGTGTTGTTCCATACATTTCACAATGGTAGTATTGATCACCATGGGGCCAACAGCTTTCGTGGGCCCCCAGGCAAGGTGGGAGGGAGCCATCTTCATGCCCCTGGAAGGGGCAGGGCTTCAGAAGGAAGAACCAAAGCCAGGGCAGCCAGCTCTCAGTATCCCCCAGACTGCAGTGGTAGGCCCCCTCCCCCAACCTCTGAAGCCATGAAGAGCATGTGGAATGCACTCCAGTAGTGATTTAAAGGGCCTAAAGCTCCGACTGCCACCATTGCAGTAGCAGCTGCAGCGGCCAGAAGCCCCGGACACCTTTGGATTGCCAAGCACCAGGGCACCTGCCTTCTTTGACCCCTCGCACTGGTGGGCCTGATTGACCACTGTGGTGGTCATTTTCAGATGATACCTCAAGGCCTATGTTAATACAAATATAATTGCAGGGCTATATAAGAGGTGAATACAGGAGTGTCTAGAGTCACCAGCTGCACCCTATATTAAGATAGTGTTGTCAAATAAACTAAGGGAAATAGAAATATATAAAAAAGGAGTTTCCAATGCTGGTTAGGATATGGAGGAATTGAGACTTCTCTGTATGCTCTCTATCGTACTTCAGAGGAAAATAATAGACTGTTCAAGATGCCTAGAGTTAGGCTACCCAGAGACCCCATAGAAGCCCTGATAGGTTAAAATCCAAAAAAATTTATTTGCTCAGGGACCTTTGATAACACAATTCCTACTAGCAGCAAGATGTGTGTCAGCTCATTTCTTGAAAAGGGCAGCTCCCTGAGGGCTAGGAACATGCAGAAATAAGTATGGGGAATCCTTCCACTGGGCGGGGTGTGTGTGTGGAATAACAGAGTGGCCTTGTGGCAGGGTCAAATATATTTTAGAATATAGGCTTGCCGTTTTTGGATTCTGAACAGAATGAGAACACAGATCTTGATAAGAGATTGGCCAAATGCAGGTGGGTCTTTAAAGGCCATAAGTATAAGAATAAGATTTGTTAACTCTTGCATAGAAAGTTCATGTAGGTCATAATATTTTGTTAAAACTATCAAAGGGAGATTGGCAGTATTTAAAACTAAAGTCTTCTATTTAAGCACATAAGACTGTTATGGGTAGCAGAGCTAGTTATTCCATCCTACCATTTTTTTCTAATTCCCCTTTGGAAGGAACTACTTTGACACGTTGCTATTATTATTTATATTGCAGAAAGACCTTGAGGCCCTAGCCCCATTGTGCTTGCCACTGCATAAACACACAGCAGAAAGTTTCTGAAACCAAAGAACTTACAGTCTAAACATGTGCGGGGATAAAACAGTTAAAATTCTATGTCCACTCGTTGGCCTCTTCTGATGCTATCTCGCACAGTGTTAGTTACATTGTAGCCATTTGTACACTGGAAAGCAATCTGAGCCCACCAAACCATTTCCAGCAGGCCCTCTAAAAGCCATTGGGGCAACCCCTTTTAGTCACTGCCATTATAGATAAAATGAGGTAGAGCCAAAAAGCTCTGTATGCCATTACCAGGCTCCTGAGTCACCCAGTCCCCATGGTTACTTGTTTCTTTCTTTGCTTTTCATTCTCTTATCCACAGTTACTCCATATGATTGTAAAGCTTTACAATAAGATGAAAAATAATGCAATTATAACACAAGGTAAGTATACTGGAAATTGTTTGAAAGCCAAAAAATAAAAACACCCACCCCTACAAAATAATTATCTTTATAGAACAAACAGAAATACAACAAATATTGTTCTGTTAATGAAGTAATGTGCTACTTTCATTTTCTAGTTAAGCAACAAGTGAAAAATCTCAACCATTGTTTTAAGATTAGTAGTTAAGTATTCACCTTTCCTGTCCTGGTCAGATAAAGTTGCAATGGGAGAACACTGGATTGCAGCAAGATGGAAAAGGATTAACCAATTAGGATGATTAAATAGCTAATTAGGAGAAGGCTGAAGGACCAAATATGTTTAGAAATATTTGTAAGGACAGTGTAAACTGATTTTACAGATTTCCTCTCTTCAAATCTGTGTTTATTGCACATGCAGTTTACAGATAAAAAGTTACGTCCAGTCTGTGCTAAAACAAATAGTAAACAAAATGGAAGTAAGTGTACATTATAATGAAATCAGAATTAAATTCTAATGTAGGCATCACAAACCCTTTCACTCTATACTCCTAGGCAAAAGTCACTCCTTCACTGTTATTTATTCCCACAAGTTTACCCTGTAGGCAGAATTGGACTGCATCAGTGTGTCTAGACTACAGGATTTTTTTGAAAAAAGTGGCCTTTTTCAAAAAAACTTCTCCTGCTTCTAGACTGCTGCCGCATTCTTTCAAAAGTAAATTGAAAGAACCCGGCAGTTTTTTCGACCGCGGAAAACCTCATTTTACGAAAAATAATGCCTTTTTTCGAAAGCCCTCTTTCAAAAAAGGCGCTATGTAATGCAAACTGTGCTTTTTCAAAAGAGAGCACCCAGATTACCTGGGTGTTCTCTTTCAAAAAAGCGGCTTGCTTTTTCGAAAATACTGGTTGTAGGCTAGATGCTCTTTTTAAAAGGGGCTTTTTCAAAATTATCTTTCATAAAAGCCTCCTTCGAAAGAGGCTTGCAGTCTAGACGAACCCCATGTGTGTAAATTCTCTAATAGTTCATAGTAGCATGTGGGCAAATGCAAAAGTTATTTGGGCCGTAGGCGAAAAGTAGTACAGGTGTCATCCTTAAGAGTGTTACTACTTTTGATGTTCGCGAGAAGTTCATGGTACGTAGCAAACATTTAAGTGCATCTTGCTGATGTAAAAAGCTTCCCTGTTGAACATCTTTCCAGAGTCCAAATAATAAACATTAAAAAACCCTTTAGCTGATGTAGTACAGCTGCCATCACACCTTTGGAGTCACATTCACCGCCTTTTGTACTGTTGACTCCAAGGCACATTGGCAGCATGTTGTACCTAAGGCAATGCACTTGATTGCAGCATGGAGACCCCATGGTTCACAGCTTAGGCCTGAGGGGAGGGCAGGGACTGTTTCCTTGGTGTGGCCTTTGCAGACCACAAAGGCATACTAAGGGGCAGGTAGCAGAATGGCCCTGAGATGCATGTGTGCAAATCTCCTACTGCACGTGCATATATGGATGTCTGTGTTCAGAATGTGGATGTTTTCTCTGAATATTTCTCTCACCTTTTTCATGCCCTCTGTGTGTTACACTGCAGGGGTCTCAAACTCCAGGCCTGTGGGCCATCCCCAACTGGGCCAATTGCACAACCTCATCCCCCAAGGATGGGTCAGGAGGGGCGTAAAAGGGAGCCGTCCGTTACCATTCCCCAAGCCCTGCCCCTTCCTGCCATTGTCCTGCCCTCTCCCTCTCCCAGCACTCCATCCCCAAGGATGCGGCTTCGAGTATCACTGGATGGGGGGGCCTGACGTGGAGTGGCTGCAGCAGTCAGCTCTCACCCCCACACACACACTTCCCACAGCAGCAGGAACTTGAGGGAAGCAGAGCAAGAGCGCTCGCCAAGTGCTCTCCACTGCCCCACGATTCCTGCCATTGTAGTGAGAGCAGGGGGCAGGATGCCCGACGGCTGCTGCTGTGCCACAACAGCCTCCCCGCCCCCCATGATTCCCCAAAGCCACATACTTGGGGGATGAGGTGCCATGAGGGGGAGAGACCGGGGTGCTGGCAGGAAGGGGCAGGGCTTGGGGAACAGTAAAGGACAATCCTCTCCTCCTCCCAGCCTGCTGGGTCTCCTGG
This sequence comes from Pelodiscus sinensis, assembly GCF_052426305.1. Classification (NCBI taxonomy): domain Eukaryota; kingdom Metazoa; phylum Chordata; order Testudines; family Trionychidae; genus Pelodiscus; species Pelodiscus sinensis. Next base: position 21,241,825 of record NC_143066.1, read on the forward strand.
GCTGGATTGCTCTGGCTGGGAATGGCCCACGGGCCATTATACTGGGGACATTACGGGGTGCTGACAAGCATGTCTGATCTATGGGCAGTCACAGACCTTGCTGAAGCTGGCGGATATTCTGGACACCTTTCATTCAGGCAAAATGAGAACACGATCAAATACCCTTTTGCTTAGACAAATAGCCTTTTGCTGAACTAAGAAGCCACCCTCAAAGGGATGGGTCAGCCTAGCAAAGCCTGAGTAGAAGCTGAGCCATACGGCCTGAGGGGTTTCCTTTGGTAGAGCTGCTCTGAGTAGAAGCTGAGAGCGCGCTTCTTTCCAGAAGCCCGCTGGCTAGAAAGATAGGCTTGGAAATTAAGGAAGGAAATTGCTCTGTTTGTTGTTGCTACTGTGTTAAAGCAAACAGGACTTCGTGTACTCTCTTTGTAAATCTACAGGATTGCACCAGAGAAATAGTTGAGTCTATAATCCATTTTTCTTAATAGAAACAACCCAGAACGGCCCTGACTATTGGCTAGCTGCTCAGGCCAAAGGGGCAACCATATTGTCGATGGGAATATCTGCTTTCGTAAGAACAGCCATATTGGGAGCCATAATGGTTCCTTTAATCCAGTGTCCTTCTAACAGTAGCCAATGCCAGGTGCTTCAGAGGGAGGGACCAGAACAGGACAATCATTGAGTGATATGTCCCATCTTCCAGCTTCTGGCACTCAGAACCTAGGTACACCCAAACCATGGTGTTACATCCCTGAGCACTATGGCTAATAGCCATTGAAGGAGCTATCTTCTAGCAATGTACCTAGTTGGGTTTTTAATCCAATTATAGTTTTGGCCTTCTCAACATCCCCTGGCAACGAGTTCCACAAGTTGATTGTGCATTGTGTGAAGTATTTTCTTTTGTTTGTTTTAAACCTACTCTCTATTAATTTCACTGGGCAGCCCCTGGTTTTTGTGTTATGTGAAGGAGTAAATAACATTTCCTTATTCACTTTATCCCTATAGGCCTCTACCACATTCTTTTCCCCCACCCGTAGTCATCTCTTTTCCAAACTAAAAAGTCAGACTTTTTAATCTCTTCTCCGGAAGCTGTTCCACACTTTTAATCATCGGTGTTGCCCTTTTCTGTACCTTTTCCAATGCTAATACATCTTTTTTGAAGTGGGGCAACCAGAACTGCATGCAGTATAGAAGGTCTGGGTATCTATGGAGTGGTATAGTGACATTATGATATGTATTGTCTATCACTTTTCTAATGGTTTCAAACATTGTTTGCTTTTTTTGACTGTCGCTCACAGTCAGCAGATCTTTTCAGAGAACTAAACACAATGGCTACGTCTACACTGGCCCCAAATTCCGGAAAAGTGATGCAAAGCAGGTAAGTCAGAATAGGGAAATCCGCGGGGGATTTAAATATCCCCCCCGCGGATTTAAATAAACATGTCCACCGCTTTTTCTCCGGCTTGGGGCAAAGCTGGAAAAAAGCGTCTAGACTGGCGCGATCCTCTGGAATAAAGCCCTTGAAATTAGGAATAAGAGATCCTCCGGAAAAGGGCTTTATTCTGGAGGATCGCGCCAGTCTAGATGCTTTTTTCCGGCTTTTCCCCAAGCCGGAGAAAATGCGGCGCACATGTTTATTTAAATCCGTGGGGAGGATATTTAAATCCCCCGCGGATTTCCCTATTCTGACTTACCTGCTTTGCATCACTTTTCCGGAATTTGGGGCCAGTGTAGACGTAGCCAATGATTCCAAGACCTTTTTGAATTGTAGCCACTAATTTAGATACTATCATTCTGAATGTAGAATTGTGATTATTTTCCAATGCACGTTATTTTGCATTTATCAACATTGAATTTCATCTGCCATTTTGTTGCCCAGTCACCCAGTTTTGTGAGTTCCCTTAGTAACTCTTTGCAGTCTGCTTTGGACTTCACTACCTTAGTATCATCTGCAAATTTTGCCACCTCAATGTATACCTCTTTTTACAGATCATTTCTGAGTACGTTGAACAGTGCTGTGGTCCCAGTACAGATCCCTGATGACACCACAATTTACTTTTCTCCTTTCTGAAAACTGGCAATTTATTTCTACCTTTGATTCCTTGTAAGCAGTTACTTATCTATGAGAGGCCTTCATCTTATCCCATCACTGCTTATTTTGCTTTACAGCCTTTGGTGAGGGATCTTGTCAAAGGCTTTCTGAGGTACAGTATAGCCACTGGATCATGGGAGGTGGATATCGAAGGCAGGGGAAGGCATTGCCTTTCCAAATTGCCTCACATGACTCTGCCCATGCTCCACCAGAGTCCAGGTCCCCTCCTAGGCCTCCCATGCCAGAGTCTAGGGCAGGCAGACTGGTGCCGTGCCGCACTGCCTGCCTTCCCAGCGCTGGGGCCACTCTGCCCACCCATCGCTAGGGGGCCCCAGTTATACTGCCTGCTCAGCATTGGTCTGGCGGGTTGGCTGTGGGAGGTGGGAAGACATGCTGTCTGGAGCTTTAGGGCTAGCGCAGCCACACTGCCAGGAGCTCCAGAGTTCTGGGGTGGGGAAAACTGAGGGAGCTATCCTGAGGCAGGGGGCAGAGGCCAACAGTTCTCATTCACAGCTGGGAAGGCTAGGCCCCGGTAGGCATGGAAAGGGCGCGACCATGGGCAGAAGGGCTAGGGTTGTCCCTGCGTGTGTTGATCAAAGAAAGTGAGGTATGTTTTCCCTTCACAAAAACAATGTTGACGCTTTCCCCAACAAATTGTGCCCCTCTGTATAACTCATCATTCTATTCTTTATTATTCTGCAACCAATGTGCTTGGTACTGAAGGTAGGCTTACTGGCCTTTAATTGCCAGGATTGCCTCTAAAGCCTTGTTTAAAAAACACGGCGTTCCATTAACTATCCCCCAGTCATTTGGTACAGAAGCTGATTTAAATATGTTAGAGTGCAATTATTTCTGTAATGTCACATTTGAGTTCCCTCAGAACTCTACAATGATTACTGTCTGGTCCCAGTGACTTATTACTGCTTAATTTATCAATTTATTCCAAAATCTCCCCTAATGACACCTCGCTCTGGGATTTTTCCTCAGATTTGTCACCTAAAAAAACATAGCTCCAGTGTGGGCGTTTCCCTCACATCTTCTGCAGCGAAGACTAATGCAAAGGATTCATTTAACTTCTCTGTAGTGGTTGCATCTTCCTTGAGTGCTCCTTTTTCTCTTCGACCATTCAACCTGACTGCAGGTTTCCTGTTTTTGATGTACTTAACTTTTTTTTTTTTTGCTGTTAGTTTTTGAGGTTTTAACTAGCTGCTCTTCACATTCTTTTTCAACCTACCTAACAATACTTGTACAGAGATACAATTTTCTCTGAATTACTGGTCTGAAGAGACATGGTGAAGGAAGGAGAGGGGAAGGCCAGAGAAAATGTAGGGAGAAAAATATCAAAGTAAATTCCAGGGAAATATAGAGAGTCTTTTATTGTTTTAAAGAGTGCAGCCAAACACTTTTCCATATACAGCTTAGTGATTCAGGTATTTTGAAGTGATGAGAGCCACTCCTGTATGCTAAAGCCAAAGCCCTTGCATCCCTATTTGCTTCTGCCCACCAAACAAATAGAAATGTCTTATCTGCTTTGTCTGTGACTCCATCCCATACCGCAAGGAACAGTGTGATTTGCCACCCAATCTACAAGGTGTAAAGGCACAAGGCAGTGCAGAACCATTCTAGCTACCATGCTATGAGCAGACCAGCTAAGTACCTGTGCCCTCAAGGTGCTGAGCATTCTCAGTTCATTCACCTCAGTAGGATTTGAGCTGAGCACCTCACTGGATCAAGCCCTAATAACCATGCTATATGGGGCAGGTGCTTTAGATATATTTGTTTTATGTGTTGAAGTCTTATCTCAGGAATTTGTGGTGTCTGAGCATGAGGAGAGCAAAGGAAAAACCTGTCACACGCTTTTATGCTCAGTCACTTTCTCATATTTCTCATTCTTATCAACTTGGCAGCTCTGCAGTGTGTGTGTTGGGTGGGGGGGAAGGGGGGAGTCCAACATAATAGTATTGAAAAATAAAACACAAGCAACATTACAAAGTGCACAGGCTGTGAAGGAAGACATGGGAGAAGATGGATGAAGGGATAAAATTAACTCAGTCATTGCTGGTCCATAGTAAATGTAGCCCAAAATTTCCAAGTATTCATTGGAAGTCTCAGTTCACCATGCACATGGGCTTGGATCAGAGAAGCATGCTTCATGGAACTGATGCAGTTCCAAAACCATTCATCATTAATGGCCTGATTTTTTCCCACATCTCATGTATGCTTATACCAGTGTAAATACAAAGAAACACCACTGAAGTCAATGAGTAGCAGTACTGTAAGTTTGTGTGTTCAAGCGAATTGAACCTGTAAAGGGTCACCCTGTGAGGAAGGACCAGATGTGGAGTTGCTAAATTTCTAATCACACAAAACCAAATACCCTTCCCCTGCCCATTCCCCAAGGCCTCCCCCCACTTCCTCCTTCCCCCTTCCTACCCTTGCTCGCTCTCCCTCACTTTCACTGGGCTGGGTCAGGGGGTTGGAATGTGGCAGCAGGTGAAGGCTCTAGCTAGGGGTGTGGTTTCTTGGATGGGGTCAGGGATGAGGGTTGTGGATGCAGGAGGAAGCTACAGGTTTGGAATGCAGTGGTTTGGAATGCAGGAAGAAGTTCAGGGCTGGGGCAAGTGTCCAGACACAGGGAAGGTTTTTTGGTGTGCAAAGGGATTCCAACATGGGGCAGAGGGCTTGGGCAGTGTGTTTGGAGGGTGTTTGCAGGCCAGATAGTGTTTACCTTAGGAGGATTCTGGAAGCAGCCAACATGTCCAGATCCTAGATGAGCTATGTAAACTACTTGCTCCCACAGGCGCTGCCCCATAGCACCCACTGGCTGTGGTTCCCAGCCAATGAGAGCTGCGGCACTGACACTCAGGGCAGGAGCAGCATACAGAACCCCTGTGGTCATTCCTGCACCTAGCAGTCAAGCATACTGACTGCTTCTGGGAGATGTGTGGAGCTGTGCAGGGAGCCTGCCTTAGCCCTACTGCACTGCCAACCAGATTTTTAGTGGCCTGGTCAGTCGTGCTGACCAGAGCCTCCTGGGTCCTTTTTCAACCAAGTGTTCCAGTCAAAAAACAGATGCATGGCAACCCTCACCAGATGGCTGGAACAATAGTAATCACTGTAGGATTTGTAATGGGCCTTTCAAAATTTTAGTCCAACCCAGGTGACTAGCACAGTTTGTGTTCTGTGACAGAATAATTGACAGAATAGTTGTGACAGAACAGCATGTTCACTTCCTACTTGATGGATATCTACATTATATGATGCTGCTGCGGGGGCGGGGGGGGGGGGCAGGGGTTGTGACTCCCACCAGAGATGCTGAATAGCAGACAAGTTTATCATGAAAAAAACATTCACTGTGTGGTGAGGGGCAACTAGACTTCATGGGCCAATACTGGTTGAAATAGCATGTTACCTTCGCAAGGGAGGTGTGCATGTAACATGCTGCAGACTGCAGCACTGCTATTTTGTATGCAAATGGTGGCAAGCCTGATTGCTGTATAGCATTTAATTGACCAGCAGTCCAAACCACAGTTTGACCAGATCACCTATCTGACTCCCAGCTTTATATGGTATTTGGCAGCGTCTCTCCAAAGAGCATTATCAAGACAACTATTATGCCATGAGGTTTCTGCCCTCCATTTCCCCAGCCACATCTTTTAAAAGCACCATTTCCACCAGGTGAATTCATAAGCTACTTTGTATATGATGTAATGTGCAATCAGAGGACAAGACCAAGCCTGAATTGTAGCTTAGTTTTGGTCTGTATTAACACTAAATTGCTTCATTCTCTTGGTGACTTTGTTTTTAAAAAAAGAGAGATGACTTAAAATTAGAGTTGAATTAACATTCAAGATATGTTTTGAGCCTAAAGTTGGCAGGTTTCCAGAATGTTTCACAAAGAGACAATGACAGCAGGGGAGATAGCAAAAGCCGCATGAGGGCAAAAAAAAAAAAAGTAAATTAGCGAGTGGGAAGGGAAGCAGTGATTGCTATTCTATAAAATGTTCTTTAACTGACAGGGGAGAGTATGTGAGATGAGGGTGGGGGGTGTTGGAGATGTAGAAGACCCAAATTCAAATCCCCTTCTCCTGCACTCTAGGCAGAGGGGAATTAAACCTAAATCTACATGTGTTTGGGTTTAAGTTGTTTTTTATTTCAGAGTTTTTTAAAAGAATTAGCCAGTAAAAAGGGTGGCGGGATTTATAAGGGGAGGAATACTGTTTCCCTCCCCAGTATTTTTTCTGAATTTGTAATTTCAACATTTAAATTTTAAAAAATGAAAAAAAATTGAACCAGTTCTATAACTGGATGAAAAATAGAAAATTACATCAAAAATTAATTACTCTTTTCCTGATTTTAAACTCTGAATTTTGTAATTACTTCAGAGTTTTAAAATTTTTGTCCAAGTCCTGAAAACAACAAGAGAGACCTAAGATAAAGGCTCCATATGAGAGAGCTTAGCGGTTTGTTAGTATTCTGAAACACAAGCTTAGCAACTGCCTCTACAGTAGAGCGAAGCAAATAATGGGCATTTTGGTTTGCTGGAAGTTCTGAAAAATCAACAAAACTTTTTTGATTCAGGTCAAACAACAAAGAATTTTTTTTTTAAATGGCCACTCGAAGAGTCCACACACAAAAATTGAAGTCAAGTTGAAATAGAACACTTCATTTTGACCCAAGTCAATTTTTTTAGTTTATCATCAGGAAGTGAAAGATTAGTTTCACAAAATGGCCAGAGGAGGAGCTGAGATCATAGAATCATAGAATAATAGGACTGGAAGGGACCTCAAGAGGTCATCGAGTCCATCCCCCCGCCCTCAAGGCAGGACCAAGCTCCATCTACACCATCCCTGACAGATGTCTATCTAACCTGTTCTTAAATATCTCCAGAGAGGGAGATTCCACCACCTCCCTTGGCAATTTATTCCAATATTTGACCACCCTCACAGTTAGGAATTTTTTCCTAATGTCCAATCTAAACCTCCCGTGCTGCACTTTAAGCCCATTACTCCTTGTCCTGTCCAATCAGCACCATTATAAGATGTAGCCCAGTGATTAGTGCCCTTTCTTGGGATGGGAGACTTTTAGGTTTAATTCCTCTCTGCCTGGTGTGGAGGAGAAAAGGATTTGAACTCGGGTCTCTACATTGTGTCTTACTCAGTGGGCAATATATTTGGGTATGGAGTTTTCTCAGACTCTCCTGATAAAGTTGTTCTCCTCTGTATAAATAGTAATTGAAGTAGAGGCGAATTTGGGTCTCATACCTTCTAAATGAGTCCCCTAACTACCTGGCAATAGTGTCACTCCACCACAATTTCCCAAGCCCATGTCCAATAACTATTCATTGTCATGAATACTGTGAATTGCCACTATGGTTAAAGTCCCTGCTCCAGTATGTGAAATGTTACTCTACCTTATCTGGATAGTTGACTAAGTTTTGTTCAAGAAGGGTATGTCTCTAGACTATATGCCTCTGCCGGCAGAAGCATGTAGTCTAGACATACCCAAAATGTTGCCCAGCTCTTCCCTTCATAGTCAGTCGTCTATAATCTCAACCACAATTCAGGTAGTAGGTAGGATAGTTTTTATTAGCAGAGTACCTGGTTGTCTGGGGCAACACTGTGAAGATATTTCCCTGCCTCTTTACTCCAGGAGGCAGTACTGTCAACTCATGTGATGTGATTGTGAGTCTCGTGGTATTCGGTGTTTTTCTTTGAAGACCCAGCTACTGAAGACAAGCGACCTAAGAGAATTTTAGTTTTCATTTAAATAAAAAGTCATTTCCTACCCCTCCTGGTGGTGAAGAAAAGCCTGGAAATATGACCTGCCATCAGGCTCAGGACCCAGAAGGTAAATACAAGGATCCAAATTTGAGGTGGTTTCCTTAGATCTCATGATTTTAAATCTAATCTCATTATTTGTGGGGAATGAATCCTTGTTTGGGGGATGGCTGAGGTTGGTAGTACTGAAATGGTGTCATGGGTCATACTTGGGACTGCAACAGTGTTAAAAAACAAGTCAGTGAGAGGAGTGGCTGTCTGGTAGGAACATGGACTCATTGTGTTGAGTCCTGCACCTGGGGGAACTCTGGGGAGGGCTCACCCCTGTGCATTACTGTCTGGTAGAAGATACTATAGGAAGGATATGATGGGGGAGAGGGGGATGATCCTTTCTGCTTGAAGATATTGGAACCCTTTCGAGAGATGCTGCCTGATTCCTGCTGATTTACTCTGCCCAGTCTGGCAATTTGGGCAGAGGGAAGGGGAGGTGGGAGTGGAGGAGGCCTTTTCAGGGGAACCTAAAAATAGCTCAGTTTAGGATGGAAGTTCAGGCTTATGTTACATGGGTATTGTTACCATTCATGCCAAAGCCTAGCAAGAGGTAAGTTTGGACTCCATGTAGCTGGGGGGAGAGGCAGGCTGTGTGGGTCAGCCTAGAAGCACCACCAGCTCCCAAGGTGTTCTGAAGATGAATTTGTGTTTGAGGAGCTCTTTGAAAATGAAAAGAGTTGTGTTTTACTTAGCGAAACAAAGTCTGACAAAAATAGCAGCACTCTGGTCTTTTCTTTGAAAGCTGACAATTCCTTTGCTATCGTGGTCAACTGCTAATGACATAGCATTGCATCATATTAAAAGTATTTGAAAGGGTACATTTTGTAGCTGTAAATTCATTAAGATTGCTTTACTTTTCTTTTTACCCTGTCACTTCTAGTTAAAGCATTTCTGTGCTACCAGTGCAGAATTTCTACGCATATCACACTGGAACTGTATCAAGCATCCATGCCATCTGTCGGTTGAGTTGTGACTCATCAGCCCACGTATCCAATGAGGCTCTGTTTTCAGTGGAAGGCTAATATTCTGGAATGCAGAAGTAACTGACTAATTGGGCCCAATAGTAAATTTCATGCTTCATTCAAGTATTTTTATAGAAAAAAAATAGCATTTGTCGGTTTTCTTTTTTCCCCCTTCTCCTGTCTTTTTTTAATTGGTTTTCATTCATCAAGTATTTCCTTGCAAAGAAAATGGTGACTGGATAAGAAGTCAATGCAGAATTGTTTGCAAATGAACTTAATGGAGAACAGAATTACACAAGGACCGAATGTGCAGCCTTACTATGTATTAAAACGTGATTTGTTTGTTTGTTTGTTTTCAAACTATTAACCAAAGGAATTTGTCCAATTTAGTTTTCAGCTTGGTCCATAAATTAATAAGCATTCTGACTAAAAAGCATAATTAAACCAAGAGAAAATGCAAATCAGATGATGCAATGTGCTGTGACTGGAATACCATTTTGCAACCGAATGGCATACACAGGCAACACAAATTATTAATGCATGGTTTAATTCTCTGGACTACCAAAAGAAATATGAAGACTTTGCTGTTATGTTTGCAATAAGTGTCTGCTAGGAAAGTCAGTGCAAATAGCAGCATGCTCTGCAGCATAAGAATTGCTCCTTACAGTGTTTTTTCTTATATGGAGAATCGAAGAAACCATTCTACTGCACTCTGCTTTTGAGAGTTAGATATTAAACCTGCCTCCTCTATACTGGACTTCTCAGCTTGAACTCACACCAGTCTTCTAGCTCGTTATACAGAATAATCAATAGGAAGCAGTTTTATCCAAATGGTACATTCTTAATGTTACAGCCATTCCTGGTGAGCATGTGCCTTAAAAATGATTAGTCCTGCCTTTGTGATTGTGTTTGTGCACCAGTATTATCTACTGCAAAAACACAAAACGGATCATATTGTTCTGTGTATTTCTAATGGGGGTGACACTGGCAAATGGGTGCTTACTATTTTTTTCATGTGGTGGACTGTTGAAATGTTACTGAAAGCTGTTTGAAAATGTAACCTATTTGTCAGTCGTATTTCAACAAACTCTAACTTACTTTCCTCGTACAATGGCTCTATATGTGAATTACAATACTGGTCATATGACCATATGGTGCAGAAGTAGTCTGACTGCACTCCCAGGAAAGTCAATGGGAGATTTGCCACTGAGCTCAAGGGAAGCAGGACTGGGTACTGTATGGTAGTCTTGTGACCTCTGAAATAAAAGTGAAAGCACGAAGACTATTGTCAGAATCACTTGTGGTTACCTGGCAGTCTGTTAACTTGACAGAGCAACATAGAATCATAGACCATTAGAACTGGAAGGGATCTCAAGAGGTCAAGTCCAGTCCCCTGCCCTCACTGCAGGACCAAGCACTGCATAGATCATCCCTGACAGGAATCTGTCTGACCTTCTCTTAAATATCTCCAGAGATGGAGATTCCACAACCCCCCTAGGCAATTTATTCCAGAGTTTAACCACCCTGACAGGCAGGAAGCTTTTCCTAATGTCCAACCTAGACCTCCTCCCCCCCCCCCCCCCCGCCCCCATTGCTTTTTGTCCTATCCTCAGAGGCCAAAGAGAACAATTTTTCTCCCTCCTCCTTATAACACCTTTTTTGATACTTGAAAACCGCTATCAAGTCACCTCTCAGTCTTCTCTTTTCCAAACTAAACAAGCCCAGTTCTTTCAGTTTTCCCTCGTAGCTCATGTTCTATAGCCCTTTCATCATTTTTGTTGCTCTTCTCTGGACCTTCTCCAGTTTCTCCACATCTCTCCTGAAATGTGGTGCGTGGGGTGCAACCAGGGGCAGCTGACAGGTAGTAGCGAATGCACGTTACTCCTCATGAAATGAGGAGTAACGGTAGTTCGAACTAGGAAGCCTAGTTCAAACTACCTAGTTTGTGCCACGTGTAGCCGCGCTGCATGGGGTTCGAACCAGCGGGGTTTTAAAAATGGCGGCTCCCCGCTTATGCAAATGAAGCCCGGGAAATTCAAATCCCGGGCTTCATTTGCAAGTGCGGTATGCCTGCATTATCCTCCTAGTTCGAACTAGCGGGGTAGTGTAGACATACCCTATATGTTTAAAGTGTCACATTGGTATTACTGTGATGTGCCATGCTTTGGATCAGATATTTACAATGGAAAGGCTGAGGTGAGGTCGATCCTACTCCTACCCCCTTCCTATTTGTTTTTCATATATGTACTCATTCTTTTATACACAGGTAAGGATTCCTGAGATGCACCTGAGAATCTGAACTAGAGAATACTTAATTCTTATGTTTTATGCAAGAGATGCACCTTGTGCAGCCCATTTACAACTTCTTCCTGCCAGGAGTTAAGCATCTGCAACTTCAGTGATGCACTGCTCACAAGAGGCATTCAGCCCCTTGCCAGAATCATACTCTTAACGCAGGGGAAGTTGTTTGTTCCCACAAAGAGCAGAAAAAAAGGCTCATAAGAACATAAGAACATAAGAACAGCCGTACTGGGTCAGACCAAAGGTCCATCTAGCCCAGTATCCTATCTACCGACAGTGGCCAGCACCAGGTGTCCCAGAGAGGGTGGACCGAAGACAATGATCAAGCAATTTGTCTCCTGCCATTCCTCTCCAGCCTCTGACAGACAGAGGCCAAGGACACCATTTTATCCCCTGGCTAATAGCCTTTTATGGACCTAACTGCCATGAAATTATCTAGCTTCTCTTTAAACTCTATTATAGTCCTAGCCTTCACAGCCTCCTCTGGCAAGGAGTTCCACAGGTTGACTACACGCTGTGTGAAGAAGAACTTTCTTTTATTAGTTTTAAACCTGCTCCCCATTAATTTAATTTGGTGTCCTCTAGTTCTTCTATTATGGGAACTAATAAATAACTTTTCTTTATTGACCCTCTCCACAGCACTCATGATTTTATAAACCTCTATCATATCCCCCCTCAGTCTCCTCTTTTCTAAACTGAAAAGTCCCAGTCGCTTTAACCTCTCCTCATATGGGACCCGTTCCAATCCCCTAATCATTTTAGTTGCCCTTTTCTGAACCCTTTCCAAGGCCAAAATATCTTTTTTGAGGTGAGGAGACCACATCTGTTCACAGTATTCAAGATGTGGGCGTACCATAGTTTTATACAGGGGCAGTAAGATATTCTGTGTCTTATTTTCTATCCCTTTCCTAATAATTCCTAGCATCCTATTTGCCTTTTTGACTGCTGCTGCACACTGTGTGGAAGTTTTCAGAGAACTGTCCACGATATCTCCTGATTTGTCGTAGCCAAATTAGCCCCCATCATACTGTACGTATAGTTGGGGTTATTTTTCCTGATGTGCATTACTTTACACTTATCCACATTAAATTTCATTTGCCATTTTGTTGCCCAATCACTCAGTTTGGTGAGAATTAACTAATTCGAACTAAGTTAGTTCGAATTAGCGCTGTAGTGTAGACATACCCTAACAGATTAGTAAGACAGGATTTCCCTTTACAGAAATCATGTTGACTTTTGTCCAACAAATTATGTTCTTCTACATGCTTCACAATTTTATTCTTTACTATTGTTTCAACTAATTTGCCCGGTACTGAAGTTAGACTTACCACTCTGTAATTGCCAGGATCGCCTCTACAGCCCTTTTTAAATATTGGTGTCACGTTGGCTACCTTCCAGTCATTAGGTACGGAAGCTGATTTAAAGGATAGGTTACAAACCACAGATAACAGCTCAGCAATTTCCCATTTTAGTTCTTTTAGAACCCTTGGATGAATGCCATCCGGTCCCGGAGATTTGTTAACATTAAGTTTTTCTATTTGTTCCAAAACCTCCTCTAATGACACTTCAATCCAGGACAGTTCCTCAGATTCATCACCCACAAAGGACGGTGCAGATTCAGGAATCTCCCCAACGTCCTCAGCCGTGAAGACTGAAGCAAAGAAATCATTTAGTTTCTCTGCAATGGCTTTATCGTCCTTGATTGCTCCTTTTATAGCTCGATCATCTAGGGGACCCACAGGTCTTTTAGCAGGCTTCCTGCTTCTAATATACTTAAGATTCCAAGGTCAGTTCTCTCATTGAAGCACAAGGGGATTTGCATGCAGAATTCATATTATCATTAACAGAAGCTGCTCACATATAGAAAAACCAGACCTGTGTAAACAATGCATGTTAAAAAACCCAATGGAAGTGTTCTTTCCCTTTTTTTTAACAAAAAAGAAAGGACATTCACAAACCAAAACCCCCTATATTACACTGTCTTAGTCACATACCAAAAATTCCATTAAAAGAACATTAAGGTTCTGAGATCACCCAAGAAGAAAAAGAATGAAAGAAAAATCACAGTGATGAAGGATGAAACAAATCATACTGTACTGTGTCCTTCATTACCTGGGCACTGAGGGGTGCCATTTTGACAGCTTTTTCCTGCACCCCGTTGTGCCAGGGCATTCAATGAAATGTGGTTTGTTCCACCCCGACTGTGAATTCTTTGCCTTTGTAGTTTCACGTTACAATCTTAATGATCTCTTGCTGCAGTTTTTAAAGTGTGAATAAAAACAGTTGTAGGAAACATTACTCTTAAGGAAATGTTCTGTTTGTCCAGAGTTCCTGCTCGGGTAACTTTTGTTGTCAGCTGTCCCATGTGTAGCTATGGGAAATGTTTAATCTGGTGCACATGCTGTGTATAATAAAGTAGGGAAAGTGCACAGTTTTCCAGGGAGACTATCAAACAAGACATAATTTAATTCTACAATGCCTCATTATACTGGGTGTGGCTAGCAAAATAAATTTGATAAAATAATTTCAATGCATTTCAGATTTTATGGTACTAGCATACCAGTAGAGAGCCACAGGCCTTAACAGTGAGTCTGATTATGTGCCAGGCCAGGACTCCAATCCTAAGATCTGATCCTCTTGAGCAGATCTTGCAGCCTGCAGAGCCCCCATATCTTCCAGGAATCAGGTCTAACAATGTGGCAACATTTCCATTATTTTTGCCAGCAGCAAGATTGGGCCTGATGTCTCTTCTATTGTTGTTTTAGTTAAATCTTTATTAAAATGTTTAACAGACATTTAATATTTAGCACTGACAGGCTATGTCTACACTGCACCGTAGTTCATAAATTGCATATCTTATTTTGAACATATTTTGAAATCGCTTATTTCTTAATTTGGTGCTGTTTACACCAACCCGCTATTCCAAAATGTCCTTTACTCCTTGTGGAATGAGGTTTACAGGGATGTTGGAATAGCGAGCCCGAAATAATGGGCTTTCTGTGAAGACGCGGAATAACTATTCTGGGATACTCAGATGTCCCAAAATAGTGTTGCAGTGTAGACATAAGCCACAATGTGGTAGTATTGGGCACACAGAACATGAAACAGTCATAGAAGCGCATGACTGCAAGGGCATGTCTACACTGCAGCGTTATTTTTTAAATGACTCATTATTTCGAAATAACAGAGTGCGCGTCTACACAACAAGCCTGTTATTTCAAAATTATTTTGAAATAACAGGCTTCTTATGCTGACTTCTGTAACCCTCATTTCATGAGGAGTGAGGGAAGTCGAAGGGAGACTGTTTTTCCTTCAATTTCCTGCTGTGTAGAGAGCACCTAAAGCTGAGTTAAGGTACTTCAACTTCAGCTACGCAATTAACGTAGCTGAAGTTGCGTATATTAATTCGACTTTAGCCAGCAATGTAGATACACCCGAAGGGATCTCTACAGATCATATAATTGAGTCACCTGCACTCAAGGCAGGATTAATTACTAGACCATGCCTGACAGGTATGTTTGTCTAACTTGTTCTTAAACCCCAAAATGATGGAGATTCCACAACCTTCCCAGGCAATTTGTTCCAGTGCTTAAGTGCCCTGATAGCTAGGAAGTTTTTCCTAATGTGCAAACTAAACCTCCCTTGCTGCATTTAAGCTTATTGCTTCTTGTCCAGATGTGGGCAAAAGGGTTAAGTGGGTGGATCCGTCCAAGCCTCCTCCTGCACTGCCAATGAGATGCTAGAACAGGAAACTGAATCTGACGGCATGGGAGGAGTCTGGGCCGGAAGCAGAGAGTGATCAGACTGAGATTCACTAAGGAGTCCGGGAGCAAGGCTAACTGAGATAAGAAGCTGGCAACCGGAGGGACAAGATTGGGAGTGGGATAGGCTGGAGGAGATGGGGCAAAAGGCATCAGGCCTAAGGGGAATATAAAGGAGGGTTTTGCTTCCCCAGTATCTGGAATGGACATTAGGATTGCTTCGTCTCAGAAGGAGTTCTGTGGAAAGAATAGAGGTTATCATGCAATTAAAGCTGTATCCGAATGTGTT
The DNA here is from genome assembly GCF_052426305.1 of Pelodiscus sinensis. Taxonomy (NCBI): domain Eukaryota; kingdom Metazoa; phylum Chordata; order Testudines; family Trionychidae; genus Pelodiscus; species Pelodiscus sinensis. The sequence goes on from NC_143066.1 coordinate 21,257,058, forward strand.
TGCACCATCGGGTTGAAGTTGGGTTGCATGGTAGGATTGCCAACACTCCCCGTTTCACTGGGAGTCTCCCAAAACTGTGCTCTCTCTCCCAGAGGCTACTGCTTTTTGGCTGCTAACAGTCCAGCGGTAAGGCAAGCCCCTGCCTGCCCTGGCTCTGCACTGCTCACCAAAGTGGCTGGCACAGCCCTTGTGGGACCAGAGGGTCTCCACACACTGTCCTCATCCCCAGTGCTGACTCTACAGCTCCCATTGTCCAGGAACTGTGGCCAATGAGAGCTCTGTGTGTCAGAGAGGGTGCCTGTAGGCAGGGTCAGGACACAGATCCACCTGGCCACCCACCTTGTAGGGCCATAGCAATGTGCCAGCCCTCTTGGGAATGGTGCAGAGGCAGGGAGTCTGCCTTAGCTCCGTTGTGCTGTTGACCAGGAGCCTTCTGAGTTAAGCGCCACCCAGCAGGAGCTCACATCCCACATCTTGTCTTGCACTCCAATCCTCTGTACCAGCCCTGCGCCCCTTCTTGCATGAAAACTACCTCCTAGAACTTGCACTCTGCCCTCCTCCCACACTCCATTCCACTGCTCCAAGCTCATCCTAAACTTTTGACCACATGACTTTGCTAACATTAAAAGGTAGGTTCTTTTAATATGGTGTGTGTGATCAATACCAAGAGAACATCATCTGCAGAGCTATACCATAAGCAGATGATTCTTCATTCCTCAGCCAAGCTCCTACCCTTCTGGAAGAAGACACGCTGGCAGCAACAATGGAATCTGGCAAGGTCAGCTGGACTAAATCAGAATTCCTATAATTATGCAGATTCTCTATTACACTTTTAAGATTAATATTATTAGTTAGTGTTATTTTTCTGTATGTTGTCCTCAGACACCCAGCTGGCATAACATCCACCTGGCTCTCAGATAGGAATAGTGCTATGTGGATTTACATCAGTTGAGGATCTGGCCTGGCTGCCTAGAAGACTGTTTTCTGGCTACTGTAATATTTTTAATCATTTTTTTCAGGTCAGATTTATATTTGTTTTTCATTTTCTGCTTTTGCAGTCTGTCCCCTTCAGTCGACTGCGAAGTATCTTGACATTTCAGGTTGTGTTTCCATGTTATAAAGATTAATGCCACCTTTGTATGAATATACCATTATAATTACTTGTGATTGAGCCATTATAAATGAATGGTGAATATAATTTCTTCTGCTTTGGTGCTGCAAATTGACATTAATAGCTATTGTTTGGAAAATGTTATTTATGCTGAAGAAATTAGCATAGCTATTCCATTATTTAGAGCTTTCTCTATTGTCCCTATGTCCTTCGTACTTAGCTCTTTGTCCCACATTTGGAGCACAGATGTGTGCATTGGGCATTGCAAAACAATGTGACATTGACAGTCATTTGAAGCTTTGTTTTGAAGCACTTAAACAACTTCCCATTGAACCCAAAGGGAGTTTTCTGTGATCTAGTAACACAGGATCAGGGCCCTATTCCATCAAACGAGTTAAAAAAGATTTACGTATCAGTTCAGAGGCCATTGTTGGGCTTTTCTGGGTAGACATATTACAAACAGACAAAATTTAACCTTTTATAACTGAGGTTGGTCTTCCCAAAGAGAGAGAGAGAGAGAGAGAGGATGCATATATATGCTGAGGTTTTATATTGTTGAAGGGGTGCCCTCCTTAAAGATTTTTTTTAATATAGATTGTGTTGTAAGAGCAATTTTTTAATGTTCACAGTCTTCCGAAGACTTCCCTGCGAAGACAGCAATCCCTTCAAACAACTTTGCACACTTGCATTGTCAGCCATTTGAAGATTGTACCATCTTTTATCATTTTACAAACCTTTTTATCACCACGTATTCCATTGATTTTTAATGGATGACATGCAATAAAACTCATTATTTTTTCTCTTTAGCATTATTATCAGAAATTCAGTGAACAATGTTCCCAATTCATCTCTGGTGTGTGTCTATTGAAGTCAGTGATGGTGTCCCAGTGACAAGCAGGGCCCTCAAAACAGAAGAGATTTCTAAGCTTATAGATTATTGCTCACCACGGTCCTGCTGCCCTTCCTAGCCTACACTTCTTATTTTAATCCTAATAACAGAAAACCTGTTTTTGGCTCAGAGAGCCTCTTATATTTTGTCCTGGTGTGATGATAAATCTCCAGTGCTGTACAATATTTTAGCCATGTTGTTGTGTACAGTTCCTTCTTGTGCACCTGCTCACCTTAGCAAACAAAGAATTGCACATCCTTGATGTTCATAAGCTTTGCTGTGATCCCTAGAGCTCTTTCTGCAGGAATCTCTTGTTGTGTAACCCAAGATGTTCGTATCCATCATGTGACAATCCAAGGCCTTAGTATCCATCTAAAAGAAGAAGCTGTTTCTTGTGTGTTTTATAGCCAGTGAAGTTACTCAAGAAGTAAAATGCCAGTTACTTAGTTCTTTGTGATTTTCTGTAAAGGCTACATCTAGACTACAGGCTTCTTTCAGAAGAAGCTTTTTTCAGAAGAGATCTTCCGGAAAAACTTCTTCCTAAAGAAAGTACTAAAAAAGTACATCAAAAAAGCAATCTGCTTTTTCGAAAGAGAGCGTCCAGACTGAATGGATGCTCTCTCACATGTAAGCTGTGATTGCTATGAACGGAATGGCCACCAAGGCACTTGTGCTTTTTCCTCTTTCCTCGTCTTCTGAAAGAACTCCCTCTTCCCTGTCCACACACGCCTTTTTGCAAAAGATCTGTTTTGCTAAAAGGCTTTTTTCTTGTAGAATGAGGATTACCAATGCAGGAAAAACCCTTCTGTTCTTTCGATTTTCTTGCGGAAGAATGCAATTGCGGTGTGGACATTCCTCAAATTTTGTTGGGAAAATGGCTGTTTTTCTGACAAAACTCTGTAGTGTAGACATACCCTAAGACAGTGGTCCCCAACCTTTCAAGGTTGTCGGGCGCCAGGGGGCGTGGCCGTTTGCCCACCGGGCGCCAGGGGGCGGGGACACTTGCGCCCCGGGGTTGGCCCCGCCATAGCCGCATGCCCGGGGGCGGCCCCCCCCATAGCTGCATGCCCGGGGCCGGCGTTCCCCCTGCCAAGCGCCGCGCGCCCGGGGCCAGCACTCCCCCCGCCAGCGCTGCGTGCCCGGGGCCGGCGCCCCCCCCCGCCAGCGCCGCGCACCCAGGGCCGGCGCTCCCCCTGCCATGCGCCACGCGCCCGGGGCCGGCGCTCCCCCCGCCATGCGCCGCGCGCCCGGGGCCGGCGCTCCCCCCGCCATGCGCCGCGCGCCCGGGGCCAGGCCAGCCCCGAGCACCTGGCGGGCGCATGGAAATGCCCCCGCGGGCGCCATGGCGCCCGCGGGCACCGTGTTGGGGACCACGGCCCTAAGAGAAAACCACTCTCCCAGAGGAATGGGAGATAAATGAAAAATACTTGACTTGCTGCAATGCAACTTGACTTGCTGCAATGCATCATTATTGGCCTGAATAAGGCCTGTCCCAAAAGGCTACAGCGAGACTTGTAGCTAACAATATGATTCCCAGCTCATATTGGCATTGTACTAGAACCCATCAAGCTAGCTTGCTAAAAATAGGGTTTAGGTGGGTTTGTACCTGGCACAGCTAGCCCCCACTGCCATGCCACACTGCCCATGCCCGAGGTACCTACGATGAGTAGAGTGCTAGTTCAACGAGAACTACAGCCAGTCCTTCTAAGTGAGCTGGGAATTGCACCCACAGCACCGAGGCTAGATGTGCTCTAAGTTTTAGAGGGGGTCGGAATGGTTTGGATGCCGTGTTGCAGCTGAGGGTACGTCTGTCCTGCACCTGGGAGTGCATTACCCAGCTCCTGCAGACAGATGTGCTATAAGTAGAGGTGGAGCTGCCTCAGTACAAATGTGCCAGGACCCCTCCAGTACATACTGGGTAGCCATCCCAAGCTGCCACCCTCGCTAGAGCAAGCAGGACTTAGAATTAAAGACCCCAGTCTGCTGCTGGGTTAGATAGGGCTCTCTTGGGGTACGTTTAGCCTACGGGTTTTTTTCAAAAGGAGATATGCAAATTCAGTGCTAATTTGTATATCTTCCAATCGCTTTTTCGAAAGCAGGTTTTTTAAAGTGAAAGTAGTCCGAATATGGTTTTTTTCAGGAAAAAACCCTTTTTCGAAAAAAACGCTCTTCTAAAAAAAGGAGGTTTACGCAGTTCGTCGAAAAAGGGATTTTTCCCCAAAAAACCTGCGTCCAGACTACTATCACTTTCGAAAAAGCCACTTTCGAAAAAATGAACGGAAGATATGCAAATTAGTGCCGAATTTGCATATCTCCTTTCAAAAAATTTGCCTATCTCCTTTTGTAGTCTAGACGTACCCTTGGACAGGAACACAACTCTGTATGAGGGGTTTTCTAATATAGTACAGCTCTGACCTCACTGCTTTGCCCTGGAGAGGGAGCACGTGGTCTGATGAGCCCTGGTTGCTGTGGCTGCCCCGTGGGGCCATAGGCACTGGCAGCCTGTGTGAGTTAGGGAGCCTGCAGATGTTTAGAGGAATCTAAAGATCATTTAGAGCCACGTTCCCTAGAGCTGCACTGGGCACTCTTTGGCTACAAACAGAGACTGAGGCCAGAAACTGCTCCGTGCTAATCCCTTCTATAGCAACAGCTTGATATGCGGGCTTGGGCAAATCACTTAAACTTGCTGCCAAAGTATCCCCATTTGGGAACCAGGGATAACCAGGGTCAAATGGTTAATGTTTGCTTTGGCCTTGGATAATGTGATGTATTCTCTAAATTACAAGGATTCCTGTTAAACCCCAGGGACATCTGTGAAAGCGTATAAATAGTCAATAAAATTAGTCAGTTTTTTGCAAGCTGCCTTGTGGCACCTTCTTTAGCCTACTGTCATTCAGCAATAGATTAGCCTGCATGTGTCTTTGACTCTGTTCACGGAGATGTTGCCATCATGGTTTAAAAGTTAAGCAATGCAAGACTGGATGTTAGAGCTATTACTTTATCAGAAGAAATGAAAAATCAATTTAAAAAAATCCAAGGGATGTTGGCTGCTTCTCATTTCCAAACAAAACTACTTCAAGGACATCTAAAAAGAAAATATCATCTCAGATCCCGGGCAAACTCTGAGGAACAGATAACTGAACACAGAAAGGATTCAGCTACAAGCTCTCTGGGGAAACTGCGTATCTTGTAACTTTTATGCTACATTCTCTGCTTTGGAGTCTTACAAGGTCATGTGTGTGGTGTGTGTACATAAAGTGATGAAACGCTGGAGGAGGACATAACTGACAGTCCAGTTTTCAGGGAGACTGTGAAATTTCAAACAAGTCTTAAAAGGGAATGACTCCATGGTAACTCCAGCAAAGCAAATGGGTTTAGCTTTGTGTAAGCAAGATCCATTGATTGGAGCTACAGAATGAGGGTTAGAGAGAAAGCAGTCTTAGTCCATGTACTGTCCTCATCCAGGTGGTGTCTGGATAGCTGTAAGTGTCCACATGCAATGCATCCACATCCTTTTTATAGTGGGGGGTCCAGAACTGCACATGATACTCCAGATGTGGCCTCACCAGTGCCAATAAAGGGGAATAATTACTTCTCTAGATTTGCTGGAAATGCTCCCCCTAATTTACTCTAATATGCCATTAGCCTTCTTGGCTACCAGGGCACACTGTTGACTCATATCCAGTTTCTCGTCCACTGTAATTCCCAGGTCTTTTTCTGCTGAACTGCTACTTAGCCAGTCTTATTGCCTCCTTATAAATCTGTGGTACACGTTGAATACTGCATGCAGATGTGGTTGCCTGATATAAGAAAAAAAATATCTTGGAAATGGAAAAAGTTGAGAAAAGAGCAACAATATGATTAGGGGTTTATAATGGCTGCCATATGAAGAGAGATTTAAAAGACTGGCACTTTTCAACCTACAAAAGAGGAGACTAAGGGGGGGATATAATAGAGGTCCATAGGATCATGACTGGTGTGGAGAAAAAGAATAAGAAAAGGTTATTTACTTGATCTGGTAACACAGGAACCAAATGAAATTAATAGGTAGCAGATTTAAAACAAACAAAAAGTAGTATTTCTTCATGTAACACACAGTCAACCTGTGGAACTCCTTCACATAGGATGTTGTGAAGACCAGGACTTTAACAGGGTTCAAAAAGAACTAGATAAGTGCATGGAGGATAGGTTCATCACAAGTTATTTGCCAGGATGGGCAGGGATGGTGTCCTTAGCCTCTCTGTGTCAGAAGCTGGGAATGGGTGACAGGTGATGGATCACTTGATGGTTACCTGTTCTGTTCATTCCCTCTGGGGCACCTGGCATTGGCCATTGTTGGCAGACAGGATACTGGGGTAGAAGGACCTTTAGTCTGACCCAGTATGGCTGTTCTTTTGTTCTTACATTCTATTCAGTGGGTTTCTGCACATCTATGTGCGTGGTCTCCCCACATTCTCCCTTATATAAGCGATTCCTAGACAATGTGCAGCATAATGTGCAAGATGTTTTCAGGACTTGCCAAGCAGCATGCAGAGGCCGTGTTTGCCATACTATGGCATCTGCACAGATAACCAGGGGAAAAAGGTGTGAAAAACAAATGTTTGCTATTGTTTTCGAGCAGGGAGGGAGAGAGGAGATAAGTGTATCATGGGAATCTGATGACATGTATCCAGAGCCACCCGCAAAAATGTTTTTGTCCAATCAGGTATTAGGAGCCTAACCCAGAATTCAAATGGGCAGCAGAAACTATGGGACTGCTACTCAGGTACATCACTGTTAGAGTTGATGTCAGCTGTGGCAGTGGGAACGCACTCCATTGACCACATGTGCTCAGTGAAGACATGCGTCTTTGACTTTATAAAATCGGATGCTAAATGTTGACATCAATAAAATTGACTTTTGTAGTGTAGACACACTCTGGCTACGTCTAGACTGGAATGATTTTCCGCAAATGCTTTTAACGGAAAAGTTTTCTGTTAAAAATATTTGCGGAAAAGAGCGTCTAGATTGGCACAGAAGCTTTTCCGCAAAAGCACTTTTGTGCAAAAAAAGCCATGATCGCCATTTTTGCGATCGGGGCTTTTTTGTGCAAAACAAATCTGAGCTGTCTACACTGGCCTTTTTGCGCAAAAGCTTTTGCACAAAAGGACTTTTGCCTGAATGGGAGCAGCATAGTATTTCCGCAAGAAGCACTGATTTCAGACAGTAGAAAGTCAGTGTTCTTGTGGAAATTCAAGCGGCCAGTGTAGACAGCTGGCAAGTTTTTCCGCAAAAGCAATTGCTTTTGTGGAAAAACTTGCCAGTCTAGACACAGCCTCTGAGTTAGGGATTACAGAGAAAAGCTAATGGAGACGCAGGAAAAGGAGTGCCCCATGGGCAGATCACAGGAAGCAATGTAGAAAGGGTGTAGAAAGCAATGAGGATGGAGCTAGAGTCATAAGCAAGGAATTTAACCAAGTGGACCTACATTCAGTGAAGTGTTGTATTATCTAAGGAAACATAGGTTCACTCTGCCAATATGTTTGGGAGTTATAGCTACTCTGCAGCTTTCTCTTTAAAACTGTTAAATTAATGTTACTAAACCTGTCCTGCACTCCACAGATGGTTCACACAATTGCTCACCATCTTTTCCTCCTATTGCTCTGCATGCTGCACTTGGCTCAGCTGGAGAGCTTTTGTCTCAGACAGAAAAACAAATTTTTGAGGTTATGTCCTCCCATGTGCTGACTTCCCTCAAATCCCAAAGGAAGCCAGGTTTAAGGTTCAGAAGCTGGAGCTGGAGTTTCCTCAGCTGTAACTAAAGTAGCCTTGACACAGGATCATAGAATCATAGAACTGGAAGAGACCTCAGAAGGTCATCAAGTCCAGCCCTCTGCTCTAGGCAAGACCAATTCCAACTAGATCAACCCGGCCATGGCTTTGTCAAGCCGAGACTTAAACACCTCGGCTACGTCTACACTGGCCCCTTTTCCGAAAGGGGCATGCTAATTTCACAGGTCGTAATAGGGAAATCCGTGGGGGATTTAAATATCCCCCGCGGCATTTAAATAAAAATGTCCGCCGCTTTTTTCCGGCTTTTAGAAGTACTTTGAAGTACTTTGAAGTAGGAATAAGAGATCCTCCGGAAAAGGGCTTTTTTCCGGAGGATCGGGGCCAGTGTAGACGTTCTTTTCCGGCTTTTCTAAAAGCCGGAAAAAAGCGGCGGACATTTTTATTTAAATGCCGCGGGAGATATTTAAATCCCCCGCGGATTTCCCTATTACGACCTGTGAAATTAGCATGCCCCTTTCGGAAAAGGGGCCAGTGTAGACGTAGCCCTCTAGGGATGGAGACTCCACTACTTCCCTAGGTAACCCATTCCAGTGCTTCACCACCCTCCTAGTGAAATAGTTTTTTCTAATATCCAACCTGGACCTCTCCCACCACAACTTGAGACCATTGCTCCTTGTTCTGCCATCTGTCACTACTGAGAACAGCCTCTCTCCATCCTCTTTGGAACCCCCCTTCAGGAAGTTGAAGGCTGCTATCAAATCCCTCCTCACTCTTTGCTTCTGCAGACTAAACAGACCCAAGTTCCTCAGCCTCTCCTCATAAGTCATATGCTCCAGCCCCCTAATCATTTTGGTTGCCCTCCGCTGGACCCTCTCCAATGCATCCACATCCTTTTTGTAGTGGGGGGGCCCAGAACTGGACACAATACTCCAGATGTGGCCTCACCAAAGCCAAATAAAGGGGAATAATGACATCTCTGGATCTGCTGGCAATGCTCCTCTTAATGCAACCTAATATGCCATTAGCCTTCTTGGCTACAAGGGCACACTTCTCATCCAGCTTCTCATCCACTGTAATTCCTGTGTATAAGAGTGTGTCCAATTGCGTATCTTATTTCAAATCTATTTTGAAATTTGGTGCATCTACACAGTGCCAAATTGCAAAATAACACACTATTTCAGGCCATTCCTTATCCCTTGTGAAACAAGGTTTACCAGGATGGCGAAATAGCATGCCCGTTATTTCAAAAAATATTTCGAAATAACAGGCGGCTTGAGTAGACACGGGATAGCTATAGTGCAGTGTAGACATACCCTAAGAATGCTGCATTTGGGATAGGGACAGATTTGTGTGTTTGCACGTTTTGTGTGTGTTTACATAGAGAGAGACTCAGCTAGGACTGGTCCTGCCTTGGGCAGGGGACTGGACTTGATGACCTCCTGAGGTCTCTTCCAGCTCTATGATTCTGTGACTCAATCCAAAGTTCACTGAAGTCAAAGATTACAAAGGAGTTTGGCTCAGACAATCAGCATAATCATGTGTGAACGCAGAAAACATTTTAGCTTGCTGCTCTTGGTTCTATTGCAACAAACTAGCTGAGCAGTTGGCTCAGACACATTCAAATTCACATGGAGACAGAATTCAGATTCAGTATGTGACCTACCTACAGTCCTAAAAATTTGTGCATTATTAGGCACATTCACATATGAGTATGATAATTATTGTAATGATGCTGCTGAATTCTTAATAGCAGAGTCACAGAGCAGTGTTGTCATTCAAAGTGGAAAAACAGCATCTTTGGAAGACAAACCAGGGTTGTTCCACTGTTTGGTTGTGTCAAGTGTAAAGCCAAATGTCTTCTGTTTTTGCACTAGGAAGTGGCTGTCTTGCCCAATAGTGCCAGTTTGAGGTTGGTTTTTAACCCCACCCTCTCCTTCTCTAAAATAATTTTTGAGGTTATGTCCTCCCATGTGCTGACCTCCCTCAAATCCCAAAGGAAGACAGGTAGGTTTAAGGTTCAGAAGCTGGAGTTTCCTCAGCTGTAGCTAAAGTAGCCTTGACACAGGATTGACTCAGACACTGGATACTTAGCACTTCCATATAACTATACCCTATGCTATACCCTCTCCAGTGTGTGGCTGTATCCACACTCATATTTCCCATTGGCTGAGAACCGTGTTAGCTCCACACTTGTTCATATCAGTGTATTAAAGTACTTAAAAAGGGATTTAGGTGTCTGACTTTAGTTACCCAGGTACCAAAATCTCGGTCTAGCAACTACTGTATACAACAAACAGTACTGCAGGATAAAAGAGTAGTTTTGTGGCACCTTAGGGTATGTCAAGACTACATGCCTCTGCTGACAGAGGCATGTAAATTAGACTACCCGACATAGTCAATGAAGCAAGGATTTAAATATCCCCTGCTTCGTTAAAATAAAAATGGCCATCGCGGTATGCCGGCTCAGCTGATCGTCAGCACAGTGGGGCAGTCAAGATGTGGATTGGTCGACAGGGAACGCCTTTGTCGACCACTCCCGTAAACCTCATTTCACGAGGCATAAGGGAGCGGTCGACAAAGGCATTCCCTTTTGACCGATCCACGTCTTGACTGCCCCGCTGTGCCGACGATCAGTGCGGCGGCCATTTTTATTTTAATGAAGCGGGGGATATTTAAATCCCCACTTAATTGACTATGTTGGATAGTCTAATTTACATACCTGTTGGCAGAAGCATGTAGTCTAGACAAACCTTAGAGACTAACAAAAATATAGGATCTTGAGTTGGAGTGGAAATAACAGAATCCAGGGTATCTGTCCTTTGTAGGCCTTGTGTTTATGAAGCTAATTAAGTACACTGGATGTGTCCCATTCATAGTTTTTGATGTGAAAATGTGAATGTCAAAAGCAAGGGAAATTGCTTTTGCAGTGTGTTAACAGTTAATATCCTTATTCAAGCCCAGGTTGTCAAATTTGTAAAAGCATTTCAGTTCAGCAATCTATCTGTAATTGGGTAGTAAAATTCCTTTGCAGTGGGAGTATCCCTGTATTTTCCCTTTTCCTGACTGTGTATTGAGGGGCATAGATACCATCATAATGGGCACTATACAGCATAAATCCCCAAAACAGACTTGTTTTGATGTGTAGATTTAATTGTCTGATTTATGGCTCAGATTAAGTATCTGCTTTACTTTGTTTTAAGGCAAAAGACCGCCTTGGCTTAACCACGAGATCTTGCATGATCTAAAAATAAAAAAGGAGTCATATAAAAAATGGAAAGTAGGTCAAATTACAAAGAATGAATATAGGCAAACAACACAGGAAAGCAGGGGCAAGATTAGAAAGGGAAAGGCACAAAATGAGCTCAAACTAGCTACTGGAATAAAGGGAAACAAGAAGAATTTTTATAAATACATTAGAAGCAAGAGGAAGACCAAGGACAGGGTAGGCCCACTAGTCAGTGAGGAGGGAGAAACAGTAACAGGAAACTTGGAAATGGCAGAGATGCTTAATGTCTTCTTTGTTTCGGTCTTCACCGACAAGTCTGAAGGAATGCCTAACATAGTGAATGCTAGTGGGAAGGGAGGAGGTTTAGAAGATAAAATAAAAAAAGAGCAAGTTAAAAATCACCTAGAAAAGTTAGATACTTGCAAGTCACCAGGGCCTGCTGAAATGCATCCTAGAATACTCAAGGAGCTGATGGAGAAGGTATCTGAGCCTCTAGCTATAATCTTTGGAAAATCATGGGAGACAGGAGAGATTCCAGAAGACTGGAAAAGGGCAAATATAGTGCCCATTTATAAAAAAGGGAAATAAGAACAACCCAGGAAACTACAGACCAGTTAGTTTAACTTCTGTGCCAGGGAAGATAATGGAGCAAGTAATTAAGGAAATTATCTTAGAAGGTGGCAAGATGATAAGGAACAGCCAGCATGGATTTGTAAAGAATAAATCATGTCAAACCAATCTGATAGCTTTCTTTGACAGGATAATGAGTCTTGTGGATAAGGGAGAAGCGGTGGATGTGGTATACCTAGACTTTAGTAAGGCGTTAGATACACTCTCGCATGATATTCTTATCAATAAACTAGGCAAATACAACTTAGATGGGGCTACTATAAGGTGGGTGCATAACTGGCTGGATAACCGTACTCAGAGAGTAGTTATTAATGGTTCACAATCCGGCTGGAAAGGTTTAACTAGTGGGGTTCTGCAGGGATCTGTTTTGGGACCGGCTCTGTTCAATATCTTCATCAACGATTTAGATATTGGCATAGAAAATACGCTTATTAAGTTTGCAGATGATACCAAGCTGGGATGGGTTGCGACTGCTCTGGAGTATAGGGTCATAATTCAAAATGATCTGGACAAATTGGAGAAATGGCCTGAGGTAAACAGGGTGAAGTTTAATAAAGACAAATGTAAAGTGCTCCACTTAGGAAGGAACAATCAGTTTCACACATACAGACTGGGAAGCGACTGTCTAGGAAGGAGTACGGCAGAAAGAGATCTAGGGGTTATAGTGGACCACAAGCTGAATATGAGTCAGCAGTGTGATGCTGTTGCAAAAAAAGCAAACATGATTCTGGGATGCATTAACAGGTGTGTTGTGAGCAAGACACGAGAAGTCATTCTTCCGCTCTACTCTGCACTGATTAGGCCTCAGTTGGAGTACTGTGTCCAGTTCTGGGCACTGCATTTCAAGAAAGATGTGGAGAAATTGGAGAGGGTCCAGAGAAGAGCAAAAAGAATAATTAAAGGTCTAGAGAACATGACCTATGAAGGAAGGCTGAAAGAATTGGGTTTGTTTAGTTTAGAAAAGAGAAGATTGAGGGGGGACATGATAGCCGTTTTCAGGTATCTAAAAGGGTGTCATAAGGAGGAGGGAGAAAACGTGTTCATCTTGGCTTCTGAGGATAGAACAAGAAGCAATGGGCTTAAACTGCAGCAAGGGAGGTTTAGGTTGGACATTAGGAAGAAGTTCCTAACTGTCAGGGTGGTCAAACACTGGAATAAATTGCCCAGGGAGGTTGTGGAATCTCCATCTCTGGAGATATTTAAGAGTAGGTTAGATAAATGTCTGTCAGGGATAGTCTAGACAGTATTTGGTCCTGCCATAGGGGCAGGGGACTGCACTCGATGACCTCTCCAGGTCCCTTCCAGTCCTAGTATTCTGTGAAAGTGAGGTTTCAGCCTGCTGCCTCAGTCATTTTAACAATCCAAGTCCTGTTCAGTCCGGTGACATTTGTTTTCATTATTTCCACTGATTTGAATTTTGGCTTCATCTTTGCTTTTGGAATTGGTTTCAATGTTCCTTGGAAATAGCAGTGGTCCCGAAGCTGGCAACTGGAGAGGTTTAATTCAAAACTATTTCCGCTTCAAATTCCCTTTCCAGTTTTATCGTGCCTGTTTCATACTGGGGCTCTTGGAATCAAAGGATCTTTGCCATTGACTTCAATGACACCAAGATTTGTCCTTACTTATTGTTAGTGCACTTACAGTATGTGTACATAGTCATGAAATTTGTCACATCCAGCTTTTTCTCTGTGTTAGTTCCAGCATCAAGTGTTGAAAAACTCAGTGTGGGACCTGAAAACCACTCAGACGAGTACCCATAACACCATCCCAACTGAGCTGCATTGTCGGTATGACACCACTAAGATGCAACCCTTAGTAGAGCGTCAGGTAAAGATTCTGTAATTAGAAATTAGTTAACACATCTGATGATGAAACTGTACATTATCTCACTTCTCTACCAGCTCTGCTTTGCTAACAAGAATCAAAAGCAATACAATCCTACTTTTGTTTCTACAATGGCCAAAACAGACACATCTTAGTATCCGTAAAGGAAGTATTATATATACTGTGGATGTTCCATTTTATGTGGCCTCTTTTCAGACCACATTGTAACCCTTTTGTTTTTCTGTGTATTGCCCTATTCTGTGATGCTTTGCCTTAGTTATTCTTCTATAATTAAAAATTTTGTAAAATAATTTTGGACAATGTAAGGGCCTTGGGAAATTATGGGGATTTAGCAAGGGATCAGCTTGCCACCGAACTTTTCATTTAGTATCAAGCATTGGCTGTTATCATTCATTGCCCTGACAGTAAGATCCATTTGAAGATGAATGGGGTAGAAGAAATCTGCTCAGACTTACAAAAACCCCATAAAGATACTGATAATGGGCAGAAATTAAGGGTCATATTCTCTAGCCTTCGGTTATGCTAAAATCCTGTATATGGAGTAGGATAGAACTCATAAGCGTGGCAAATTCTAGCCCTAAATAAAGATGATCATAAGTGTAGCACCTATTTTCCTTACATGTGTATGAATGCATTAACTGCAGAATGGCTGCAGAATTCTTATTCCTCAACACTCATAATCAATCAGATTTCTGTTCCTCACTAAGGAGGGCGTCTAAAGATTTGTTGTGCTTTGTAGACAATTTAAAATTACTGGCTCATGTGGAAATGACTATGAATTAACTTGTAGCTCTGACATTAATGTATCTGAACCGTAAGTATTAGGGCTTTCTAACCAGTTTAATTTATCCTTTGGTTCTGAGGCCAAAATGCTGCTTATTTACATGGAGAGAGATACTGTAGATTGCCAGTTCACTGTGTGTGTTTAATGTATGTTATGAAAAATATTATGGATAATACTATATCCTTTATGCCAGAAACCATGTCTGGCATTTTAATGTTTAGGAACACCAGTAATCACACGCTGCCTGCATGAATGCTACTCTGCATTTGTGTAGACGATGCAGCTAGAATGAATAAACATGAAATTGTATATCCAGCTATGCCTATGTGCTGGCTGGTGCCTTAAAGCCAAATGAGATAACACAACAGGAACCTTTAGAAAACTTCCTGACTCTGTTTTTAAATTATGGTGATTTAAAACAAACAACTAACTCTTGAATAGATCCAATTATACTGGCTTTATTCTTAATTAAAGCTGTATTGAAATCTAGTCTAATATCCAAGCAAAATTTGCCAAAGAGCTAACAAATCATTCCCTGCTTTCAAGCGATAGATCTATCATTTCCAGTGCTGAAAGGGATTTTAATTTTTCATGGAGATTGGGGACGTGCTTCTTTCTTCTAGTACTTTGTGTCTAGGGAAAACACAATTATCCCTGGTGTGACCCTACTGAAAATGATGGATCTACATCGGGGATGAATTTGGCTCCTTATTTCTAATCTCCTTGTTTTTTACTTAATTATATACATATTAATAAAATATCTACTGCATCTAGAAAAAATCTATGGGCCAAATTCTGGCTCCTATGGCTACATGATCATATTATAGGATACAGGTCATTCTGACTAGTCTGTAGAAGTTACTTGCATCTCAGGCTACGTCTACATTGCATCCTCATTTTTTCAGGAAAAACAGCTCTTGCACAAGAGGGGGTTGTGCGCAAAAAAAGAGCTGTGTAGACGGATCCTTTTTGTGCAAAAGCCTCTTGCACAAAAAAGTCCCTAAATAATTATGCAAATGAAGTGTGGCAATATGCTAATCTGTGCTCATTTACATAGGCTTTTGTGCAAGTGGGATTCAATGTAGACATAGCATTTAGGGTGTGTCTAGACTGCAGGCTTCTTTCGAAAGAGGCTCTTTCGAAAGCATCTTTCGAAAGAGCCTCTTTCGAAAGATCGCGTCTAGACTGCAGGCGGATCTTTCGATAGAGGAAATCCGCTTTTTCGAAAGAGAGCACCCAGCGAGTCTGGATGCTCTCTTTCGAAGACAGCCTCTTTACATTGAAGAACGCCTTCCTTCGAAAGAAGAACTTTCGAAGGAAGGCGTTCTTCCTCGTGAAACGAGGTTTACCGCCATCGAAAGAAAAGCCGCGTTCTTTCGAAATAATTTCGAAAGAACGCGGCTTGAGTCTGGATGCAGGGGAAGTTCTTTCGAAAAAAGGCTACTTTTTTCGAAAGAACCCCTGAGTGTGGACACGGCCTAGGATGGGAGAATAGGATCCCAGGCAGGCAAAGCTGCATTGCACACCCCAGAAGGGGGATAACCCTTCAAGAGGGCATCACTATGACCCCCCCTATGCACCAGCCTATAGTTTTGAGAAGCAATAAGCATAGAACAGGAGTTAATGCTGCTGGGAGTCACATTTCCCCAAGCATTCTTCAGGCACCGTGCTTGGGCAGGCTTCTGTAAACACAGTGCCTCCAGCTAACCTGTTGGGGCAAAGAACATTTTTATTATTTATTTGTATGACTGTATTGCCAAGGAGCGCAATCCTACTATGCACCCCTATTTCAACCTGCTGATGCATACACATTGGGATACAGCTTTAATTGCATGATAGCCACTATTCTTTCCACAGAACTCCTGCTGAGACTAAGGGTATGTCTACACAGCAACATTAATTTGAAATAATGTCAAAATACTGTCAAGCTGGAGGACTTCTTACTCCGACTCCTGAAACTCAGGGGCTGTGTCTACACTGCCCCCCTTTTCTGGAAAGGGGATGCAGATTAGACAAGTCAGAATTGCAAATGCAGCGGGAATTTACATTTTCCCTGCTGAATTTGCATGAATGTGGCTGCCGCTTTTTTCCGGCTCGGGGCTTTGCCGGAAAAAAACGCCAGTCTAGACAGGGATCTTTAGGAAAATAAAGCCTTTTCCGAAAGGTCCCTTATTCCGGATTTTAAGAGGAATAAGGGATCTTTTGGAAAAGGCTTTATTTTCCGAAAGATCCCCGTCTAGACTGGCGCTTTTTTCCGGCAAAGCCCCGAGCCGGAAAAAAGCGGCAGCCATGTTCATTCAAATGCAGCGGGGAAAATGTAAATCCCCGCTGCATTTGCAATTCCGACTTGTCTCATCTGCATCCCTTTTCCGGAAAAGGGGTGCAGTGTAGACACAGCCTCATTGTATGGGGAATAAGGGAAGTCAGAGGAAGAGTGCTCTGTTTCGAAATAAGTGCTGTATAGACGCACCTTAAACAATCCTAACATCATCCATTGATGTTGGGGAAGCAAAACCCTCCTTTACAGTCCCTTAACCTGATGCTTTCTGCCCCATTCCCTCCAGCCTGTTCCTTGTGGTAAGCTTTGTCCAAGCACAGAACAAAATTATGGTCCAAGTACAGAGACAAGACTAGAGAGGGTTACAGATGGGGAAGGGTGGTCAGCATGTTAAGCAGTGGTCTCAACACACTGTCAGCTTAATTGTTGAGGTTTTTTTCTAGGCATGCTGGCAAAGGAAAGTTTTAAGGAGGGTTTGAAGTTGGCTAATGAGGAAGCTTTGCAATTAATTTTGAGGAGCATCTCCCAAATGTGAAGGCAGCATGGGAGAAACCACTAAGGTGCTTGTTTGGAAAATGTAACGAGTGAATGATGGAGACTGGTGTCATGAGCCAACTGGAGGAGGAGCTGACATTTCAATAATGAAGGAAAGGAGACGGGTGGGAAGCAGGGATGAGCCACAAAGCACCTTGGAAGTGAAGTAACTTATTTCTGAATGGAATAAAAGGGGAGCCAGTGGAGAGATGCAAAGAGGAATGACATGGTCAAAGTGATGGGCTTAGAGAATGATCTCTAAAGCAGCCTGCTGAATAGATATGATTGAGTCTCGATTGCAATTGTCAAGGCTAAAGGAAAGGAGGCTGAAGTACATGCCACAGAGGATGAGAGCCCAAACAAAAGTTTTTGGATGGATAGAAAAGGCTATATCTTAGAGATCCTGTGCAGAAAAAATCAGCAAGACTTAGCTAGCAGAGAACTGACAAGCACAGGGGTTTTGTCTCCACAGGGGGAACTGACAGTGGCAGCTCAGCGGCCACTGGGTCAGCGGGGATCCGGACCACAATATGCTGATCAGGTCTGTGGGTCAGTGGGGATCCAAGCCACAACGCACTGCCCACCCAACTTCCATCTCCTCAACCACTCCAGGTTCAGCGGTCCATGGGCTGCTCCCCAGATTTCCCTGGGGGCCTACCTGGCTCAAGTGCTACATCTCAGGTTCAGCAGGGGACATAGGTGATGGCAGTGTGTCCATTGGTTCCAGCTCAGGTAGAGACCCAGGAGGACCGGTCCAGTCATCGGGGCCCGGTGGGGGTCCTTTTGATGAGTCTTCGGGCCATGGCAGCAGTCTCCGTGGCCCAAGCAAGTCATCAGGGGCCAGCAGGGTCCTGGCAACCCAACCCAGACCTTCTGTCGGGCGCAGCATAGCTAGACCCTTCGCTGTGGGAGCTGAGGCCCAGTTCGACCACCAGGCTCCAACAGAGCTCTGCGCTCTTATACCTCTGCGTCCGGCTTCCTGTGGGCGGGGCTAAGTGAGGCTGGACCCGCCCACCAGGGGGTCTTAAAGGACCCTTCCTCTTCCGGGTCTGAGAGAGTCCATGTCGCTTTTCCAGACCCATTACACCAACTCACTCAGATTGGATGGATCAGACATACCAGGCTCCATTGCTGCAAATGGACCCAGGGCTGGAGAAGCTGCTGCCAGTTCCCAGATGTGGGGAAGCTGGGTACAAAACCAGGGGCTGCTGCATCTGTTTCTAGGTAGTCTGGGCAAACACACAGACATTCAAATCCAGGCTCAGAAGTAGGGGCCAGCTCTACTGTTACCCACCAGCTCTGTGATTCTTGGGAAACCAGAACATGGTCACCTGTCAGCCTTGTGCTCTTGGGGAGCCAGGGAGTGACATTCATGGAAAACCATCCCCCTCCCTCAGGCCTCTGCTAGAATCAAAGACAAAGCAATGAAAAGGCCGGGGAAGACACACCTAAACTGCTTCAGACAAGGGTGATATAATTAAGGAAACACCCCAGCCATTTGCATTAAAGATGGAACAGAGGGACATCTCATTAGCATACAGAATGGAGAGCAGCTCTTCCAAGGCAGGAACCGCAGTGAACTATGGGACACCGAAAGCAGAGAAGCACTGCCTGATGGGAAATCCCTGCTCCAGATGCTAATGAACCCGGGCCTGCTCACACCCAAATTAGTCTTTATCAGACCAATTCTAGTAACGATCCTATTGACACCTAAAATACTGAAACTGCCTAGTTGCATTGTGAGCTCGTTCAAGGAACATCACCCATAACCAGGGGTGATCAGTCTCTATTGTCTCTCCTCTTTCTCTTTGAACTATCCCTATAAAAACTCCTATCCTTGCCCCAAGAAAACGGTTCTGATACCTGGACTTAAACTGCATCAGTTCCATTGAGACTTCTTCATCTCCTGTCTGATCGTGCTGGGGGCTCTGCCCTGCTTTTCTCCTGCCCTCTGGACCTCCGGCTACCATCATCATCTGGGAACCCCGATCAGTGCAAGCTCCGTGGAGTGGTGAGGTCTCTCTCTTTCTCTCTCTCAACTATCTCTCTAAGCATAGCCTCCTGACCCTGCCCTGTGTAAACTGTTATATGGTTACCTAACGTTTGTAATCAGTTTCATTTTAGATTTAATATTGTAATTGTTAGATTTAATATTGTAACTGTTTGATATCTATCCACTACTCAGAAATAAATCACTTTCGTTGTTATATTGGTTGCTTCTCTCTCTTTCTTTCTCTTTTGCTCACTCTTCCTTAAGGGGTGTTGTTTTGGCTTCCCCATTCGCTCTGCAACAACGCTTCTTGTACCCAAGCAAAAGATCCCTGTAGTGCCTAAAATCCTGTGGGGTTTGCTCATCGTGTGGTTTACCAGTGAATGACTGTGGTGTGAAAGTGGGGATAGGGGGTGCTGAACCTGGGGGCTTATGAGGATGGCAGCTTAAAGTGCTGTTTAATCCAGCCCACGGAGTCCAAAGGCACATGAGGGTGCAGTGTGGCATTGCTGTGAAACCCAGCCAGCTGAGTCCAGGGACATATAAGGGGGTCAGCTTGTGAGTGCTGAGTACCCAGTCCTCTCAGACGTGCTCTGTTAGTGGGTGTGAGTGTCTGTGTGTGTTGCCAAGGTGGTAAGAACCCCATCCTGAGGAACCTAGTTCCTGCAGGAGAGCTCCAGTGGGAGGGGGAATTGGCAGCAGGGAGAATTCAGCTCCATATGAGAGCCCAAGTAAGCACCAACAGCACACTGATAGAACTGTTAACCTTCCCCCAGTCCCATAAGGGTAACCCTGATAAATGAGCATTGGGCAAATCTGGTAACACTACATCTAAGGACCTGAATCCAAATCTAAACAACTCTTTCAACATTATCACTTTGTGACATCAGCCCAGTAGAACCAACATACTGTATGGGATGAAGCTGCAAGCTTCAAGAAAAGGGAAGCCACTGTGGACATCTTCCACCTCTGTCTCCTCCCTTTACTGGGTCTGGGTCCTCAGATTTACTCATAGACTCATAGACTTTGAGGTCAGAAGGGACCATTATGATCATCTAGTCTGACCCCCCTTGCACAGTGCAGGCCACAGAATCTCACCCACCCCCCTCCTAGAATAATCCTCTCACCTATATCTCAGATATTGAAGCCTTCAAATACTTTGACGACCCCAAGATGCAGAGAATCCTCTAGCTGTGATCTGTACCCCATGCTACAGAGGAAGGCGAAAAACCTCCAGGGTCTCTGCCAATCTACCAAATATGGTGATCAGCTAAACCCTGAGCATGTGGGCAAGACTCATCAGCCAGACACCCAGAAAGTTCTCTATAGTAACTCCTATCATCCCTCCATTGACCTATTTCCCACTGATAATGAATGGTCAATTAGTTACCAAGATCGTGTTATCTCATCAAACCATCCCCTTCATAAACCCATCTAGTTTAATCTTGAAGCCGGATAGATCTTTTGCCCCCACTACTTCCCTTGGAAGGCCGTTCCAGAACCTCACTCCTCTAATGGTTAGAAACCTTCGTCTAATCTCAAGTCTAAACTTCCTACTAGCCAGCTTATTTGTTCTTGTGTCCACATTGGTATTAAGCTTAAATAATTCCTCTCCCTCTCTGGTATTTATCCCTCTAATATATTTAAAAAGTGCAATCATGTCCCCCCTCAGCCTTCTTTTGGTTAAGGTAAACAAGCCAAGCTCCTTGAGTCTCCTTTCATAAGACAGGTTTTCCATTCCTCGGATCATCCTAGTGGCCCTTCTTTGTACCTGTTCCAGTTTGAATTCATCCTTCTTAAACATGGGAGACCATAACTGCACACAGTATTCCAAATGGGGTCTCACCAATGCCTTGTATAATGGCACTAACACCTCCTTATCCCTACTGGAAATACCTCGCCTAATACATCCCAAGATCGTATTAGCCTTTTTCACGGCCATGTCACAATGGCGGCTCATAGTCATTCTATAATCAACCAGGACTCCGAGGTCCTTCTCCTCCTCCGTTACTTCCAACTGATGTGTCCTCAGCTTATAACTAAAATTCTTGTTATTAATCCTTAAATGCATAACCTTACACTTCTCACTATTAAATTTCATCCTATTGCTATCACTCCAATTTACAAGATCATCCAGATCTTCCTGTATGATTTCAGGAGTGCCCTAAATCGATCTGGCTCTTGTACACTAGAGATGGGCAATGGGGTGTAGGTTCTTCTCAGCTGATACTGTGATTTAAGATCCTCTGATAACTTCCAGATGAGGATCTCAAAATGCCCCTGTGAGAGAGTGATGTCACCCCCAATTTTACAGATGGAGAAGCTGCAGCACAGAGAACTGAATGTAACTTCTCTAGACCCATGAAGGGAGCCTGCAGCTGAGTCAGCCATGAAAATTGCATGATGCAAATGTTACCATTCTGATCAACTTAAATACATATTATCTGTGTTCAGTACAACTAACTCACTCAGGCTTGTTTGGAAAGCTTGTTTTTCTTTTTGGTTTTTGATTTTTTTTTTAAACTATGTGGCTAGCCCTGAACTATGTACATTTACTTTATCTCCCTATGCAGTTCTATTGTCATTATTCTTCCAGTGTAATAGAAACCCCACTATTTCCTGCTGATGCTGTCCATTCCCCAAGGACCTCACAAGCACCACATTGTTTAACACTCAGTAGCACTTCTGATTTTTTCTGTTTGCCCTGACATTAAGCAAACAACCTCTTGTTTCCTCCATTTGTTTTTAAAACAAGCATGGTAAGAGGCAGAGATAATTGGAAGATAGGATTTAGCCCTTGGCTTTTTATAGTATATTTGCTACTTAAATACAGAGTTGCTTTCTTAGAAGTACCTTGATGTCCTCTCACTAATAAAAGGAAAAACATTATCCAAAACGTCCATTGGCATTACCCTAAATATCATCTTTATTCTAACCACTAGTCAAATTTAAAAAAATATTAATGTGGATTTAGTCATTACATTTATTTTGCATTCAAATCTCCATAAAGTTTCCTAAGATTTAATGGATGTATTAGCACAGTTCTAATAATTATGGATGACTCAATTTTCTGAAGAAAAATATGTGACTTTTCTTGTAGCGAAATAAGATCCATTTAGTGTTTAGTACTTTATATACCAGGCATGCACTTTCTGCAAGTGGCATGATGGGAAGGGATGAATTAATGTTTTCCATTTGAAACATCTCTGATGCCAGTAATTTGAATGGATTTTGATGCATTTTTAATTAATAACTCTATATAGATGCATGGTTTTTGATGGTCAGTGGGTGAGGTAGCGTATTATGTTTGGGCTTAGCATAAATCATTCTGCTCGCATTTCTTCTCAGATTTAACATGAGAATATTTTCTTTCAAACTCTTCGTGTCGTTTCTTCCATAGCTATAGGGATGAAATAAAATAATTTCATGCATGGTAAGAAATCAGTGAGTTCTGTTCTGTGAGAGACCATTTTAGGGAAGCTTAGGAGTGAGATGAGTATAAAGAAGTCATGTACTCCTCACTACTTATTTCAAAGGCTTATTCTTCTACTTCATCTTCAAAGAGTCATCCCTTGTCACAGCTGTGGTGTTGATATATTTGCGATCAGCAAATTCACCCACACTGTGTGTAATGAGCGTGTGTGTTGTGTGTAGTGGTATCTGAATTCATCTCAGGGATAAGTCTATAGGTATGCCAAAGACTCTGTTTTCCCTACTCCCTTAGGGTATGTCTACACTGCCACCCTAGTTCGAACTAGGGTGGCAGTGTAGACATACCCTTATACAGGGAACAGTTCTGGACAGCCAAACTCAATGAGAATTTTGGCATTCAATTCAATGGAATCAGGATTGCTGAACAGTGGGGCATTTACTTTCAAGGATCAGTTTGGAAGTTAACTTCTTTTTCTTTATTTGGTGTCTTCAAAAGCAGGAAGGAATTTCATACCTTTGAGTGTTACTTGTATGCAGGTGAAGAATGCCATTTTGTTTGATATTCCAGCAGTGAGCTAAGCACATGTTAGACCTGAAAGTGATTATTTCCTGAGCTACTTTGGTGTGTGGTATTAGCAAAAATCTGTTTTCCTCTTCCCATCAGGGCAGCCATTTGAAGTTTTCCCATGTCTAAATGGAACTCTGAGCAAGTAGCTATTGCAAAATAGCCTTTAGCTCAAGCTTGTTTAAGAAAGCGGACAGGTGGCAAGTTGGGAAGAGAATCAGTGGATACAAAGATGGGTAAAAGCCCTCCCTCTTCAATTTTGCACTGAGTATAGGGTTGGCCAAGTTGTACAATCTAATGTGAAGCAAGACTGAGGCCCAGAGTATTTGAAAGTAGGCAAAGCACATTAAACCCACACCCATGGATGAATGTAGCTTGACTCTCTCTCTTTCTCTCACACACACTCACACACACATACACACAGAGTACAAGGTTGAAAAAGTGAATCTGTGTAGTCTGTCACTTGGTGTGACATCAAATCATTTCATTCTTTTCCTGTGGGATGGAGTGAGGTTGCAATTCCTCATCAGAGAGACCAAGGAAAGCAAAAACAAACAAACAAAAACCCAGCCGGATAAAACATCCGGATAAAACCCATAGGACATTAATATAGAAAAACATTACTTAGCATATGGGCATCACTCTTCTAGATCAGTGGCTGAAGTGAAGGGTTAAGTGCCTTTCATGCAAAATGCTCCATACGGTAAATACCCATATCCTTCAATTAGGGTACGTCTACACTACAGCGCTAATTCGAACTAACTTGGTTCGAATTAGTTAATTCGAACTAAGTTAATTCGAACTAACGCATCTAGAACTAAAAACTAGTTCGAATTAGCGTTTTGCTAATTCAAACTAGCGCGTCCACGCTGATTGGACGCATGGGCGCATTTAAGGGCGGCTGAAACCGGTTCTGGCAGGGCATCAGGTCAGTAGTTGCTTGTGTGGCTGCTGTCTGAGGCTATCTGAGGCTCGTGCTTAAAGGGACCCCCCTGGACAGCCGGTTCTCAGCTTTTCCTGCTTGCTTGCCAACCTCACCGAGGGACAGCAAAGCGTTGGTCTCTGTGCCCGTCTGTGTCGGTGCTTCCCTTCGGGGACGCCGCCGCAGGTGGCAACATGGAGCCAGAGCTCGCCCTGCACCTTCTGGTGCACTTTCTGGACTTGCTGCTGCAAGCCTGCCAGCAATGGCTCGAGGCTGCCTGGCACCACCTGGTGCACGTCAGCCCCCTGCCTCTCCGCCTGGCCACCATGGGGGCCATGGAGGAGCCGCGGCGGCGCCCCAGCACCGGCGTGCCCCGCCGCATCTGGCGTCTGGACACCAGCAGCAACTGGTGGGACCGCATCATCCTGGAGCGCTGGGAAGACCAACAGTGGACCCAGAACTTCAGGATGAGGAGGGACACCTTCCTGGAGCTCTGCGAGTGGCTCGACCCTGCCCTGCGCAGAAGGGACACTCGCATGAGGCCCGCCATCCCCCTCCAGAAGCGGGTGGCCATCGCCCTCTGGAAGCTCTCCACGCCGGACAGCTACCGATCCGTCAGGAACCAGTTTGGCGTGGGGAGATCCACCGTCGGGGTGGTGCTCATGCAGGTATGGCACTTGTCGGCCACTGCGCCGGGGAGGGAGGGGTGCTGCAAGGAGGGGATGGGCCGCCCCAGGGACAAAGGGTGGGCAGGAGGAGGCGAAAGCACCCCGCACCGGAGGGGTCGGTCTGTCCCGGCCATACTACACGCCACCAGGGGGGTTGCTTCCGGGAGTGGGGCGCGGGGCACTGCCAGGGCACAAATGCTCCCAGCCACCCGGGCGCCCCACTGATTGGTGCTTTGCTATGTCTCTCTCCGCAGGTGGTCAAGGCCATCAACCGGGTGCTGCTCCACAGGGTAGTCTGCCTCGCTGACCTGGATGCCGTCATCCGGGGATTCGGCGCCCTCAGCTTCCCCAACTGCGGAAGGGCCATCGACGGGACGCACATCCCCATCCGTGCCCCGGAACACCAGGCGTCCCGTTATGTGAACCGCAAGGGGTACTTCTCCATCCTCCTGCAGGCCGTGTGTGACCACCGGGGCCAGTTCACGGACATTAATGTGGGCTGGTCCGGCAAAGCACACGACGCCCGGGTGTACCGCAACTCCTCCGTGTGCTAGTGGCTGCAGGCCGGGACCTTCTTCCCCGACCGCCACATCAGGGTCGGGGACGTGGACATGCCCGTGTGCCTGGTGGGGGATGCTGCCTACCCACTGCAGCCGTGGCTGATGAAGCCCTACACGGGGCACCTCAATCCCTCCCGCCAGGCCTTCAATGCCAGGCTGACCAGGGCCCGCATCGTGGTGGAGGGGGCCTTCGGGCGACTGAAAGCCCGCTTTCAATGCCTCCTCACCCGTCTGGACCTGGCCGAGCACAACATCCCTCCGTGGTGGCAGCATGTTGTGTGCTCCACAATTTATGTGAGCAAAAGGGGGAGGCTTTCCTGCCAGCCTGGATGGCTGAAGCTGACCACATGGCTGGACACTACGGTCAGCCCCGCACCGACGCCGTCCGGGAAGCCCAGCGGGGGGCCGTCCAGATCCGGGAAGCCCTGCGGGAGAGCTTCCTGGTGGAGGAGGAGGACTGACCTCTCCCTGCATGCCCCACTGGGGCCTTCTTCCACCCAACCCCCCTTCCCCTTTCTCCTCCCTACCTACTGTCAAATAAAGACACCTGTTTTTCAAACAAAAACGTCTTTTTATTTTACTTAACTGGGGTGCGGGGAGGGAGGAAGAAGGGTGGGATAGGGGAGGGGGAAACCTGGGACGAGGGAGCAGGAAGGGGAGGGAAGGGAGGAAGGGAAAGGAAAGCTCAGGGGTGGGGGTCCGGCTGCCTCTCCCATCTCGCAACACTGCGGGTCCGGGGGCGTTGGTGGGGAATGGTTGTGGAGGGTGGGGCAGGAGGGATGGGGGGTGTGGAGGAAGCAGGAGCGGGAGCAGGAGAGGGAGCTGGGGGAGCAGGAGGAGCAGGGGGAGGAGGAGGGGGGGGAGCAGGGGGAGTAGGAGCAGGAGAAGGAGGAATTGGGAAGCGGTCCAGCAGGCTCTGGAGGTGGCCTCGCAGGGCACGGCCCAGCTCCTCCAGGGCCTCCAAACTCCTCCGGCGCAGCCTCAGGTCCTCCTGGACCCAGTGCTCCTGTATACGGATCTGTTGCTCCAGGAACCGGAGTTGCCGCCTCTGGTAGTCCTCTTGGTTCCTGGCTCTCCTGCTGGCCCGGGCGCGGGTGGCTGCTGCAGGCGGGGTGGTGCGCCCTGCAGTCCCAGGTGCTGCGGCTGTGGTGTAACAAGACCAGCGGTCAATTACCCCAAGGGCCCAGGTGTGTGAAACCCAGCTCCCCTCTGCAAGGCCAGGGCCCCTGCAGGATCCCCAGCTGCTGCTCCGTGGTGGGCAAGGCCCAGGCTCACGGTCCCGGGGCTCCCTCTCACTCCAGCTCCCCGTACACATAAGGGGAACACGAGGGTACTCACAGGTGGACGCCGCCTCGGACGACGCAGGCGAGCGGCTCTGTGGGGTGCCTCGGGGGTCCCGGGTCCTGGGCAGGCTGCCGGCAGGCTCCTGGCTCTCGGAGCCCTCCTCCTCCTCCTCCTCCTCCTCCTCGGTCTCTTGCAGCGGTCCCTTTGCCCCGGGGTCTATCACGTCCCGGGGGGCAGGGACGGCATGAGCCCCCAGGAGGCGGTCCAGGGCGTGAAAGTGGGGGCAGGCCTCCGGGTCAGTCCCTGGCAGGCAGGCCCGGGAGTAGGACTGCCGCAGGTCCTTGATTTTCCAGCGCACCTGCTCCCGGCTGCGCTGGTGGCCCCTGGCGGCCAGGCTGGCAGCCATGCGGCCGTAGACAGCCGCGTTCCTGTGGCTAGTGTGGAGATCGTGGACATTGGAGGCTTCCTCCCAAACCTCGATGAGGTCCACGATCTCCGCACTAGACCACGCGGGCGCCCGCCTCTTGCGGCCCCAGGCAGGGTCCTGGGAGCCGCCAGGCTGGTCCCGGGAAGAGGGGGAGGGCTGGGTGTCATCGGGTGGCTGTCTCATGGGTGTCAGGTGCAGGGTGTGCTGGCACGGGTGCTGGCAGCCTTGCAACTGGCACAAACTGTATAGCCAGCCCGTGGCCCTTTAAGGGCTCCAGGGCCGGGAGGGGGGCAGACAAGTTTGCCTGGTGTTGGCCAGAGTGGCCAACAGGGCAAGCTGGGAAGTGCTAGCCTCCCACTAGTTCGAATTAAGGGGCTACACAGCCCTTAATTCGAACTAGTAAATTCGAACTAGGCTTAATCCTCGTGGAATGAGGATTACCTAGTTCGAACTAAGCGCTCCGTTAGTTCGAATTAAATTCGAACTAATGGAGCGCTAGTGTAGCGCCTATGAAAGTTAGTTCGAACTAACGTCTGTTAGTTTGAACTAACTTTGTAGTGTAGACATACCCTTGGTCTGCTTGTCTCCAAATCAACACCTGCCTGGCATGGTCCCATTGCAGTATGTGCCGCTTCAATCAATATGCAACATGTTAGCAACAAAGAATTTGCAGATCATTATTCCAAAGAAGAGCCACTAAGCAACTCCTCCCTAGCAATCTTGAGTTATTTGAGATCAAAGATTTCCCGCCCACCCACCCAAGGCTATGTGTGAAACTCATCTGACATGAGCTGTATAACACATTGGAGCAGTGACAGCAGTATCCAGGGCTCTAGCCCTCACTAGTTTGTGTGTAAATAATTCTAGGTTAGGGATAAAAGCTAGTGGGGGGGGAGGGCTTATATATCTTATTAATCATTTAAATATCTATTGAATACAAACTGATTTCAAATGTTTGCTTAATGAAACTCTTTAAACAACACTAACCTGACACAGGTTACTACTGCAGAACCTCATTAATAAGCACAAGGAACTAACTGTGCATTTGCCAGGGGATTGGGATGGGCAGGGTTTTCAATAGCCTTTTGCCCAAATCTGACTGATCCCCCTTAAAAA
Source organism: Pelodiscus sinensis (assembly GCF_052426305.1). Taxonomy (NCBI): domain Eukaryota; kingdom Metazoa; phylum Chordata; order Testudines; family Trionychidae; genus Pelodiscus; species Pelodiscus sinensis. Next base: position 21,285,091 of record NC_143066.1, read on the forward strand.
TGGGAAGGGAGTCAGGCCAATTGTGAGTGCTTTAGAAAATCCCATCCTTAGCTTAAAACTATACCTGATCCATAAAATTAGGCAATAATGATGTTAATTAGCCTTCGGGGAAAGGGGCTTATCTGAGACGCACTGTATCTAGAGTATTAAAAGAAAACACCGGATGAGAGAGAGAGACTCTCTAAGGGGCCAATGCTGTAATATGCTGGGCAACTCCAAGAAGTATCAAGTGTGCTCACTTCCCATCAGCTCCATTATAGAAGCTAATGGCTTGATTCTGATCTCACACCAGTCTCACAGTTGTGTAGCTCCATTGATTTCAGTGGGGTCCCTCTGGGATTCACAATGATGTCAGGAAGAGAGAAAGCAAACCCTCCGTGCGATCACAGTGAAAATGACTTTTAATTAAAAATAAAATATGGGGCATTCTTTAAAAGTGAGGGGGGAGGGGAAGTGGGTGGGAGAGGATTCAATACCTTAGGGGGCCATCGCAGTGAAAGTGTGACTGTTGCGAGATCAGGTTCTGAATGATTTAATAGCATGTGAAAGCCTGCAGGATTAGGCCCAAATAACTACAGCCATATTGTTACCAGCAAGCTCTATGTGTGCTATGATATAGTTAACTTGGGTACTTTTTCCCCACCTGCTCTTTTCTTTTGTTCTAGTCCAAAAGCATCATCCTCTTTGGTTGTCAACTTTGTTGTTCCTCTGCTGACCACTGGCATTATCACTTCAGATCATGTCTTCTCTACAGGCTGGATTGACAGGCAGTGATCGATACAGCAGAGGCTGATTTATTAAGTCTAGTAACACAATAAATAGACCACTGACCACTTTCCCATTGACTTTGGTATTCCACCAAAATGAGAAGAGTAAGTGATGGGAGAGTGTCAGCTGTAGACTTATTATGGAGAAGATACCAGGCAAGCAGCCCTAACTACATCGACTTAAGCTATGTTATTCACGTAGCAGAAGTTGCTTAACTTAGGCTGATGGCCCACAGTAGTGTAGACAAGGCCTCAGTGTTGTCCTCTTAATTCTCCTATGCATGACCGAGACATGGAGTTTGAAATTACGTGCGGTGGGTGACATTCACCACTTGAATCCACAGCTAATATCTAGGCTTGTGACAATTCTTTGCATAAGCGCATGTTCCACCCTGAGTCTTCTATTTTGATGGATTGTTATCTTTAGCTGTACTCATCCTCCGGCAGTATAGAGAGGAGCTCAGTATGTTTTAAATGCCATTGACTTTTGAACATATTGACAAGTTGCACGTAGTTAAAATGAGGGAATGGCACAACTTGTAATTCATCCTGTCAATAAGTGGGTGGGTTAATCAAGGGGAAAGTCTGTGCAATTGACATATCTTGATTCCAATTAATTTCCCATTAGCAGATTTACTAAATCATTAACAGAATGCCTAGTTACAGATGATGCCAGTAATTCTTTGGCATGTATTCCCTTCTAGCAATAGTGGAAGCGGAGAGTATCTACACAGTCTGACAGGAGTTATCTGAGAAGTGTGTGTCTTTTTGTTAGAATAAGGTGGGCATTTTATATAGGGGTTTTCTCATGTGTCCTTCATGAAGGAAATCATATGCTAGTAGAGTCCTCATAATAAGACTTTTCTCATTGGTGTTTTATGTATCAGAATCATAAAGCTGATTGCTCACACTTGTATTTAACAGGAAGCACACACCGCAGGAACATATGCTGTAAATCATCACTCCCATTTGAAGCTATTGCAGCCCTGAGTAAATCAGGAAATAACATGTTCTTTTTCTTTCTCCTGTCTCTTTTCTTTGAGTGATGAAGTTTTTCCACCTCCCACACATTCCGCCCTGTGCATACAATCCAGGCATCCACTTCTGTCCATTTCCAAACACTCTGAACATTCTACAAGGCCACGTATAATAACTTCAGAACAATCGGAAATGGGTAGCGTGGATTAGCTAGTAAGGACACAAGACTCACAGGCTGTGTCTAGATTGCAAAGTTCTATCGGATAAAGATACGCAAATTACGAACTGCAATTTCTGTATCTTTTTCCACTTTTCTTCCAAAAGAGGCTTTTCTGACAATTGGCCTGTCTATTCTGGCCAAATGTTGGGGAAAAAAACCTCTTTTGGAATATCCCTTCTTCCTCATAGAACAAGGTTTAAAGGGATGTCGATAAAACATATTCTGAAATATTTTTCAGAAAAGCAGATGCATTCTTTGGACACGGCAGAGCTTCTTCTTCGAGTGCTTGCTTATGTCCATTCCACTAGGTGTGCGTGCACCGCATGCACGACTGCCAGAAGTTTTTTACCTTTAGCAGTACCCATTGGGTCAGCCAGGGAGCCCCCTAGAGTGGCACTAGTATAGCCACACATATATACCCCTGCTGTCCCCAACCCGCCTCAGTTCCTTTTTATTGCCCATGATGGTTGACGGGAATGCTTCTCTTTCTCTGGGAGACTGCCCTTAGTAATTAGCTATCTAGTGTAAATAGTTGTCTTTCTCAGTTAATGTTAGTTCTTTGTTTTACATAGTTAGGGTGTTAGAAGCACTCTCTCCTCCCCGGGTTTCGGGGGAGGCATGTCAGGGCCACAAGGCTTCAAACCGTGCTGGCGGTGTTCTAAGCTTATGCCCTGCGGGGACCCACACAAGGATTGTTTAAAGTTCTTGGGTGAGGGGCATCTTGCAGACTCTTGTAAAATCTGTAAGTTGTTTAAGACCTGGACTAAGAGAGAACGTGACTCGAGACTTAAACTCATATTGATGGAGTCAGTGCTTCAACCCCAGGCACCGGAGCCGTCGTCAGTGCGGAGTGCACCGGGTCGGGGAGGGAAACTGGGCACCAGGAAAGACATTCCTCAGTACGGGAGCACCAGTCGGTACCGCAGCACCATTCCCAGTCTCCAGGCCCGCACACACACAAAAGGGTGCACAGAGGCAGATCGCCCTCAAGAAGGGGAAGAGAGGCGTGCCAGAAGAAAGGGCGCCCTAACTCACTCATGCTGGAGCGGCACCATGTGGACCCAGGTCTCACAGGGAGAGTAGTCCTGACTCCCCGGACCTGTCCATGGAGGAGGTCTGTCTGCCACTGATTCCAGAACATTCCTGGTGGCACAGGAGCTAATTGAGCTCACAGCATCTCCGGGACTGGCATCACATGGTGCAGAGGTCCAAGTTAGCTAAGAGAGACAGGGCGTTCAGACTGCTCCGCCCGTCCCAGTGTCACACGCTCTAGCACCACACACCACGGCACCTCCGACCCAAGCATCACCTATCCCAGCACCACCTGAAGTGGCACCGCCTGCACCGGCACCGCCGGCACTGGCACTGTCCGTCCCAACGGGGTGGATGGCACCGTCCGCAGCGGTGCAAGAGCACGTGTGGGACAGATCCTATGTGGCCCCTGTACCGCGCCCACCAGCACCGGAATCTGAGGCCAGGCCACCACCAGCACTGCTGAGGCACCGTGGCAAGCTGTCGGCCATGACTCATCACATTCAACAGAAGAGCCAGGAACAGCCGATGGCACCATCTTGGTCGGCCTCAGATTACTCCCCCGAGCCTGAGGTGGAGTCCCTCTCTTCTAGGGATTCCTCTAGACGCTCTGGCAGGTCACATAGGTCGAGCCCTCGGTACTAATCTAGGTCCCGGCACCGTTCAAGCTCCCTGCACCAGTCCAAGGCACATCACCCTCCGGAGGGGCAGACCTGGCCACCCCAGTGGTAACCACCTCCGCAATGGCCTTTCTGGACCCCATTGGTGTATCACCAGGCACAGGGACAGAACGTGATGAGGTCAGGGTCAGTTAGTGCTTTCTCTCACTCAGGGCGCAGAATGGCCCCCTCAGCCACCCTGTTGGTCAGAGGCCCAGCGTCAGAGGGTAGAGCTACCCCCCAGGGTGGCCGGAGCAGTGGCTTTCCAACAGCAGTGTCCCCAGGTCCCTGTGCCAGCCCAGACCATGTCCCAGCCTCTGCAGGCCTCAGGGGATGTGCCTCTGCAGGAGACGCAGGGGGCAAGGGTGTCATCCTCCTTGCCACTGGACAAAGCCCTGGCAGATCCATCCCCTGCCATGTTAGTTATGGACACAAGGGCTCATCAAGATCTCCTCAGAAGGATGGCCCAAAATCTAAGGGTACAGGCTGAGGAGGTGAAAGAAGAGGAGGACCCAGTGGTGGACATCATTACAATGGATGGCCCCACTAAAATCACCCTCCCATTGAACAAGACAGTGGCGAACATTACCAAAACCCTTTGGGAGACCCCAGCGTCCATACCACCAACGCAGAGAGGGGTCGAAAGACGGTACTACATCCCCCAGGCAGGCCACAAACATTTATTCTCCCAGCCAACGCCAGGCTTGGCAGTGGTGCAAGCGGCCTGCCAGAGGGAGAGGCAGGGGCAGGTGAGCCTCCGCCCAACAGTGAAGAGCCAAAAAAAGCTCGATTTACTGGGCAGAAAAGCATACGTGACGGCTGGCCTGCAATTGAGGATAGCCAACCAGCAGGTTATGCTCAGCAGGTATGCCTATAACTCCTTGGTGGCAGCTGACAAGTTCAAGGCCCGATTGACCCTGGACTCCCAACAAGAGTTCGCGGCCCTTACGGGGGAAGGCAGAGTGGTCTCCAGATCGTCCCTTCAAGCTGTTCTCGACGCGGCTGACTCAGCTGCGCAGGCTATGGCTATTGGCATAGTCATGCGCCGAAGTTCTTGGCTCCAGGTTTCCAGCATTCCCCCGGAAGTGCAGACAACTCTGCAGGACTTACCCTTTGAAGGGAAGAGCCTCTTCTAGGAGCAGACGGACAGTAGGCTACATAGCTTAAAGGATTCTAGAGCAACCCTAAAAGCCTTGGGTCTGCATACTCCAGTCCCACAATACTTCCCTCTGATGTCTCGCGGGCAGGAGGGATACAATCAAGGGGGCAGATTTGATAGCAGAAGTAGGTCCCGGGGTGGTAGCAACAGGAACATGAGAAGGCATTCTCGTTCGGGTTCGGACCACAACCAGGGCCCATCGCATAAGCCCCAAGGCTCTAAGTTGGGAGTTTGAGGGTACGGCCGACGACAACACACCAGTCCCTATCATAGATCAAACGTTTTTGGACAGGCTATTCCCTTTCCACCGTGCCTGTAGAGCCATCACGTCAGACCATTGGATCCTGGAGATAGTGGCAAGGGGATACTCTATCCCATTCTTGTCTCTCCCTTCTTCCTGCCCCCCTTCCCTGTCCCTCTCCAGGGACCCCTCTCCTGAGTACCTGCTCCAGCAGAAGGTCTCTATGCTCCTATCTCTCGGGGCAGTGGAAGAAGTCCCCCTAGACTTCAGGGGAAAGGGTTTTTATTCCCATTACTTCCTTATCCCGAAGTCCAAAGGAGGTCTTTGCCCCATACTGGACTTCAGAGGGCGCAATGCCTTCATAAGGAAATCAAAGTTCAGGATGGTGACGTTGGCCTCTATTATCCCATCACTCGATCTAGGAGACTGGTATGCCTACGGGATGCATACTTCACATTTCCTTTCCCCTCGTCACAGGAAATTCCTGAGGTTTGTTGTAGGAAAGGACCACTACCAGTTTGCAGTGCTCCTGTTTGGCCTATTCACCACACCCAGAATGTTCACAAAGTGCATGGCGGTTGTAGCGGCCTTTTTAAGAAAGAAGGGGATTCATGTTTAGCTCTATCTGGACGACTAGGTCATCAGGGGTCAGTCGCAAGAGCAGGTCCAACAGTTTATAGTTCTAGCCAGGCAGACCTTTGTGCGACTAGGACTCTGGCTGAACGAGGCAAAGTTGACGCTTGTCCCTACACAGGTCATTGAGTTCATGGGGGCAAGGCTAGATGCCACGACAGGGAGAGCTTACCTCCTGGACCCCAGGTTCCAGTCCATAAAGGGGATGGTCCAGCATTTTCAGGCTGTCCCTATGACCACAGCAAGACAGTGCCTAAAATTGATGGGCCACATGGCAGCATATATGTACGTAGTACGGCACACCAGACTACGGCTACAGCCCCTGCAGTCCTGGCTGGTGAGGGTCTACAAACCAGCCCATGACCACATAGACACAGCGGTTACCATCCCCCCAGCTGTCCTGTCGGCACTGGACTGGTGGACGACGGAGGGAGAGGTGTGCAGCAGAGTGCCATTCACCCAACTCCTCCCCACGATACATCTGGGAATGGATGCCTCAGACACTGGCTGGGGAGCCCACCTGGAGGAGCTATCGACATAAGGTATGTGGTCTGAGGCAGAGAAAAAACTGCATATTAATATCAGGGAATTGAGAACAGTTTGGCTTGCTTGCCTAACGTTCCTTCCCCACCTGAAGGGCAACTGCATTTCCGTCCAGACAGACAACACAGCCACCATGTACTATATCAACAGACAGGGTGGTACTCGCTCCTCTCCCCTCTGCCAGGAGGCGATAGCCCTCTGGGAGCTCTGCATTGCACACGATATCCACTTGCAAGCGACCTATCTTCCAGGGGCCCACAATACGCTGGCGGATCAGCTCAGCAGGGTATTTGTGGCCCACGAGTGGTCCCTCAAAGGGGAGGTGGCCAGCACACTCTTCCGCCGGTGGGGTACTCCCCTCCTAGACCTATATGCGTCAAACCACAACAAGAAATGCCTCAGGTTCTGCTCGTACTGAGGGAGGGAACTGGGGTCAGTGGGAGACGCCTTGGTGGAGCAGTGGCCAAAGCACCTGGTGTACACTTTTACCCTTTTTCCTTTGATTCACAAGGTGCTTCTAAGGGTCAGGAGGTACAGGGTGACCCTGATCCTCATTGATCCGTCGTGGCCCTGACAGCACTGGTACACTATCCTGCGGAACCTCTTAGTGGAAGACCCCATCCCCCTTCCACAGGTTCTGGACCTGCTAACACAGGACATAGGCCAAGGTCTCCTGTGTCATCCGGACCTACATTCCCTGCACCTCACAGCCTGGAAGATCAGTGGCTTGCGGGGGGGAGGGAAGGGGACTCCTCTGCTCAGACCCAGTGAAAAGGGTGCTGATGGAGAGCAGAAAGTCCTCCACCAGGGTGACCTATACGGCTAAATGGAAAAGGTTCTCGGCCTGGGTTGCTACGAACCCGGTATCAGCCCCCACCTAGAGGATTCTAGATTATCTCCTTGACCTTAGGCAGCTGGGGTTGTCTTTCTCCTTGGTTAGGGTACACCTGGTGGCCATCGCAGCCTTCCATCAGGGGGAAGGAGGACGCTCGGTATTTGCCCTGTCTATGGTTAAGAGGTTCCTGAAGGGCCTCGACAGACTGTACCCTCGTTAGACAACCCATCCCTTAATGAGATCTGAACCTGGTGCTTCACGGCCTCATGGGAACCCCGTTTGAGCCACTAGCTACCTGTTCCCTGTCTCATCTATCCTGGAAGGTGTTATTTTTGGTAGCCATTACTTCGGCGAGAAGGGTCTTGGAGTTACGTGCCCTGTCCTCAGAGCCCCCATATGTGGTGTTCTCTAAGGGCAAGGCAACCCTATGCTCACACCCGGCCTTTCTACCCAAGCTGGTATCTCCGTTCCTCATGTCCCAGGAGATCTACCTCCCAGTGTTCTACCCGAAACTGCACACGGATGGGAAAGAACAGGCATTAGACACATTAGATGTAAGGAGAGCACCTGCAATTTATTTAGACAGGACGAGACAATTCCGTAAATCCATGCAGCTCTTTGTCTCTATAGCTAAGAGAATGAAAGGTTACCCGGTGTCAGCCAAATGTCTGTCCTTGTGTATCACTGCATGTATCAGGGCATGCTATGACCTGAAGGGGAAACCAGCGCCCTCTATCACGGCCCATTCAACCAGGGTCTGGGCATCGTCCACAGCATTCATAGCACAGGTGCCAATTCTGGATATCTGTAGGGTGGCCACGTGGTCGTCGGTCCACACATTCACTTCACACTACGCAATCACGCAGCAGGCCAGGCAGGATGCAGTGGTGGGGGAAGCTGTGTTGCAGTCTGTTTCGCTCTAGGCTTCCAACCCCACCTCCGTTGGTATGGCTTGGGAATCACCTAGTGGAATGGACATAAGCAAGCACTCGAAGAAGAAAAAGTGGTTACTTACCTCATAACTCTTGTTCTTCGAGATGTGTTGCTTATGTCCATTCCAGTCCTGCCCTCCTCCCCTTCGTCGGAATATCCAGCAAGAAGGAATTGAGGGGAGTTAGGGCCAGCAGGGGTATATATGCGCGGCTATACCAGCGCCACTCTAGGGGCTCCCTGACTGGCCTAAGGGGTATTGCTAAAGGTAAAAAAGTTCCGGCACGAGGCACACGCACACCTAGTGGAATGGACATAAGCAACACATCTCGAAGAACAACAGTTACGAGGTAAGTAACCGTTTTATCCAAAAATTGTGCAGCTAGACATACCCACAGGGACATAGAATTTGGAAAACAACTGATAGGACCAATGGCTGATCCAAATTCTAAATATTGTATCTAACAATTCTATATACAGGCAGTCCCCGGGTTACGTACAAGATAGGGACTGTAGGTTTGTTCTTAAGTTGAATTTGTATGTAAGTCGGAACTGGTACATATTGTAGGGGAAACTCTAGCCAAACATTTCTCCAGAGCTCAGTTTTATTCTCCCACACCTCACTTCCCTCAGTCCTTTATTCTTAAGCTAAGGTGTCTGCTGAGAAAAGCCGCTCCGCATCTCCCTGGTCTGCTGGGGGTGGCCTCTAGCTTCGCGTCTCCCTGGTCTGCTGTGGGGAAGCAGCTAGTGCGGGGTTGCCTCACCCAGTTTGTAAGTAGGGATCCGATGTAAGTCGGATCCATGTAACCCGGGAACTGCCTGTATTGTCTCTATGTACTTGCTCAAAGCTGTAGAGAGCATCTCAGATTCTCTTCTGTGATGGGGCTGCTTTTGGGCTCTTCAAGTGGTGCAAAGCAGCTCTTAAGCCAATACAGCCAGCTGTAATGGGGTTCCTTTGCTGTAGGGAAATTGTCAGGTGGCACAGAGCTGTGTATGCCTTCCCCTCTCCTGGCATATTGCATATGTATGCATTTAAAACAGCATCTCAGTGCAGAAAAAACCTGTGCAGCAAATATTCTCTTTTGGGGTGGGGAGAACAGAATTCTAATTCTATAATTAAGCCATCCAACAGGATGACAGACTTTGTAAACTGAGTCCTATTTCCTTGGCAAGTCAATTAATGTACGTTGGTTGGAATGATATGTGTTTAACAAGCAGCACAGAAAGCAATTCATTTCAAGTTCAGAAAATCACATTTAAAGGCTTTTAACATGCGTAGTTCACTATACACAAAAAAAACAAATATATCTTAACAAGCTTTTAAAATGTATTTGAAGTAATGAGGGCAAAATATTGGAAGGCTTATCAACACACATGAAAATCATTTCCGCAGTTATGGATTGTACAGCTCTGTTATCCAGCACTCAACCAAAAAGTTGACTGGCATTTCTGATATCTCCCAATACATATCTTCAGTCTAGTAACTGGCACTAGTATAGTGACCAGCATGTTATGCAATTGCACGTTCTACATGTCACAGGCACCCCCATAAAAATTGGCTTATTAATCTGAATATGTATAACCCGAAGACTCTTTATATAAAATACCCCATATAACATATCAATCTGCTGAATGTGTATATTCTATTTTTGTGCATGTGTCATTCTTGCATGTGAAGTTAGAAATATGAGCTATTGTTATTATGAGGGACAATACTGATGCTCTGGAAACTGTCAATAGTCTTGCTTGTCCTGTAAACTCAAATTGTGGTTGGTCTTAGAATGGGGTGGATGAAAATATGGCAGTGATTCACCAAGGTTAGCCCGTGGTGTACCGCCCCTGCACTATTTACCTGCACCTCCACAGATAAGGGTGATTGCAGCTCCTGTTGGCCGCAGATTACCATTGCGGGCCAATGGAAATTGCAAAAGTGGCATGGACTTGGACAGCACTTCATACAGCTTCCATTGGACCGGAACAACAATCCATGGCCAGAGGCATAGCGAAGGGGGGACAGGAGGGGACAGTTGTCTCCAGGTGCCACACTAGGGGGGTGCCGGGCTGGAGTGGGACTGGAGCCCACGCCGCGCAGGCCCACCTGATGCTTACAGCAGAGTGAGCCGGGAGTTGGGCCACGTGCTGCCACCTTGAACACGCAGCGAGCAGAGGCAGTCAGCCGGGCAGCAGGAATGGCCACTTCAAACGTAAGATGTCTGGCTCTGTGGGAGGGGGATATGGTTGGGGGGAGTGCTGGGGGTGCCTGGCTCTGAGGGAGGGGGATGCAATGGGGGGGCGCTGGGGATGCCTGCCACTGAGGGAGGGGGACGTGGTCGGGGGGCGCTAAGGGTGCCTGGCTCTGAGGGAGGGGGATGAGGTCGGGGGGGGGGCGCTAAGGGTGCCTGGCTCTGGGGGAGGGGTGAGTGCATTGGGATGGGGGCACTGAGGGTGCCTGGCTCTGCGGGAGGGGTGGTTGTGTTGAACTTAAGAGTACTGCACAGGATCTTTTCAGGGGGAAAAGGCAAAATGCCATATTTATTAGTAATACACACATATAGCAGTCAACACTTATCATATGCATATGATACAGCACATGCGAGAACACACACACACACATCTTGTTACTACCAATAGTTGCTCCCCTCTAAGTGCACTGGCCAGGTGAATCAGGTGCAGGAGGGGTGGAGTCAGCTCAATGCTCCCATGTTGACAAGAAGAAAGCCGGGGGTCCCTCTGCAAGATGTCTTAGATGTATAATGTCTTCACTCTCTTGGGGTATGTCTACACTACCCTCCTAGTTCGAACTAGGAGGGTAATGTATGCATACCGCACTTGCTAATGAAGCCCGGGATTTGAATTTCCCGGGCTTCATTAGCATAAGCGGGGAGCCGCCATTTTTAAATCCCCGCTGCTTCGAACCCCGTGTAGCGCGGCTACACGGGGCTCGAACTAGGTAGTTCGGACTAGGGTGCCTATTCCGAACTACCGGTACACCTCGTTTCACGAGGAGTACCGGTAGTTCGGAATAGGACCCTAGTCCGAACTACCTAGTTCGAGCCCCGTGTAGCCGCGCTACACGGGGTTCGAAGCAGCGGGGATTTAAAAATGGCGGCTCCCCGCTTATGCTAATGAAGCCCGGGAAATTCAAATCCCGGGCTTCATTAGCAAGTGCGGTATGCATACATTACCCCGCTAGTTCGAACTAGCGGGGTAGTGTAGACATACCCATGCAGATCTACCCCATTAGTCATTCCATGCATATGCATCATCTTTGAGAGTCATCATATGTATATGCAGTGAGTTGTCTCAATGCTGCCCCATTTGCCTTCAAGAGGGAGCTTCCAAAAGCAGGCACTTGCTGCTGACTCCCAGGGCGTCCATAGGTCCAATCGTCTTTCAATGAGCCCACTTCACAGGTCCCATTGTTCTTCTCCTTGTTCTTGGATCAGGCTCCCACCCTTCTCCAAATATTGCAAGTGCAGAGAGGTGCTAGTCTTTCATGCCTTATCCATTCACAGTTCGTTCACTCAAAAGGACAATCAATTAAGCAAAAGGGGGTACAAAGTCTACAAGATGTAAGGTTTCTATGTAAAAAGACTTAATACAGAGTTTCTGTGTGCTATATGAAAGTATACAAAGTTTCTATATAAAAGGACTTAAAACAACAAACTACAGACAGTACAATACTAAAAGGAAATTCAATGAGAAAATGATTAATATAGAGATTAATAACATGTATCTACCGTTGCATTGGGATGGGTGGGACTGGTGTGCCTGGCTCTGGGGGAGGGGTGGGTGCATTGAGGATACTTACAATTTTTTTAAAAAAAGCTACTTTATAACAAAAGGAAAAACTTAAAAAACAATAGTCTAGTAGCACTTTGAAGACTAACCATGTAGATAGTATCATGAACTTTCGTGAGCAAAATCCACTTCCACCCACGAAAGCTCATGATACCATCTACATGTTTTATTAGTCTTTACAGTGCTACTAGACTATTGCTTTTTAAGTTTTTCCTGTTACAGACTAACTCGGCTACTCCTCTGAAGCTTATAAATAAAGGTTGATAAACACTTCTCCTTTTGGCCTCCCTGTTTCTTTTCACCTTTGGCGAGTTGGGCAGGCAGGAATTTTGGTAAAAATATATCAGACGTGCACACAGTGCCCGCTCTACCTCAGCTTGTACTAGATAATCAGAGCCTCAGTTCTAAAGGAGTTAGAATTAGTGAGGTGATAGATCCCCCCATGTTTTGTTGTGGATTTTCCAAAGAAATTGCTGGTGTTTTCTCTAGGGCTATGTCTAGACTGCAAGCCTCTTTCGAAAGAGGCTTTTTCTAAAGTATCTTTCGAAAAAGCCTCTTTCGAAAAAGAGCGTCTAGAGTGCAAGCAGTACTTTCGAAAAAGCAAGCCGCTTTTTCGAAAGAAAGCAGCGAGTGAGTCTGAATGCTCTCTTTCTAAAAAGCCCTGTTGGCATTCAAGAACACCTTTTTTCAAAAGAGCACTTTCGAAAAAAGGCTTTCTTCCTTGTGAAATGAGGTTTACCGCCGTCGAAAGAAAAGCCGTGTTCTTTTGATTTAATTTCGAAAGAACGCGGCTGCAGTCTAGACGCAGGTGAAGTTTTTTCGAAAAAAGGCTACTTTTTTTCGAAAAAAAACCCTGAGTCTGGACACAGCCTAGGTCTCCCACATCTCCCAGTCATAGCAGAGACTTGGGATTAACATTGGCTTTCTCAACTAAAAGTCTTATACATGTTTGGAAGTTGTGATTGTGAAAACTTGGAGAGGCATTCTGCTCAAGGCAAAGTTGGCCTCGAATCTTGACATCTATGGCCTCAGTTGAATTACTTACGTTAAATTTGGAAGAGCAGCTCAGAGAGAGACCTCTCTCTTTTACTTAAGGATGGAATCTCACAGCAGTTTGAATGAAAAAGTCCTCGTGGCAGACAGAAAGCAGTACCTGCAGTGTATCCCCAGTCTTAGGCCACTTATTGCTTCAAATGCCTTCAAGAAAGTAAGGGTGAGTCTCGTGTTGTGTGTTGGTGTAGTTTATCACTGTGTGATAGTATGAAAAACAATTAGGTTAACTAGGTAAATAACTAAGCAGTTAGGAAGCATTACAGATTGCTTACAATAAATTTGATAAGCTCAAAATCTTTTTTACATTTTATTCATTAAAGCAATGAGTTACTCATTTGCTATATCAGTAGTTTTAAATGCCTGATTGAAATTTAGTGATTAAATTCATAGTTAGGTTGTATAACATCTATTTCTCTCTTGTTTTATAAAACTTACATATTTTAAGTTGAGAACGGAATATGGACAAATTGAAGAGAAAAAATTATTTAACAGAATGTAAACCAAAAAACTTTATAATTTATATGCCTGTAGTTAGTAAAATAAGTAATTTGTTAAACAATAAATATCCTAAGAGGTGGATTATTTACAGTGGCATAGTGAGGAGGGCACCGGGGAAGGGGAAGTTGCCTCCGGGTGCCACACTAGTGGGGTGCCAATATAGTCCCCCTCCACTCCCGTCATCCCTCTGCTCGCCTGCTCATCCTCTGCCTGCCGCCACCGGCTGGTGCTGCCTCCTCCCCACCTCTCTGCCCCGAGCCCAACCCCCCTCCACCTCTGCTGGAGGATTAGTGCATGTGGAGCCCAGCCCCAAACTGGAAGGGGTCAGGTAAGCTCCCCGCCCCGGGTCAAGCTCAGCTGTGTGTCAGGTTCGGGGTTCTGCCATGTGGTGGCAGAGGTGGCGGGGGGGAGGGGCACAAATTTTGCATTCGCCCCCAGGCGCATAACACCCTCGCTATGCCTCTGACCATGGCCAATGGGAGCTGCAATCACCCATACCCGTGGAGGTGCAGGTAAATATAGCAGTGACAACTTGCTAGGTGCTAACCCTTGGGAACTGCATTCAGCCCACAGGCCAGTATTTGTTCACCCCGTCCTATAAAGATGTGGGGCCAGGCTACCTGATGCTGAAACCCATTTTGGATCCTGTACGTTTCCACTTGAGGTGAGAAAAGTTTGAACAGAGCACAAAGAATTCCCACCATGGGCAAAAAAGAAATGAGGGAGGAAAACAAATAACAGGGAAGTTGCCAGATGCCGGGAGAGAAACACACACACACACACACACACACACATACACCCCACCCGCTCCTTACCATCTAAGATGCCTGCTACAAACATCTAAGACTGAATAGGGGGAAAGATTTGGCCCAGGCTAAGAGAGAATTAGAACAACTGTTTAAGGTAAGAATTCACAAAAGTTTCTTAGTATATTAGAATTAGCCGGTGTTCTTTTGTTTATTTTAATTTAGCAACTTACTTTGATCTCACTGTTTTTACTTGCAGCCACTTAAATCCTATGTTTTGTACAAAAACACTTTTGTTTATTATCTCAAACAGTGCAAATAATTGTTACCTGGGGAGGGAGCCACCACTGTGCATATCTCTCTTTTATTGATAAAAGGGGCGGTGAATTTATGAGCTTTCTTTGTGTAAAACTTTTACACAGAGTAAAAAAGATTTATTTGGGGGTTTGGTCCCTTTTCGGGATTGGTTTCCCTTTTAGCTGAGCCCTCCTAGAGCTTAAATGGTTCAGCGACTGTGTTGCTCTGCAGCGGTGGCCATTTTGATGTAAATGAAGCGGCAATTATTTAAATCGCCACTTCATTTTTCTATGTCTAGTAAACTCATCTACATGGCTCCGTCGACAGAGCCATGTAGTCTAGACGTACCCATATAGAGAAAATAATGAGCTTACTCTGCAGTCTTAGCTAATAGCTAGCTGGCTTTTAGCTCATACACTAAGCTCCAAAGATTCCAGGTTTGATTCCCCACAGATGATACACTAGAAAGCCCAGAGATTCTGGGATCTGTAATTAAGATGTGAATTGAAGTGAATCTCAGCTCATATAATAAGCTGTACAAGTAGGATGGAATGGTCCAGTCCAGTATGCCATACCAGCAAGATAATCATCTAGACAGAGAGTATATTAATTCCATCCAGAGAGCAGCATCTGCTAATCAGAAACTATACCCTTGAGCCCCTGGAGAATTCAGGAATTTTATGGTCTAGCTCTGGTTCTGGGAAAGGCTAATGTTGTTCACTGTGATAAGAGTGGTTACACAGGTTAACACTTTAAAGCTTTGTCTACATTACGCTAAAGGTTGGGTAGTATAAACAGTTTTTTGGCATTTTTGCCAACAACATATTTCCACTCCCTACAAGTGGGGTTAGCATTGTCCAAGGAGAGTGCTCCTGCTGACAACAAGCCCTTTACACTGCCACTTGCTGAGGCAAAACTTTTGTCTTTGGGAGGGTGAAGGGCTTTTTAAGCACCTGTGAATGGCAGATGTTTTGTTGTTCAATTGGCAATGTAGACAAAGCTTTAGTCTGAAAGACAGTGTGGCTGAGTAGCTAAGATCCGTGTTTGCCATTAACTTACTTATAAAGTAGCAAAAGGAAAGTAATTCTTGACTGCCTTGTAGGTTCCTAAACTCAAAACTCTGGTCTTCTGAAGTAGTGGGCTGTGCCCACGAAAGCTCATGATACCATCTACATGTTTTGTTGGTCCATAAATTGCTACCAGACCATTTGTTGTTTTTTAAGTGTGTAGATTGTGTGAGGGCTTGTCAGCGGCAAGGGCATAAAAATGTATGTGGGTAAGACTGCACAATTCCTGAGCTAACAGTTCTGAGCTCAACATACTTTCTCCTTGGCTACAGAGTACTTGGATAGCAAATCTCTTTCCCCTTCATGGAGCAGTGCAGTACACAGCCTGACTCAAATTTAAGATATAACATTCTGCAGAATCCAGAAACTTGAGAGTTCTGGACGCTGTGTAAAAACAACCTATTATTTTCAAATAGTAAGATTTTTTTAGAGAGCCTCTTTAAAATAAAGGACTATTTATCTCTTCAGACGTGATATAACGTGAAATGGAGACAATCATGTTTTTACTGGCATTGGCATCTAAGCCAGTCTGAGTCTCTGCTGCCATTTCCAAGGCATCTCCATGTTGTACAAACCATGCAGTGCTGCAGCTTCATAAAAATCCACAACATTTCAGGGAGCAGGTCCAGCTTTCCCTCCTCTCCTGGTGCTTTCATTCAGCATCCTGTGATTTATTGATGCTTTTTGGCTATTTCCATCCATTTTTGGTTTGCCAAGTCAAACGTGGAAGAGGAGGAGCGAGCCTCAACCTCTTTGGGAGCTTTCCTTGTTTGTGGTGGTGGCTGACTGCCCTTGCTTAAACACATAAGTAAAGACGTACCCAGAAATCCCTAGTCTAGATTTTTAAAGTGCAAGATTTGTTAAAAACAAAACAAAACATTTCCTATGGTCTGAGACCTGTCATCTCCTACCAAAAGCAAAGCACGTTTTGCTGGCATCCATCTAGCATCCCACAGACCCCTTTTGGTACCATGACAAACCTTCAGTTGTGCTTCCAGAGTTGCCTCTCATCCTGCAAGATCCACTCGGGGGTGTTACTTGTGGCAGCCTAGAACCACTGTTCTGAACAGACCACAAGAGGGTCTTGTGGGAGAAGTAGGTAGCAGGAAGCAAAGTTCATTTGCTTACTCCCCCTCACTCTGGACTCTGGGCACCCTGGAGTACCATGCTTTCTGTAGTCTCTCACAAAAAAGGCAGGAACCAGCTGCAGAGACTAGGCAGGGAAAAAGAGGTTTTTGCACAAAAAGAAAATGTCCACACTGCTTGTTTTTGCGCAAAAAACCCTAGCGCAAAAACAGATCGGCAGAAAATATGCAAATGAGATTGCAACTCATGCAAATGAGTCCCTCATTAGTATATTTTTTGCAGAGAAAACTCGTAGTGTAGACGTAGCCTGAGAGAGAGAGAATTCAGCTGGGCTTGAGTACAGAAGCAGCAGTACTCTTCTCTTTGTAGGTCATTTCTTTTTTATTATTTGAGTTGTTGCCTTATTCTCTTTTTTGGCTCCAATCCAGCAAAGCACTAAAGTATGTGCTTAATTTTAAGCATGCAAGTAATCACACTGAAGTTAATTATGGGAGTTTTTTCTATGCATAGGATATAGTGTGTGTAAAGCCATCAGTTTTGCCCACTAGAGGCACTGTAAACTCCCCAAGGTTAAGCACATGCTCAAGTGCTTTGCTGAATCGAAGCTTAAGTACATTGCTTGTCAACAAAGTGCTTAAGCCTGTTTAAATTCCATTGGTTTCACATTTGAATCTGAATGGACTTTATCATATGCTTAAAGGGTTGCGGAGAAGAGGGTGGTTATACATGGTGTGATTAAGAACTCATTATTATATTCGGTCAGACCCTTAAATAAAACCTGAAATAAAGAAAATAAATAATGTTCCTGTACAAGTTTGAATGATGGGTTGTCTTACTTCCAATGTGTTGCACTTATGTCTAAATTCAAAACTCCTCATGCCAAATTATCATTGACTATTTAACTCTGCTTAACTAATTGCTACACACGTGTGAGATTAGTGATCTACTGTATTAACATTATTGACCTCTGTTTGGCTCTTAGCACTATCTATTTTCCCCAGGTGATTGCAATTACAGCATAATTAATTATCAAACAGCTATGTTCTTTTCGTTCTGAACACCGTAACAATTACACACTTACATTTGCACAAAATCCCAAATGCATAATGCAGCGTATTCTGTGCTTTTCTCACATAATCCATGGAAGCTTGTCTAGAAAACAGACACAAGTAGTTGATGCATAATGTATTTTTCAAGATTTATAAAAGTTTCATCACCCAGAATCCAGCGGGACGAGGATAGTTTGAATTAACTTTTAAAATGTATAGCTGAGAGATGAAAAATAGATGA
Organism: Pelodiscus sinensis; assembly: GCF_052426305.1. NCBI lineage: Eukaryota > Metazoa > Chordata > Testudines > Trionychidae > Pelodiscus > Pelodiscus sinensis. The sequence continues at coordinate 21,302,926 of NC_143066.1, forward strand.
AGGGATGAATACTGGCTCGGGCATTGTATCAAAATAAATGTACAACTACTGGCTCCAACCTTTCAAACTCTCAAACACATGAATAACTTGACTCAAATTCTGCAGTCCCATTGAATCCAATTAAGCTACCCAGGAGCATAAAGTTATTCAGGCAGATGAGTGCTTGCAGGATCAGGCCCATTGCATGGACTGTTGTTAAATAGGGACACATTTTTGTTAAATAGGGACACACTCACCACACCCACAAGCAGGGCAACTCCCTTGACTTCAATGGTATTATCACCCCCATGCACAAGCAGAGCGTTAAGTTTCTTCCACTCTAGTTTCTTTTGTAATCTATACATGCTCGCCCAATACATTTGTGTTAGCAGGTGCTGGCTGGGTATGTGTGGAGGAGAGGAAGTATTTGGTGCCTGTGAGAGCTTTTCTCCTTTTCTGGAAAGAGCAGAACCTGGCTAATAATGTTGACTTTGTGACATGCCAGACAGGGTTGCAACAGGGCCAAAACCAAAATAGAAACGCCTGCATTACCAAAATGTTGAACAAGTTGTTTTGTAATAAAATTGCCACTTCAGGAGGAGTGAGACCTGCCTCTTTAAGGAAAGGCTCACCTACAGGTAAATTGGCTTCATCAGCCAAAGAAAACTCTGAAGTGGTGGCTTGTGCCAGACAAGTCTCGAAAATATGTATTAAGTAAAGAGTGTGGTTCAACTCAGCAAGGGAGGTGTTCCCCATGTTCCCCAGCAGCTCCAGATGTCTCTGACTCCTGTGGCCAGTCACCAACCAGCCCTCTAGCTTCCCCCACCTCCTCTCCTTCCTAGAGTGACTCATTTATGGCCCACATCTGGCCCAGCTCTGATAGTCCAGCTAGATCCCAGATTAGGGCAGGGAGCTGCAGTCCTGTTCAGAGAGTGTTGAACCCTTCCCTCCCAACTCCTGGAAGGGGTCGGCACACCCCATCTCAGCTCATTACAGGGGCAGAGATTAATGCAGCGCTTCAGACAAAATGGATGGTAGGGACTGATATGACTAATTTCAAACCCTCTTGAAAATAACAGTATTGAAAATCAGACTCAGACTTCAAAGGTTACTGGGGGCATATTCTTAAAGACGTTAAAAAGGAGCAGAGATAGGACAGAGAGATAAATCAGTTAAAACAAAAACATAGCTTTTCATAGACAGAAAGGAGTGGGAGGTACCTAAGATTCTGGGAATTTAGTCAGATGTGCAGAGAATGAACTAGACTCCTAAATCACTTGGGCACCATTGAAAATTTTCCCTTAGAGATCTTTCTTTCCCAGTGAAAATAAATGGGAATTTGGGTATCTACCCATATGGTCATATGAAAATAACCCTTGAAATATGCAGATCTTCATTTATAGAGAGGCATGTGTCCTAGTGGTTTCAATTTAGACTAGGATTCAGACCTCTGCTCTATTGGCTATGCTAGTAGGTGACTTTGGGCAAGCCCCTTCCCATTTTTTGTGCCTCAGTTGTCTCATCTGTAAAGCGTGGATAATGTTACCTACCTCGTAAAATGCTTTGAGATCTATTGATGAAAAGTACTATAAAAGATCTAAGTGCCATTTAAGATTAGCTTAGGACAGCTTGGAATTTACATGCAGGCATCCTCCATTCTGTACATAACACAGACTTTCTGAAATTAAAATCCTCTTTCCAAAAACTTGGTTTTAATTTACAGAAGGGAAAATGGCTTGTGAGCTTGGATTAGGTTTGCAACCCCCCAAATTAGAGAGGTTTATAAAACCTCAAGCTCCATAACACTTACACAGTACATTCTAACCCCCCAAACCAGATGAGACGGAACACAAACCTTTATTTGGAGGTTCAAACATATTGGAATAATTTTTCTTCCATTTTCTTTCATTTCCTTGGCTTATTTGGATTCTGACTGGGATTGGAAGCAGAAATGGCAACTATGATAGTTAATTATATCTCTTTTGATTAGAAAGTATCAGAACACACTTGAGATCCCAATGTCTCATAGTTCTACAGAACTTAGCGTTATAACTTTTCTGGGAAATATAGCGCTACGAAACAACTCGTTCTGATTCAGCAGTTCTTTTTTTTATTCTATTTTTCAGTTCATGTTGTTTCTTTCACCTTCATATGAGGGGAAATTGTCTAAATATAGTTGTTTAAGCTTTACCAACTTTTAAGCAATAATAAAGACAAAATGACTGAAATCCAAAGCATTTTAACTTAATTATATAAGAAGGTTATACTGTAAATATAAAAACTTTTCATTCCAAAACATTTGGTGCTATCCAATATAGACGGTGGAAACTATTCTGTTCGTTTAGGTTCTTATACGTCACCCATAGTTATGGTATTCAAACTCCTTAGATAGTTTCGTAAAAACGAGAGTCCTGTGGAACCTCAAAAACTAACAGATTTATTTGGACATCCGCTTTCGTGAACTTCATCAAGTTGCATCTGATCAGACTGCATCTGCCCACGAAGGCTGATACCCAAATACATTGGTTAGTCTTTAAGGTGACACAGGATGCTTCGTTTTTTTTTTTGGTTAAAGACTAACACCGCTACCTGTCTGAGACTTGTCACAGTGCTTTCATAGCAATTCTATTACATGATTGCACGTTGTTAAAGTTCAGAGTTAGAAGATACACATCTTACCTAGCAGGAATAAGGACCTAAGGAAAATCAGAAGTGAAGACCCCCTTCCTTGTGGAAACTTGCTCCTTGATAGGGACTACGGATAGAAAACTCTGACTAAACCACTGCAACAGAGCCATGTGAGTGAAGGACAAAAGAGAGCAAAGGAAGTCTATGGATTACAGAATTCCTGTTCTTCAGTGGGAAGATGAAAGCGGGGGAGGGGAGGGAAGGGGAGATATTGACAGGGAATTTTCCATCCCAGCTTCCCAAGAGTGGAGTGATTTTTGGAGCTATTGTTTGTAAAATGTTTTTACTAATGATGTACATTATAAAATATGTATCAAAAGCTATTGTCATTTGATAGGTACAAGAAGTTTACATGTCAGAATCAGTTGTTTCTTTAGTATACTGTATGGTATACTGGAACAGGATACCATACTCCAAGAGGCTCTGGGAGATAGACCCATAGTCTCCTATAGACAACCACCTAACCTCAAGATGATTCTTACCAACAACCACAGGACATACCACTCTAATACCAACCCTGGTACCTTCCCCTGCAACAAACCCCGTTGCCAGCTTTGTCCACATATTCATTCTGCTGATACCATTATTGGACCTAACCAAGTGAGTTATAAGATCAAGAACACATATTCCTGCGCATCCAGAAATATAATTTATGCTATCATGTGCCGAAAGTGTCCGTCTGCTATGTACATTGGACAAACATCTCAGACACTTCGCCAAAGGATTAATGCCCACAAAACAGATATCAGACAAGATCACAAAGAATAACCAGTTTCTTTCCATTTTAACCAGAAAGGACACTCTCTCAGGGTATGTCTACACTACAGTGTTAGTTCGAACTAACGGATGTTAGTTCGAACTAACATTCATAGGCGCTACACTAGCGCTCCGCTAGTTCGAATTTAAATAGAGCTAGCGGAGCGCTTAGTTCGAACTAGGAAAACCTCATTTTACGAGGATTAAGCCTAGTTCGAACTTACTAGTTCGAATTAAGGGGTGTGTAGCCCCTTAATTCGAACTAGTGGGAGGCTAGCCCTCCCCAGCTTTCCCTGGTGGCCACTCTGGCCAACACCAGGGAAACTCGTATGCCCCCCTCCCGGCCCCGGACCCCTTAAAGGGGCACGGGCTGGCTACGGTGCCCGTGCCAGGTGCAAGCCTGCCAGCACCCAGCCAGCAGACCCTGCACCTGGCACGGCACAGAGCCACCCATCCGATGTCCCCCAGCCCACCCCCTGGACCGCAAGAGGCGGGCATCTTCCTGGGCTAGTGCGGACATCGTGGACCTCGTCCACGATCTCCACACTAGGCACAGGAAAGTGGTCGGCTAGGGCAGGAGAGCTGCCAGCCTGGCCACCCAGGAGCAGGTGTGCATGAAAATCAAGGGGGTCCACTGAGACCTCCCGACCCTGAGCCCTGAGCTTACAATGGCCGTACTGGGTCAGACCAAAGGTCCATCTAGCCCAGTAGCCTGTCTGCCGACAGTGGCCAACACTAGAGACCTTGGAGGGGATGGTCCGAAGACAGTGACCAAGCCATTTGTCTCGTGCCATCCCTCTCCAGCCTTCCACAAACTTTGGGCAGGGACACCACTCCTACCCCCTGGCTAAGACTACTCCATGGACCCAACCTTCATGACTTGATCTCACTTCCCTTTAAACTCTGTTCTAGTTGTAGCCTTCACCACCTCCTGCAGCAAGGAGTTCCACAGGTTAACTATTTGCTTTCTCAAGAACAACAACTTTCTCTTACTAGTTTCAAGCCTGCTACCCATTCCTTTCCTTTGGTGTCCTCTAGTCTTTCTTTATGGGAACTCATGAAGAACTTTTCTGAATGTACCCTCTCCACCCAACCCCTGCTTTTAGAGACCTCTATCCTGTCCCCGCTCCATCTCCTCTTTTCTAAGCTGAACAGTCCCAGTCTCTGTAGCCTCTCTTCATCTGGGACCTGTTCCCAACCCCTGATCATGTTAGTTGCCCTCCCCTCTCCCAACCTTTCTGTTCCCCTCTCCCACCTCCTTTTCCCAGTCTCCCTCAGTTTTGTTCAATAAAGACAGAGTAAATGTTGGAAGAAACGTTATCTTTATTTTGTACATCAGGAAGGGGGGCTAGGGAAGGGTAAGTGGAAGGAGGTGAGGGAGGAATGGGGTACGAGCCCCCGATGGGGAGGACTGGGCTGGCTCTGCGGGCTTCTGGGGGTGGAAGCTCTCCTGCAGCCCCCCAATTGCCCTCTCTCCCCAGATGGCAGCCTGCGGCAAGTGCAGCCAGTCTGATGGCCGAGTGCTGTGATGTGCCCAGTGTGGGCACTCAGGGCACTCCAAACCAGGATTGCTTTGCAAGCGGGGCACCCCTGAGAACTGTCTGTCCGGGGTGGGGGTCGGGTCCCTTTAAGCACAGTCCTCGGCTAGCCTGAGACAGCAGCTCCACGCTCTAAGTCCTCATCTGATGCCCTGCCGGCACTGCTTCCGGCCATCCTTAGCCCCGGTTCAGGGTGCACTTAATGTGGACATGCTAGTTCGAATTAGCAAAACGCTAATTCGAACTAGTTTTTAGTTCTAGATGCGTTAGTTCGAATTAGCTTAGTTCGAAATAGCGCTGTAGTGTAGACATACCCTGAATGACTTAATCACCTGCATTCTGCTACAAAGACCTTTTACATCTGCACTTGAAAGAGAATCCTCTGAACTGTCATTCATGTTAAAATTCGACACTCTCCGGGAAGGAATGAACAAATACGCAAACTATCTTACCCATTACCAAGATAGCTTCCTCAATTATCACCTCTAATACCATTAGCTCACAGACGTCCCACTCTCCCCACCTCTAATATCATCAATTCACAGACACTTACCTTCCTTCCTCCCCCCCCCCCCCCACATCCCCCTCCTGTTCTGAAATGTGATTTGTCCTTTTCATATGTGTTCATTTTTTTTAATTGTATCCTTTGGTATATATGGTTGTGACTATTTTCTTCCACTATTTGATCTGAGGAAGTGGGTCTGGCCAACGAAAGCTCATCATCTAATAAACCATCTTGTTAGTCTTTAAAGTGCTACATTGTCCTGCATTTTGTTTCTTTAGCACATTTATAAATATCCCAGATAACCAATAAAGGCAATATTTGTGGTGCTGCCTTTTCTCGTTTTCATTAAATGTTGGTCTCTGCTCTATTTTCCTTAGGCATTCCTTAGTGTGATATATATACATGCATGTATGAAATTAAAGAATCCACATAGAAAAAGAAAATGGTTTTTTTGGTGGGGGGAGGGAGATGTTTTAACAGTTTTCCAGGAGGCTTTCCAAGTGTGTTGCTATAACACAGCTGAGTTCAGCTTTCCATATCAGGTTTTACTGGTATGTGGTAGAATATAATTCTACTTAAAATGGCAGTGTGGAAAGAAGCAAAAAAACTCCAGCAGCGACAGGTTAGAATGGGCTTAGCAGAATTCCACCCATCTGGAAACTTTTGCTGTAAAACTTCAGACACATCAGAAATATTCTGTCAAACTTCAGACATGTCGGAAATATTGGGGGCTAGAGGAGACTACCACAGGAGGTCTGAAAAATATATTCCATTTTGCATTTGCTTTAATTAGTGTTCGTGAGTAAGTAGAGCTCCTTTTTAGTGATCGAACACATTGAGTTCTTTGGATAATTCTGTTCTTCACTTTATGGGAGGATTATTTTCCAGCATAAACATTATTTTAATATGTGCTTCACAGAACTAAAATATCTCCATATATTTGTGATGGATGTCTGACAAAAAGTAGGCCGGGGCAAATGGGATTTCAAGAAGTTTCACTAAGTTACTGCTGCACTATTGCCAATTTATATTGCAGAGCAAATGTGAACCATAAAATACAAGTTTCTGATACCCATAAACTTGTTTCAGGATACAGAGGATGATTATCCCCAAATCTCTAACCTGCATGTGCTTCCTCTGTGATTCTACCTGCTCTTTCCTCTTTGTCAAATACTTAATCAGGTTGAATAATTATTTACTGTGTCTCCAAATTGCTCATTGTCATTATTCAAACTTTCAATGCACAAAGGCAAATACCTTTTGAGTAAATCAATAAGACACATTTCCAGGTTATCATGGAAAAGTAACTCATGAAGGATTTCTTCAAGTACTAGAGTTTTATTTGATTCAGTTAGAAATTGATCAGTGGCTACTCAGGATTATTTTGGGCCAGATCCAAAGCCCACTGATATTGGTGGGAATCTTTCTGCTGCTTTCTGGGGGGTTGAATCAGACACTTAGAAGAGACCATGGTCTCTAGCATCATCTTCTTTCACTTTCCACTACACTACTCGGAATTTTTGTTTGCTTTGCATTTCATGTTTGGTTGGGGTTTTTTTATTGGCTGAGGTAAGGCCGTTTCCTTTGATCACTGGCTATGCTAAACAGGCAATATATCCTATACTAGGTAACAGCAGTCACTAACTTTATTGCATGGAGTTGCTGTACCTTTCCACCTGGGGTATGTAGCTGGCAGACAAATTAACAGAACAATTAATTATCAACCATAAATATTTAATATCATATAATTATAAACAGTAATTCAGAATTTGTACTTAACAGTATAATGAAATTATGCTGAACAGCTGTGCCATATGTGAAACTTTCCAATTTTCCAAATGGCAACAGAGGCTATTTAAACAAGATGGGGACATATTCTGCTCTCTTGCACCAGTGTAAATCTGGAACCACTCCACTGGAGTCCACTGGAATTGGTTATGATTTAGTCCACTAACTTAATGAGGAATTTGAGCCAAAATTCTGTTTTTCTTGCTTATCCTATTTTTTTTATTATGTGCATAAATCTCATAACAAAATCCTGCATTTGCATGAGAGCTCTTTTTTTCTAGGCCCATGAATTGTTCAGTAGGTTCGGAATATTCTTTTCCTATATGAAAACAAGATCTAAGATTATAAATGGTTGTGGACCCAGACACAAAATTCTTACTGATATCAGTGTTATTTTACTGTAGTTCAAAGTTAAGGTCTGAGGGAACAAATGGATTGGTAGGAACACAGGAAAAGTTCAGACAGTCAGTGGGCTATATAGGGTATGAGCCAGGGTGAAGTTTGGCTCTGTGGGTAAAACATAAATTACAGCCTTATTAGGGAAGGTTAACTTGTATGACTGGAGGGGAAAGTACAAAGGACCCATTTCTTCTATTCTTATATGTAGATGGGTTGAATTGGTTTCTATAGGAGATGAACTGTTCTGTCTTTCACTCAAAATTTAACCCAGTCAAGCCTTTTATTTTGGGGATGAGGACTTGGGAGAAAGGGAAACAGATCTGAAAAATCCCTCCCTCTCATCTTCCTACATAATTGCACTTCCTTCTTCAGCCTTCAAGGGCAGCTGACACAAGCTTCCAGCAATATGTTGTCCTATTTATGACTGAATGGAACAGGGAAATCCCATGAGAAATTCTGCTGCCATAAAATTTTCAGTTCAGTTTCTAGACAAAAGAGGTTTGGATAAGCTTTAGGTAAGCATAAAACATTTAGTCACTTAACTAAACTGACCTCAGCTTCTGACTCTCTCTAATCTCTCAGTCACTCTGCTACTAATACTAATCCCTCTTATACTAATCTCTCCATCATTCCTTGTTTTCCTCTACCTGCCTATCTCCTCTCCTTCCCCAAACTGTTTCCGACTGAAGCTACTTCATGCATGCAGGAAACCTGATGGAAAAAATTAAGTGGACTGGATTGTAAGCAAGTAAACTGACTTAAGTCCAGACTATTGGTTAAACTTATCCTCAATTGATGTAAATTGATGCTACATTGATTTCAGATCAGCCATGTCCATCTGTTTATACCAACCCAGGAGCAAAGCTAAACCAGGGGCTCTGCTTGAAATGAGCTCTGACCCCATCCCCCTTGGGCTCTCTGGGAAAGCTGCAAAGAGCAGCAGGGTCATGGACCTTTGGGAGACTGGCTGAGGGAGGGGCAGTGGAAGGGATAGGAGGGGAGGCACGTCTGAGGCAAAACCCAGTAGAGCTGCTCTCAGATCCTGGTGCCTTGGAGCTGCTGCCTCAGCCCCAGCAAGGGCCGTGAGGAGCCCAGCTAGGGTGCTGCGAGGTGGGGCACACTCAGGCTCGGTAGGCGCAGTCCATGCACTGCTCCTCCCCACCCTGCACTCTGCCACCCTCCTCGAGCTGGGTCTGGCTGGGAAGGTTGGGGCTTTCCCAACCTCTTTCCCCCCCCCCCACCCTCCAAGCAAGAAGCTGGAGCTGCGGCCTCACGGCCGTGCGGGCTCCCTGCTGCGGGGAGGGGACACCCTACTCCCAGCCCACTTCTGCACCCTATTTCCAACCCAGGCCTTGCAACCTCTCCCACTTCTGCACTCCACCTCCCTCTCATATCTTGCACCCCATCCCTATCCCACTCACTAGCAGCCCTGTCCCGCTCTCTGAACCCCTCATTTTTGTCCCCATCCAAGAGTCTAAGGGGATCAATAAAATCCACTAAATCTGAAACCCCAGAAAAGAAAATCTGGCCTATGGAAAGCCCTTAGCCTCAGTCCTGCCTGTCCCTTCCCCTTGCCACGTGGGGCTGGAGCACCGGAGGAGTGAGGTGTCTCAGTTGGGGGGGCCACATGAGTAAGAGTTGGGGCATTTGAAGAAGGGTTTTTTTTTTCCAGCTGATTTTTCTGTGGGTCAATGGCACCTGACCCAAAAAGGGTTTCCTACTCCTGCCATAAATAAAGAAAGTATTGGAACCTTTTGTGTTGGACATAATTAATATTTTACTTTATTTAAAATGAAGTTTGATAAACTAACATGAGAAAGTTAAAATGCTTAATCTGTTTAATAATTTAAATTAAACTGTTCTCCCCAGCTCTTCTGCAGCACTAGCAAAATGTCTCGGATGTAATTATGTAATTAACTGTGAGTTTCCATTAGCAACTGGTGGTCTGCAGAAAGGTTTACATTGAGCCATGTGGTTCACGGATCACAAAGTTTGAGAATCACTGCGCTAGAGGGTGAGCTCTGTCCGGGCCGTGGCTCTGGAGCTGGCTAGCAGTGGGGATGGCTGAGGGGAGAAGAAAATGTATGGGGTTCCCCTGCCCCAAAGCTGCTTTGGCCCCTGAGTGCCTGGGTTCCTGGCAGGAAGGCAAGTGTGTTATGGACTGGACCCCCATGGGACCCCACCCTCAGTAGGACCCCACCCTCACCCACCCACCCCCGCCTTGCCCATTTCCCTCACACACACCCCCCCAAGCCACCCTGCCCCCAGCCCGTGCTGGCTATTCAGCATCACGTCCCCCACAAGACTGGAGTCAGCACCAGCTTCCTGTGGGGGTGTGGGAGCCACAAAGCTCCGTGACACATCCGACATCTGGGGAAGCGTGCAAGCGCTGCTCCTCCCCTCCCCACAGGAAAAGCCAGAGGGGAGCCCACAGCAGGAGACCAAGCGGGGCGCAAAGCGGGGCGCATGGTGGTGAGATAGCGGCACAGCCCAGGGCAGAAGAGTTCAATCTTGGTACGCCACTTCAGTAAGGTTGCCAACCCCCGGTCTACATTATGACACTTAAAAGCCTGGAGGATATTCTTCTGTGAGAAGAAATGTCCCACAGGACCATAGATACTGAACATCCATCACATGCCTAAACTGCCTTAGTACAAGCACTCAAGTCTCACGCAAGTTAGCCAGTCAAGGCATGCTGTCAAGCATGGTCCCCGGAGATGCATTCTTTCAAGGACTTTCCTGATAATTGCACAGCAGCAAGTTTCTGGAATGTGTTCGGCAATAAGAGTTCATTCTCCTACATTAGCTGGAGCAAATATGGTAAGTTCTCATGGAGCCTGCGGCAAACATAATTTTATTTGTCTGAGCTATATTCCCTAGAAGCAAATCTCAGTTGTATATTCTCCACTTTCCTTAAGAAGTAATCAAGGCATTATCCTTGCCTGAGATTTGCTCCCCAGTATAGTAATGACAGCAGTAGCCTCTTATTACCTGGGAGAAATCTGTTATCACCAAAAGAATGATCCTTGTCGAAGAAGTCAGATTCTCAGATGCACTGAGAACAGCCTCCATTAAGTGACTTCTTGTCTGAAATATCTGTAAAATTTCTAGTAAACTTTTTGTTTGGTTTTTAAAGAGCATTTACATTTGCTGACCTGTTCTCGGTTTCTCAATTAGTTGTTTAAAATTATCTCATTGTATCTAACATTTCTGAATTGGCAATAACTTTTTGATATCTGGGAGTGACTGTATAGCAGTGATGTTCCATTTCAATTCTTGTTTCTTGAAGATCCCAGTGAAAGGGCTCTCAACTTACTTCTCACCTTACTGAGATCATAACCTGGCTGACTGATGACTTATAACAATTAAATATTGGAAAGACCAAAGTACTTGTTTTAGTCACAAATTGTGAGTTAATTGCTTTCATGCACCTCCCTTCAGTCTCCTCTGATGAGCTTCAGTTAGTTCCCTAAAAGTTAAGTTTTGGTGTTCTCCTTAGTGCAGACCTCGGAGTTGAGAAAAATGCTAAAATCAACGTTAAGAATTCCTATAATAATCTGAGAAAACAATTTCAAGGCTAGAACTATGTCTATGTTCTGAACAAGTCATAGTTCTAGCCTTGAAATTGTTTTCTCAGAGTATAACATTGTCTTATCACAATCTGCTAGCCCCAGTAGACTGATTCCCAGTTCAACCATACATTGATTTTTGTAATGCTTTCTATTGTAAGGAGCTCTGCATGGCCTTTCACTGTGGCTATGTCTAGACTGGCATGATTTTCCGCAAATGCTTTTAACGGAAAAGATTTTCCATTAAAAGCATTTGCAGAAAAGAGCATCTAGATTGGCACGGACGCTTTTCCGCAAAAGCACTTTTTGCAGAAAAGCGTCCGCGCCAATCTAGATGCAGTTTTGTGCAAGAAAGCCCCAATCGCCATTTTCGCCATCAGGGCTTTTTTGCGCAAAACAATACCACATTGTCTACACTGGCCCTCTTGCGCAAAAGCATTTGTGCAAGAGGGCTTTTGCCCGAACGGGAGCAGCATAGCATTTCTGCAAGAACACTGACAATCTTACATGAGATAGTCAGTGTTCTTGTGGAAATTCAAGTGGCCAGTGTAGACAGCTGGCAAGTTTTTCCGCAAAAGCAGCTGCTTGCCAGTCTAGACACAGCCTTAGTGTTCTCAGTATCCTGTATCCTTGACAGATAAGTGTCAGCTATCAGCTGGAACTCTGGACATATCTTTGCTATGAACACCATCTTTACCACTTGCAAGCTTGAAAAATGCCTACTTGAAAGATGACCCGTTCATCTGGAAAAGATGGTGTAAAATGGAAAAAGTTAGGAACTTTATCAATAGCTGGATCCAGGGGAGTGACAGTGCCTCCAAGCCATTTCTACTCAGGTGCTACTTCCCTTATCTGGCATTGCCAGATCATTTCCAATTTTAACAGTTATGACTTGGATGTCAATCACTGCTGACTCCTAACCTGACCCCAAGCTTGAAAAACTGAATGGGGAGCTTTCAATCTACTTAATTCATGTACACCAACCAATGTGCTAATTTAATCTAGTCTTTGTTAAAATTCTGGCCTGTTTGACCTCTGGTCTGAAGGAGGCCCCACCTAATGACACAATGATAAAATGCCAAGTAGACGCTAATAGAATATGGGAAACAAATCAAAACGTGTATGGCCAAGGTCCGGACAGAGAGAATAATGCCTCAAGCCAAAAACTCTGGCTAACATTCACTAATCCAAAAATATATCAAGGGAATCAGTAGACACTGCCCAATGGAACTCTACCTAGATGCATATACAAGTTGGGCCTCCTAGCACAGCACCCTCGGACCTGATTGGTCCTGAAGGAGGGAGTTTGCCAGAACCAGAGAAAGTCAATTCCAGCCTCCTCTGCCCAGCTCCACTTCTGGTCCTAGATGTTGCTTCCCCCAGCTGCTGGACCTCTGGACTGGCCACTGCCACCCGCCCCACTCAGACTGCTGGCCCCGGCTGAGTTTGGGCTCCTGGCCCCAGCCAGACTTGAGGCTGTTGCCACTGACCTTGGTCAGGATGCAAGCCCTGCTCTGGCTGAACTTTCATCCCAGAAGGGTTCCCAGTAGGAGGACCTCCTGCTGCCCAATTCCTGACTGCTGGGGCTCTCTGTCCCAGGAACATCAAGGATCCTGCTGGATCACGGATGTTACCAGTCCAGAGAGTCCCAGTTTTTAGAGGTTAAACCTGTACAAACCAACCCAGAAGATGAAGGGCATTTGTTTGCCCACAGATCCAGGGTACAGAACCAAGGAAACTAACTTCATTCCAAACATTTAAGAGAGAGTTAAAACTATGGGGCTGTGTCTACACTGGGCCACTTATTCCGGAAAAGCAGCCGCTTTTCCAGAATAACTTGCCAGCTGTCTACACAGGCCGCTTGCTTTTCCGGAAAAGCAATGACGATCTACTGTAAAATTGTCAGTGTTTTTCCGGAAAAACTATGCTGCTCCCGTTCGGGCAAAAGTCCTTTTCCGGAAAAACTGTTCCGGAAAAGGGCCAGTGTAGACAACACAGTAGTCTTTTCTGCAAAAATACCCCGATCGCGAAAATGACGATCGGGGCTTTTTTGCAGAAAAGTGCGTTTACATTGACCATGGACATTTTTCCGGAAAAACTGCTTTTCCAGAAAAGCATCCTGCCAATGTAGACGCGCTTTTTCTGGAAATACTTATAACGGAAAACTGTTCCGTTTTAAGCATTTCCGGAAAAGGGTGCCAGTGTAGACGTAGCCTGAATGTATGAAATATTTAACACATAATTATTAATAAAACATTTGAGAATGTAGAATCGAAACATTCTGGAAGTTCTTGATTATGATTTATTATAAAGTTTAAATATATATCTACTTGATACCACAAGTTAAATTATATTCTCCTGTGTGTGTTGTGTAGATATAAATGTTATCCCTGTATTATTGCTATTATTTATTGGCAAACATACTAATGCTTATTGTGGGTTTACTCCAAAATGAATTTCAGTATATAGAAATATTATAGATGTCATGTTATTCCCTGTGCTTAAAATAGAGAATACAACTAGATAACATGGTAATATGCCTAGCATTGGAATTAATTTTTAAATGTTTACAAACTATGAATACAAGTCTGTCTTTATTTAAGGTGTCACTATTTCCCAGCCCTGTGACTCTTCTGCAATTCCTGTAGATAACATGTGCTTTCTGAACTTACACCGTACCTCATAGGCTTAGAATACATTTTTCTTCACAGGAAGGATGTACTACTGTACTTCATCCTTTTCTGTGCTTGTGCTGGCTCTCAAGGGAAGTTTGCCCTTTTTAATATGCAGTTCGCCTGCTGTCTGAAAAGGTGTCATGGTTTGGAGAATAATTTTTCAAACAAATTTAATACACTAATTTCCTTGGGATGAAGATCAAGTAGTGTTCCATCCAGGATGTACCTAGAGGGCAACTTGTTTGAGTTACGGTTACTGAAACAGAAACGACAGAATGTCAATTTGCTTTCTAACTGCATGTCATATCTGAGAATCAAATAAGCAATTACATGAGGCTAAATTGAATCTATTTCAATATCAGATTTGTAGTCTACTTGTTGTCCTATTTGATTGAGATAAAATAGCCCTTCACATATGCAGTAAACATGCTCAAATACTATATTTCTTCCTTAGCTTCTTTAGGTTTTCAGTTTTTCGGCCTCAAGTTTGAAAATGTTATGCATTGATACATGACCTCTATCCAACCTATCTACAACTAGAAGCCCTCACTGTATTAAAATGATAAATAGCTATGAAGCACTTCTTCTGTACTGCAAAATGACTTGTAAATTGGCAGTAACTTTTTTCAGATATAATAACTTGCGTTCACCAAAACCCCAAAGTGGAATGTGAAAATGGACCATCAAGAAGGGAGACATCTAAGCACTCATTTACCATGTACAAAAAAGTATTTGCACATGCAAATCCAGGGTTTGCGCCTCCCTCCAAAATATGTGCAAATTTGACTTTTGGTATAAAAAAGTGACCTTGTAAATTTCCTCATAAAATCGCCTAAACACTTGGAACTATATTTAACTAGACACTATAAAATCCTTAACATATTCATACTTGTAGGAGTCAAACTGTAGCTGCTCAGTCTTTTGTACATGGTACTTATTCATATACCCTGCTGTATTTCGGTTTGTACTTGACTTACACAAATGTTTCTGCCTCAGTAACACTGTAAGGAGGCTAGATGGCTCAAAGGGATTAGCAAAGGGATAGGAAGGCTTTCACCTCTAGGTTTTGGTCCAAATGTGGTCAAGGTTAATAACAGAAGAGGGGCCAAATCTGCCTCCCCCACTTTCATATTTTTCTAGGATGGGAGTCAGGAAGCTGAATGAGTTCCCAAGGTTTGGGGAAGCAAAGATTATTTTGCTTTTGTCTTTAGGTCTTTGTCACTATATCAGAAGATAAGAAAAACATTCTTATTACAAATTATTCCTGTATAAAAATCCCAAAATCTCTCTAAGATTATAATACCCCTCAAGGTCAAACAGAATGTTGGTGAAATATGTAAAGCTCTTCACTAAATCCCTTCTATGATTCATTCCATTCCATGCAAATAAAATTCCTGCCTTTAGAAGAAACATAAAAACGAAACCCCAAGCGTGACAGTTGAGGTTTTCCTGGCCCTAAAATTACGATCTAAAACATAGCAAGTGAAGTTTTGACAACACTGAAACTACAATTTGGCTGCCAGAGGCCATATATGGACTGCAGCTTCTGATTGTTGTATTCACAGTGTACTGTGAAGAGGACTAGTGGTCTCAATCCAAAAGGAGGTCAGTGTGCACAACATGTATTCAATGACTGAGTCCGTGTGCAAAATAAGAACTGTCATCTGCACTGACAACCTCCGATGACTAGAGACTGAATTAGCATGATAAATGAACTACCCCTAAAAGTGGTCCCTGTAGAGCAAGGCGGAGGTTAAATCACTGCAATTCTTTTTACTGTCATTGCTATTTTGTACCTGCTCTCGGGGTAAGTACAGACACTTCTTCAACCTGCCCTGTCAATGTCACATCTTTCAAGAACACTAAATTCCCATAACCTGTTTGTAGTAGACAATGATATTATTTAATAGCTGACTCTTTTATCACAATTATTCCCTTATGATATGGCCTTTCAGCACAATTGGGCTATTTATTAACTCAGTGGTTCCCAACCTGTGGTCTATGGACCCTTTGAGTTCACAAGGCCATTGCAGGGGGTCCATGGAAATCTAAAAGTAAGGATCAGGCCCACCATGGTGGGTCTGATCCTTACTTTTCTTTGTCCCCCCCCCCCCCCAGCTGTTCACACCAGAACACGGCTTACTTTTGATCTCGGTGCTAAGGGAGCATGGGGAAATGCTTGCATGCTGTGTATGCCCCTCACACCTGGCTGATATGGCATGTAAGCACTTTCCCCACACTCTCCTAGTGTCTGGAGAATGGGATCAAAAATAAGCTGTGACCCGGTATGCACAGCTGCTGCATCCCTGTACTCCCGCATTTCTGCCTTTGCCCCCTACCCTCCCAAAACTCCACCCTTGAACTTGATGAACTATTTTACATCTCAAATGATTATCAAGTAATGGAATGTTTGAAAATAGCTATATTGTACGGGGAGGGGTCTGTGAAATTTTAATAGACTGAAGAGGTCCATATTCTTAAAAAGGTTGGGAACCACTGTATTAACACATACATTCTTTGAAGAAGTGGGTTTTGCCCATGAAAGCTCATGATACTATACATCTACACTGCAATGCTATTTCGGGATACTGGAGTACCCCGAAATAGCTATCCTGTGTCTTCACAGCAAGCCCGTTATTTCAAAATATAACAGGCTCACTCTTCTGATTTCCCTGTAAACCTCATTCCACAAGAAGTAAGGGACATTTTGGAAGAGCAGATTATTTCAAAATTTGGCACTGTGTAGACAGCGCCAAATTACAAAATAAGCTATATCAAAATAAGATTGAAATAAGATATGCAATTTGCATAGCTCAAATTGCGTATCTTATTTAAGCTACGTTGTGGGGTAAACACATCCTCCAGTGCCATAGGACTACTTGTTGTTCTTTGAATATATTTTCTTTGGGCTTCTCTAAACAAAAGGTTTGTTCATAGCAAACTGGAAAGTAAGTCAATCCCCACATTATCCTACCATGGTGTAACTGTCCATGTGCAACCAGCTAGGACACATTAAGGCTGTGTCTACATTGGCACCCCTTTCCGGAAAAGGGATGCTAATGTAGACTTTGGAATAGGCAAATCCGCGGGGGATTTAAATATCCCCCGCGGCATTTGCATTAACATGGCTGCCGCTTTTTTCCGGCTTGGAGATAAGCCGGAGAAAAGCGCCAGTCTAGACGTGATTCTCCGGAAAATAAAGCCTTTTCTGGAGGATCTCTTATTCCCACTGATCTAGTCCATCTTCTGGATCAAGTAGGTGAGTTCCCCGCAATATATTTACTAATCAGTATTTTGACCAGTATTCTGTACCTGGAGGAAGAGCAAAGTATTGATTGGGAGTAGGCTCAAGTAGGCAGGAACAAACTGGACTTCCATAAAGCCAGAGAGGCTGCAGGGAGGCTGCAGGGAAATAGGCTACAGTCACTCTCTGGAAGAGGAGTGTGTTAAGGACACAAGTTACAGTGGGGGAGATCTAAGTTGGATATTAGGAAAAACAATTTCACTAGGAGGGTGGTGAAGTACTGGAATGGGTTGCCTAGGGAAGCTCCATCCCTAGAGGTGTTTAAGTCTCGGCTTGACAAAGCCCTGGCTGGGTTGATTTAGTTGGGATTGGTCCTGCTTTGGGCAGGGGGCTGGACTTGATGATCTCCTGAGGTCTCTTCCAGCCCTAGGATTCTATGACTATAGAAGTTACTCTGCAGTAACCATGAGAGGAGGAACTGGAACACTGGTGAACCCAGAGAAAGGGAAGCCTGGAGCTATTCTTTCACTGTCCACACTTGCTCCTTTAGGGCAGTGATAACTTCCACTGGTGGTATGTGCCTAATGGCCTATCTACACAGAAGAGATTTGTTGTGTGGTGAGGATGCTCTTGCTCCAGAAAAAAGTGATATCTTTCAGTTTCACTTTAACCCTTTTTTAATGACATAAGCTAAGCCACAGAAAGGCAATTTTCTAATTGAATAAGTGTATCCTACTAGAGCCATAGCGGTTTAGATTCACACTGTAGCGCATACTGGTATAACTTTTCAATGCAGAGAAACACTGAGACTATGTCTAGACTATAGGGGTTTTCCGGGAGTTTTCCGAAAAAACTCCACTGAGTCTAGGGAACATGTCTGCTGTTCCACTTTTTTTTTTTGCGGAAGAGTAGACAGTCTCTTTCGGAAGCCCTGTCTTCTTCCTCCCATGAGGAAGAAGGGCTATTCCGAAAAAAGGTTTTTTTTCCCAAAATTTGGCCCAGTGTAGATGGGCCAAATTTTGGAAAAGACTTTTCTGAAAAAACTATCAGAAAAAGGTACTCAAATCACGGAGCACAATTTGTGTACCTTTTTCCAATCAAGCCCCGTAGTCTAGACATAGCCCGAGTAGGGAGGAACTCCTCCACTATGTTGGCAGTTCTCCAGCTCCTAGCAATGGAGGCTGCAGGGTTAATCTTTCAGGGTTCCACAGCAAAACATAAACATTTGCCAACTGCTGAGTCAGTCTCTGTGAACGTCAGTGATATGTGCAGCTCAAAAGTTTAAATTACTGTTTTAGTTTTTACATGCCAGCAATGTGCTCAGCCTTGGACAGAACAAAAATACAAACACAGTCCCTGCCTTGAGGAGCTCACAGATAAGACAAGATGTACTGGGTGATCCAGAGGAGAATGTAAACTTAAGTGTACAATGCACACTTCATTGTGCCTGTGATTTGGGGAAACAAAAAGGAGGACTTTGAAAATCTGACCTTACGTCCTCACATCCACCAGAGAAAATCCATGTCCTAGCTTGGCCAAAGCAGTTCTGCCTCTTCCAAACAAATCACAATCTGATCTTTCTAAAGGATTGAGTTTGTTGCTTGGACTTGAGCCCCTATATTCTAAAAAAGAGAGGCACACTTTTTCTGAAAAAAAAAAAAGGTATTTGTTGCTATTGAAGATATACTTGTATTCTGAATAATAGTTTAGAAATATTGGCCAGCTCCTTAGTTGGTGAATCCAGAGAAGTTGTGCTGATTCAGATGTGAATCTGGCAGCTGAGAATCACTTACTGTGAATTTTATATCTCTTGTTGGGCTACTTATTTTGAAAAAAGGTACCATTGTCAAAAAGCAAAGGTGCATTTGCATAGGTACCTAGTAAGTTCCTCTAATGCTTTCAGACTTAAGTCTTAGAATAGTTGGAAGGGTCACACTTATCTTTTGGGAATGAAAAAAAAAAGACTATCTTGTGTATGTTACCGGAGTTTAAGGGAAGCAGCCAGGTCACTGCTGTGCCCGTGGGGAGGGGTGTTTTCCCCAAAAGTGGGTACAAAGGAGGCCATGTGAGGTGTCAAACAAAAGCTTACCTTCTACTGAGTCTGTATATTCTATTCATGTAATTGTATAATATCTGTGTGTGGAGCTATAAACGTACTCTGTATGGATACTGGAAGTTTCTCTGTATGTGGTTGAGCAATGGGCTCAGCCTATGGACATGCTAATTAGCAAGGCTCCAGGGACAATAGGTCACTTAAGTACCAGAGACCCACCTGGGAAGGAATCTTGATGCCTGGCCAGAGACCATGTGACTCTCTCCAACTTGGAAGAAGCCAGGGGGGATATAAATATGCCATGTAGCATCCTCCATTTTCGTCTTCAGTTTAGCTCTTGATCCTAGAGGCAGCCTTGCAAAGAACCATGAGCTGGAAAGAACTGTGGACCCATCCTGACATAGGATGTACACCAAAGACTTTTACGACAGCAGTTATAACATCTCTGCTACAAGCCTGCATCGAGAACTGGGAGATTCGATGCATGTAATGTATGATACTTTAACAACCTGACTCTCATGCTTTTCTTTCTTTTAGTAATAAACCTTTAGATGTTAGATTCTAAAGGATTGGCTCAGCATGATTTGTGGGTAAGATCCAGAGTGTAAATTGATCGGGGCCTGTAGCTGGTTTCTTGGGACCGGACAGAACCCATTCGGGGAAGGTGAGATTGGGTTCTAAAACCCCTCACCTGTGTGTTAGGCCCGGAGCTGTTCGGGGCACGAAGAGAGCTGGGATGTCAGAGGGGTTTGCTCGGGAGGCTTCTGGCTGGCCAGGCTGGCAGCAGAAGTGTTTGGTGTGACTGGTTTGTGGCCTAGTTGGGAAGGTCTCCAGTTAGGGGCTGTAAGGAGCCCCGAGTTTGAGCAATTCACCTTGAGCGGATGCCCTCAGTTGTGCCCAGACCTGGCCCGGTCCGTCACATCTTGTTTCTAATGCCATGCTATGAATTAACATACATTTACTCTTTCAAGCATCATTTCATCTTGAATTTTTGCAAGTCTTTGGGCTACTTTGACATATATGGGTATCTCGGGCCTTGTGACCTCTGATTTGAAAATGATGCATTATGCCAATATCCGATCAGTAATATTTAAAGGCTAATTTATAAGTCAACACCAGATACACTCAAATTGTAGCAGGTTGGATGACTTGTGTTGTAAACACTATTCTGACATTTAGAGCATTTGCTATTGTTTCATAAGATGCTGAGAAATACTTTTCATCACTCATCTCCGACTAATTTTGCTCTCTAAAGTACCTTCTGTTCTTTCTGATTGACAAGAGCCCACATTTCTGTTCCATATGTTATTCTGACATTGCACAGGTAGCAGAAAATTTATGCCATGGTATTCAAAGATTCCTGCAGGGGTTAAGTGTCCAGCATCCATTGGAATTCAGTAGCATTTAGGTGCTAGACTTCTTTGTGCTCCTTTGAAAACATCTGTCTTGTTTTCTAAACTGAGATGAAGCTGTGCAATAATGTTCAATCCTCTATTGATTCAACATCTAGTCTCTTAACTTTTCTTAGTATCAAGTAGACATCCAGTCCCATAAATCTAGCCAGTTTATGTTATGAGTACGAGTCTTTCAAGGAGCTCCTTAACATTTTGCTTGGAGTTCTCATTTTGAGCTTGAAGATTTTTGATGGAGAGGTGAGTCTATTACAATTTTGCCTTGTGGCACAGACAGTTCATAAGGCAGTTGAGGCACAGAAAGCAATGAAATTATTTAATATGTATTCAGCCAGAATCCTTGTCACTTAAGAGGAAAAATTGGCTTTTCTCCACAGCATTAGTACATTTACCAGTTCATTTACCATTTTCTGAGGAGTAACTTTAGTTCGAACGAAGGGGTTTCATTCAAACTAATGCGGCCCAGAGCACACTTCCTGGTTCAAATCAGCTGGCGATCGGAATAGTGCATGGACGAGATTATGCTAATGAAGCACGGGATATTTAAATCCCCGCTTCATTAGCAATTTCAGTCAGCTACTTTTGCATCCCTAGTTCGAACTAGGGTGCAAGTGTAGACTTACCCTAAGAGAGTACCCAGAGATGTTCTCTGTGTTTTAGTTTGGGCGTATCTAGACTACGCCGAATGGTCGAAAGAGGTTCTTTCCGATTGCACTTTTGAAAGCAGAGCTTTTGAAAGTGACAGTAATTAAGATGCGGCTTTTTTTGGCGAACCAGCCCTTTGTCGAAAAGTCACATAAACCTCCTTTTTTAAGGAAGAGCAGCTTTTTGACAAAGGGGTGGGGGTCCACAAAAAAAGCTGCGTCTTAATTACTTTCACTTTTGAAAGTGCAATCGGAAGAAGATATGCAAATTCCCGCAGAATTTGCATATCCTCTTTTGACTGTTCAGCGTAGTCTTGATACGCCCTTTCTTTTACTCAGTTGCTCTATAACATCTAGTAACCAAATATGCTTTAACCAAGTATATCTTTTTGTTTTGTTAAAAAGGGTGTGTTTATTAAAGTGATGATTTGATTCTTGTGTCCTCAAAAGAAACAGGAAGTCTGTCTGAATGTGTGTCTGCCTAGCCTGAAGGTCTCAGCTGTCAAAGACACAGTTTGTTTTCTCTTCTTTTTTCAAGCTCGCTTGTGGCAGGGAAGCTTGGGGTACTCCGGAGAAGGAATTCCATGTGCTTTCTTCCTGGGTTGAAGAAGAAAGGGGCTTGTTTCATTTGGTGGTGGCAGCTACCGCCCAAAGTCAGTAAATCTGTGACTCTGGGGAGTATTTGTAAGTGGAGCCTATAGAAGCAAGGTATCTCATGGGCCCCCACCTTCTGCACTCAGAGTGCCAGAGTGGGGAACAGCCCTGACAGCCCCCAAAGTGGCATTTATAGTTAAATGTATAATAAACTTCCTGTAAAAACAGAAAGATTTGGAAAATAAGGTAATTATTCAGTGAAATGTAGAGTAAATAAGTGTGCCCTCTGGTGATTATATTATGCTCATAAAACAATTCCAACACATTCCTATTGTCTCTAATACTAAAGCATAGCATGAATTCTTCAGCAAAAACCTTCATATTATAAATTATTTCTGAATAGAATAAACAAGATGTTTACTAAAGAACGTTATGCTCTAAGGTCAAACAAAATTTCAGTAAAATTTAAGTGCTGCACTAGGTCCTTAAGCTACTTTGATCTATTCCATTGCATAAAAATAAAATCTTTGCCTTTACAATGAACATGAACAATGGAAATAGCACATATAGATTATCCACATCTAGTTTTCAGCTCTTTCCTCACTCCCATCCCGTCAAGCAACAAAATTGAATGAGGCTGGATTTTATAGAAAATCCATGATTGCAGATTTACTCCAGCTCTTGTCACAAATTAAAACAACACATAACTAGTCTGACATGATACAATTCAGATATTTCAACAAGGTGATTATTGCAGCATAGGGCTCTTTTTTGCTCTGGATAGACTACCAGGGTGCAGCTGCAATTTCATACACCCTGGAGATAAATTTTATCCTTTGATCAGTGAAAACTAGCTTTTGGGTTTGGTTTTCTTGCAAAGTAATATTACGATAAAATATTTTTGTCTCTTAAGACCATGAATATTTAGAATTTTAGTATGTGGCAGTATCATGAAGATTAGGTCCCAATCCAGCAAGCATGTAAGCACATATGGTCTCACTGAAGTCAGTGGCACTGTGTATGAGCTTGAGGCTGTATCGACAGTGCACGCTTATTTCGAAATAAGCAATTTTGGAATAAAAATTCTGAAATAGCTTATTTTGAAATAGCGCATCTACACTACAAATGCCCATCAAAATAGCGCTGAGCTATTTCAAAATACAGCGTCTGCACTGATTGGAGCCTCCACTGCATTTAAAGCCCCATGGAAGCACTTTGGGTAGGGCATCAGGACAGCAGTCACTTTCTAGAGCTGCTACTGAGGTTAGATGAGGCTCAGCTTAAAGGGACACCCCGTGCAGTCGTGTCTCAGGCTCTTCATCTTTGCCTACCTCCTTGAGGGACAGCAACTGTTTCTCACTGTGTGGTCTGGTTGCCCTTGCAGACACCATAGCATGCCAGTCATGGAGCCAGATGTCATACTAGGGGTCTACTACAGATCACCAACCGAGGCAGAAGAGGTGGCTGAGTCTTTTAAACAACTAACAAAATCATCCAAAGTGCAGGATTTGGTGGTGATGGGAGATTTCAACTACCCAGACATATGTTGGGAAAGTAACACAGCAGGGAATAGATTATCAAATAAGTTATTGGACTGCATTGAAGACAGTTCTTTATTTCAGAAGGTTGAGAAAGCTAATGGGGAGAAGCTGTTCTTGATTTGATTTCAATAAAATAGGGTATGTCTACACTACCCTCCTATTTCGAAATAGGAGGGTAATGTAGGCATACCGCAATTGCAAATGAAGCCTGGGATTTGAATTTCCCGGGCTTCATTTGCACAAGCGGGGTGCCGCCATTTTTAAATCCCCGCTCGTTCGAACCCTGTGCCACACGGTTATACGCGGCACGAACTAGGTAGTTCGAACTAGGCTTCCTAGTTCGAACTACCATTACTCCTCATTCCACGAGGAGTAACAGTAGTTCGAACTAGGAAGCCTAGTTCGAACTACCTAGTTCATGCCGCGTGTAACCACGCGGCACGGGGTTCGAACGAGCGGGGATTTAAAAATGGCGGCGCCCCGCTTACGCAAATGAAGCCCGGGAAATTCAAATCCCGGGCTTCATTTGCAATTGCGGTATGCCTACATTACCCTGCTAGTTCGAACTAGTGGGGTAGTGTAGACATACCCATAGGGAGGAACTGATTGAAAAATTGAAAGTGGAAAGCAGCTTGGGTGAAAGTGATCATGAAATCATATAATTCATGATTCTAAGGAATGGGAGAAGGGAAAACAGAAAAATAGAGACAATGGATTTCAGGAAGGCAGATATTAGTAAACTCAGAGAGCTGGTAGACAAGGTCCCATGAAAGCAAGACTAAGGGCCAAAAGAAGTGAAGAGAGTTGGCAGTTTTTCAGAGGGATATTATTAAGGACCCAAAAGCAAACTATTCCACTGCATAGGATAGATAGGAAGTATGGCAGGAGACCACCTTGGATCAACCAGAGGATCTTATATGATCTAAAAATAAAAAAGAATCCATATAAAAAGTGGAAACTAGATCAAATGACAAAGGATGAATATAAGCAAACCACTCAGGTATGCAGGGGCAAAATTAGAAAGGCAAAGGTACAAAATGAGCTAAATCTAGCTAGAAGACATTCTACAAGGGTATGTCTACACTACAGCGTTATTTCTAAATATCTTATTTCGAAATAGTTAATCCGAAATAACGCATCTACACACAAAATGCATTTCGAAATAGTGTTTTGCTATTTCAAAATAGTGCATCCATACTGAGTGGACACTGAATTGCATTTAAGGCCGGCCGGAACCAGGTCCGACAGGGCATCAGGTCAGGAGTTACTTTGGGTACGTCTACACTACAGCGCTAGTTCGAACTAACTTAGTTCGAATTAGTGAATTCGAACTAAGCTAGTTCGAACTAACGCATCTAGAACTAAAAACTAGTTCGAACTAGCGTTTTGCTAGTTCGAACTAGTAAGTCCACATTGAGTGGACTCTGAACAGGGCTTAAGGATGGCCGGAAGCAGTGCCGGCAGGGCATCAGAGGAGGACTTAGAGCGTGGAGATGCTGTCTCAGGCTAGCCGAGGGCTGCGCTTAAAGGGTCCCGACCCCCACCCCGGACACACAGTTCTAAGGGGTGCCCCGCTTGCAAAGAAGTTCTGGCTTGGAGTGCCCTGAGTGCCCACACTGGGCACATCACACCACTCGGCCATCAGCCCGGCTGCACTTGCCGCAGGCTGCCATCTGGGGAGAGGGGGCAATTGGGGGGCTGCAGGAGAGCTTCCACCCCCAGAAGCCCGCAGAGCCAGCCCAGTCCTCCCCATCGGGGGCACGTACCCCATTCCTCCCTCACCTCCTTCCACTTACCCTTCCCTAGCCCCCCTTCTTATTGATGTACAAAATAAAGATAACGTTTCTTCCAACATTGACTCTGTCTTTATTGAACAAAACTGGGGGAGACTGGGAAAAGGAGGTGGGAGAGGGGAAGAGAAAGGCTGGGAGAGGGGAGGGCAACTAACATGATCAGGGGTTGGGAACAGGTCCCAGATGAAGAAAGGCTACAGAGACTGGGACTGTTCAGCTTAGAAAAGAGGAGACGGAGGGGGGACAGGATAGAGGTCTCTAAAAGCAGGGGTTGGGTGGAGAGGGTGCATTCATAAAAGTTCTTCCTGAGTTCCCATAAAGAAGGACTAGAGGACACCAAAGGAAAGGAATGGGTAGCAGGCTTGAAACTAGTAAGAGAAAGTTGTTGTTGTTGTTGACAAAGCAAATAGTTAACCTGTGGAACTCCTTGCTGCAGGAGGCTGTGAAGGCTACAACTAGAACAGAGTTGAAAGGGAAGTGAGATCAAGTCATGGAGGTTGGGTCCATGGAGTCCTATTAGCCAGAGGGTAGGAGTGGTGTCCCTGCCCAAAGTTTGCGGAAGGCTGGAGAGGGATGGCACGAGACAAATGGCTTGGTCATTGTCTTCGGTCCATCCCCTCCAGGGTCCCTAGGGTTGGCCGCTGTTGGCAGACAGGCTACTGGGCTAGATGGACCTTTGGTCTGACCCAGGACGGCCATTGTAAGCTCAGGGCTCAGGGTCGGGGGTCTCAGTGGACCCCCTTGATTTTCATGCACACCTGCTCCTGGGTGGCCAGGCTGGCAGCTCTCCTGCCCTAGACGGCCACTTTCCTGTGCCTAGTGCGGAGATCGTGGACGAGGTCCACAATGTCCGCACTAGCCCAGGAAGGTGCCCGCCTCTTGCGGTCCAGGGGAAGCTCCCGGGAGCCGCCAGCCTGGTCCCGGCAAGAGGGGGTGGGCTGGGGGGCATCGGGTGGGTGGCTCTGTGCCGTGCCAGGTGCAGGGTCTGCTAGCTGGGTGCTGGCAGGCTTGCACCTGGCACGGGCACCGTAGCCAGCCCGTGCCCCTTTAAGGGGTCCGGGGCCGGGAGGGGGGCATAGAGTTTCCCTGGTGTTGGCCAGAGTGGCCACCAGGGAAACCTGGGGAGGGCTAGCCTCCCACTAGTTCGAACTAAAGGGCTACACAGCCCTTAGTTCGAACTAGCTAGTTCGAACTAGGCGTTAGTCCTCGTAAAATGAGGTTTACCTAGTTCGAACTAAGCACTCCGCTAGTTCGATTCAAATTCGAACTAGCGGAGCGCTAGTGTAGCGCCTATTAAAGTTAGTTCGAACTAACGTCCGTTAGTTCGAACTAACTTTGTAGTGTAGACATACCCTCTGTGTGGCTGCTGCCTGAGGCTGTCTGAGGCCTGTGCTTAAAGGGACTCCCCTGCCCCGGACAGCCTGTTCTCAGGTTTCCCTGCTTGCTTGCCTACCTCAATGAGGGACAGCAAAGCATTTTGTCTCTGCGTGCTCTGGTTGCCCTCACTCGGGACACCACAGCACTCTGCAACATGGAGCTGGAGCAACCACTGGGCATTCTGGAGCTTCTCTTGGACGCATTGCTGTAAGCCTGGCTTCACTTTCTGCAGGCTGCCATCCAGGAGATCCATCGGGGGCTGTCAGTATCCAGGAAGCCCTGTGGGAGAGCTTCCACCCTGAAGACCACTAAGAGCCTCCCTGGTGTTCCGCACTGGGGGTATGTCTACACTACCCCGCTAGTTCGAACTAGCGGGGTAATGTATGCATACCGCACTTGCTAATGAAGCCCGGGATTTGAATTTCCCGGGCTTCATTAGCATAAGCGGGGAGCCGCCATTTTTAAATCCCCGCTGCTTCGAACCCCGTGTAGCGCGGCTACACGGGGCTCGAACTAGGTAGTTCGG
This sequence comes from Pelodiscus sinensis, assembly GCF_052426305.1. Classification (NCBI taxonomy): domain Eukaryota; kingdom Metazoa; phylum Chordata; order Testudines; family Trionychidae; genus Pelodiscus; species Pelodiscus sinensis. The sequence goes on from NC_143066.1 coordinate 21,330,007, forward strand.
ACTAGGGTCCTATTCCGAACTACCGGTACTCCTCGTGAAACGAGGTGTACCGGTAGTTCGGAATAGGCACCCTAGTCCGAACTACCTAGTTCGAGCCCCGTGTAGCCGCGCTACACGGGGTTCGAAGCAGCGGGGATTTAAAAATGGCGGCTCCCCGCTTATGCTAATGAAGCCCGGGAAATTCAAATCCCGGGCTTCATTAGCAAGTGCGGTATGCATACATTACCCTCCTAGTTCGAACTAGGAGGGTAGTGTAGACATACCCTGGGGGCTTGTGCCTCATTCCTCCCTCACGTCCTTCCACTTACCCTTTCCTAACTCCCCTTCCTGATGTAAAATAAAATACACATATTTTCATGAACACAAACTTTCTTTATTTAACAAAACTGGGGGGAGGGAATGAAACTCTGGTGAGACTGGGGAAAGTAGGTGGAAGAGGGGAGAAGAGAGGGTATGAGAGAAGAGGGGGAAACCTCGGAGGCGGGAGCTGGAAGGGGGAAGCAAGGGGAAGAAGGAGGAGATGAAGCTCAGGGCTCAGGGGTGGGGGGGTCTCACCAGACCAACTTGATTTTCATGGAAACCTTATCCTGAGTTCTCATGTGGCCTTTGGTGGCCAGACTGGCAGCTATCCTGCAATAGATGGCTATGTTCCTCTGTCTAGTGCGGAGATCATGGACGTTGAGAGCATCCCCCCCAAACCTGAATAAGGTCCATGATCTCCACCCTGGACCAGGAAGGTGCTCACCTTCTCCAGGCCCTGGCAGGCTTCTGGGAACTGGCAGACTGCTCCTGGGGAGCGGTGGAGGGCTGGCTGCCAGTGGTTTCCTGGCTCATGTTTTGGGGCCACTGGGTCAGGGGCAGTGACTGCTGGCTCTGGTCTGGCAGACTAGGAGCTGGCACAGGCTCTGTGGCCAGAGTCAACCCCTTTAAGGTCCCTGGGGAGGGGAGAGATAGAGGAGTGTTCTTGGTTGAGGCTGGAGTGGCCACCAGGGCACCCTGGGAAGGCTGGAGGCCCCCTATTTCGATATGTGTCTATACAGCATTTATTTCAAAATAGCTATTTCGAATTTGGAGTTATTCCTCATGGAATGAGGTTTACCAAATTAGAAATAAGCACTCCACCATTTCAAATTAATTTCAAAATAGCAGTTTGGCTGTGTAGATGCTAGTAAAGTTATTTCAAAATAACTTTGCTGTGTAGACATACCCCAAGTATATTAGAAGCAAAAGGAAACCCAAGGATAGGGTAGTCCAATTGCTCAGTGAAGAAGGAGAAACAATAACAGGAAACTTGGAAATGGCAGAGGTGTTTAATGACTTCATTGTTTCGATATTCATCAAGAAGATGGATGGTGACAGGACGCCTAACATAGTGAATGCCAGTGGAAATGGGGTAGGTTTAGAAGTAAAAAAAAATAATTAAAAGTTACTTAGAAAAGCTAGATGTCTGCAAGTCACCAGAGCCTAGAATACTCAAGGAGCTGATAGAGGAGGTATCTGAGCCTTTAGCTATCATCTTTGAAAAATCATGGAAATCGGGAGAGATTCCAGAAGAGCGGAAAAGGACAAATGTAGTGCCCATCTATAAAAAGGAAAATAAGAACCTTCAAGCACATCATTTGATGATGAGAGTCCAGCAGCAGGGAGTGCCACCAAGTGCATAACTCAGCCAATAATGCTGGAAGTAGGAGTGTGGGGGGTACTACAGTAACCTCTGGCTTGAAGTGGTTTCTGTTATAAATAGTTATTTACAGTTTGGTTCAGTGGCTCTCAGTACTCCCCCTCCCCCACCATAAAAATTGTTCCAGCATTGTTAACAATTAGGGAGAAAATGTAGGAAGGCTCTAGGTAGCAAGAGACCCACTCCTAGGCCAATCATCTTTCAGAGAAACTAGGTGTGGTTACAAAAGCCTGGCATGGCCAGGGTTTCTTAATGTCCACCTGGTAGGCTAATTTCACAAACTCTAAGTCCCTTGCCCTGCCTCTTCTCTAAGGCTCTGCACCCTCCTTCTGTTGCTTGCTCTCTCCGAACCTCACTCACTTTCACTCGGCTGGGGAGGGGGTTCAGGTTGCAGGCTCTCGGAGGGAGTTTGGGTATGGGAGCAGATTGGCACTTACCTCAGACGGCTCCCGAAAGTGATTAGCATACCCCTCTGGCAGCAGCTCCTGGGCGGGATGGGAAGAAGGATGTCTCTGAGTACCACTGCCAGCACACACTGCCCCTGCAGCTCCTATTGGTTGTAGTTCTGCACAGATATGCTGCAGAGATAAGCTTGCCACTTATGGGAGTGGCATGGAATGAGTGGGCAGACATCTTGTCTTAGCTCCCTGTGCTGCCAGCAGCATCAGCATCCCCTGGGCCTTTTGAAATCTCCCAGGACCCCTGAGCAATTGTCCCCTTTGCCCCTCTCCCTCGCCCCCATTGGTAAGCCTGCCTATGCCTATGGGTAGTGTGTAGACTACATCACCTGAGGAGTAGAGGATAAAGAACTATGCCTCTTAATCACAATTTCGTTTATTTCTCCTTTGTCCCTAAGATGGGTGGAGAGATAGAGATGATGGTAGACTGATTGTCCTACACCAGCAGTGATTTATGACGCTTGTTGGCTCATCTGCCAACAACTAAATGTGCAATGGTGGAATGAAGTGTCTGCCTGACCTGTGTCTGCTTACTCTGGAAAGGGAGTTAGTTAGCAAGTACATTGCTCCACTTATTCCTGTGCATTCTGACCAAAATCTGGATAGACCCCACAGAAACTTAGTGAGCATCATTAATCCAAGGCTCACTTAGCACACTGGCTTCAGTGGGGCTTCTCACAATGAAAAATCTCACCCACAACATGCAATTGTTCTTTCAATTTGTACAGTGGCAGAAACAATAATAAAACCTTATATATTATAAAAATATTAAATTTTCTTGGTGTTTGACCAAAACAAGTTGTTTACTAGGATCATTTAAAAAAAATTAATTCCTAATTATAGCCTCCACACCAAATGATGATGTCACAAATGAAGAATTATACACAAGCAAGACAATTCAGGTAAGTAATGAAAAATCCTTTATTCAGGCATATTTGGCATTGATAATCCATCATAATTCCAAAGACTAAAAAAAATGGTGTTTTTAAACATTAACTAATCATGAAAATTCATCCCAGGTCATGTCTTCCACCCTACCCTTGGTTTTCTCTTTTCAGGTTTTAACTGTCCTTCTTTATTAACTGGAGGACTATAAAAAAAGAAAAGAAAACAAATAATTTCCTTCTTCCCGAAACTACAGTGGACCACTGGTCCTAAGTTAGACATCTCCAAATAGGTCACCTTCACTAATCTTCCAGGCTTCTCAAACTAGTAACTGTGGGTATGTATACACTACAGATTTTTGTCAGAAAAACATCTGTTTTTCCAACAAAACTTGAGGAACATCCACACTGCAACTGTGTTCTTCTGCAAGAAAATCAAAACAACAGAAGGGTTTTTCCAGCACTGATAATCCTCATTCTATGATGAAGATTCCTTTTTGTGAAAGAGCTCTTTTGCAAAAAGGCATGTGTGGACGGGGAAGAGGGAGTTCTTTCAGAAGAAGAAACAGGAAAAAGCACAAGTGCCCTGGTGACCATTCCGTCCATAGCAATCACAGCTTACATGCGAGAGAGTATCTATTCAGTCCGGATGCTCTCTTTCGAAAAAGCAGATTGCTTTTTTGATGCACTTTTGCAGTGTGGATGCGCTCTTTCAGAATAAGTTTTTTTGGAAGATCTCTACCGAAAAAAGCTTCCGAAAGAAGCCTGTAGTCTAGACGTATAATATGAGAAGAATATGAATTTTAAGTTAATGAGAGAATAACAGAAACGAGTTGCAAGAAGCTATGTTATATATCATCACCTTACTTAACATATACTGCCACATGGCTAGAACACATGGGTGATCCTTTCATGACCATCCTAGACCTCTGGCTGAAAGAAAAAGCTGTCAAAACACAGCAAGCTGTATAAAAAGTGCATATACATGACCTTCTCCCCTAACCCCATTGGCAATAAAAGGTTGTGTCTTATTAAAAGGTTTTACAGAAGAATGTGGTAATTTAGTGTGGTGGTAAAGACAGTAAATCTTCAGTTTTTCCATGGTTTCCTAAAAAGGAGAACATGCTAAGGCTCTGAACTGAAGTTCTTTCTTAGAAGGAAAATACTAAATGGAACATTTTTAAAAATTTTATACTAACTGAACACAGACAAGGCTCTGCTTTAAAGATATTGCACTATAATGTCACAAAAATAGAATCTGGAAATATTTATGCAGCTACTTTATAGATGATATTGCCAGAGTGACAATTTCCTTGTAAAGGCTTGTGAAGTGTGAGAGAGAACCTCAATATTTAAAATGAAACTGGAATGTATGATGTGTAGTATGTGTGTAAATTCTTGAGTAATAAAACAGACAATAAACAAAGATTATTGAAATCATCAGTGCTACAAAGACATACTGAAAACCAGCTGTGATGGGCATATTTAGGGCCAAATTCTCTGCTGGTGTAAATGGTCAGAACTCCATTGACTTCAGTAAAGTTCTGCCCCATTTATACTATCAGAAAGTCATAACTTACTTTGAGAAGGGATCTAAGTGGAAGATGAATAAAATATAGGCATGTGTTTGTGTTTTGTTGGTGTATATTTTTTGGTTTTGTTTGTTTTTGCTTATGAGAATAAATAAAAGGATAATAAAATCTTTGGTATTTTCGCTACCTGGATGGTTAAAACTACAGACATAACCCATGAAGTGATTGAACTACAAATGTGATAGAAGCTAATGATAGTGCTGTGGTTATTTCTCCAATAAAAACAAGATGGCTACGTCTAGACTGGCATGATTTTCTGGAAATGCTTTTAATGGAAAAGTTTTTCGTTAAAAGCATTTTCGGAAAAGAGCGTCTAGATTAGCACGGACGCTTTTCCGTGAAAGCACTTTTGCGGAAAAGCGTCCATGCCAATCTAGACGCGCTTTTCCGCAAAAAAGCCCCGATTGCCATTTTCGCGATCGGGGCTTTTTTGCGGAAAACAAATCTCAGCTGTCTACACTGGCCCTTTTGAGCAAAAGTTTTGCGCAAAAGGACTTTTGCCCAAACGGGAGCAGCATAGTATTTCCGCAAAAACACTGACAATCTTACATGAGATTGTCAGTGCTTTTGCGGAAATTCAAGCAGCCAATATAGACAGCTGGCAAGTTTTTCCGGAAAAGCGGATGATTTTCCGGAAAAACTGGCCAGTCTAGGCACAGCCGATATGTTTCTCTACTTTCTCAGTACTGCAAGCTGCTGGTAAAAGTCAGTTGGACTCTTCTGGAAAAGTATTAAGAAAGAGAAATGCTTTACAATGTGGACCTCACATTTTAAGTTTAATGAACCCAAAGCACCTTACACACTTGTCTTACTCCTGAATCATAGAACACTAGATTTGGAAGGAACCTTGAGAGGACATCAAGTCTAGTCCCCTGCCTTCATGGCAGGACAAATCACCATCTAGATCATCCCTGACAGAGGTCTATCTAACCTGCTCTTTAATATCTCCAGTGATGGAGAATTCACAACCTCCCTAGGTAATTTATTCCAGTGTTTAACCAGTTAGGAAGTTTTTCCTAAAGTGCAATCTAAACCTTCCTTGCTGCAATTTAAGCCCATTGCTTCTTGTCCTATCATCAGAGGCTAAGGAGAACAATCTTTCTCCTTCCTTGTAACACCCTTTAAAATACCTGAAAATTGCTATCATGTCCTCTCTCAGTCTTCTCTTTTCTAAACCAATTCTTTCTTTCCCTCATAGGTCATGTTTTCTAGATCTTTAACCATTTTTGTTGCTCTTCTCTGGACCTTCTCCAATTTCTCCACCTCTTTCTTGAAATGTGGTGCACAGAACTGGACACAATGCTCCAACTGAGACCTAATCAGTTCAGAGTACAGCAGAAGAATGATGACTTGTGTCTTGCTCATAACACTCCTGTTAATGCATCCCAGAATCATGTTCGCTTTTTTTCCAACAGCATCACACTGTTGACTCATATTTAGCTTGTGGTCCACTATAACCCCTAGATCCCTTTGTGCCGTACTCCTTTCTAGGCACTAACTTCCCATTCTTTGTGTCAAACTGATTGTTCCTTCCTAAGTGGAGTATTTTGCATTTATCCTTCATTCTGTTTACCTCAGACCATTTTTCTAGTTTGTCCAGATCATTTTGAATTATGACCCTATCCTCCAGTGCACTTGCAACCCCTCTCAGCTTAGTTTGCAGCTTCATCTGCAAACTTAATAAGTGCGCTCTCTATGCCACTATCTAAATCGATGATGAAGATATTGAACAGAACTGCTCTTAAAACTGACCCCTGAGGAACCCTACTTATTATGCCCTTACAGCATGACTGTGCATCATTAATAAACTACTCTCTGAGAACAGTTATCCAGCCAGTTATGCACCCACCTTATAGTAGCCCCATCTGGGTTGTATTTCCCTAGTTTATTGATAAGAGTAAATTATGTATTTGCTTATCTTTATCCATGTAGACAATAGTCCCTTCTGCATAGCTTCTAAAGTGCCTTGAAGTCAATTGGATTACTCCAGGTGTGTAAATTTGGATAATTAAACACACGAATAAGCATTTGGAGGGTCAAGGCCTTAAAAAAACCAATCCTTATCCACTTAAATCAATAGAAAGACTCCCCTTGACTTCAGTGGCAGTTGGATGCAGCACTACAGTCCTGCTCCAAAACCTACTGCTGTTATGGGAATCTTTCCAATGATTCCAGTGGGTTTCTGCTCAAATCCTAATTACAAACAATGCCTCCAGAATGCAGCATGTTGTGAAATGGGAGGGCAGAAGTAGAGCTGGTTAGGAATTGTTTTGATGAAACCAAAACTTTTCTCTGGAGCGTATGTGTCAACTAAGCTTTTGTGAGGAAAGTATCTTGGGTGTACAATGGATTTTCTATTCAAACCAAGAAAGGACCACCCCAAAAATGTCCATGATAGCTAGGGCCTTCAGCTGGGAGGTTTGAGATTTAGGTTCATGTCCATATTTTGAACCAGGTAAACATCCCAGCTGAATGTCATGACCATTGAGCGACTAGCTATGCAAACTGGGGAGTGGTCTCTGTAGCATTTTTGTCCTTTCTAAAAACAAAAGGTGTCAGGTTCATCCCAAAGAAGAAAAGAAATATTTTTGAAATTTCAAACATTTTCACAGTTTGAGAAAACTGTTTCTCATTCAGATGTAGGCAGCAGCCAGTTAGATGAAACCATACTGCACAAGAGTGTGAGGAGGAGACATTTTGGCCAAGTTCACCAGGAGCAAGCTCTTGCCCATATAAAAAGTGCTATGGTACCTTTAATAGCCATATAAATAAGACAGGTTTTAAGCATTTATTACCAATTTAGCTCTTTGTGTCTGGATGTTACCCCGATACTGATGATTAATGAAAACCTCCTCAAAGAGTCTGGAAGTCAATACATCTGCAGCTTAGAAAGATGAAGGACAGCATCCACACTGTTCCAAACTTGATGCTTAGACCACTGAGACTAACTACCTTCCCTTCCAGGTAAAAGTATATACAGTATGGCTATGTCTACACTGCAGGCTTTTTGCGCAGGAACAACTGTTCTTGTGCAAAAACTTGCCAGGTGTCTACACTGCGTGCGTTTTCATGCGCAAGGAAATTTACAGTACAGCGTTGGAAAACAGGGCTTCTTCCGGAAGAGTTATTCCTCTCCCCACGAGGAATAAGCCCTCTTGTGCAAGAGCTCTTCAACAAGAAGACAGTGTAGACAGGCAACATGATTTTCTTGCGCAAGAAACCCCTTTGGCTAAAATGGCCATCAGAGCTTTCTTGCGCAAGAGAGCGTCCACACTGCCATGGACGCTCTTGCACAAAAGCACATCTCTTGCGCAAAAGCACATGGCAGTGTGGACATGCTCTTGTGGAAGACCTTTTGCACAAGAACTCTTGCGCAAAACAGTTCTTGCGCAAGAAGCGTGCAGTGTAGACGTAGGCTTAGTGTGTAATAATATTTTTACTTATACTTATAGTATGTTATTCAGAATAGCAACATGAGTTGTGAAGAAAGCAATGCACTAGCTACATGAGAAAAAAAACAAGCTATTGCATACAAGGAGTATAGCCCCTATATGTGAGTTGTAAAACACTTCCAGCCTTGGAGGAAATATGTAAAGTATCAAACAATTTGCATATGAGGGTCAAATTCAGCATTGTTTTGGAGGACATATGTGCCTGCGCCTACTTCTCACATTGACCTGGCCAAAGTCTTAACAGGAATTCTATGATACAGGTAGGAACTGAACACAGGTCTTCTGAGACCACAACATATAGAAAATCATGTTGATTCACCAGGCAATGGAGATACATAAAGGAAAGATTAGTGCTTTATCCAGTCAGACAGCAATCACTCTCAAATAGTAGTTCACCAGCTAAAACAGAATTTCTCAAGGGAAACTGGTCTCTTTTCAAGTCTTATCCATTCCTTTGTTAATAAAAGCACTAGATGTGCAAGGTTTTCATGTAGCCACATGGGTATACGAACTTGCTATGCGCCATAGAAGATTAATTCAGCTTCAGATAGAACTCCTTATACAGAAATTGCTATAATATATCTGAAGTCTAAATTATTTGATGCGATGAGATTGTTCCTACGATAAATGCAATTCTTTACTCTGAAATAATAAACTTAGTATTTTACTTGACTATGAAATGAGCTTCAAACATAAGTTGTCCTGTGAGTTGGAGTTCAGCTAGACTTACAGTGCTTGTTCACCAGCAGGGCAATAAACTCTTCGGCTACGTCTAGTCTGCAAGCCTCTTTCGAAAGAGGCTTTTTTGAAAGATACTTTTGAAAAAGCCTCTTTCGAAAAAGAGCATCTAGACTACAACCAGTATTTTCGAAAAAGGAAGCCGCTTTTTCGAAAGAGAGCACCCAGGCAGTCTGGATGCTCTCTTTCAAAAAAGCAACGTTTGTATTACATAGCATCTTTTTTTGAAAAAAAGCGTTTTTCCTTGTAAAACAAAGTTTTCTGCGGTTGAAAAAAACTGTCGCGTTCTTTCCATTTACTTTCCTCAGTCTAGACGCAGGGGAAGTTTTTTCGAAAAAAAACCTGTAGTCTAGACACACCTTCAAAGGACATTATCTTTGCTGTTCTAAATTTTCCATATCTACTGGGACAGAGAAGGATTCCTGGATACAGTTTCATGCTATGCCTGGACTGCTCCCAAGAAGTGTGTTCAAAGCAGGAGAGATAACTTGATTTAGCTGTTATATTGCTTTAGAAACAAGCTTTTGGGGGGCAAACTAGATGTAGGTATAATGCATAACTCTTGATCATTTGGCAATCCTAGTATTGCCTTGTGTGTTTTGCACCAGATGTGACTATTTTCATGTGAACATGAGCAACATAGACATTTTCAGTGAGGGTGACACACTTATTTCATATATAAGAAGTGTGGCCATATTAAAACTTTCCGTGAAGCTTACTCCTAAACTGCCATAGTCAAAATGTATGCTGAAGAGCAAAGTACACTTGAAAGAGAAGAACTCGTATACCTTTCATAACATGATTTTGAAATTGAATTTGTTCTTCTTTCAAATTTGCAAAATCCTTTTTTTATAATAGCTAATATATCTTCTTTTTTGTATCTCGAGGAACATATCCCTATCATGTTTATGTCCTAGTTTATCTGTATCATTAATATATCAAAAGAATTTTAGTTAGCTAAATTGTACTCCCTCAGATGGCTGTCTCTATAGCAACAGAACAAAATATTAGCAGCTGTTAGTGGTTCAGTCATTGGTGACAGTGTGATGGGTTTTTAAAATTAGTGTCTGACTGGGATATGTCTACATTACAGCAGTACAACTATGGCGCTGCAGCTGTGCCACTATAGAGCTGTAATAAGAGACACTTCCCACACTGACAGAAGGTGGTTTTCTGCCAATGTAGTCAATCCACCTCTCTAGAAGATAGTTGCTAGGTGGATGGAAGAATTCTTCCATTGACCTAATTGTGTATACAGTGGTGGCTAAGTCGACTTGACTACTTTGCATAGGGTGTAAAATACACAAATCATGAATCTGCACAAGGCCAGAGACTTTGGTGCTGAGATTCTGGGCTTCCGAGAAAGCTCTGGGCTTATTCCATTGTCGAGTTGGTCCAGTGGAGCCCTACTATGATGGACTCACCTAGAAATCCCTAAGGCCATGTCTAGACTACAACTTATTTTTCGGAAAAAGGCACGCAAAAAGGCATCTTTTTCTGCTTTTTTTTTTCCGGAAGAGCCTTTTCTGAAATTTGGCCCGACTACACTGGGCCAAATTTAAGAAAAAACCCTCTTTCGGAAGAATCCTTCTTCCTCTTGGAACGAGGAAGACAGGGCTTCCGAAAGAGCACATCTGCTCTTCCACAAAAAAAAGCGGAAGAGCAAATGAAGAATTTTTTAACCCCTGCAGTCTAAACGTAGCCTAAGTGAGGTTTCCCAAACATGGTAGGAGATAGTATTATCTTCCCTGAGCTTCAAGGTGCTATTAGGGGACATGATATATATCTCATTGTTGGTATAGCTATGCCTACTTTCTTCTCCCTCCCTGGAGTTGAAGAAAGACTTCTGTGGACACAGGGGAAGGGAGGCTGTTGTCAGAGATGCAGCTGGACTCCACCTTCTCTGTTTCCTTCCGCACAGGAGGGAAAAGTTAATTACCCATGCTGATGATCCCTGCTATGAATGGCTCTTCACTGTGTAGTCATCTTAAGTGTATGCACAACGTGCCGCTGGTGGCATGAGACTAGGACCCATCACCCAGCCTGGGTACTGATGGAGAATGTGATGTGAGCTCTGATCCATGCCCCATTGAGGTCTATGGTTAGCGTTATGCATGAAATTACCATGGGCCCACATACAAATCTTATGACTATACACACAAATGACCATGAGATGCATTATTAGATTTGCTCACTGAGTCAGAATAACTGTATGCACAAATCAGTCATGAAATATATGTGCATTTTCCCACAATGCTTAGAATATCAGACCCTAAAATTTATAGAACATTCTCTATTAAGTTTAACAATTTTAAAATATTATGGGTATTATTATTATGAGCATAACTACTTTGTAGTGCCCCTTTTATAAAGCAGCATCACACACTGATAAATGTTTTCTGGCTTTCCATGGTTTTATCATTGTATACCATGACCTTCACTGGTGAGCTTGTCAACCAGAGATTAACAAGGAGATATCTCCTTCTATGCAGTTGCATGCAGAGCTGTGGCAGCATAGTGGATAAAATAAAATTAAAATGAGTAGCATCTCTGGGAGTTGAAACCAAGAAAAAAAAGAAAGAAAAAATGCCTTTAAGAGGCTATGTGAGACTTCTTGGGGGCAGGGAAGCATCTGAGCCACAGTTAATCTGAAGGGATTTATAAGCCTGAGAGCAAAGGAGCTTCTGTTAAAAATCTCACTGGTAATATGGAGCTTCCAAGGAAGATCTTGAGGCAAGCAGTGAAGGCATAGAAAAATCCTGTTGCTCTTAAATGAAGTCGGGAGATAATCTCTTTGAAACACACATGTCTACATGCACACATTAAATATCCTATTTTTAATTAATGTGCATTTCTTTAAAGCACAAATAACAAATACACTGTGCACTGCATTTGAACACTGATTATCTGTTCACAATGCATATGTACATTTTGCTTCTTTCACAGCAATTTTGCAACAGTGCGACAGTTGTGACTAATAGAATTACTTCCATTTTAGATAGGGGTAAGTGAGATTTGAATCTGGCGCTTAGCCCAATATATTTTTCAAAAGTGATTAGTGATTTTGAGTGCCACTGTGCATGGGTATCCATCATGAGATGCATTAAAGGAGTCTGTTCAAAAAGTGCTGAGCCCCCCCCCCCCCCTCTGAACACCAAGCTGCTTTAAAAGCAGGTTAAATTGGGCATTCAAAAATTGAGACCTTTAAAACATTAGTCACTGTTTAAAATTAAGGTTTTAATATTTAATACCCACCTGATGTAACTGTATATAAGTCCTTGTTTAATAACATTCAGTCTATTAAAACATATCTTCCATGTCATGAAATATAGGCTCTTTTCAAGTTAGTGACAACTGGCCTTATCCTCAGCTGTTGTAAACAGATGTAGCTCTATTACGAATTATGCCTACTCACCCCAGCTAATTTGGTCCAATAACATTTTGCCTTCAAACAAAGAAGCATGGAGCAAACCTTGAGAACTATCTTGCTTGGAGGTGACATATTGTGTACAATCTCTGCATTCTGAATAGCTGGTAAGGTTGAGTGCTACTTAAAATAACACACTTGATACAGTATTCTTTTTGAAAGAGCAGATGTTTGTTTTGGGGCCTGACTCTGATCTCCACTGTTAAAGGAGGAGTCAATGGACTCCATCAGTATAAAATAAGCGTGAATTCAAAATCAGGTCCTTTTTAATGTTTATTTTGTAGGATCACAGCAAAGTCATCAGCCCTTTGCATATGAAATTATTTTATTATCTAACCCTCCAATTCTTTTGACAGGCCTTATGTACTTTTATTTGTATCAAATCATCCTGGTGCTCAGACGAGGGAGAGTAAGCAAAGATTTAAAAGCACTCTTTCTAGTTGTTCACAAAGTTGGGGGAAAACAATGTATTTTGTAATTATTTGTCATATTTAGCCATCATCTAACCCACCCTTCTCTGCCTTCTTAACATCTCCTTATTGAAAGTAAGTGTTTTTGCTGTCACTGAGCCATGCATTGTATTCCATTAATACAAAACATCACCCTTTGGATCGTGCTCCATAGTTTGCGGTTTGTTGAGAATAAAAAGGCAAGACTGTTTAAGCTCTATTCAACTATCATTTAAAAAGACATTACTCTATGTGATAAACCTCTCATATTTGGTTTATGGTTTGAAATGTGAATTTAGCTCCTTAAGGCTGTGATTGGAATTAAGATAGGAATACTGTGCAGATTAACAAAACTCTTTCCTAGCATCATCACAAGAACCCATTATATGTCTAAGATTAGAAGACTGGTAACCCTGGGGAGGAAAAGAAGGAAATAAAATAATTCACTTAGGGCATGACGCTGCAATGGTCGATCTTCTGGGGTTTAATTTGGCAGGTATAGTATAGACCCACTAGATTGAACTCAAAGGGTGCACCCATCAGCGCCAGTTCTCCAACTCTTCGCAAGGAATAAGGGGAGCCAATGGGAGCATTTGCTCTCATTGACCTTGACCTTCTGTTGTATGGACAGCGATTTAACATACATCAGTTCAGGCTACGTAATTTAGGTAGCTGGAGTTGTATATCTTACTTCGACCTTCCTTCCCATGCTGTGTAGACCAGGCCTAAAGTGACTAGGGAACACAGACACTTCATGAGAAGCTCGGAAGATGGTTCTACTTGTCTTGACCCTGTCGTGCGAAGTGCTAAGCCTTGTCAACAAGCAGGGAAATGTGGGGGTTCAGGAGCTTGCCCAATCAAATCCTTAACGAGTCAGGAGTTTGGACCTGCTTTTACTTTTTAATCGCCCTTCCAATGCTTTTGAAGAAGCAAAAACGCTGCTTGTTCCAGAAATTATTTGCTCCTGAGACTTAATCCTTTATTCACTTATGCACGTGTGTAGTCCCATTGAAAAGTTATGTAATGGAGTATTCACAAGCTAGGAACACAACAAATCACTTCTTTGGAGCAGTTATCAGAGGCATGGAAATCATAAGTCAGCTGGTGTCAGAACCTTACAAAGCCTAGAACTGGGGCTATTTTGAAATAGATTTTTCAAAACTACAGTAAACACTGTTCAAAAAATTACACTTTGCTTGCCTACTAGAAAAGGTAAGAAGTCAACGAGGAGCTGGTAATTTCCCTTGAAAATCTGTCTGTACAACAGTCTCCAGAGTTGCCAGCATTTTGTGTGTGTATTAAAGTCTCATGAGAGACCACTTTCACTTTTACTCATGTTTCCTGTCTGTATTATCTCATGTGCAGATGACATTTAAAAAGAGGTTAGTTTCAACTGGAGTCCTATAAAAATAAGGTCCAGTCAAACCAGTGTCCTGGCCAACTGGCAACCCTTAATGAAAGCTGCCTAATGTCAGAAGCATTGCAAAGAAAAGCAACCAAGCCATGTCCTAACCCCATGCTAATTCAGGGCCCCTGAGTCAAGCTGTACCTTAGCCAGGGGTTTCAATGGTCCCTGAAGCACTGCCAGGGGGTGCGGAGGTACATTTGTAAGACGCCAGCAGCACAAGTCCTGAAACATTTCCAAGGACTCTCTGACAGTACTTTGAGCTAGAACAAAAAACAGGACTATGTAGCACTTTAAAGACTAACAAGATGGTTTATTAGATGATGAGCTTTCATGGGCCAGACCCACCAAAAGCTCATCACCTATTAAACTATCTTGTTAGTCTTTAAAGTGCTACATAGTCCTGTATTTTGTTTCAGCTACACCAGACTAACACGGCTACATTTCTATCACTTGAGCTAGAAGTTAGGGCCCCTGGCTAAGGCTAGGCCTGCCCCACAGGTTAAGAACCAGGGGGACTAGAAAAAGCAGGGCCAGAGGAACCAGTGTGGCGGGGGCAGAAAGGCGCAGCCCTTTCCCATTCCCCCGGGGAGCAGGCTAGCTCCTCAGCGCCATCAGTCCCTGTGCGGGAGGGGTGGGGACTGCGCTGCCTTCACCCCTCCTTCCCCGCTGGCTCCCTCCCGGCGGGACTGCCCTTCAGCTGCCCCCTCAAAAACAAGCCTCTGCCGCCAGAGCCGCCCTCCCCCTAACGCCGGGATCTCCTGCCCCGACCTCCCGCCCAGCCTGGCTCCTGAGGGCCCGTCCCCGCCCCGCGGCAGCGCCGCAGCAGCCTTCCCTCGGCAGATGGCAGTCACGGCTCGCCACGCGGGCTGCCGCCCCGCCGGGCTCGGCGCTGCCCGCTGGCGGAGGGGCTGGTGCCCTGCGGGCGGCGGGAGGGCGGGCCCGTAGGAGTGGGCGGGGGGCGCAGAGCATCCCCCGGGCATGGAGCTGCCCAGTGCCCGGCGCTTGGCTGCAAGCAGCCCCTGCTCCTCCTCCGGTTCCCCGCCCCCTCCACGCCCCAGCCCCCTCGGCTGCTGCGGGCCGGGGGCTGCCACATCGCCCGGCCTCCCCAGTTCCCTCGCCCTCGCCAGCCCACCTCCCCCGCGACGCCTGCCCCCCCTCCCTCCCCACTCGCTGCTGACGTCTGGCTCTGCCCGTCTGAAAACTCCGCGCCGCGGCGGATGCGGCGGCTTTCAGGGGCTCGGCAGCCGCGGCGAAGATGGTGGCGGCTCCGTGCGCTCGCAGGCTGGCCCGGCGCTCGCACTCGGCGCTCATCGCGGCGCTCACCGTGCTGCTGCTGCAGACGCTGGTGGTGTGGAATTTCAGCAGCCTGGACTCGGGCGAGGAGCAGCGGGCCGGCGGCGGCCGCGAGAAGCGGGACCGGGGCGGCGGCGAGAGCAGCGACCACCGGGCGCATCAGCACCGCAGAGGACCTGCTGCATTCCACAGCAAGGCGCTGGTAGGTGCTGCCGCCTCCCCCCCTTCGCAGCCCGCCCCAGCCCTGGCCTGGGGGGCACCCGAAGGCTGCAGCGTGCCCCGGTCTCTCTGCACTTGGCCAGCTCGGCGGCGTTGAAATGAATCGACTCTCCTGACCAGGGTCGGGTTGGCCCCTTGCAAGAGGCACGCGGGCAGCTTCTTGTGTCTGCGGCCAGCAGCCTTACCCGGGTCTGGGGTTGGGGGGAGGCAGAGGGATGAATTTCCAGGATCCCGGGGCTCTTTGGATCCGGAGGGGGGTAGGGGCAAGAGTGAGAACGAGGATCTGCCGGTGGCTTTTAAAGAGCAGCCGGGAAAGACAAGAAGTTCTGCGGATGGGCGCAGGATGGTTTTCGTGCTCAGTGCATGCGCTGTAAGTGCACTTGGAAGGCACGGGCAGGTAATTGACTGAAAAGCTCCGGCTTGGAGCCTCTGAAAACTTTGCAAGAGGCTGCTGCTCCTCAGTTGTTTGGGTGGGGGAAGGGCAGCAGGGGAATCTTGCGAAGTTGGAACGGGACCGATTTGTTGTAATTTCCATTCTGGGTGGTAAAGCTCCCCTCTAACCTTTGAGAGTATCCGTGTTGGAGATGGCATGGTCTGGGCACAGAAAATCAATGTCCTTGGCATTAGACAGTGTTCACAACGGCCCGTGAAGGTGCATATTATTTACACCTTATATTGTCTTACGTGTTTTAATCATCGCCCCCCATTTACAACCTGAATGCCTGAAAATCTGCTTTCTAAGGATTTCAGTCCTGGAAACGGTGTTGTGCTTGTTGATCGTTTCATGCTCGTGAGGGTTCTTGCGCTCTGGCTGGGCGCTGCTGTGGGAATGGCTTGTACTCATAGACTTGTCACTCACGTTTCCTGTGGTGTGAAAGTGACAAAGGAGCAGACAGCGCTGCAGTGGTGGTGTTTTCTGCTCCTCTGGCTGCTGGAAGCAGGAGAGGGAGACCTACTAGACTTCACTTTCCCATCGTGTCACTCCTCTCTGAAAAGGAGACTGTGACATTTAGCACCCCCCTGCCCCCCCGCTTGCTTTTCTTCATTTCAGATATTCACTCTGGTCTTGCTCTTCACTCTAAGAGTCCTTCGCTATAGAGTGCAGCTTCCCTATCCTTTGGAAGAAAGTGTTGTAGTTATTGTGTGTCATTCTCCTCTTAGGGACTGACCATGATCATAAGAATTCTCCCAAAAGAAAGTGAACAAACAGCAGGGGACCTATTATAAAACAGCAACAAAGGAAAATGTTTTAATAGGATCCTCTATTATTAGAAGTGTCCTCTTTTGAGACTTAATTATATTTCAAAATATATCACTTTCTGAATCTTCCAAACTTCAGTAGGGTGTAGTTATCTCTCTGATACATTCTCATGGCCTTTACTATGTTTTTTTGCATCTGAAAAACACACAAATATTATTCTAGATTGCACAACTGTATCTAGTACAGCAGGTAACCAGGGACAATATTTAATGCAATAATTTATTAGCCCACTAAGAATTCAACTTCTTTTTTGCATACTCTCAAATGTTTATTTAAATTGCCTGAGTAATTAGAAATAAAAAGGGACATCTGAATAACAAACAAGTAAGTAATGGTATAGGTTTCAAAATAAATTAATATGAAGCCCAAGATGTATTTCACTGTGTATAAATAATATTTAGTTTTCTGTAGTTCAGGAGAAGCTTCCTTTGTTTATGAGCTTTGCTTTCATAGACTTCAGGGTAAATCTGATTTAGGGAAGTCTTGCCTTGTCCCTTTTCAGACATGCACATTTTCTTCATATCTGTCTCTCTATTTACATCCTAAGAGACAAAGCAAGAGCTAAGGCTTGTCTTCATAGATTACTGAGGGTGTCCCAACCACAAGTATGTTTTATGAAATCATCCCCTGTAATAAGAATAGATTAATGTTCTGTTGCTAAGATTCAGGAACAGTCCTCTGGAAGATTGCATACACTGTAGTAATGTGTGTTTTGAGGTTTTTTTCCAGCTTCCAAATAAATGAATCTGAAATTCCTACTTACTAAAATTAGCTTTTCTCTTGCTTTATTTTACAGTCTTCTCACTTTAATGACTCATGTCCTGAAATTTTACATGTCGAACATTACCATCTTTCTTCTAGTCTGCTATCTTTTTCCATTTATGTATCTCTTTTCAGACCTGTTTTTCTCAAGCTTGTTTCCCCCCTTCCTCCCGTCTTATATTTAGTTGTCACATCAGGATCTATTTATTAAAGTAAAGTGACAGCTATGACATCTTTCAGGCTCTGGAGTCAACCTGAAACAAGTTTACATCCATCTGCCCCTACTACAACGAAGGTAGGCGAACCAGAAGGGGGCAGGCTGATCCTGAGGACCTGTGCAGAAAATGCCTGTTATGAGCTGTGAACTGCAAGGGGCCATAAGATCATCATGTACTGGAATCTGAAAGAATAAGGCTGTGAAACCTGCAAAAAAAGCTCACAGGGTTTTCTTGAAAACACAGCATTTGGAGCTGCCCATACAGCTTTGCTACTAAAAGTGAAGAAGATAAAAATGAAGTGTTGTCACTCAAAATGCTGATATTGTACAAAGTCCCCTGAAATATTGGCTGTGTGACGCTCACAACAGTCAAACAGATAGTTCAGTGCTTCTTATGTCATTTGTGGATATGCATATTTAAAGTATTTTATGCTGGTGATTAGCAGTCATTGATTTATAGGTTTGCTTACATTAAAGGACCTAAGGACTAAGTGATCTAGCTCCTTGTGAATTCAAGGTTTAGATAACATGCTGTGTAAACATGTTCTATGAACTTCTTATTCCTGCACTTGCTACATACAGCCTGTTCCATGCTTAAAAGTTAGATTGACCTAACTACATTGGAAGGCTGTGAAAAATTTTGTATCCTGAGCACAGTATTCAGATTGATTTAATGTAGATTTAGCTAGGTGGATAGAAAAAGTATTCATTCAACCTACTTACAACCTCTTGGAGAGGTGGATTAACTGCATCATGGAAAAACACCTTCTGTTTATGTAGGAGGTATTCATATTATAGAGACAGGGATGCTGCTGTGCACTTTAAGTGTAGCATAGATAAACCCTGAGTAACCAATGTGTGTCACAGTGAGCCATGCCATTGTATTTTAAATGTGTTCTGAAACAAACAGCAATGTTGTATAAACAATAGAAATATGTTGTGTGTCAATAAATGATTTGGCAACACTTCCTAAGGATGATTCCACAAGCTTATAGCTTTGCTTAAACTGTAGCCCTCAGAGTCATGATCATCTTTACACTTACGTCATCACGAGTACGCACACCAGTATCTATTTGATGACTGAAACTTGTGTGATGAACCATAAATTGGGTCTTTTGCAAATTTATGGAAGAAGTCAAACTAACTATTCTGTCAGCCCCATTGACTTTGATAGGCTAAATTCACAGATTATTGACGTACAACTGTTTGTTCTTTACCGCGATACATTGTGCATCCCAGTGACAGACACATGACTGTCTTTACGTTTGTATGTAGAGAGCTGCACATTTGCTTATGTCAGTTATGAAACAAGAGCAGGAAAATTTTAAGCAACATAGGGTCTGATTATGATCCACACTGTATATGGGGACTAGTTCAGTTAAGGTCAATGGAGTTAAACAAGTATAATATCTGTATGGGAGAAAACTCAGGCCTATAATTTCTGGTGCTGTATTTTTTAATGTTAAAACACATTTACATGCTGCCTGTTCTGAGCTGGTTTAGGTTTTCCTTTTCAGCCTGAATTTCCCACTGTTTGCATTCATCAAATTGTTATAGGATATTTTCAAAGTTGGCTGACCTGAGTATAGTAGCTCCATTATACGCAAACAACTTAGGGCGTAACCATTTTAAGAAGATTTTCACACAAAGTACTTATTCAAAGTACTATGTGTCCTCTCTCTTTTTTTCAGTTTAATCACAAGAGCACAGGATGTAGTTTGTTTTAGACTATTTTTAGTATTCACTGGGAGCTAGTATTAAAATACTCATTGGTGTGCCCAAAGGGAACCACTGAATGTCTCCATCTGTGTGAAATAGTGGATACATTGATCACTGTTTCCCTCTCCAGGAGAATCCATAATCATATTAAAAATATCTTTAGACCTTTTTTTTTCCTTTTTTTTTTTTTTTTTTTTGAGCAAGGACCTCTGGTACACTAGACCTGTTGTCTATGAACCATTTAACTAATATTTGATCATGTGGGCTGCAACCAGTTTATTTGCTAATATTCACACAAAATATTTTGGACTTTTCCCGAAGGTGTCACTTCTAAAAGCTCAATTCAAACATTGCCACATATGTTTAAAATCTTTTTTAATTTTCTCTCTTTTTTTTGCTCCTGATCAGTGTGCAGAAATGTATACCAGTATTAAAGAACAGCATTTATTTTATTGCACTGAATCAAACACTAAGAGGTAAATAGTGTGAGGTTTTGATAATATACTTCTGTAGTAAAAGAAAGAATTTTTGAACCAAGCATTTAAAGTATGTTTAGATTTATTCTAAATGCCATAAGATATGTGTAATATGCAATTTCACTTGTAAAATGAAAAAATGACATTATTATAAAATATTACCACACCTGGGTATATTTAAATGCAAACTGCCAACTTGGCATAAAGAAATAATTTTTAATTGAGCTATTCTGCAAGTAAAAATATTCCTGTACTAGATCTCCTGTCCAGTTACAGATATAGTTTTCATTACTTATAAGTCAATTTCCTGCTGTGGTTCATGTTTAATTAAACTGTATTAGATGTGTCTTTAAAGAAATGTGAATTCTATCAGAAACATTGACTTCAGTGAGTATTTGTAACAATATATCTTTTTTTTACACCCATTCAGTGCTATTTGCAGAAGTTTTATGCATTCAGCCAAAAACCCCCTACCCCTAATTGATAAAACAATAATTGTGCTACTGTCTAGAGAAAGGGTTGATTTAATATAAAGCCATTATCTTTGAAAAGCACTGCAAGGCTACGTCTAGACTGGCCCCTTCTTCGGAAGAGGCATGCTAATTTCTAACTTTGGAATAGGGAAATCTGCGGGGGATTTAAATATCCCCCGCGGGATTTAAATAAACATGGCCGCCACTTTTTTTCCAGCTTGGGGAAAAGCCGGAAAAGAGCGTCCAGACTGGCGCGATCCTCCGGAATAAAGCCCTTTTCCTTGCAAGTAGGAATAAGAGATCCTCCGGAAAAGGGCTTTATTCCGGAGGATCGCGCCAGTCTGGACGCTCTTTTCCGGCTTTTCCCCAAGCTGGAAAAAAAGCGGCAGCCATGTTTATTTAAATCCCGCGGGGGATATTTAAATCCCCCGCAGATTTCCCTATTCCAAAGTTAGAAATTAGCATGCCTCTTCCGAAGAAGGGGCCAGTCTAGACGTAGCCCAACAGATTTTTGTAAGAATGGAGTAAGTGTAATGTTTATTCTTAACAACATTTTAAAATTCACATTTGTAGTGGTGAATGAAACCGCAAAACTTCTGCTATTATTTTAGCTCACACTCAGTATTGCAGTGACATGTATTGCATTGGATGCACTCATAATTACCCAGCTGTAGGCCCTTCTCTTGAACCAGTTATGGAAAGCAACTGATGTGGGCTGCATAACTTTAAGTCATGTATCATGTAGCCCCATTCAGCTTTCATTATTATCTATAAGATAGTAAAATGCTGGCACTTTGTTAATATGTCAGCGCAAGTGAGATGTAACTGTTGCCTGGTGGTGGATTAGTGTGGGATCAAACCATTTATTAACTCTTTAGTCTGAAGTGCTCTATTTCCATATTTAAGAAGTTGTATACGATGACCCTGCTGGCAGCAGCCTTCTCCCATATATACAACTTTTTGGGGAGGTGTGGGGTGTTGTTTTGAGTACCTTTGCTAATCACCTTTAGGCCCCTCTTATTACAGACACCTTACATGGCACACAGAAACCAACAGGCAACTAGTATAGATAACTGTCAAGCACTGGTGTGATGTGATTAAGGGGGAGAGACTCTGCTTAACAAGTGGGTTGCTGCACCAACTTTAGTTTCTGAATGGGTTTAAGGTCCCCCCCTCCCCGAGTAGAATGCAAAAGCAGCAAGGTCCTTATCTGAGAGAGAAGATTCCCTTCCCATTTTTGTCTGGGCAGGAGATGGGTATCAAGATGCTGCTGAAAGATGATCAGACAACAATAATTGGGAATTTACCACAGTACAAAGTTTCAAACATGAGTTAAGAGACAGATATTTATCTGCACCGTATTTTCTGGATCCCGTGATTCCCCCTCCCCCTGCAGCTCTTTGGGTTTCTGTAATCCGAATTGTGCCTCAGGCAACTCAATATCATGCATGTCCCAACTTACAGCTGGTCTACACTACTGTGGGAAATTGATCTAAGTTATGCAGCTCTGTGGATAATGTAGCTGAAGTTGACATATTTAATATCTGTTTACTGTGGTGTCTTCATTGCAGTGTGTCAATTAGCACTGCTCCCCCATCAATACTTGTTGAGTTGGAGTACCAGAGTCGATGGGAGAGCGATTGGCAGGTGATTCATCACATCTAAACTATGCTAGATGTGATAAATGAACACCCATTGGATCAAACTTTGGCCTGTCGATCCAGCCTGTAGTGAAGATTTGCCCTTAGGTACTGGAGTAACTGCTTAGCTGCACCATCTGAAAGGAGAGAGAGAGAAAACTGGTGAAGACAGTGCTGTCCTCTCTGTGCAGTAGCCCTGTAGTGGAATCATGTACACATTGAAATCAATGGAGGACAAGATGGAACCCCATTCCACTCCACATGAGAACTCACAGCACAGAAAAAAACAGTCAATAAAAATAGTGGGATTTCAGCCCACTCCAGGCATGTCCATAACAGTGGTTCAAAGGTAGTTAATGGGTCTAATAATACTGCTGGGAATTCTTGATCTTAATCTATCACTAGGAGGAGAGAAGCAGCTGATGGAACCACCATACACTTATAACATGCTGTAGAGTTAGACTGAAACTTTGACATAATAATAACTAAATATGATTATTTTTGCACACTAGTATGAGTCCCACTAGCCCAGGTGTTGGGAGGCTCTCTCCTAGATGCAGCATAGAGATATTCTAAGTGTGCTTTGTCTATGTAGGGATAATACGGCCCTGTGAATTCCAGTTCTGAAATGTGTCTTTTGATACAGGTGGGGGATAAAAGGAAAAACTATCAAAGCAATGTTTTTTACCCTGACTTCTCTAGCTCTAAATGGCTTAAATGAGCTTGAATACAAGCTGCTCATTTTTTTTGTTAAATTGTAGCCTGATGGACAGCCCTGTAAATGGTTTCTTGCCTTAGTTTCCCTCTTCAGTTCACAGTAAGACCAATTTAACCATAAACTCATAGAACCATAGGATTGGAAAGGACCTTGAGAGATCATCTGTTCCAGTCCCCTACATTTATGTCATGGCCTCAGGTCTTACCATCCCAATATCTTCCACCAGATCTGGACTCTTCATCAGTAGTCCTTTTCCCTCCACCAGGACAGCCACCCCACGTCTTCCTTCTTGGGCACAAGCCTACTCTTCCTAGAGAGAACTCTCTCAGCTTCTCTTCTGGGGTCATCTCCTAGTTCTTCTGGGTCCAGATCTAAGCCCCTCAGTTGCTCTCCTTCAGTTCTCTGGCTCTTAATTCCATCTCAAAGCCAGCAGACATTTTCTCTGGTGCGCCTTCCTGCCATCAGTCCTGGGTGATTGGAGGACACCAACCATTCTTTCTGGCTGAACCAGTCTGCTCTGCCCCCTCTGAACTCACTCTCTGGCTTCTGATCACTTCCCAGATGCCGCCTTACCCTCTGAATTGATGGATACAGGTGTCCCCTAGACTGGAACAAGAGCATTCAGCCCAGTCTCTTTTAGTGGTCCAGCTCCCCTGTTGCCCCCTGACATGGCAAAATTAGAAATTCCTAAAGAATGGATCCATAATCGAAATACTGTCTTGGCCATTAACCACAGCTTCACTAGTTATCACAGGGATCATAGCACCAAAGTACAACTTTAATAACAATTCAAAAGGGCAGTGGAGACAACTAATCATTTTATAATGAGAAAGGAGGAAAACAATACGTTTAGACCCAGACAACTGAATAATTTTAAAAGGCCTTAACACTTAGGAAGGCATACGTTAATGAAATAAACACATCTTTTCAATAACGGGGAACTAATGTGTGCATTATTTAAGAACAGTATTAGAGCCAGATTAAATTGATGGACTCATCTAGCAGTTATCTCATTAAGTATTTTGTCTGTTGGGATCTGGGAAAGTTTTACATGAAATGAATTTTATTAATTGGGGAATGGCAAGTCTTTTTCAGCTATTGATTATTTTGACTTTTTTATTGTATGAGAGGTCTTTGCAGATGTTTCCTTTCTAATAAAAGCCTTTTCATGTTCTTGTTTTACCTCCGAGTGTTGTAAAAGAGACATATACAAATCCCATTTATTTTCCATCAAGTATTGCAAATGGCTACTTTATAGCAGAGTATAAAATAACCTCATTACCTCTCATTTATTTGAGCTAGATTGAAAAATATTTTCCAAAATGTTTTTTTCCTTTCTGTTTTGAAAGTGCAGTATACAAAACGGAGTTTTCAGATCTATCTTAATAGCGCTAGATAATGAAACAGGAACTGCTAGATAAGATTAGATAAAAGCAAGAACAAAGTATAACTTGCAGGTATCATCATCTTGAGGATGAATTTGAATCAGAATTCCTTCTGATTTGTTTAGTTAGAG
The DNA here is from genome assembly GCF_052426305.1 of Pelodiscus sinensis. Lineage (NCBI taxonomy): Eukaryota > Metazoa > Chordata > Testudines > Trionychidae > Pelodiscus > Pelodiscus sinensis. The sequence goes on from NC_143066.1 coordinate 21,354,390, forward strand.
CTTGATCTTGCACACAATAGATTTCAGAGAATTTTGCCATGATTTGAATCATGGGAGGATCAAGTCTATACGTATATTTTTCTCCAATTTTTCTCATTGGTTGTCTTGCTTAGTCTTATCACAGTACAGACTGCTGGTATGAGGTGGAAATGTGACACCCATGAAAGGTTATTTAGTAGAGATGTTATTGTGTAGTCATTCAGATAATTAACTGTTAAGCCTGGGCTCATTGGTTAATCCTAATGGCTGCATGCATACCTCCTTGCTGTCTCTGTATCAGTGCGGGGGGAGAGGGGGGGCCGTGAGGCGCTGGATTTTAAGCCATCTCTCTGTGTATGCCAGCTCCCACAAAACTGCCTCTGTATGAGAGGCAGCAGTGGGGGGGGGGGGGGGGAAGAGGATAGGAGCTGATAGGTGCAGGCAGTCGGCTTTCAAGCTGGCTCCTCGCAAGGTCCAGCTCCTGCCTGCCCCCCTGCTCTGCTGCCTCTGTGGAAGGCAGCAAGGCAGGGGGGAGAGGGAGCGAGGCAGGCAGCTCCATGAGAGGCAGCGGCAGAGGCGGCAGCACATGAGGAGGGGAAGCAGATGGCTCTGCAGGATCTGGCACACGCAGAGAGCTGGCTTGAAAGTTGCCTGTCCCAATGCGTGTAAACATGTAACTGCTGAAAAATTCTGTGGTTTTTTGTAAACATATAACCACTTTTGCTAACATCCTTCTTATTTAAAAGGCACATTAGTTAGTATTTCATGCTTAACCAATGTAGATGAATTCACTGGTTCTAGGCGCGCCCTGCTTTGTGTCCCTATTTCTTTTCCTGCTGGAAAATAACCTGTATTAGAAATCCTTGAGTTCTAAACCTCATTAAAATACGGTGAACGCCAAATAACAAGCAATCTATTTTTTGATGAAACAGAGAATATTTTATAATGGCTAAAATTTTCAAAAGTGCCCGTTTTCCATTTTCAGGCATTTAGATTCTTACGTCCCTGCTTAAGCTTTGACACTGTACCTCAGACCGCTGTCATGAAACAAAGTTTTAGAGAATGGGGTGAGGAGACAGAGCACTGGCTTCTATTCTCGTCTCTATTAGTAAATGTTTGTATCATTTTCAGCAAGGCATGTACAGCCTCATTTTGAAAAGAGGACCCTAATTTTGGGTGCCTAGCTTTAGACACTTTGTGTCTGTTTTTTTTTTTTCAAATGGAGCTGAGTATTTGTGGTACCCATGGTTTAGTTGTTAGAATTCTGAGTGTTCAGGCCCAAAGTGTCTCAGGTGGGCCACACAGAAAGAGTGGTCACATTTGAAAATTTTAACTTTTACTTTCTTTGCCTCAGTTTCTCCATCTGCAAAACAATGCTCCAGCCCCCCACCAGTTAACCTTTCACATCCCTACTTCTACTAAGCCCATAACCTTTGGCTGAATCACTGAAGGTCTCAAATATTGATTTAAAGACTTCAAGTTACAGAGAATCCACCATTTAATGTAAATCAAACCAAGTGACCTCTATCCCATACTGCAGAAGAAAGCAAATACCTTAGTCTGTCCTGGAAGAATCCTTCATGATCCCCATGGGGGTTATTAGTTAGACCATGAGGATGTGGGCAAGACTACCAGCAAGATGTATGAGAAAGAGGTCTCTGTAGTAACTTAGATCTCTCCCCATCTAGTGCCCAATCTCTGGCTGTTGCAAATGTTTCCTAACAGCCATCACGGATGAGGTAGCCTACAATGATGTGTGGCCCATCATACCACTGCCACTAGAAACTTTGCAAGCTCCGTCCTAAAAAAAGTTAGTGTTTTTGCTCCCTCTACTCCACTTGGAAGCCTGTTCCAAAACTTCACTCCTTGCTGATCTGTGCCCTTAATTTGTGAGTGAAAGAAGTAGCCCCTCTTACTCATTAGCCACAAAAACTGAGAAACACATTAGGGATGTTAAAGGTTAAATGGTAAGCATACATCTTACTGGCATGCTTATTGGCTGACCAGAGTCCCTCTCTCCCCATAATGGGCAGCAGGTCTAGAGCAGCCCCCAGATTATGGAGCCAGAGCAGCCCCCTTCTCCTGCGGCCATAGTGGGGCTGAAGCATCCCCCTCGCTTGTAATGAGCTGGGACTGGAGCAGGCATTCTGCTTGTGGCATGGTAGGGCTGGGCCAGAGCCACCCCCGCTGCTGCTGGTTAACCGGATAAACTAATTGTTTAACCAGTTAATCGCTCTTGGCAGTTGTTACATCCCTGAACCACATAATGCTGTTATGATTGCACATTGTGTAACCCTGTTCCTTTCATCCTTTTGTGTCAAGAACTGAAAGAGTCACTATAGGACACTGATGTGACTTTATTTTTAGAGAAGATTAGTGTATTCCTCTGAGGGACAAACTATTTATGGTATGTGTAAATTGGCTTTTTTGGTACTGGAATTAAACTTTAGAATAAATGAGTGTTGTTTCTATAAAGTGGCTAGCCAGAAAAATAGTGTGTGGTTGTCGCTGAGGGCAAATCTTGAATGCTTCCCTCAGTGTGTTCTATTTTCACATTACAGCCGTTTCTGTATTCTGTTGTATTAGTGGAGAGGTTAGTGAATGGAGCTTTTATTTATAAAAGTAACTTCTAAGGAGCAGGGTGACACTGTCTAGTTCTAGTTTAACCAAGATTGTGGCTGTGGTTCATGGGTAGTCAAACTTCAAACTGCAGCCTTTGCTTGGCAGCATCCTTCAGATGAACTTTTTTAGTTTGTGTGGTTTTAGTTAGATAAATGTTTTTGGTACATGCCTCATTATTGGTTTTATCTTGCCTAACGTATTTCAAATTTTGTGGTTCCTAAATTTCTCTGAGATTCTTACTATTTTATGCTTGGAAGAAACCCAAGATATTCCCAGGATCTCTAGTCCTCTTGTAGTCCCATGGGATGTTGAATGTTGTAGTCTCTCTGGAGCAGTAAGTAGATGAATCACAGCAACTCAATTGCAGACCTTTAAGATGAGCCTCCCTACCATAACTGCTTACCACTGGAGATATCCTAATGTTGGACATTTGTTTGCAAAAAAACCCTGTCATCAAAGTAATGTACTGTATACCCAATGGCAAAAATACTCAGTGTTAGATTAAAAGTAGCAAATAATTTTTACATAGAAAGGTTCAAACTTTGAAATGCTACTATTTAAAGCTGTGGGCTTACATCCATATTTAGGTACCTAATTACATTGAGTGAAATGCCTGAATACTGACTTCACATTTAAATCTCTATTTAGATGCCTGAAACAGACATTTAAATAAATAAATATGGATCCAGGTGTGAGCTTTTAGGCATCCAAATTTGAAAATGTGGCCTAAAGTATAAAACAAGCAGAAGAAATGTAAATGGAGTCAACAAAGCTGCTAGTGGGGGCACCAGGAGAATAATAATACTTAACAGTGCTGTGGCATCTTGAGTTTGGCATTCACTTAATTGAGTTCAGTAGCGTGGTTGCATAAATAGAATCTTTGAGATGCTATCAGCACATACTGTAAGAGCAATTGTACATATGCACTGAAGAATTCGTTACCTTTTTGGCAGTCTCACAGAAGAGAAGTACAAATCTTGACTGTAATATTTTGATAAGTCACTAGTTCTTATTAAAATAATAATTATGGTGATAATTATAACTGTAGTATGCTCTCAGACTGAGCTGCTAACTGTACTGGAGAAAAAGTCCTTCTGTATATTCTCTCAAAATAGAGCCTTTGCATTGCCTTTTTTATTTCACATGTACTTGTCTTGGGAGTCTCATTTGTTTGGCCCCCACATATTTTGACAGTGTGCTGCCGTTGCAGCTTGTGGAATAAAAAGCTGTGTTATTCTCCCATTGGAAGAAACTTGAGATTCCTCCAAATATCAAAGGATCTACTGCTCCAAACTGGACTTTTTCTTTACAGCAATGTGATCAAAATCAGATCCAGTATTTTACAGTACTGCAGCAGTTAAATATGGTGATGACCCCACAGAGTTCCCAGGTTCTTTGTTGTTAGCATACTGCAAGCAGTGATGATAGAATTCAGGGCTTCCCCTCTAAATCCCAGGCTCTTGTAATGGTTGAACTAAAAGAACTCTCTGTTAGTAGGTAGCAGTATAGGTTCTGTGGCACCAGCTGTATGCAAACTAGCTGTATGCAAACTTTGTTACAATGTGCTGTTGGGCTCCATTTAAAATTAACTTGATTAATGGCCTATTCATTTATTAAATAAAAAGGATTTAAAATACGACCATTCTATAAAAACCTTATTTTTTGATTATACCTCCTCTTCCCTCCCCCTACTAATAGAAATGGTACTACTGTACCTTTTTGAAATTAATTTTCCTGATCTAGACCTGCAGCAGTTTAGCCCAGCAGAGGCAAGACAGAAGGTACTGCTCATTATGTCTGGCTACTCTAATGTAAGGATGCCACTGTAGTCTGAGATTCAGGAGGGTGGAATTGGAGTCTGAAATTGCTTCCCTCCCGTAGTCCTTCATCTCACCAGCAAGCCACCCAAATACAGAGCAAGGGGTAGAGCTTGGGCCCTGAGTTGCAGAGCAAGATTTTCTTGCTTGGGAAGAGTATTAATTCCAGGACAACAGTACAATTGTATGAGCTCTGTGAGTGTAAATGTTAACACCTGAGTAAATCTGACCCTTTTGGTGTTTGACTTTTATGCTATTCTTACTGGAGAGTTCTCCAGATACATATCTCATTAAATACTATTAAATGTGCCTCAACGATCGCTATTTTTGAGGGATAATTGGCAGAGAGATGGGGTAAGATTTCATTTGCTTGTTGGGCACTTTGAGCAAGCAGTACCTCTGTGGCAGAGCCCTTGTGGAACTGGGTAAGACAAGTAAAAAGCACCTATTCCAGGTTCTAAGCACCGTTGGCACAGTGATTTAAAAAGTCAATCCTACAGCTGTGTGTAGGTTATTCACAGGGCTCGACAAACCACTGAATCTACTCGCCCGTGGTGAGTAGATTTCAGCCGGTCGCCCCACTGGCGGTGAGCGCATGCGCAATGCGGATCCTGAGCATGCGCAGTGCGGGGCTGGCGAGTAGGTTTCACCACCATTTGTCAAGCCCTGGTTATTCACATGTTTATATCCAAGAGCTGGCTTGGGCTCTTCAGGCTAAAATGACCTGTCCACTCAGTAGCACTCCTAGTTACTTTTGTCATTGAAAATCTAAATCATTAATATCTGATTATTTATTTGCCCTTTTTGATGCCATCACTATTGGATGGAAAAAATTCATGCTGCAAGAGGGCTGTCAATAGGATATTTCATTTTGTATTTTTAAAAAGACTCTTTTTTCCTCATTTACACTGGTGTAAATCTGGGATTAGTGGCTTCAACTCATTCATAAATTGCTTTACATTAGTCTAACAAAGAGTAGAATTTGGGTCTTAATGGTAGGTCCTTTAAAGGATTGTGTACTGAAATATGTGGAGATTAGATCTCCACCAGTGATAGAGCATTTGGGTGCTTTTTGAACTGTCACTATAATTTCATAATGAGTCATAATGAGACAGATATCTTCGATATCTTCTGGTTTGGTCTATTTCTAGAGTGTGCAGGAAAGAAAAGGGTTCGTTGGGATTTGTGGAGATTGGAATTAACTGAATAGCTGTATTCCCTGTTCAGTTTAGCCTTAAGGAGCTAGTCATCTTCCTTTTCCATATTTCAAACAGGCTTTAAGTTAAACTCCATCCTCACCAAAAACTTGACACAAAATCCCATTGAAAATTTGGCTTGTAAGGTATTACCTATTTAGCTTTCTAACAAGTGTTTGTTTCAAGTTTTGGGTTTATTTAATGTAATTATGTTTATTTTCCTCCCTGTTGTTGAATGATTCTTTTAATTTGCTGCTATTAGGTTTACTTGCTAGTCATGGAACCCAATACTGCTCTGGTTTTAAGTCAATGGGAGTTGTGACATTGACTCTTAGAGATGAATTGGGCCAATATATTGGTAACATAATTACCAAACAAGTTAGTTGCAAGATGGATTAATATAATTGAAAAGCTAAATGTTTTGATTTTCTGTCAGATAGTAAATATTAATTATCTTTCATGTACCAGTGTTTCTCTTTTGTAGAGTGAATGATAAATGCACTTGTGCCGTTTTATTTTCTTTCCTTTCATTATTGCTTATGAACTTGATGCAATCAATAATGAGGCACAACAGATTTTACATTGCTGTCATTTGTAGGGTGCTTTGTTATTGGCTGGTAGTTGCATGGTTTGAAAGTATACTTCCTGGTTTATGAAAAAAAAATTCTGAAGCTGTTGTCATGCTTCATGCATCTGCAAACTCAGAGACCTGAGAGACAACAGAATTTGGCCCAGTTCATTTAAAGTCCATTGCTGGGTTGCCAGCTTGGTCGGACTGGGCACCATTGCCACCAGGGCTGTAACAAAGGGTGGGGCAAGTGGGGCTCTCGCCACAGGTGCAGCATAATCAGGGGCACAAAGACGCAATAAGCAAAAACAATAAGCCACAAAAGTAAAGAGCATGCTCACCTAAGGAGAGGAGTTGCGTAATCAATATTTTGCCCCAGACACAAAAATACCTCGTTACGGTGATGATTGCCACAAATGGTGTCTGGTCTGACCAAGTTGGCAACCCCATTCATTGCAACCACTTATACAATACTGTGGGTTTTTTAAAATTCCCTTTGAGTAAAGCATCATGGATGAATGTTTGGAGTCTTTACTAAGATGAAGCATGTTCCCTCCCCCTTTACTCCCTGGGAGCAGGCACCACTCACCTGTGTGCATGGGCACCTGATGCTCTTATTAAAAGAGATCCTGAGTATCACACTGGTGAGGTTGGATAGGTGTGAACCCTCTATCTACCTCTCTGCTGCAGTCCCTTATGTCTAAAGGAATTAAAAATTGGCAGGGCCTCCACCTGCATGCATTCTTTGGCATGCCTTGGAAGCCTCCAGAAATAAGCCTTTTCTAATGATTTGTAGCATGGATCCAAGTAAAAAATACCAATTATAAATATATATTTAATGTACTTAAATTAGAGAAGAAGTCTGATGATGAAGGAATGCCTGACATAGTGAATGCAAGTGGAAGGTGGTAGATATAGAAGATAAAATAAGAAATAAGTTAAAAATCATTTACAAAAGTTAGATGTCTACAAGTCAACAGGGCCTGATGAAATTCATCCTAGAATACAGGCAGTCCCCGGGTTACGTACAAGATAGGGACTGTAGGTTTGTTCTTAAGTTGAATTTGTATGTAAGTCGGAACTGGTACATATTATAGGGGAAACTCTAGCCAAACATTTCTCCAGAGCTCAGTTTTATTCTCCCACACCTCACTTCCCTCAGTCCTTTATTCTCAAGCTGAGGTGTCTGCTGAGAAAAGCCGCTCTGCGTCTCCCTGGTCTGCTGCGGGGGGGGGGGAGGGGGCTAGCTTTGCGTCTCCCTGGTCTGCTGGGGGGAAGCAGCTAGTGTGGGGTTGCCTCACCCCGTTTGTAAGTAGGGATCCGATGCTTTAGAGGATAGGGTCATAATTCAAAATGATCTGGATAAATTGGAAAAATGGTCTGAGATAAATACTATGAAGTTTCATAAGGACAAAAGTAAAGTGCTTCACTGAGGAAGGAATAATCAGTCTTAATACATACAGAATGTAAAGCGACTGTCTAGGAAGCAAAATACAGGACTATGTAGCACTTTAAAGACTAACAAGATGGTTTATTAGATGGAGTACTGCAGAAAGGAATCTAGGGGTCATAGTGAATAACAAGCTAAATATGAGTCAGCAGTGTGTCACTGTGTCAAAAAAAGCAAACATTTGGAATGCATTAACAGGAGTGTTGTGAGCAAGACACGAGAAGTCCTTCTTCTGCGCTACTCTGCGCTGATTAGGCCTCAGTTGGAGTATTGTGTCCAGTTCTGGGCACTACATTTCAAGAAAGATGTGGAGAAATTGGAGAAGGTCCAGAGAAGAGCAACAAGAATGATTAAAGGTCTAGAGAACATGCCCTATGAAGGAACACTGAAAGAATTGGGCTTGTTTAGATTGAATCGTAGAATACTAGCACTGGAAGAGACCTCGAGAGGTCATCGAGTCCAGTTCCCTGCCCTCATAGCAGGACCAAATACTGTCTAGACGAGTGGTCCCCAACCTTCCGTGGCTGCTGGGCACCCGGGGTGGGGCCGCTCACGTGCCGCGCTTCCAGGGGTGTGGCCACGCATGCACCGCATGCCCGGGGGTGCGGGTCGCCGACGCGCCCTGAGCTCAGGGCTGGCACCGCGCATGTGCTGTGTGCTGGGAGTAGGGGCCACCCACAAGCCCTGAGCCCAGGTCCAGCACCATGCATGTGCTGCGCGCCCGGGGCAGGGGCCACCCATGCGCAATGCGCCCGGGGCCGGCACCATGCATGTGTTGCGTGCTGGGGGCGGGGCCAGCCCAGATATTTCGGCGGGCACATATAAATGCCCCGGCGGTCGCCATGGCACCCGCGGGCACCATGTTGGGGACCATTGGTCTAGACCATCCCTGATAGACGTTTATCTAATCTACTCTTAAATATCTCCAGAGATGGAGATTCCACAACCTCCGTGGGCAATTTATTCCAGTGTTTGACCACCCTGACAGTTAGGAACTTCTTCCTAATGTCCAACCTAAACCTCCCTTGCTGCAGTTTATGCCCATTGCTTCTTGTTCTATCCCCAGAGGCCAAGATGAACAAGTTTGCTCCCTCCTCCTTTTAGATACCTGAAAATGGCTATCATGTCCCCCCTCAATCTTCTCTTTTCTAAACTAAACAAACCCAGTTCCTTCAGCCTTCCCTCATAGGTCATGTTTTCTAGACCTTTAATCATTCTTGTTGCTCTTCTCTGGACCCTCTCCAATTTCTCCGCATCTTTCTTGAAATGCGGTGCCCAGAACTGAACACAATACTCCAGCTGAGGCCTAACCAGCGCAGAGTAGAGCAGAGGAATGACTTCTCGTGTCTTGCTCACAACACACCTGTTAGTGCATCCCAGAATCATGTTTGCTTTCTTTGCAACAGCATCCCACTGCTGACTCATATTCAACTAGTGGTCCACTATGATGCCTAGATCCCTTTCTGCCATACTCCTTCCCAGACAGTCGCTTCCCATTCTGTATGTATGAAACTGATTGTTACTTCCTAAGTGGAGCACTTTGGAAAGGTTGAAGTCTGAGAGAGGACATGATAGTTGTTTTTAGGTATCTAAAAGGGTAGCACAAGGAGGAGAGAGAAAAATTGTTTTCCTTGGCCTCTGAGGATAGGACAAGAAGCAATGGGCTTTAATTGCAGCAAGGGAGGTTTAGGTTGGACATTAGGAAAAAGTTCCTAACTGTCAGGGTGGTTAAACACTGGAATAAGTTGCCTAGGGAAGTTGTGGAATCTCCATCTCTGGAGATATTTAAAGAGCAGGTTAGATGGACATCCATCAGGGATGGTCTAAATGGTACTGGGTCCTGCCATGAGGGCAGGGGACTGGACCTCTCGAGGTCCCTTCCAATTCTAGTGTTCTATGATTCTATTACACACCTTTACTTAGCGTAAAGAAATAAGGTTTAATAAACTATTTTTCCTAATTAAATCTGCAGTGTGCAGTTGAATAAAATTGATTAATAACTGAAACTTAACTGGCATTTACACTGCCACCATTTAGCCACCCCAGAGCATATGCCCCTGTGAATTTCAGAGTTCTAGACCATAGTGTGGGCGCGCTTGCACATCTGCAACTGGAGTGGAGGTAGCACCTACAAGTTGTATGTATCAGTCCAGCCAAGGCCACAAGCTGCACAACCCCTCTGAAAGCTGGAGCTGGCCCCACTAAATGCCATCAGCTCTGGGTCCTGGTTCACTGGGCAGGTCACTCTGCCTCTCTTCATACTCTGATTCAATCTCTCTGCTATGCTCCTTCCCATGCAAGCACTTTACCAAATACCAGTCCCAATTACTCACAGTTCCTTCCCTGCAGGCCCTTCTTAGTCAGCTCCAGGCACAGCAAGAGCCTTTCCCCTTCGGAGAAAACCAGCAGCATCCTGGGAAGCATTCTGATTAATCAAAGCCCCAGTAGCTACATACTTAGCAACCTGGTCTCTTTCTCCAAACTGGAGCCCACCACTTGCTCTCTCTGTACTCATCATTCCTGGAATAAAAAAGTTTCCTTCCTTTTTCTCATAGCATCATGGGAGTTGTAGTCTGTAAGGCTATATTGCAGCACACATGATCTTCCCAAAAAAGGTCAGAGGTTCTCATAGTAAAAGGGGCCTACATGGTTTTGCAGTCCTTAAATTGGTGAGACTTTACTCTCCCAGTAGTCCTAATGAAGTCAACTGCTAATAGGAGTAAGCATTCACCTGTGTAAGTAGGAGCTGTACAGCTGGGCCAAGGTTTTCAAGAGTGTTTAGTGATTTTTTGGGTACCTAGGATCAATCACATTGTCAGGATTGGTTCACAACCATGAGTCCCAACTTCAGGGCAGACTGTCAAGAAACTGGGCAAAGACTACAAACTTCATGTTCTGTATTTAAATTTTACCAACTCAGTATCAACTGTGAACCCTTAATGGACAATAGCTGTCTGGCCATGGAGTCTAAGACAACCTGCTTGGGCATCCTAATTTATCTTCCACCAAGGCAAGTTGCACTTAGTGATTAGATGGTTGTGATACATCAAAGATTACAAAATATTGAAGCTACCCCAAGTCTCAAAGGACTGGTCACTAATACCCCCTCTCAATTTGTACGTTAGATTAGTACTGTGGAGGGGCATGGCGCTGGGGAGACCCCCTCCATTGTCCCTCACCCGAGGTCTCCGTCCTTGGTGCTCCCTACACCCTGGTGCCCTGCCCCAGGTCCGGCAGGATCGGTCCACAATTGGGTTGACTCACTGGCGTCTGCGCCGGCGGGGGAGGGTAGGGGGGCTCAGGCCCGCCCTCACTCCGAGCCCCGACCCAGGGCCCTATGGTCTGGGAGATGCTACCCCCAGTCCTGGTTGGTGGGGGAGAGGGTCCCCTTAACACACCAACCCCCCGGGTTCCGATACCCTGCCCTGGGTCGCTTCCTACCTCCCTCGTCGCGTTGCCATGGCGGCAGGGTCTCTCGAGTGTCCGGAGACGGGACCCGAGATGCCTCCACCTGGCCGCCCTCCATCCGGCGGCTCCCCCTTCTACTCAGGCGGCGGCGCTCCCTTTGAGCGTCCTGCTCCGATGACGTCTCCTGCCGCGGGGCGGGGCCGCCTCCTACGCCGGGCGGTGTCGTCCCACCGGGCGCTTGCGCCGTCCGGTGCGGCGGGGCCAAACTGGAGTCCCATCCTCCCGGCCCGGCCGGGGCCGCAGCGGCACGGCTGGACGCCACTTTTGTGGGCTCGCACTTGGCCCCGCCCGCGGCAGAACAAGCCGCGCAGGGCAGGAGACGGCGCGGCGACGCCGCTTCTCCCCAGCACGCCGGGGACGGCGCTCGGTCCGTGTGGGGCTCAGGAGCTGCCCCGTCACAAGTACCAATGATTAACATCTGTCAAAGATGATCTAGATGGTGCTTGGTCTTGCTGTGAGGGGGGGGGGGGGAGCATGGAGTGGGGCTGGACTTGATGACATCTCAAGGTCCTTGCCAATTCTAGAATTCTGTGATTCTATGACATCTGCTTGTTGCTAATCCTATAGTAAACTATCTAAGGATTTGTAAACTGAGGAAAAAGAGAGTTTTTAAAGCAGACAAGTGTGTGTGTGTGTGTGTGTGTGTGTGTGTGTATATATATATATATATATATATATACACCCCCTTTATTAGAGGAGCCTCTGAATTTTATTGGGAGTGTTCCAGTTGGGAAGACCCCATGTGCGGCAGTCTAGTCTTAGAAACTACAACTACTATGATGCCTTGTGGAAAGAGTGAAAGAGGTCGGGTTTTTTTAAGGCAGTTCAGGGAGAGCAAGTTGTTGTCTTTATTTTGGGGAGAGGCGGTGGCAGGAACTCTGTCTACCCGGTGTGGCACAGCTTCCCTGCTTTGGCTGCCAGTCTTTGGGGATCTCCTACTCTGGCTCCCTGGGGCATCATGATTCCCCTGCTTGGGCTACCAGGTGTCTGTTCTTGCCTGGTCAGGCAATGCTCCTGGTCTCAGCCTGCTGTTTTTTTCCCTGTGAGTGCTCTAGCCCTGGGGTAAATGACAATGCCGGATCAGAAGTGTTGCTGGAATAGAGAAGTCCGGATTATAGAGGTTCAACCTTTGGTCAGTTTCATTTTCAGGTTCTCCCAAAAAACCATTCAGAAGGAATGTTTTCTTTACAAATAGCGCAAAGGAAAATATATTTTTTAAAATTTCCATGATTTAAAAAAAAAACAATTGAAGCATTGGATTTATATATTAATTTTTAAAAATATTGTGTCTCTGAAAAACCTATAATTTGGGTAAATCTCATATGATGTTTTCTTTTTATAAATACATTGAAGTGTAAAAATTATATATAATTTCTATAACTTGTTTTTTGTTTACTTGCTCTACTTTCTCAAATAGATTGTTTTTATGGGTAAACAAATAGTGCCAGTTTACCTCTAATCATTTCAGAGAAATGTTACATATTTGTGTTGAATCCTGCAGTCATCCTCTAACAATAATGCTGATTTTTTGTAATTTCTGAAAAATGTATTTTTATAATACAGAAGATTCTTCTTAAGTGAATAAGCGTGAACTTAATTATTCTGCTGATCCTGTCAAACATCTTTCTGAAACATTGTTAATGGTTTCATCATACTGCATTACTAATGATTCTCATGCAGAATGTAATACATGTTAAATTTTGCACTGTGATTCATATAATGGAAGTTTTTATTTCAGCATAAAGGTAGATATTTTTACACTTTTGGGTATGGTAATAGAACCAGTCCACATCTAACAGTTGCTTAATATTAATTCAGTGAGGTGGTCACCAGTGGAACCCTTCACAGCTTTGATCAAAGCAAAATGGGGTGAGATTTCCGATGGTCACTGTGGTTGAGGCACCTGCATCACTTTCATGGGCTAGTCTGTACTAGCATTTAACTAGAGTGTGTTGACTATCAGTTAACTAACAACACATTGGTCTGTGTGGTCTCACCAGGGCTCAGCCAGTGGTAAGGTAAACTGTAAGTGTTGATGAGTTGGTGCTAGGGAGTGCTCAGACTAGTATATACAATATATTTCCTAATGTGAGTTAATTGCCTTTATTGGGGACAAGTCATGAGAAAAAGGTTGGTCTTATGGTTCAGGCATTGCCCTAAAACTCAGGAGATACAAGTTCATTTCCCAGCTTTGCAACAGATTTCCTTGTGATCACAGGCAAATCATGTGGTGCTCCATCTGTTTCAGTTCCCCTTCTGTAGAACAGGAATTATAGTAGTTCCGTTCTCTAACGCCTCTTCATGGCATGGTTTGTGAGTTTTCCTAGAACCTATTTCATTGGAACTCCAAGTTGGGGCTCCTGGTCATATTGTAATACAAATAATTATAGTGATATGGTCTTTTGGTCTGAATTTGTGTCTACATAACAGCTCAGGTCCTGGCATTGTCCTGACATGCAAGATTTAGTTGTCTGCTTCATGGGCAGCCCACTTTTTCCAGTCCATGGGACTGATTGGGCAAGTGCTATAGCCTGTCCTTTACAGATACTGTTGACAGTTGTGTCAGATTTTCAGTTCCTTTTTCCATGAGATAGTGAGAACTTGTTCTGCCAGTGCCTCCAAAGAGTTAATTTGTTTCCTATCTTCAGGGTGACTTACATTTTGATGCGGTACTGAGGAAATAGTGATTGCACAAGTCATATGTACCAGAACCTGCTTAGAGTGAGCTCTGATCTAGTGCAGCTCCTGTCTTAGAGATGTCTGTTCTACTTCAGAGCCTCTTGCTATCCCTGTTCTGTGTTTCTGCTTCCTCCTGAGAGGCTCTAGTTAACTTAAAAGTGAAAAAGCCTGCCACAACTATTAGCAGTCGGGATGTTAAAATGTGCTTATTTTGGTAAATGTGTAACCGCTGAAATTTTTAGCAGTTACATGTTAACATGTTAGGAGAAGGCGGCTCTGCTTAAAAGCTTGCCTCCCTCCACCCGTGCACCAGGCTGCAGCTTAAAAGCTGGCACCCTGCCAGCACTGGTTCTCCCCTATCCCCATGCTGTTGCCTCTGATACAGAGGCAGTAGTGTGTATGTGTGGGGGGGAGGGGGAGGTGTCTGCGTGGTGAAGGTTAACCAATGAGCCTTCCCAGGAAGGTTAATCGATGAGCCACATCCTTAGTGTATGCTGGCTGCTGCTGGGTAGGTTTCTGAGAGAAGCCATGCGCCGTCTCTTTAAGACAAGGAAAGCTGTCCTACTCTGTTTTCTGACCCCCATCCCTGCTCTGCAGAGATGGGGCATGGGGGGAAGTGACTGTGTGTGTGAAGCGAGCTAGAGCACTGAAATCTTAGAAATGGTGCACTGCCTCTTAAGACCGGCACTCCCAAGTCACTTACTATCCATGCTTCAGATTGGAGCAGCTCTGCTGTGTGTCTCCTCTCCTCAACCCTTGCTCTGCACATATAGGGTACAGGGGCAGGGAAACAGCCAAACTTCAGCAGGCTCCTCTCCCTTCCATCTCCCCCGCTCATTGTGCACAGCTAGCAGGAGAATCCTGGGGACAGCTCTGCTGTAGTACTGAGCAAGGTGGGGCAGATGAACACATGCTGCAGGCTGTAAGTATGCAGGCTCCACTAATCAGCTGGGTGGGCCTGAGAAAAATGCTTGGTGGGCCGGATTCAGCTCTCTGGCTTCATTTTGCCTATATCTGGTCTACAGGACCTTAGTTTAAAGTTATTTTAAAAATATTCCATTGGTGTGTTGCTGGAGATTATAAAATCACTTCTCTAAAAATTATCATTCCCCTCGGCTGCCACGAGGCATAGGGATGCCAGTTTAATAGCACTGTGTAGGGCCCCATGAATCTTAAGGATGTTCCTATTCTACTTCACTAATTGTCTCCATGTATTTCAGTGGGCAGACTATAATATGGGTTTCTAGTAAAGGGATGGACAAATAATCAATCCCATTCTGTTTCAGCTGAGGTTCCCCTGACAATGAGGTGTATTTAGCATTTGTTACCCACGGAGTACAAAAATATGTAGATTTTAAAGTTACTCTGTTGGGCTGTGTCTAGACTACATGTCTCTGTCGTCAGAGGCATGTAGATTAGACACATAGGCAAAGTCAAATGAAGCCGCGATTTAAATGATCGCGGCTTCATTTAAATTTACATGGCTGCCACGCTGAGCCGACAAACAGCTGATCAGCTGTTTGTCCGCTCATCGCGCTAGTCTGGACGCTCCCCTGCTGACATCAAAGCACTTTGTTGGCAGCCCCGTTATTCCTCGTGGGATGAGGTTTACCGGGGCTGCCGACAAAGGGCTTTGATGTCGGCAGGGGAGCGTCCAGACTAGCGCGCTGAGCGGACAAACAGCTGATCAGCTGTTTGTCGGCTCAGCGCGGCAGCCATGTAAATTTAAATGAAGCCACGATCATTTAAATCGCGGCTTCATTTGACTTTGCCAAAACAACAATTCTACATGGCTCCGTCGACGGAGCCATGTAGTTTAGATGTACCCATGGAGATGAACCTCTGCAAAACATGCTTGTCTGTTTCTTAGAGGACCAGGCTGATACTGATTGATCAGTTAGAGATGGCTTGGATGGCCTAAGGAATGTGTTAATTGCTTGACATTTGCACATACAGGATAGGCAGGAGAAGGTTGTATGCAGAGCAGTTGTAAAAAGGCTGGCTAATGTAGCTAAAATACCTTGCGGGGATGTGTCTAGAGCAGTGAGATTTGCATTGGGATAACTATGTTAACGTAGTTACCTCAACATAAAACTCTAGTGCCAGAATACTTCATAAAGCTCCATTTTGTGTGGGTTCAGTGTGTCTACATTAGGGATTTGTACCCATGTAAAAATATTGCTGAAGTTATACTGGTGAAAATCTCCCCATTCTGACATTTGGGGATCATTGGCCTGAGCAAACAGAAACAGAAGAAAATGGAAAAAAAAATAAAAATTCACCGTTGAGAAAACAGAGTTCTGCCTGAACTTACACTGCACAGGTAGGGCTGTGCTAGTGTGTGGTGTGCCGCTTGGCTTGACAGCAACACATTGGAATATGCACAGATATGAATTCATCATAAAACAATATGTCTCAGTTACCAGAACTCTAGTGTGGGACTCAAGTGCAAATTATTGCACCTTCTTCACTGAAATATATGGCTGTTTTGACTTGACTTATATTTTGTGGGCTGGATGGTCCAAATCAGGAGAGCAATTTCAAACAGTAGCTAGTTACTAGTGCCAGCAGCAATAATTGTGCCTGGCTGGCCCAGCAACAGCTGTTTCTGTTTCCCTTCTGTTTCAGAGTGGTGGGTAGGAGGGGGGACCCATTTTATCTTCTTTCTGATATTTTTGTAATCAACATAATTTTTCAGTGGACTGCACACATCTGTGGCCTAAATCTGTGCTCAGGCTTCATGTAATCAATGGAAAGTGACATTTCTCAAATCTCAAGGTTGGCTTGCCATTAGTGAAAGGCACATGTGCTCTCCTCTTTTTTCCCTTTTATTTTCATGATTTTATGTTACTTTTTATCAAGTTCTTGTGTCCATGCAAACCTGAATGTCAGGGCCAATTGTTCTCTCTAATTTTTTCCACCCATTTGCTGAATAAATTTTGTTATATGCACTGAGGCATGTGTGAATGTGCACCCCCAACAGAAAACATTGGTCAGGACTTCTACATCCCCACCATATACAAGGGTTTTGTTGCCTTTCCTAGCTGAAATCTCTTTAACCCTCCTTTTTACTATGTTAAAAAATTCAATTTTTTAGCCACTTCAGCAGTTGAATTCACTAAGCCCGTCAGAAGAAGCAATTGTATTTTCCGTAATGCACTAAAATGAGCTGACTAAACAAAGCATAAACAGATGTTTCCTTGCTGGTGATACACTAAAGAAAAATATACCTTCTAAAGATGTTAGCCAGCTGCATGTTGGAAGGCAAGTTAAACTGCTGTGCATTTTTGAAGCAATCTGTTGACCCAATATTCTTGCTAAGTGACCCGGACTCCAGAATGGGACAGTTACCTTGATATTTTTAAATGACAGGATCATAATATTATGTTAGCCAAGAAGCTGATATTTGTTGTGGAACACTTTGGGCCCAGTTCTCTTACATTGGTTTACCCTGCTGTAATGTCAGTAACTTGCATGGAATTACAGATGAGTCATGAAGCAAAATGCAGGAAAATGTAGCACTTTAAAGACTATATCACTCTCAGGGTTGCCCTGGCCAGATATAGGTGACTATAAACTTTATTTAACCCTTGCTTTGATATAATCTAAATAATTCTGTAAGCAACACAGATCAGCAAACATGCAAATAAAAGATTAGTGGCTAGGAAAGAAAATTTTTGCTTGTGTTTCTTTTTGTTGCTAACTTGATAAATCTGCTTCCATGCCTCTTGCCTGTGGCACTTTTCTTTCTCTGGTGCAAATCACTGTTGTATTTTTCATCATTTGTGCTGTTTATTGTGAGGTTACGATTCTAGGGTCAGTAAAGGTGTAGGTTGGAAGATCAGATTGGAAACCAGATCAAGTCCTATTATAAATTTACTTGGGACCCTATTATGCCTGTGCAACAGGTATACCCAAGACTGTACCATTCTGAGTGGCTATCTTGGCTAAATTTAAGATGACCGGATGATTAATAGGGTATAGCATCTGTAAAATAAGAAATGGATACTAACAAGTTTTGAAGATCCCTTTTGTACATTTAGCGCTTTCAAGGCTAGTTGTAAAGAATCTGCACAGACTTTTTTCCTGTGATCTTCTATCCAGTCATTATGTTTGTCATAATGGAATCTAAGTCTCTGCTTTTGTCAAGATGATTTCACTGGACTTGCACATGAGTTGGTGTATGTTAAGTGGGTTTGTGTTTACATTTCAGACTGTGTCTTTCAGAGACATCAGGTGGGATTGGGTTAGCTTTCAAGGCATGTGGCTTGTACAGTAATTGCAAATAGAATTGTTGGGGTATTGCTGTCTCAAGCCAGTTGCTGGTTTCAACCCATTGCCTACTTACCGTTTGCAAAGTGTGCTCAATGAAAATGTCATTGCAGGTTCCTTTTTGGTGCAAAACTGCCACTGTTTCTAATAACCTGAAGTGACAACACATGAAAACATTTAACTGAATGCTCAGCTGCTACATTATGGGATGGCTGTTGTGCAGAGGGCCACACAAGCGAACAATTGTGCGAAGTGTTGAGCACTTTGCCATAGCTGCATTAGGAGTGCTGCAGGGCTGAACTTTGGCCACCTGCGATGTCTTAACTTACTTGTACAAGGACTCAGCACGTTTTCAGAGGTTACATTTTGTATGGGGTCTTTAGAAAACAACAGAAACTTGGTTTTGTTCTCATGCCTCTAAAAAGTACAAAATAGTGGAATAAAAAACAAAATACAGGACTATGTAGCACTTTGAAGACTAACAAGATGGTTTATTAGGTGGTGAGCTTTCATGGGCCAGACCCACTTTCTCAGATCAAATAGTGGAAGAAAATTGTCACAACCATATATACCAAAGGATACAATTTAAAAAAAATGAACACATATGTAAAGGACAAATCAAATTTCAGAACAGAAGGAGGATGGGGGGTGGGGGAAGGTAAATGTCTGTGAGCTAATGATATTAGAGGTGATAATTGGGGAAGCTATCTTTGTAATGGGTAAGATAATTAGATTCTTTATTCAGACTCAGGTGTAAAGTGTCGAATTTAAGCATGAATAACAGTTCAGAGGATTCTCTTTCAAGTGAAGTCTTAAAAGGCTTTTGAAGCAGGATGTAGGTAATTAAGTCGTTGAGACAATGTCCTTTCTGGTTGAAATGGCAAGAAATTGTTTTTTCTTTGTGATCCTGTCTAATATTTGTTTTGTGGGCACAAGATGTTTTTTCTTTGTGATCCTGTCTAAGGGTACGTCTAGACTACATGCCTCTGTCGCCAGAGGCATGTAGATTAGGCTACCAGACATAGGAAAATGAAGCGGCGATTTAAATAATCGCCGCTTCATTAAATTTACATGGCTGCCGCGCTGAGCCAACAAACAGCTGATCAGCTGTTTGTCGGCTCAGCGCGCTAGTCTGGACGCGTGGGTGTTGACATCAAAGGTATTTGTCGACCACCCAGGTATGCCTCCTGGGATGAGGTATACCTGGGTGGTCGACAAATACCTTTGATGTCGCCACCCGCGTGTCCAGACTATCGCGCTGAGCCGACAAACAGCTGATCAGCTGTTTGTCGGCTCAGCGCAGCAGCCATGTAAATTTAAATGAAGCGGCAATTATTTAAATCGCCGCTTCATTTTCCTATGTCTGGTAGCCTAATCTACATGCCTCTGGCGACAGAGGCATGTAGTCTAGATGTACCCTAATATTTGTTTTGTGGGCACAAGATGCTTTTTCTTTGTGATCCTGTCTAATATCTGTTTTGTGGGCACAAAACAGATATTAGACAGGATCACAAAGAAAAAACAGTTTCTTGCCATTTCAACCAGAAAGGACATTGTCTCAACGATTTAATTACCTGCATCCTGTCAGAGACATACTATAACTGGTACCCTCATCACATCTCTCCAAATTATCATTTTCTATCCGTCAGATTTTCATTGAGTCCTTTTAATTGTTTTTTCCCTCCCCCCTGATTACAGGATGTTTTCTTGTGCGCTACTTTACATTGTGTTCTCTATATGCACATAAGTAACAATTTTGTTTCTAAGAAAAAGCAGACAATTTAAAAAAAAATTGGTGCATTATGCACTTTTTGCAGACTCTGCAATATACCTATATAAACAATGCATAGCATATTACATCTGGAAGCACACTTCTGGCATTCAGCTTTCATCTGTGTAACCAGAAATCTTAACGAATGCTGCACATTTAATATAAAACCCCAGTACTTTCAGCTCTTGAATAATGAAAATAGGTGGCTTGACCAAAGACCTTGCTTTGGAATTGACATTATTTCTCATAAATAAGGGAAAATATGCCAAAAAAGATTAATATTCATCTTGTTGGTCTTCAAACATAGTATTTGCATACTGTTTGCAAAAATTAACTAACTGTATATATTCCTTTATAAAAGCCTTTTTTAAAACTAGCTTTTAAGTAATCTTTGTATATAAACAAGGCAGGCAATAAGTATTCATTCTACCAGCAAGAATGAATACATGGACAGACTTCATGGTTTGTTTTATGAATATACAGTATTTTTTTTTCCCTGGCTTTATGTCTTAAACACAACCTTCTCTGATGATGTCTGATCTATAATATCTTACTTTTTCCCCTTGAATTCCTCTTTGATTTAGTATACAGGGCTGCTGGAACAATAGTGGGGCTGTTGAGAGCCATTGAACCCACTATAAACCCTGGATATGATGAAAACCACTTCAAGCAGCACCCTTGACATTCCCTAGTTTTCAGAGTGTTTGCTGTGTTCCTCTGTTTCTGTCTGTTTCAGCAAAACAGTGAATCCTGGGGCACCTTAAAGACTAAAAAAAATTATCAGGACATAAACTTTTGTAAGCTACAATTCACTTCTTTGAAGCTTGAAGAGAAAGGAAAGGCTACAGGGATGGAAGTATATAAATCAGAGTCAATGTGGCTCCTCTCCAACAGTGATGAGAAGGTGAGAGTACCTGAAGGGGAAATTACTTATTGTAATGAGAGAGCCATTACATGTCTCTATTTGATGGATGATCACACATTGTCGAGTATGATCATCTTCCATGGGAGTTGTAGACCCTCAGGTGGCTAAGGCCGATCCTTGAACCACAAGTTCTATTACAATGAAGACAGATGTTTCCAGGTACAGCAGGAGGCTGTTGACCATGACTAGAAGCCAGTCTCCCCTTCTTCCTGTACCTCTTCTCTTCCTCAGCTTGTCGGTGGGCAAATTCAAAATGCAGGGAGCCATTGCACATGACTTGTCTCTATTTTGAGTGATTCTGAGCAAGTGTCTCCCAAGTGTCAATGTCAATGTTGCACTTCTTTAAGTTATCCTTTAGCAAGTCCCTATAATGCTGTGGTTCTCAACTGGTGGTCCATGGTGACTTTTTCGGTGGTCCACAGGAACATTGTCCAAAGTCACATGGTATGAGCAGGTGCCGCCGTTAGGCTGTTTTACGCCGTGTTCACAAGCACGCGACATGTCATCCATAGCGTCACCTAGGACACAACCGCATTGTGTTGCCAGTAAATTCCGTCTGAGGCTCTGAGCGTCAGTGTAGCTGCTGCCATCGTGCTGAGCAGTTGCTGTTTTGTTCGTCCTATGCTACACAAGCTGGAGGTGGTCCACAAAATTTTTTTGATTGGCCTGGTGCTCCATGGACTGAAACGAGTTGAGAACCACTGCTATAATGTGTCCGTTGTCCTCCCGCATTACGGTATCCTTCTTTCAGCTAAGAAACAGTACTTTTTTGGGAGGTAATGGTTTGGCATCCGAATAATGTGACCAGACCAGTGATGTTGCTGATGGATGATCAATGTCTTCTTGATGGTGGTCTTTACCTCTTCCAGAACACTAATGTTAATATGCCTGTCTTCCCATTTGATCTTCAAGATCTTGTGCCAGTGATACCTCTCAAGGACTTTCAAGTGATGTCTGTACGTTGTCCAGGTGTCAGACACATACAATGATGTTGGGAGAATGATGGTTTGATAGACAAGAGATTTAGTGTCTGATCAAATGTTGTGCGCTTCAAAAACCCTGGCCATAAATGAGCAAAGGCTGTATTGTCACAGCTCAGTCGATGTTGGATTTCTACATCAATATCTGCCTTGGATAAAAGATAACTTCCAACGTGGAGAAAATGATCAACGTTCTCCAGTGCCTCTCCATTGATTTTAATAGATATGGCATATGGTACCTCATTTGGAGAGGGCTGATGGAGCACTTTGGTCTTCTTGATGTTGAGGGTGAGACCAAGACACATGTAAGTATCAGCAAACACATTGAAGATAGTTTGAAGATCTTTCTCAGAATTGGCAAAAACTGCATTGTCGTTAGCAGGGCTTGACAAACGGTGGCAAAACCTACTCGCTAGCCCTACACTGCACATGTGCAAGACCCGCACTGTGCATGCATGCGCCGCCGGTGAACGGGGTGACCGGCTGAAATCTACTCGCTCATTCAGTGATTTGTCGAGCCCTCATCCTTAGCATATTTAAGTTCCGTTATAGATGTGGTGGAAATCTTATTCTTAGCTTTCAACCTGCTAAGCCTAAATAGCTTTCCATCCGTTCTGTAGACGATTTCAACACCAGTTGGGAGCTTCCCAGCAATTAGTTAAAATGATGGCAATAAACACTGTGAATGTGGTTGAGGCAATGATACAGCCCTGTTTGACTCCTGTTTGTGCTTTGAAAGGTTCACTCTGGGAGCTTGTGCTGCTCAGAACAGTTGCTTTCATGTTGTCATGAAGCAACTTTAGGACACTGATGAATTTATCAGGCTACCCAATCTTCGAATCTACAGTTCAAAGGACACAGTGATTCACTGAATCAAAGACTTTAGTTAGATCAATAAAAGCCATGTAAAGCAGTTGGTTTTGCTCCCAACACTTTTCTTGCAGCTGCCATGCAGCAAAGACCATATCCGCAATTCTGTGACATGTTCGGAAGCCACTCTGTTACTCCCATAAAATTTCTTCTGATAGGGGGCAGAAGACGGGTTGCAAAGATCTGTGTCAGAACTTTTCTTGCAGCAGCAAGAAGAGAGAGACCACAATAGTTTCCACAGTCTGCTTTATCCTCTTTTTAAAAGAGGGTAACAATCAAGGCATCCCTCATTTCACTGGGTATTGCCTCCTTTGTCCAGATTTTAAGGATAAGCAGGCTAAGTTGCCGAATTAAGTCTGATCCACTGTCCTTAAAATTTTTAGCGGGGATCCCATCTGGACCTGCTGCCTTGTTCTTCATCTGCTTAATGGCATTGTATACCTCATACATATTGGAAGGATCTCTGAGCTCATCCTTAGAAGGTCGATGGGGGATTTGATCAAGAACTTTATCTGCAGCCATGGAGTTATGATTAAGAAGATCTTCAAAATATTCTTTCCGGTAAAAATCACTGGTTTCATTGTCCTTCAAAAATGTGGTTCCATCCTTTGAGTGAAGGGGGGTTCATGCCATGACAAGCTAGCCCAAAAATACCTTTAATGGCACTAAAGAAACCATGTGTATTGTGGGTGTCCACGAAATGTTGGAGTTCTTGTGCTTTCCCAGACCTCCATCTGTTCTTGAGTTCTCTGGTTTTACATTGGACTTCTGCCCTTGCCTTAGCATGGGCTTCTCTATTTGTATGACAGTTTATATTATTCTGCCAAGCACAAAATGCCATTCTCTGCTCATTGACGAGTTGCTTGATTTCAATATCATTCTTATCAAACCAGTCCTGATGCTTTCTGGTGTGAGAGCCAATGGTTTCCTCACAGGTATTGATGATTACTGCTTTCAACTGGCTTTAATGTGCCTCAATTTCTTCCGGAAACTTTTCTTCTAAGACTGCTTGGAAGTGGTCACCCTTAATAGGGTCCTTCAGATCTTGAACCTTCAGCTTGAGCATGATTTGCTTCTTTTGTAGCCTTCATTTGGGGGCAATCTTAATTTTCATTGTGGATTGAGAATGAGGCGATGATCAGTCCAGCAGTCATCAGCACTTGTCATTGCTCTTGTAAGAAGTACATTACTGCGTTCTAAAGGACAATCTCATTTGTCCAATGTAAATGGCAGAGAGGCATTGTTGGTGCTCTTGATTCTGGCACTTTTGTTAATATACCATTTTTTTCCATTAAGGGTGAACTCACTCTGCACAGAGGCCCGGTACAAGTCCTGTGCACCACTTTCTGTATGTCCTGCTGAAGCCCTCAAAGACAGATTTTAAGTAGGAAGTTAGTAATGTATAAACCTTTGTGCTGGTCTTCTGCACAGAAGTGAATTTCACCAGGAATTAACTTCTACCTACTGAAATCAATGCTGATGTCACTGTAAGGTATAAAAGTAAGATTTTAAACAACCAATAAAATTATTTGTGCCTTTTAGTCATCTGTACATCACAATAATTGAAGACTAAGGTTGGCTATTTGTTATAAAGACGTGGAAATGAATGTATGGAAACCAAATATTGCATATCTATTAACCTATGTTGGTACGCCTGCGTTAGAGAATAGATCCCTGCTTGTTGAGTGAGTGTGTAGAACATAGTGATTCATATCCTAAAAGCATGTTTAACATAGTTCTGCGTGTGAGTGATTTGTATAAGTATTGCTAAAATGGAAATTATAGTTCTAGACTGGGCTGATCTTGCTCAGCCGAAATTATGGGCTTGATACTAAAATTATGGAGTGAAATTCTATAGTTTATCATGCCGAAGGTCAGAATAGATATTCATAACAGTCCATTCTGATCTTAAAATCTACAGATCTGGGCACATGATATGATAGAACATTAAATCTTAGATTGAGAGAATGTTGCCCAAGGCTGTAGGTGAAATTCTGCCCTCAGATATACTTGCGAAGTTCTCATTAAAGTCACAGGGCAGGACTTGGCCCTTTATCCAGTATTACTAATTCTGTTAGCTGGGCCCAAGAACATCGTATCCCTCCATAGTCCTAATCTTTAACTAACTACATTTCTAATATGTTTGATCTGAATTTTAACATTAAAAGTTCTACTTTCCACTAGTCTGTGGTGTTCTTCCATGAATTTCTGGCCTCATTAAAATAAATGAAAAGCTCCCATTGATTTCAGTAGGTCCAGGATTTTACCTAATGCCTCCAGACAGTTACCCCTTTCTTAATCCCAAACTCCCCCTCTAAATTGAAAGCAATGCTAAATACTGAGTAACTGTACTCTGAGTCAGGTGGAGCATTTTGCCACTGAGTTGTCATTTTCTTTTTAAGCATAGGGTGATGTTTCCTCTAACATCTGAAATCCAAAAATAATCAGTCATTCTTGTATCAAAGTCGCCAAGGAAATCCTGAAAATTCTTCCCTTATTTAAAACATTTTGTTATGACATGATGTATATACTGTGGTAGGCTGTGAAGAAAGCACTGTGATCCAAGTTTTGGGTTTCTTTATCAACATTCTCTTACAACTGTGTGAGGTATTTTATTTTTTTCAACTTATGAAATACACCTATTCTAGGCCCCAGAAAAAGATAATATATTAATAAATCCGAATATTACAGAATAAATTGACACCTGTTATAATTCTTTTCTCTCCAGTCTCTCAACCTGCCCTGCCTAATCGTTTCTTTATACCTTAACCTACCTGGGCATTGCTCAATCTGTTCTTCCTCAAACGCCTGGCAGAACAGAGTTCTTGTATCAGGCCCTGAAAATCAGAGCCCTGACTTATGTTGAACAAAGTCACAAACCAGTTCTAGAGCTAAGCCCGTCTAAAACACTTTGCTGCCAACCCTGTCCCATCCTGACCTCAGCGTCATTAGCGTGGAGGGTCCCAGATCTCAGCTGCTGTGTTATCATGAGAAGAAAGGGGGCTTTTCATGCAGTGGTGGGCAATGTCGCATGTGGACCATCCGTGTTCTGTGTGTGGCCCGTAAGATATCTTGTTAACCATTATGCAGGTGCAAGGTTGCCAGATTCCAGTGGCTTTTGTCCACACAGTTTTTTTCCTACAGGTATTACAAAAGTGACATGCACTTAAATTAAAGCAAGGGCATGTTTAGTGAGGTGTGTGCTGATTGCACACGTTAAGAGAGCTGTGTGCCCCTTGCTTCCAATCAAAGTGTTGCTCTGGTTCAGTGGGTACACCCTACAAATTCTAGGTACTCAAGCACAGTTGGCAAAAATACCCTGCCCCAGGAGACCATCTTGGTTACAACAATCTTGCAGCCCACTGAGGAGAAGGAGGGCCAATCATGTGGCCCACTCACTAGCTTAGATTACCCCACACTGCCTTACAGACTCCAGTTACTTCTGTGCTTTGGTGGGATCATGCAAAATAGGTATTCTAAATATGACTTGTAAGCATAGGTCAAGTAAAGGGCAATCTAATCAGCTGATTCACAGCATGCAAACTCTGGGAGGGAGAGTGAGGAGCAGTTACCTGGGCACAAATCAGCTGATTCATGGTGTTCTGGAAATGCTGAGAGGGAGAGGGAAGAGAAGGGACCGGGCCCATTTGGGGGAGGAGGCAGGGAAGAGACCTAGTGGCAGTTTGAGAGAAGGTGTGGAGTAGGGGTGTGACCTGCAGTGCTGGAGGTGGCAAAATGAAAGGCGACAAACACATTTAAAGCAAGGGCACATGAGAGGTGCATGGGGATTGCACAGAACATTGTAAGATCCATGTGCTCCTTCTGCTTCTTTGTTACTTTTGTCAACAATTTAATTTGCACCTAATAATGGGTCACTTTGTGTTGAAAAGGCATGATAAAGAAAGACAAGCACGTGTAATGTATTTAATCTTATTCTTGGGGTCATGGGTAAGCGCACACGCCTGATTTCAATCTTGTGGCCCACTGAGATGGAGGGCCACTCATTAGCCTTGGTTGCCCATTGCTGATTTAGATTGTAAGCTTTTCAGGGCGCAGGGCCTGTCTGCTGTTTTGCCTTTGTAGAGTGCCACCACAGGAGTGCTTGGTTCATGTTGAAGCATTAAAAATGCTGAGTAAAAAGACAAGTCATAGTTGGAATCGGAATTTGGAGAAGTATATTCCTTTAAAAAAAAGTATTTGGTATATCATTGTATGTTGTTATGCAAGCTGGCAGAGAGCCTGATTACTTAATAAACTAGTTTCAGTCTTTTGCAGCATTTTCAAAGGCACGTGATACATCACATTAGGGGTTAAAGTTGGACAAAGTCTTTGTTTAAAAAAAACCCCAAAACAAAACTCCAGAGTCTCACCAAACCATATTTGTTTTCTGGAAGGAAGAATAACATCTGCAAATTAGTGCAATTACAGTTTTGTTCTCACTTGGGCTGTTTTTCAGATGCCTGTACATTAATAATTGCCAAACAATTTGTATTTAATGCCTAAAACATGACACAGCATCTCCTAGTCACAGATTTTTATAAAACCCTGTACATGGGGGATTTAGTAAGGAAACTAGCCAATCTTTATCCAAGACAGGGGCTGGTAAAATAATGCTTAGTTCATGAGTAAGGACATGTGGTGGCTTATGGAACAGTGTTGTCAGGGTCTCCCCAACTTTTAGCATGCTAACAGTACCCTTCTCTTCCCCTCCCAATCATTCTCTCTCTCTTTATATTGTTTTAACAAATAAGTAGATCAAATGACTCTTTATTTATTTCCTGGAGCCGATTGTCATGTGAAGTTCTGAGTCTAACCCGTGTGGTCCCTGCAAAAGAAAATAATGTTTTACTTCAAGTGGAACCTCTCTAGTCTGGCATAGAATTTGCTGAACAACAGGAGGTCGATATTGTCTAGCAGCATTACCAACACTTCCATTGTTTACTGGGCTCTTAGAAGGAATTTAGTGGTAAATCAGAGCTAAATATCAGCACAGAACACTGAGAGCTAGGACTGGTGGCTATAAACAAACTTTAAGGGTGTGTCTAAATTACACCCCTCTGCCGACAGAGGGATGTAAATTAGGCACATCGCTATTGCAAATGAAGAGGGGATTTAAATATCCCGCGCTTCATTTGAATAGAAATGGCTGCTGCTTTTTGCCGACGCGGCACTTTGCCGGCAAAAAACCGCAGTCTAGACGGGGATCAGTTGACAAGGAAAGCCTTTTCCGACCGATTCCTTACACCTCGTGCAACGAGGTTTATAGGATCAGTCAGAAAAGGCTTTCCTTGTCGACCGATCCCCATCTAGACTGCCGCTTTTTGCTGCCGCGTCGGCAAAGAGCGGCAGTCATTTCTATTCAAATGAAGCGCGGGATATTTAAATCCCTTCTTCATGTGCAATAGCGATGTGCCTAATCTACATCCCTCTGTCGGCAGAGGGGTATAGTTTAGACACACCCTAATGGACTGCGGAAAACTTGGCCACACTCATGATAAGTGGACATCTGACTAACTAAAATTATGCTGGATCACAGATGTTGACGGACCAGAGAGTGCCGGATTAGAGAGGTTCAACCTTTAATCTATTACTTTATTGACGTGCTAAAAAATCTAAGTGGATAATTGGGAATGTGTTGTTACAATTTAACTTGTCTTTGGAAAGGTCTTTAACAAGGTTTCTCTCAAGAGACTACAGGCAGTCCCCGAGTTACGCGGATCTGACTTATGTCGGATCCGCAATTACCAACGGGGATTTTCTCGCCCCGGATGACGGGAGCAGCGGGACGCCCAGTCCCGCCGCCCGCGTCCTCCGGGGCGAGAAAAGCTGCTCTGCGTCTCCCTGGTCTGCTGTGGGGGCGGGGAGAGAGGAGCCAGATCAGCGCCGCGGTCCCTCCCGGGTCCTCTGCGGCTTTGCTCAGCGTCTCCCTGGTCTGCTGGGGGGGGGGGGGGACGCAGCTAGTGCACGCCCCTCCCCCCCAGCAGACCAGGGAGATGTGGAGCAAAGCCCCAGGCCTGTGGTAGAGCAGGTGGGGCGCTGCCGGTTGGTCCCGCAGCACCGCTCCTTGGCGTTACTGGACCAACCCGGCAGCACCCCAGCTGCTCTGCCCCAGGAGTCCTGATTCAGCCGCTGCTGATCAGTTTCAGCAGCGGCTGAATCAGGACACCTGGGGCAGAGCTGCTGGGGTGCTACTGGGTTGGTCCAGTAGCGCCGAGGAGCGGTGGCGCTACTGGACCAACCCAGCAGCACCCCAACTGCTCTGCCCCAGGCGTCCCCAAGTCAGCCGCTGCTGAAACTGACCAGCGGCTGACTACAGGAAACCCCTGCCCCAGGCTTCCTGGAATCAGCCGCTGATCAGTTTCAGCAGCAGCTGACTTGGGGATGCCTGGGGTTCTTAAGTTGAATCTGTATGTAAGTCGGAACTGGCGTCCAGATTCAGCCGCTGTTGAAACTGATCAGTTTCAGCAGCGGCTGAATCTGGACGCCAGTTCTGACTTACATACAGATTCAACTTAAGAACAAACCTACAGTCCCTATCTTGTACGTAACCCGGGGACTGCCTGTACTTAAAAACATTAAATAGCCAGTAAGTGAGGGTCAAAGTATTGCAATGATGAAAAAGTGGTTCAAGAGGAGAAGCAAAGAATAAGAATAAATACATGTGTTGTCAACATAAGAAAACATCAGCAACTGGATGCCTTGAGGTTCTGTATTAGATCTAGTATTGTTAAATATGTTTGTTAATCTGGAAAGAAAGCTGAACACTGAGTTTGTTATATGACAGCTGAATTGGGTGGGGTGAAAGACTCCTCCCCTGGGAATGGCACAGCTTGAATTGATTAATTTTGGCATTCTGCAGCTGCAGCAATGCAGACACTTCCCTATCAGAATGAGTAGCCTCTTAGAAATTGATAAAGCCTCAGCCAGCTCATATTTTTTTGGTTGGCTCACAGCCATAATGTAATGGTCTAATTTAAGTTAATGCTACTAAATGACAAAAGACTAGTATTTATCAGCATGTCAGAAGTGAACAAACTCTTGCACTGAGGTGTGAGATGTTTCGTTGCTTTTTATTGATACTCTGTATAACTTCATGCTGTGATTCTGTTAGATCTCACTGGCTATAAACAAGGTTACAAGGTTGAGTCAGCACTTGGATGGCTCCAAAGGAGCACAGGGTCTTAATGGGACTATTCCCTTTAACGCTGTACTAAACAAATGCTGCATTACTGGAACTGTCCTAATGGCTGGACCATCCTTCTAATGAGATACAAAACGGAAGCCCAATTCACCTGTTGTCATTAAAGATTTCATTCCATCGCCATTCAAAAAATAGGTATGTTAACGCTGGAGTCATGGCCAAAATATGTTTTGCCGCACTTCTGTCTTTCTAGCTAAATTTCCTTTGAAGCTGAAAAAAAATTGTCTTTGCTCTCTGGTTCATACTGTGCAACATGCTGGTTTGTGCCGTTAGACAGTTTGTCACATTTCATCACAGAGCTGGCTGCATTTTCTTAGTGGCTGTAGTAATAGCCTGTATATAATGGCCATTTGAGGCCTCGGTCCTGCAAGTCATTCTCTGCAGGAAAGTGACTGAGCCTATGTAGACCCTCACAGGCTTTAGCAGAACACCACTCATGGAGATCTACTCACACATTCAAGGCCTGTGTTTCTAAAAGCACTACATGATGTAAGGCCATTGCTCAAAGCAGGGTTTGACACTGTACTGGCTGAGCTATATTGGTGGCTGATAAAAAAATCTTTTAAATATCCTCTAATTATGATGTTTTGCAGAATTACTGATGCTGTATCTATACAGGTAATCCATATTTTGGGCACCAATCTAGTTGGAAGCCTGCTTCTCTATATATTTTAGAAACATGTGTCGGTCAGTCTGTGAGGGTATGTCTACACTACCACCCTAGTTCGAACTAGGGTGGTTAATGTAGTCATACGAACTTGCAAATGAAGCCCGGGATTTGAATTTCCCTGGCTTCATTTGCATGTTGCCGGGCGCCGCCATTTATAATATCCGCTAGTGCAGACCCCGTGCTCGCGGCTACACGCGGCACGAACTAGATAGTTCGAACTAGGCTTCCTATTCCGAACTATCTGTACGCCTCGTCCGAACTATCTAGTTCGTGCCGCATGTAGCCGCGGGCACGGAGTCCGCACTAGCGGACATTTAAAAATGGCGGCGCCCGGCAACATGCAAATGAAGCCCGGGAAATTCAAATCCCGGGCTTCATTTGTAAGTTCGTATGACTACATTAACCACCCTAGTTCGAACTAGGGTGGTAGTGTAGACATACCCTGAGTCTGTTCAAGAACTTCTCCTAAATAGAAAGAGGTAAGACCACCAGATTTGGTAGGCAGCTTCCTCTTACCCTAACTTTAAGCAATGTCAGGTTTGGGTTGGCAAGGAGAAGGCCCCTTCTGGCAAGGGGAGCCGGAGGAGACAGACAGTCCTGGGGTGGCTGACAGGGTTGGGAGGAGACAGAAGACCCCTGGCGGCTGAGAGAGGAGAGAGAGAGAGCCCTTCGTGGATCCTCTTCCCTGAGTTCCTCCTTGTAGCCAGACACAAAACCCCATCTTGTTTTTCCACAAACCCCATCTTGTCCCGTCCCGTCCCGTCCCGTCCCCCAGAGAGCAAGAGAAAGGCAGTCAGCCTTTGATGCCCTGGGAACTCAGGTGTGCTGCCTGTCCCTGACTCTACCATAAACAGAAACCAGACAGTAAATGGACTAGCTGACGACTGGGAGGCCTCCCGTCGCCGTGATGGCTAGTATCAGTAATTGACACGCCTGCACTGTCCCAGAGAGGAATCTTCGCCCATCACATACCAGAGGTGCCCATTGTCTGCATTTTTCCCAGGTGCAAATTATGCTTTGCACCCTTCGTGGGAAACTTGGCATTCAAAGCCATTTTTCCTAATTGGCCATTTGAGATCAGGAAGAAGCCTACATGACCCAAGGGGTATAAAAAGAGGTTCAGCAGCCCACCCCATTTGAGCTCCAATCATCTATACCTGCTGGCAGGTATTGATTGTCTCCCGAGGTCCGTGGGACGCCCAACCTCGCCCTACTTCTTCCCGAGGGATTGAGAGAAAGACGCTGGCCACGCCAAGTCTGGAACGCAGGGGTGAGAATATATACCTGCTGTGTGTCTATTTTGCATGCATTTAGTAAGAGCTCAGAGAACCAAAAGGGTTTCATGGTACCTGTAAGTGACTTATTAGTGTAATTTCTGTCCTGTCCTTTGTAGTGTCTGTGTTATCTGTAACACAGCAGTAGCATTTAACAACTAAGTTTACCCTGTAACAATAAAATAGTAACTGTTTAAGCTTTAACCTGACTCCTTCAGTTGCTGTAACAGAACCAAGCACAATTTAAAGAACTTCAGCCGGTCATAAGGGACTCACTGCCCTGACCGTCGGCTGACACTCCTTGACCCCTTAACCCTCATTTTCACATCCCCCACATTCCCAGCCTCCTGCCCTGCTCCCCACATACCCAAGGCTTTGCCCTGATTCCTGCAACCCCCACACTGCCAGCCCCTTGCCCTGAAGAACCCAGGCATCACCAGGTAAGTCCTAATATTTTATATGTAGGAGTCTGCACAATGCAAAAAAGCTTCTTTCATAGGACTTCTGGAATAAAGTTGGCAGTTTGTAACATACATACTGTTCCTCGGTGTGTGAAGCGTCTAAGATGTTTTTGTAACTATCAGAGTAGGGTTGCCAAACGTCTGGTTTTTGACTGGAATGCTTGGTCTAAAAGAGTCCCTGGTGTCTCTGATTGGCACCGTTGACTCTAGCTGGCAATGCATCAGGGGCCCCGTGCTAAGCCAGCTTCCTAATTTGTCATGGCTACACATGGCTCCTGGAAGTGGCTGCCAGGTTGCTGGAGTCTCTAGGTGCAAGGAGGCTGTGCACACTTCCTCTGTACTAAATGCTTCTGCAGCTCCCATTGGCTGGGAACCACAACCATTGGGAGCTGCAAGAATGATGCCTTTGGGAGTGAGAGCAATGCACAAAGGCTTCCTCGCTGGGTTTTTAAGAAGTTGCAGCTGTCATTTTGGAGCTGATGATTTATTTATAACACATGGTGGCTGGGAGAAAAAACTAAGCAAAAATGTCATTTTGGGAACATAGGAGCATGTAAGATTTTAAGCTTGTCGGTGATGCCTGTTTTCTCCATTTAACATTGCTGCCTTTTGAAGTGGCTGTGCACTTCAGCAGTGAGTGCTATAGAGCACTCAGCCCATTGTATAAATAGGAGGTTCCATGCTTTGCTTCATTCTGCAGGTAAAATTTAAAATCCCAAAGAGCTTTTTAAAAGCTCATAGTCATGTTGTTGTAGTTTATTTGCACCTCTTATGTTTGTTGATATCTGCCACTGTGATTTTACTGTATTCGGTGGAATTTAGGCTTTCATATCAGAAAAAGAAGAAAAAAGGGCGGGAAAATCTAGTTGGAACTAAGCTATTAACACTTCAGGTCATGGAATTATCTTTTGTCATATAAATACATGTCATTATTTTATGTCAAGACAGCAGCCAAGTGTGCTGAAAGAAATAATTAATTTATAGATTTGTGGGTTCTGCCAAGTTCAGCCTGACACAGAATCTGTAGCTGACTTGTATTGATGCACAAACATCCAATCTGGATCACTAAAATGTAATTAGAAGAAGAAAGTGAGCATCGATTTTGTTTGATACCTTGAATTCTTCTGCAGAGCTTTTCTTCCGAAATAAAGCTGAATCTCACCAGTCTCATTGGGGTAACCAAAGCAAAAATAATACTTGTAGCTTTTTAAAGAAAACTTCTGCTTTAAACTTTATCTTTTTGGGAAAGAAAAATCTTTATTTAAAAGGGCATTTTACTCAGCTGTTTTACAGGGTGCCTAAGTTACATCAAAGGAATATCTCTTACTAGGCATGTTAAAAAGGCATTTAATACGGTAAGTGTGCAGCTGCTAAAATTTTAGCGGTTACACAGGTTCACGTGTTGCAGGCTCTGCAGTGTAAACTTAGCTTTATACTTCAGAACCCACAGCAAAGCTTCCTCAGGAGTAGGGCTGCCAGCCTCTGCCTCTTTGGGAGCTGGCTGAGTTTAATCAATATCATTAGCCAATATGTATCAGCTTATTGGTAATGGTTAATTGGTTAAACTCTTAACATCCCTATCTCTTACCAATGACAGAAAGTTTTATCTTTTTTTTCCCCCCTCACGTGTTGTTTTCCATTGAAAAGTAAAAGATCTCTTCAGATTCTTCCCCCGCCCTCGCTGCCTTCCTGTTTGCACTGTACCTAGCTATCAGCTAGGAAGTTTTATCTTAAAGAAGTGATCTCTGAGGGTGAATCTACCCTGCACCATAACTTGAAACAATATATGCAATTTGAGCTTCGCAAATTACGTATCTTATTTTGATCTATTTCAAAATAGCTTATTTCATCATTTGGCACTGGACACGCAGCACCAAATTTTGAAATAAAGCGCTATTCCAAAAGACCCCTTACTCCTCATACAATGAGGTTTACAAGGACATCGGAATAGTGAGCCCTAAATAATGGGCTCGCTGTGAAGATGCGAGATAGCTATTTTGGGATACTCCAGTATCCTGAAATAGTGTTGTGGTGTCATCTCTGAAGAGAGATCTGAGACAGGTACAACTCTGCATATAGAGTACCTACCACAGGCAGGGCCAGATTAAGGGGGGGGAGGCCAAGCTGGGCAGCTGCCTGGGGCACCAACCTATGGGGGGCGCCTGATGGCAGCTGTAAGGGGAACTATGTGCCCGGGCCGGGGGCCGCGCAGCGTCCCTTAGAGCTGCAATCAGGCGTTGCGTGCCCAATTGCAGCTGTAAGGTGTGCAGCGTGCCGGGGGGGTAGGGCTGCGCACGCCCGTGCGCCCGGGGGCAGAGCAACGCATGTATTGCACACCCGCTGCCTGGGGCGCCGGAATGGCTCGAGCCGGCCCTGACCACGGATGGGCTGTTATTTTTGATAGGAGGCCACTACAAGAATTTGGTAAGTGGAAAAAGGCCTCACTCTTCCATGATATTAATGGAGGAGGGATGCAGCCTTGGATGGAGAGCTTGGGGTAGGGAGTGGAGGTGCAGGATTTGGGAGAGGTTTTGGGTGCAGGAGAAGATTCTGACCTGGAGGAGGGATGTAGAAGAAGGTATGGAAGGGGGTTGTGACCTGGGGCAGGGGATCGGAGTGCGAAGTCTGGGAGGAGGTGTGGGTCCAGGAGGAGTGGTGAAGAGTGTTTGATTTAGGTGGGTTAAAGGTACAGGATGGGGAGGCAGAGGGTTGGTGGGAAGGAGGGGCTGCTATGCCAGAGGCTGGCTCTGGTTGGAAGGTGCTTCCTAGCTAGCTCCTGGCTAGGAGTCCAGCAGGTCCGTCAGGCATGCTTCCTGCCTTTTACACTCCTGCATGCCATTGAGAGGCTGGCTGCAGGGGCCACATGCTCTTGTGAGTGCTGCAAGCTTAGGGTTGCCAGGTGTCCGGTATTGACTTGTACAGTCTGGTATTTTCACCTCCTGTCCGGAAATTTTTTTTCAGAAAATACTAGACACCTAAAATATGTCCGATTTTTTTCCCCTCTGCCAGGAGGTAAAAATACTGGACACCTGGCAACCCTACGACACACTCAGCAACCAGGCCTCCCCCCCCCCCCCCCCCCGCCAGGCCCTCCTGCCAGGCCCTTCCTGGATGTTCCCCCAACCCCTCTGCTTACCTGGTTAAATTTTTTATTTTTTCTTGCTCAACAACTTTGGTCTCCCTCCCTTTTTTTTTCCTCAACAGAATTTTTCCCCTGGTGTTTTTTTTGGGGGGGGAAGGGGCAGGTGTTCGGTATTTTTGGTTAAACCATGTGGCAACCCTACGCAAGCTCCAGGGAGGGGCAGGGGTACTTTGAACGTGGCCTTGCAAACATGCAGCTCTTATTGGCCGATTTCCAGCCATTCGGAGCTGTGAGATAGTCCTGGGGGCTGGGCAGTATGGGGCTCTCAGCTTATGGCAGCTCTCAGAGAGGCATATGACCCCTGTGATAGGTGGGGCAGGCAGGGAGCCTACTTCAGGCTCCTGCTGGGATGGGCTGAATTTGGAGGCTTGGCAAGACAGATGTGGCCTGTGGGTATTTTGCCTGCCCCTTGTATATAACGCATGGTAGAATGGATTTTTTTTCTCTCTTTATTACATGTAGCAAATTTCATACCCACAACTCAAGTAGCAACATCAACGACTTAACCTTTAATAAATAAATAAACTATTGCTTGTCAGACTGCACAGGAAAAGATACACAGAATATCTGTGTTTTTAATTGTTGCATGTGTACACTACTGTTTTCCTGAAGTGTGTTTCGTGGGGTTTTTTTTAAGCTGAAATTTGGAGCATGGTGCAGAATAAGGATATAAAATCGCATTTAAAATGTTAACTGGTTAAATTATGTTTACCCAGTTAACCAGCCTGTGGTGCAGTGGGGTCAGCTGGACTGGAGCAGCTCCCCCACCTGTAGCATGGTGGGGCAGGCCTGTCTGGGGAGGGCCCACTGCACCGCAAGCAGGATGCTGCTCCAGCCCAGCCAGACACTGGTTAACTGGTTACCGTGGCAAGCATGCTGGTAAGTTAGTGCTTATGAGTTAACCGGTTACCCTTTTATATCCCTAGTGGAGAATAGTATAGTATTCCTCAGAAAAACACTAAGGAAAATATATTATTTGCATTATACAAGGAAGCTCTTGTAATTTTCAAGAAGTACAAACACACACTTACGGGTACAGTTGTGACCCTGCCAGTTGTCAATAAATTGACAAGTTTTTAAGAGCTAGCACTGTATGTGATATATAATTGAATTGCTGTTGCTGCCACTTTGCAATCAGCAGCATGAATTTTTTTTTAAATCACACTTTAGAATAAAGGCGTAAAATGAAGCAATTAGCATTCTGGCTAAGCAGGGCAGATGTGCTGAAGATTCAGATCAATTCAATGTGATTTCTTTAGTATATAACTCAGGGCTACTCAGCACGCCTCCTGCAGGACGCATGTGGCCCGTGGCCCATTTGTTTGCAGCCCGTGGTGTGGTTAAGGCTTACGCGGGGCTCAACATGTGGCCTGAGGGTGGAATCCTTTGAACATAGCCTCCACCGGGAACACACTCCACAACGGCGAGTCAATATAATGGTTTTCTGTTGATACGTATCTTAATAGTTAAATTTCTGGATTGTCACTGCTTATTAAAAGTGCTGTCATATGGGTGGAAATCGAGTAAATATTGCATTTTATTAATATCAGCAGAACTGACTTAAATGGGGCCTGCATGTTGTGTAGTCTTGACTTAATCTTTGTATTCGTTCCCGTCAGTGTGAAAGAAGCTATTTGCATTTATTTGCATACATATTTGCATGTACATGCAGCCACACTTAAGTTGCAGCCCTTGGCAGCTACTGTGAGTATTGTTGCGGTTCCCGGGCCTTCCAAAGTTGAATAGCCCTGATATAACTCATACTCTGAAGGCTATTAAGTGTTTAATAAAATTTTGAAGATGTATGTCTTTAATGATCTTATTAAAATGTCAGGGTGAAATTCAGCCTCATACTGAGATATAGGACAATGCCTATGTAGTACCTGTGTCCTGATTTTAGGATATAAATGGTTCATTGATCATTTCTGGCTCTATGTGAAAAGGTACATTTTCAAGTAGTTCACCCCCCCCCCCCAAAAAAAAAAGTTTGAGAACTACAATTTTTTTTGCAGATCGCTTGAAAATCGCAGGAGGTCTTGGTGGAGCACTTAAAGATCTTTCCAAATGTTGTTTGTACCTTTAGCTATTTATTGAAAAGCACTTTGGATAAAAGCATTTTATATATATATATATATATATATATATATATATATATATATATACACACACACACACACACACACACACACACACACACACACACACACACCTTAAATAAAAAAATACACAACTAATTTTAATACCAGGAGAGGGCTTTCTTCTGCCACAGCAACCACAGAGCAACCAGGACCTTTGAACTGAGGAAAGTTGTCTCTTTATCTCTGGCTGCTGTAGCCTTGTATGTCCCCAATTCCCCCCACTGCCTTGTCTCACCCATTGCCCTCTCCCACCTACCTTCTATTCCTCCCCAAGGCCACTACTTCACTTTACATGTACATCTTTTCCAGGGGTCAGGCACCTAATTAGTGGTGCCACGCCTGTGAGCTACTATTTAGGTGGGTCGCTTTTCATTTTCTTGTGTGCAGCCACCTAGAGGGAATGTGATGGGAACCTTAGAGGGAAGTATCTGTGGACTACCTGAAAGTGGTTTCTGGACCACAGTTTCAGAACCTCTGGTTTATGGGATTTAATTTTTCATAAGTTTTACCTTTGTTCCACTGCTGTCCAATGAAGGCTTCTCCCAGAGTTTTCTTTTGCTGCTACAACATATTTAGCTTCTCGCTGACTGTGTTAAGATAAAATGTATGTATGAGGCTTGATTGCAGGAGTCTCATCCTAAAAACCATGGTGGGATGAAATAATTTGTTTCATATTTTATCTTAACACTCTTTTCATCACATTCTTTTCAGAACTCCATTTCATTCCGTTTGGATCTATTTTGATAGGAATATTTTACTGTAGACAGTTTCTAATTTCCTGATTTTATTGGGCAGTGTGATTTATCTAGCACTTGTCTTCAAATGGTTTCATTTACCAAAATTGATTGGTATGTGTTGCTGTCAAAAATGCACAGTGGTGCTTAAAAACTGCATAGCATTTTGCTGGCTAACTATGGTAGTTAAATCAATCCTTTATTTTCAATGACACAGTAAACCTTTTAAAGATGGAATCATATCTCATAGGTCTATTAAGCTGTGATGAGAAAATAAATTACTTTTCTATAACATTTTCTGCTATGATGTTCTTAAATTGTGGCCTTTAGCTCTTTAATTATGCATTAGATTGTCAAACTTTTCATATTACCACTTATTCTTTCTTTTAGATTTCTCATAAACATGGATAAATTTGCTTATAATCTTTTTACTTTAGCGGAGAACAGAAAAAAGTCCTTTGAATCTGTTGTTAAAATACACATTTCAAAGAGCTGCTATATATTAAATAGTAATTCAAAGGAAAAAATGTTCGGGATTCTTACTTTTCTGAATAATCTGAGATTTAAATCTCACAAACTTGTACCCATCTAGAAGACATGTGAAATACATATTTTGAATGTGGATAGATATTGCTGTTCTTTTTTAAATGAACCTTTACGACATTGGAAAGTTATTTCCTCAACATCAGTGAATTTCTCTCAGGAAAGAATCTGGCCTTGTATTCATAAAGATGTAGACAGAATAAATAAGCGCACATGGTTTCAGACTCTTAAGGGTGTAAGTACAGAAGGGATCCAAACAAAAGTACTTATTGACAATGTAAAGCTTAAAGTGGACTCACCAAAGGAATTGTTTCTTGTTGACTTAATTTTGAGAAGGTTGTCAAATGGTGTCATGGGATGGATAGACACGGGGAAGATTTGCTAGGAAAGGCGAGAGTGCATAGTCTGCCTTTGACAGGTGCGCCACATTTTTTCTTAAGAGATCTCTAGTGCTTCAGATTGTTCTGCATTCTGCCAGCTTTGCATTTGTGTCACTTGTATGAGTGTGCATTGTTAAGAAATTCCGAGCTGCTTTGTCTGAATGCCACGCTATACCTTAGTCATCTTGTAAAATAGCAATAATAAATATTGACTCATTCACAATAGCTCAAAAAACAACACTGTCAAAACTGTATCATTACAAAGCCCAGCGGTTAAGAAGAATGACAGCAAACAGACACCTTCATTGTGTTAGAGTGCCCATTAGTATTCTGTCCACATGGACTTGCCTTGGAAAAATCATCTTAATGGGCTCTGAATGAGCCCAACTGCCAGCCATTGTTGGATGACAAGAGGCTGCAAACTCTGCTACTTGTGAGTTATAGCAATGACTGCCTAATACCAAGCTAGATCAGGGTCAGGAGGCAGCTTAACATGGCATCAATCAACAGCAGCTACACAGAGGAGACCTGCTGAGGCAGGATAGAATTCCCAGAGCACACACAACAGGAGGAGAGCAGCATTAAATATTGTCTGCAGTGTCTGCTTTGGAGCCCGAATAACTGATTATTTAAAAATAAATAACAATTTGGACATTGTCTGCCAAAATATTATGTAAACAACTGATGAAAAATATCTAGCTAACTATACTTT
Source organism: Pelodiscus sinensis (assembly GCF_052426305.1). Taxonomy (NCBI): domain Eukaryota; kingdom Metazoa; phylum Chordata; order Testudines; family Trionychidae; genus Pelodiscus; species Pelodiscus sinensis. Next base: position 21,394,242 of record NC_143066.1, read on the forward strand.
TGTAAGTGCACATACATCCTTTTTCTATACAGCAGTATCTCCTTGACTGTAGCCTACCTAAAATCTTGCCAGTTTTGCACAAAATAAATAGATAAACTTTCCTTAGTATTTATAATATTCTCTTGCATTTCTCTAAACTTTCCATATGCCTTGAATATCGCAAACGGTGAGGTTGCTTAAGCCAGTGGTTCCCAACGCGGTGCCCGCCAGGGCATTCATGTGCGCCCGCCGACAACCTGGGCCGGCCCCGCCCCTGGCGCACAGGAGGCGCCGGCCCCAGGCGTGCGACATGCACCGGCGCTGGGTGCGCGGCGCTCGGGTGGCCCGAGCCCCGGGGCACATGCGGGCGCTCGGGCGCGCGGTGCTCGAGCGGCGCCGGTGCCGGCCCCAGGCGCGTGGCTCAGGTGGCAGCGCCGGCCCCGGGCCCACGGTACAAGGCGCTCGGGCGGCTCCAGTCCCGGCCCTAGGGCACGCACCGACGCCGGGTGCAAGGGCATCCCAGTCCCCTGGCATGCCCCCGGATGTGCGGCCCCGCCCCTGGGTACCCGGCGCGTGAGTGGCCCCCACCTCCCGGGCGCCCAGGAGCCTCTAAAGGTTGGGGACCACTGGCTTAAGCTAACTGAAGGTATTTAAAGATCACTATTGCACATGTATGTAGTTACAAGGATCATACATTAAAATAAATTACTCCGAGTGCAAACGGAGGATCTTCTGAACCTTTTCTTGGCCGTGCTGTTTGAAAACCCTTGTTATATTTTTGGCTTGCTTAAGATCCTGGCAGCTTGTATTATTTTATGTAACACAAACAATATCTGATAGGGTCAGCTGGGGTCCTGCCAAGCTAGTTCTTGGCCTTATGCTGTTTAACATTTTTTATTGATGACCTGAAAGGAAACGTACAATCCTCACTGATTAAGTTTACATGTGATACACAAATTGGGAATGTGGTAAATAATGAAGATAGGCCACTGACACAAAGCAGTCTGGATCATTTGGTAAGCTGGTGGAATATGTTTTTAATATGGTTAAATGTGAAAGAACAAAGGACACAGATCATATTTGCATGATAGGGGAACTGTGTTCGGGGGAACACCAAAAAAGGTTTGTGGATTATAGTAGCTAATCGGCTGAAATTGACCTGAAGTGTAATTCTTGGGCTCATCAAAAGGGGAATCCTGAGTAGGAGTATTTAGGTTATTTTACCTCTTTATAGAGCACTGGTGTCCACAGTACAAGAAGGATGTTGATAATTTGTAAGAGGTTCAGGGAAGAGCCATGAGACTATTAAAGGATCAGAAAATGTACATTATAGGAGTGATGTTTAAACTTTAGGTCAAGACCCAGTACTGGATTGATGAATGTAAGACATTGGGTCAGCTTGCTCAGCATCCAGGGACCCTGGCAGGTACCTAAAGCTGGATCGCAACTGTACTTTGGAAACCACTGCTAGTCCCTACCAGTTCAAACATCACACTGCACCCTGAAAGCGGCCAGCACCAGATCTGGCTCCTAGTCAATTCCTTACAGTGATTAGACTCAAGGAACTCAATCTGTTAGTTTCATAAAGAGCAGGTTCATTGCCATATTTATATGAGGAACAAATAACAACTAGAAGATTTACCCAGATGTCTCAAGTTGGATAATATGATCCAACATGTAGAAGTTGAAACTAAACAAATTCAGACTGGAAATAAGGTGTAAGGGAATGTTTTAGGTAGGATCTGTTTATACAGAGAATTAGACTAGATAGTCACAATGGTTCCTTCTGACCTTGGGATTTATTAATCTAAAAAGATTAATGTATAGGAGATCTCTTCTTTTGTTTCAAAATACATATTTAAACTTCTTTCATGTAAAGGACAAGAACTTTCAGAAACCTACTGGATTGAAGCCTTCTATTTCCACCTATTTGCCAAAAAGAGCATCTTTTACAGTAATTCAGTATTATTCATCGGAATTTTCTATGCAGGGCAGGAAAATCTGCTCCAATCTAGATATAGGTTGGATCTCTGGTCCAGCGCCCTCGGTACCTGACTGGTCCTGAACGACTGAATTTGATGGATCAAGGGAGGTCCCTTGCTACCAGTATCTTGCTACCGTCTCTTCCCGTTTCCAGCCCCAGCCTTGGTCCCACCCCCGACCCTGCTGGGCTCCCAGTCCTGCTGGGTTCCCAGTTCCTGGCCCTCCTGCCACTGGGCTCCCAGCCGGGATTCCCTGGTCTGGTAGGACCATGGATGTTGCTGAACCAAAGAGTCCCGGTTTTGGGAGGTCCAACATGTATTGATTTAAGGGTTATAGTCTGTGGTATAAAGTCTCAGAGGGGTAGCTGGATACATGCCACCTCAGGAAGAGAAGCAGAGAGAAAATTTCTCAATGGCTTAAATGGCTGCTTCTTGGAGCAGCTGGTACAGGAACCCACAAGGGGAGAGGCAATTCTTAATTTAGTCCTGAGTGGAGCGCAGGTTCAGGTCCAGGAGATAACCGTTACAGGACCGCTTGGGAATAGTGACCATAGTATAATAACATTTAACATTCCTGTGGTGGGAAAAACACCTCAGCAATCCAGCAGCCAAATCCCTGCAAGCTGCATGGAAACTTTTTAAAGACACCATAATAGAGGCCCAACTTTAATGTATACCCCAAATAAAAAAACATTGCAAGAGACCTAAAAAAAAGTCACCGTGGCTTAACCACCATGTAAAAGAAGCAGTGAGGGACAAAAAGCCATCTTTTAAGAAGTGGAAGTCCAATCCTAGTGAGATAAATAGAAAGGAACATAAACACTGTCAAATCGAGTGTAAAAATGTAATAAGAAAATCAAAAAAAGATTTTGAGGAACAGCTAGCCAAAAACTAAAATAAAACAAAAAAAAAATATTTTTAAGTACATTAGAAGCAGGAAGCCTGCTAAAAAACCTATCAGTCCCCTAGACGATCGAGATATAAAAGGAGCAATCAAGGATGATAAAGCCATTGTGGATAAACTAAATGATTTCTTTGTTTCAGTCTTCACAGCTGAGGACATTAGGGAGATTCCCAAATCTGCATTCCCAAAGTGTCATTAGATGAGGTTTTGGAACAAATAGGAAAACTTAATGTTAACAAATCTCCGGGACCGGATGGCATTCATCCAAGGGTTCTAAAAGAACTCAAATGGGAAATTGCTGAACTATTATCTGTGGTTTGTAACCAATCCTTTAAATCGGCTTCCGTACCTAATGACTGGAAGGTAGCCAACATGACACCAATATTTAAAAAGGGCTCCAGCGGCGATCCTGGCAATTACAGACCGGTAAGTCTAACTTCAGTACCGGGCAAATTAGTCAAAACAGTAGTAAAGAATAAAATTGTGAGGGATGTAGAAGAACATAATTTGTTGGACAAAAGTCAACATGGTTTCTGTGAAGGGAAATCATGTCTTACTAATCTATTAGAGTTCTTTGAAGGGGTTAACAAACATGCAGACAAGGGAGATCCAGTAGATATAGTATACTTGGATTTTCAGAAAGCCTTTGACAAGGTCCCTCATCAAAGGCTCTTGTGTAAATTACATGGCCATGGGATAAGAGGGAAGGTCCTTTCTTGGACTGAGAACTGGTTAAAAGACAGGAAACAAAGGGCAGGAATAAATGGTAAATTTTCAGAATGGAGAAGGGTAACTAGTGGTGTCCCGCAAGAGTCAGTCCTGGGACCAATCCTTTTCAACTTATTCATAAATGATCTGGAGAAAGGGGTAAGCAGTGCGGTGCTAAAGTTTGCGGATGGTATCAAACTGTTTAGGATAGTCAAGACAGAAGCATACTGTGAGGGACTCCAAAAAGATCTCACCAAACTGAGTGATTGGGCAACAAAATGGCAAACGAAATTTAATGTGGATAAGTGTAAAGTAATGCACATCGGGGAAAATAACCCCAACTATACGTACAGTATGATAGGGGCTAATTTCGCTATGACAAATCAGGAAAGAGATCTTGAAGTTATCGTGGACAATTCTCTGAAAACTTCCACACAGTGTGCAGCGGCAATCAAAAAGGCAAATAGGATGCTAGGAATTATTAAGAAAGGGATAGAAAATAAGACACAGAATATCTTACTGCCCCTGTATAAAACTATGGTACGCCCACATCTTGAATACTGTGTACAGATGTGGTTTCCTCACCCCAAAAAAGATATTTTGGCCTTGGAAAGGGTTCAGGAAAGGGCAACTAAAATGATTAGGGGTTTGGAACAGGTCCCATATAAAGAGAGGTTAAAGCGACTGGGACTTTTCAGTTTAGAAAAGAGGAGACTGAGGGAGGAGATGATAGAGGTATATAAAATCATGAGTGGTGTGGAGAGGGTGGATAAAGAAAAGTTATTTAGTAGTTCCCATAATAGAAGAACTAGAGGACACCAAATGAAATTAATGGGGAGCAGGTTTAGAACTAATAAAAGAAAGTTCTTCTTCATACAGCGTGTAGTCAACCTGTGGAACTCCTTGCCAGAGGAGGCTGTGAAGGCTAGGACTATAACAGAGTTTAAAGAGAAGCTTGATAATTTCATGGAGGTCAGGTCCATAAAAGGCTAGTAGCCAGGGGATAGAAGTGGTGTCCCTGGCCTCTGTTTGTCAGAGGCTGGAGAAGGATGGCAGGAGACAAGTCGCTGATCATTGTCTGCGGTCCACCCTCTCTGGGGCACCTGGTCCTGGCCACTGTTGGCAGACAGGCTACTGGGCTAGATGGACCTTTGGTCTGATCCAGTACAGCCGTTCTTATGTTCTTAGCTGTGTTAATCTGTTTCTGCAAAAACAATGAGGAGTCCTGTGACACCTTAGAGGTTATTAGGGCATAAACTTTCATGGTTAAAACTCACTTCATCAGAGTTTTACACACAACAATTTATGCCTTAAAAAAATCTGTTAGTGTTGAAGGTGCCACAGGACTGTAGAATAGAAGATACTTTGGAAAAAGATTCCTGCTTTTAATTGTGGAAATATAAAGGGTCACAGAATGCTTTAATCGGAATTTGAAGAAGATATTAAAGATCTATAAAATTCTTGACTTCAAAGAGTCAGGATGAACTGCACGTTTTTGTAGGCATTCCTATATTTGGAAAATACCTTCTGTCCCTTTAATATGGAATCCCATTTCTCTTCAGTGGTCAATACTGGTTGGCTCAGAAAGTGCATGTAGTCATTTAGAAATTCCTGACTCAGAGTTTGCATCTGATCCATCATACTGGTATCGGAGCCTAAAAAAATGAATCTGATACATGCGACTCACAGGTCTGCATATGCTACCAGGGTCTTGACAGGAGTGATGAAGTGGGAGGGAACAACTTCAAGGGCTGGACCCTGGTGAGAAATCTTGCCTGGAAGGGGAAAGTATGGGGATTCTTAGAAGGACATTCTTCATGGAGCTAGTTTGGTTGTTCTTCATTTTGCCACTGGCCTCTGGATACAGTAGCTGATAACATACAATTCTCATCCCTATTCCCTTCTGGCCACTGAAAGGAATTTTCTTTCTAATTCTGTCACCTCAATACCTCTGATTTGTGGAGCACTTTCTTCCTCCGTTTCGTAGTTCTTTCTGTAGTGGTTTTCTCCTCCACATGTCTTCCCCCCTCCATCTTTTTAGTTGGTCTAATAAAAGATATTACCTCACCCACCTTGTGTCTCTAATACCTTGGGACCAACACTGCTACAATAACACTGTAAACAAAACAAAATGAGAGAGTCAGAACTGGGGCTCTCAGTCTCCTGGCCTGAGAGCAGTCCTGGGGCAGAGCAATTGCACAATCTGGCCCAGGAATCCTGGTGGACTGGGGAGAGTGGGGGTTGCTCATTCCTGTTCCCCAAACCCCAATCCTTCCTCCCATGCACTCCATTCCCATGCAGCTCTTGCTACCGCAGGCGGTGCGAGGGGCCCAATCGCTGCTGTTGTGCTTCACCAGGCCTCCCCGGTAATCCCCAAAACAGCATCCTCAGGGAACAGACTGCCTTGGGGCGCAATGGCGGGAAGGGGTTTGTGGAATGGGAACAGACAGGCCCACCAGGACTTCTGGGCTGGATTGCGCAAATGCTCCCTGACCAGGAGGGAGGAGAGTTCAGCCCCAAGGTGCTTGGCATGTCCCGTGTTTGGCCAAGTGGGACAAGTGCTGCCACTGGTGATGGGGAGGGGATGCAGGTGGACAGCACTCTGCTGGGAACTGCACTGTACACCTTCCCTCCCCCATTTCCCTTCAGAGAAGCCAGAACAGCCAGCAGGTGGGAATGGCCTGCGCTCCATTGGGTTGGAGACCCCTGGTCATAACAAAATATTCCAACAAAAACAAAACATTGTGAATTTTTTTTCTTGAAAAACTGCATCAAAATTGATACATTCACACAAAACAGCATTTTCAGATGACAAGCATTTCCATCAAAATATCTGCAACCAACTCTGTATGTAATGGCTAGTCAGCCTGTGAAATGCAATACCACAGAAAGTTAGGAAGACACACAATGAGGTGGGTTAATTTTATTACTTTTAATAACTTGTGAATTTATTATAGTATACAGGCTAAATCTAGAAGAGATATAACCAAATTGAGCACTTGAAAATTTCACCCTTCTGTTTGCCAGAGGCATGTAGGAAACTTTCCTCCGAGAGCAGGGAGGCCTCGGCCATCAATTTCTGCAAATTTCTGAAGGAGTTAACTTTCTAGCCCCTAAGTTTGTGGCGCTCACGTTTCTAATGTGAAGTGCTGAATCAGAGTGAAATTTATATCACCTGCTGTTTTAGAGCTCTGCAGTTTCATGGCTTTTGAAGCTTTTGGACCTATGCAATGTGATGCAAGTTTACCTATCTTGTCTCTCATTTCATTTTCATATTCTTGTCTATGCCTAACCCCAACAATTTCATCTTTGTCATTTTGTTTGAACTTGTTTTTAACTTTTTACTGTAAATACTTAGGAAATTTTATTCTCCAGTAAATTCTGCCATTTTGAACTTTTGTTCTTATTTGGAGTGAAAAGAAATGTCAAAATGTCAGAATTTCCCATGAGATGGAAATTCTGTTATGCAGCCAGTCCTACAAAGAAATAGTTGCGGGAGGAGGGAGAGGTGCTCTAGCTTTCTGTGTTATATGAATCCCTTTTTATTATTTTGTTCAGGGAAAAAGGTATAACACAATATCTGTGTTCTTACCAAATGAAAAGAATTTCAGGATGAAGTCTCTCTACTGCAAATATGTGCACATTTTCTTTACTGCAATCAATACAGTTTTTCATGGATTTCTGCTCCCAGTTCACTCATGGCTATATTTAACATATGTCATTGTACTCGGCTACATCGTTTTACAGACTCCTTTTATTGTTGTACAGATGTGTGTTGCAATAAGATCAGTGTTGTATACTGCCACTGAATGTGCCATATAAATCTGTCTCCTACTCTTGTAAACGTGAACAGAACAGCTACATGGAGACTGGCTTTGTTGATTGTTGATGTCTTTTTAAATTCCTGCAGAGGCTTCGGCCAGCTCAGCGGATCACCTTGGTGTGTTCTCATCAGACCTGTAGCTTTGGAAGTAGCTTGTAGCTTTGCTCAAATTGAAGTATAGTTTTATATGCAGCTGAAAAATAATTTGCATTTGCTGATGATGAGACCTGCAGCACTATGTCTGCTTCTTGTGAGGACATGTCCTCCATTGATTGTACAGATTTTTTTTCAGGAACTATAGTTCTGAAATGAACTAATCATTTAATCTTCAGTAACTAGTTCATTTTAAAGGTCACTGATTATATAAGTATAATTAGCAACTGTTACTATTTTAATTGATAGGAATGAGCTAATATGGTATGGTATTTGACTTTTTATTTGTTAAAAAAAAAACACTTATGGGTCTCTTCACTGTTGCCCATTGGTGCCTTTCCACTGAAATAGGGTGCCAGGCATCAGGTTAAGGAAATCCAAAGCCAGTGCTGATTCCTAGGCCTGACATTGTTCTTTTGTAGTAGAAATGTGGAACCCAATTCTGTAAGGTGCTGATCACTGTCAGCTCCCATCTAAGTTAAGTGAGAACTGCTGGCACTTGAGCCTCATTCAGAGGATGTTCAGAACCTTCCAGGCCAGGTTATCTATTGATGTAGGCTGGGATTTTCAAAAAAAGGTGTTAAGGAATCTAAGCATTCAGATCCCATTGACCATCAGTGGAGTTAGTGCCTAACTCATCCAGACCCTTAAAAGCCCAGCCATCGGTACTTGTTTAGCTTGTCTATGTTAAAAGTGAAATTCAGCAGTCACTCCTCTCCAAAATCATGGCAGGGATCCCCTGTGTATCACAGACAGTTCCTCTGTGTTTATTTGCTAGTATTATCTGTCTGCCGTCTTCATCATTCCACATCTGTTAAGAAGTTCATCAATTGCTTGTACTACAAGGAGTTGAATTACAAACTTGTCTCTGATGTGGACATAACTCAACACCATGTGTTTCCTCCAAAAGTGCCAGGGGGCACAAATTTAGGAGCAAAAGTAGAAACAGTCAGATATGACATTAAATAGTAAACCACAAGCATGGCTATGCAGTGTGCCCTGTCCAATTGACAGAAATGTTAGCGCATGAAGTATGATAACTGATTGACAACGTTTGGGTGCTTCTGAGCCACTTTGTTGTAATGCCTTAGAAACATCATGAGAAGTCACAAACACATTTGTGGTTTTTCAAACAGGCTTTGCAGCATCGTATGGTTTTATATTTAGAAAGACTATAGATGACAGGAAGACAGTGTTGATAAGCATATGTCACATGACAATGATAAAGCTTCATTTGCCTCCCATATTCTGTTCTAATCAGATGGGCAATTTATCAAGGTAAAAAGGATAGGCTGGCTGGAAGCCAACCCTGTAAAATGTCGTTTCCACCCAGTTGTAATTGAACAACGAAAGATTTTTTTTATTAACTTTATATTCCCTTAGAAGTTTTTTGGAAATTCCCCAGAAGCTCCAAACTAATGGCAGCTGCCGCCATGGAGCTCTGTTTCTGTTAGTTTTAAACTGTATTCCTCCAGGCTAAAGTCACATCTTGTGCTTTGAAAAAGATGATAAATGCACACTTCTGAGATACTTATTGCACAAATAATTTTTATTAGCTCAGCTGCTCCATAGCATACGTTAGCTAGTCAGTTGACTACAACTCAGGAAAAAGACGGGACCTACCCAAGCTGTCTAGAGGCCTGAGTTAAGCTCTTCTGTTGCACTTTTGGTGGTATTCCAGCTCCCTGGTTTTATGTTGCCTAACATTTTCCATTATAAAGATTCTTGCAACCTTTTTGGAGACGCTCTTACACTACAATTGTTTTTGCAGTAGGCAGGGAGAAACTCAAACCGTTGGGCCACAGAAGTGTCGTCTTTTTGGCCCACCTCACTGCCAAATTAGTAGCAGCAGACATGGCAGGAGCCCCTGATTAAACACCTTACCTTGCTGCAAGCCATTCAAAGCCTGCAATAAATACAGAATTATTCATTCTCTCATGGTCTTTACTAAGACTTGCCCCTGTACCTGACTGCCTCATCAAGATGATAAAAGTATAATCCCCATTTTACAGGTTAGGAAGCTAAGACAAAGAAACTTGACTGAGGCCTGGCAGAGCCAGAATTAGAAGTCAGGACTTTCTGACTGCCACCACCCTTCTCCTTCCCCCATACCACACTGCTTTACTGCCAGTGGAACTGACACTCACTCCACTGCAGCTGTGAGTACTCTGTACAGCTTCAGTTTAGGTCCCTGGTGGTCAAGTGGGGCTCCAAAAGGTACAGTTGCTGGCCATTTGTCAAACTGGCAGTTCCAGTGGCTTGCACAGTGCTACATGAAGACTATGGCAGAGGCAGGGATAAAACTGAGTGTTCGCAGATAACACTGATCTATCTGTCTTAACGAAAATATCCTTTCTCTTCCTGCCATTGCTTGCCTTGTTCTCAATATGCCTTTAGTCTAACATTTAGAGCATGAGCCGTCCCAGACCAGAGCAATTGCACAATCAGACTAGGAATCCCAGCAGGCCGTGTGTGTGTGGGGGGGGGGAGCACTGTCTTTTACCGTTCCCCAAGCTCTGCCCCCACAAGAATGTGATTTTTGGGGATCATCAGGGGGTGCCTTGGTGTGGTGCAGCAGCAGCCGTCAGGCCCTCTGCACTCCCTGTGTCGGGGGAAGCTGCAGGGAAGGAGAGCTCAGTGCGTGGTTCCTGCAGCCACTGAGAGACCACATCCTTGCGGGTGGGCGGAGAGAGGGAGGTGGTGGTGGGGTGAGGTTCAGTGAAGGGTAACGGTGAACCCTCTCCTCCCCCGGCCTGTTGGGATTCCTGGGCCAGATTGCACTGTTCTGGCCTGGGATGGCCCACAGGCTGGGAGTTAGGCTGGGAGTTTGAGGCCTCTGTTGTACAGGAATGAGGCAGGGACCGTAGAACAGCCTCATTCACTCCACAGCCCTTTCTGTGCATTGAAGGAGGCAGGGGCGTTCTCCGGAATATATAGTAGGTCTGGTCATAGAATTGAAGGTTCTATCATAATGTACATTCAGAAGGGGGCAAGATTAAGGTTTTGTGAGCAGCTTAAATTCTGGCAATTCCCTGACTTAGAAGGGCTTGACCTTGCAAACTATGTCCCTATAATGTAGCGTCTTATGGAAATAGCAACATGAACAGTATTAGAAGCAAATTTTAAATGACTGATGTTGCACAACTTGAATAGCTGTCTCAAGGGCACCAGCATTTTACCTAGCCCTGAAAACTGGCAGTGCTGTGGTACCTGCCAGCCAGGGGCAGCACATTCTTGTTTGAAAGGCTGCTTTTGGTCAATGTCGGAGACTTTAAGAAGTGCCACCTATAAAAGGGGTCACCAGATAGAGATGGACTTCTGCTTGCTACCCCATGCATATTGCTTCTCTGTTTCATGGCTGCCAGGAAAAGTTGATGTTAAATGTTGCCCAGTTGATTTAAATGCAAGTTCCTTTTTTTTCTGTAACATATACATTTAGGAGGCTGTTTCAATTTGTAGGTCCAAGGAGCGAGGACTCTTTGTAGTCCATTTTTTTTTACTAGGGGTCTGTAAAGGTCTAAGAACCAGGGAAGGAGAAAATCAATAATATAGGGAGATATACCTATCTCATAGAGCTGGAAGGGACCTTGAGAGGTCATTGAATCTAGTCCCTTGCCCCCACAGCAGGACCAAGTACCATCCCTGACAGGTTTGTCCCAGATCCTTAAATGGCCCCTTCAAGGATTGAGCTCACAACTGTGGGTTTAGTAGGCCGATGCTCAAACCACTGAGCTATTCCTCCTCCCTCAGCCAAACCTTGAGCTGCTGAACTGGGCAGCACTGGCAGGGTGATTAAGAATGCAATGTGTTTTGGTTGCTACAAGTGATACCATGAAACTCAAGCTATTTGGTTTGGGTGGGTGGGATGAGGATGTGTTGCATAATTTACAGACTGAATAATCCGTTGCACCGCCATGGATTTTTTAGAATGCTGGTCTTGGCAAGCTTTTGGCATTCCATTTAAATGGGATATATGCTGCTTAACAGTTTTACCATTTATTACTTTCAGAAAGTATCCGTGTGGCATGCCTTATGGCTTAGATCTTTCCTAGTGTTGTGGCATACTTTGTAGTATCTTTGGACTAGCTTGCCAAAACCAATATTGTTTCCCTTATGCCATGTAAGCGAAGCATTTAACCCTTGGGCCCTGAAGGAAGGGAAGTATGTTTCTAAAGAGATATACTGAGTTTACTGTCTTTCCGGGTATTTATACTTTGTTCATCGCTGTAGTATTTCAGGCTGACTATACTGATTCTTGAGTCCCCAACTCTATCCCAGCATAGATCTCTCCTTTTCCCTCCCCCATCTCTGCCTTTCTTTCTCTTCAGATCCACTGTGGCTATTTAAAGAGGTTCCTCCGTTTTGGATGGCAAGATGGCCGGACTCACTAAGCTGCTCAGAACTCCATGCCAAAAAGTCTCCATTCCCAGATTCTACTATAGGCATATGCTGCTTTTACTCTAATTCCTGGCCTGCTATCTCTATGCTATTTCTATTCTAATAGAATGTTTGCTGCAAAATCTCCCATAAAGAAAATGCCTTCACATAGCTCAGCTCTGTCCTGCTGTGGGATATGTAACCAGATTATTTCATTGCAGATGAAAAGATGTCAGGAAAACAATCCCGTGGGAAAAAAAACCCAAACAAACTAAGCCAACACAACACACGTACATTTGTCAGATTAATCTGGTATTTAGTAATCACAGTCAGTTACAGTGATGAGATTATAGCTAGATTAGTAGGCTGTGTCTACACTGGCATGAATTTCCGGAACTGCTTAAAACGGAATACTATTCTGTTTTCAGTTTTTCCGGAAAAAGAGCGTCTACATTGGCAGGCTGCTTTTCCAGAAAAGCCCTTTTTCCGGAAAAGCGTCTGTGGCCAATGTAGACGCGCTTTTCCGGAAAAGAGCCCCGATGGCCATTTTCGCGATTGGGGCTTTTTTCCGGAAAAGACTACTGGGCTGTCTACACTGGCCCTTTTCCGGAACAGTGTTCCGGAATAAGGACTTATGCCCGATCGGGAATAGCGGCTGATTTTGTGCAGTAGAGCGTCGTTGCTTTTCCGGAAATTCAAGGGCCAGTGTAGACAGCTCGCAGCTTATTCCGGAAAAGCAGCTGATTTTCCGGAATAAGTGGCCCAGTGTAGACACAGCTGATTAGTAATGTCTGAGCCCAAAGTGAGAAAATATCCATAGTTACATTAGAAGGTTAGGGTATTTGAGTGACATTTGATGTGCCTCTTAAATATATATCAGTGTTGTCTTCACTCAAGTCCATATGGCAGAGCATTTTTGTGTGTTCATTTTTCCTATACAGGCAGTCCCCGGGTTACGTACAAGATAGGGACTGTAGGTTTGTTCTTAAGTTGAATCTGTATGTAAGTCGGAACTGGCGTCCAGATTCAGCCGCTGCTGAAACTGATCAGTTTCAACAGTGGCTGAATCTGGATGCCAGTTCTGACTTACATACAGATTCAACTTAAGAACCCCAGGCATCCCCAAGTCAGCTGCTTCTGAAACTGATCAGCGGCTGATTCCAGGAAGCCCGGGGCAGGGGCTTCCTGTAGTCAGCCACTGGTCATTTTCAGCAGCTGCTGACTAGGGGACACCTGGGGCAGAGCAGCTGGGGTGCTGCTGGGTTGGTCCAGTGGCATCCAGAGCGGCGCTACGGGACCAACCGGCAGCGCCCCAGCTGCTGTACCACAGGCGTCCGGAGCAAAGCCGCGGAGCACGGGGGCAGCGGGACAGCCCAGACGTGCCGTGGCTATCCTGCTGCCCTCGGGCTCCGCGGCTTTGCTCTGCTCTGCTCCCCGTCCCCCAGGTCTGCAGACCAGGGGGAGGGGGAGCAGAGTAGAGCAGAGCGGCGGAACGCGTGGCCAGCTGACAGCCCAGACGCGTCTGGGCTGTCAGCTGGCCGCGTGCTCCGCTCTGCTTCCCCCCCTCCCCCATGGTTTGCAGACCAGGGGAGGGGGAGCAGAGCGGAGCAGAGCAGAGCGGCGGAACGCGCGGCCAGCTGACAGCCCAGACGCGTCTGGGCTGTCAGCTGGCCGCGTGCTCCGCTCTGCCCCCCCCCCCTGCAGATCAGGGGGAGGGGGAGCAGAGCGGAGCACAGCAGAGCGGCGGAACGCGCGGCCAGCTGACAGCCCAGACGCGTCTGGGCTGTCAGCTGGCCGCGTGCTCCGCTCTGCTTCCCCCCCTCCCCCATGGTTTGCAGACCAGGGGAGGGGGAGCAGAGCGGAGCAGAGCAGAGCGGCGGAACGCGCGGCCAGCTGACAGCCCAGACGCGTCTGGGCTGTCAGCTGGCCGCGTGCTCCGCTCTGCTCCCTCCCCCCCCTGCAGATCAGGGGGAGGGGGAGCAGAGCGGAGCACAGCAGAGCGGCGGAACGCGCGGCCAGCTGACAGCCCAGACGCATCTGGGCTGTCAGCTGGCCGCGTGCTCCGCTCTGCTCCCCCCCCCTGCAGATCAGGGGGAGGGGGAGCAGAGCGGAGCACAGCAGAGCGGCGGAACGCGCGGCCAGCTGACAGCCCAGACGCGTCTGGGCTGTCAGCTGGCCGCGTGCTCCGCTCTGCTCCCCCTCCCCCTGGTCTGCAGAGGGGGGGGGGGGAGCAGAGCGGAGCACGCGGCCAGCTGACAGCCCAGACGCGTCTGGGCTGTCAGCTGGCCGCGCGCTCCACCGCCGCTTTGCTTCCTCTCCCTGGTCTGCTCGAGACCAGGGAGAGGAAGTGCCCCGTTCGTAACTGCGGATCCGACATAAGTCGGATCCGCGTAACTCGGGGACTGCCTGTAATTGGTGCAGAGCAAGTGTGGGGGGAAAAGAACACTGGGCACATCTTAGAGTTTAGATGTAGGAGACACCTTATGAATGTGGCAGAACTGTGCATGGTAACTGGAAAAATCATGGATAAAAATCATGGACCTGGGTAGATGTGTGGAATGAAATACACACATATATAAATTTGCGGGGCCCTTATCTTCGGGAATCTGAGCAGCATTTTTTTGAAAGTTTTCAAATATTATGGGCCAAATCTAAAACTGGCATCCATCATGTAGCTCTGTTGGCTACATTGGTTCCATTTACAGCAACTGAGGTTTTTGGCCCACCTATATCAATAGTTTGAAGAGCAAGGTCCCTGATACTCTCTTCATTTAAACTTGTGATACTCTGCAGATTTCATTCAAGTTATTTACACTGTTTAAGTGAATGAAGACTCAGGTCTGATAGCTTTCATCACTGCTTTGTTTAATGTTTCATTTTTTATTTGCCCATTTTTGGGGGCCAACAAGTTTTTTTTTTTTTTTTTATAATCTCATGATTTCAACGTGTCACACTGGGCTCGACCAGTTGAGTGCAGTTTTACAAGAATCCCACTCTGTCTCTATCATGCCTCTCTGGGAATCTGCATGTTTGAAGTTTGCAGCGGTTGGCAGGCATACTGAATGGGGTTCTTTCATCAGAAGTGTAAAACTTGGCTGTAAGGTTGATTTGGAGAGGTTTGCTCCCTTGCCAGTGTACAAAGAAAACGTTTGGTCCTGGGGGACATGACCAAGTTAGAGATGAAGTGCCAAAAGTTACAGGATGCTGTCTTCAAACACGCTGGTAACAAGATTT
Organism: Pelodiscus sinensis; assembly: GCF_052426305.1. Classification (NCBI taxonomy): domain Eukaryota; kingdom Metazoa; phylum Chordata; order Testudines; family Trionychidae; genus Pelodiscus; species Pelodiscus sinensis. The sequence goes on from NC_143066.1 coordinate 21,409,402, forward strand.
CATTGTATAGTAGGGAAACTTTCGCATCTTCCTCATGCTCTCTCTGCATTCATGAATAGAATTGGCATTAAACTCTATTCCTTAGACATGACCAGCCAATATACCATGCTCTGTTCATCGCACAAGAACTCAGTTTGTAATAGATTGTTATAACATAGTGGTGGGAAACTTGTGGCCCATGGGCTGCATATGGCCTATTGGGGTTCTATGTGTGACCCGTAAACATTTGTTTACCATTGCCCATGCACAGGATTGCCATATACCACTAGCTTCCATCCGCATATTTTTTTTCCCTCCCAGTATTACTAAAGTGTTATGTAAAGCAAAGTCTTGTGAAGTGAGGTGTGTGCTTATTGCTCACAACATTGACCGTAAGGGTGTGTTTACACTGCACCATAGGTCAAAATAACATACGCAATTTAAGCTACACAAATTTTGTATCTTATTTCAACGTTATTTCAAAATAGCCTATTTCAAAATTTGGCGCTGTCTACACAGCACTTATTTAGTAATAAATCTGTATTCCGAAACTTCCCTTACTCCTCCTGGAATGAGGTGTACAGGGACAGCAGAATAGCGAGCCTGTTTATATTTTGAAATAATGGGTGTGCTCGCGGCATAGCATTGTAGTATAGACATAGCCTAAGAGTCACGTGCTCCGTCTGCATCCAGTGAAAACACTGCCATAGTTCAATGGACACACCCTGGAAATTCTAGGTATGCAAGCGCATTAACAAAACTATGCTGTCCCGAGAAACCATCTTGGCTACATTAAAATGCTACATTGTCCTGCATTTTGCTTCAGCTACCCCAGACTAACACGGCTACATTTCTATCACCATCTTGGCTACGACAGTCTTGTGGCCCACTGAGATGGAGGACCATTCATGTGGCCTGCTCACTAGCCTAGGTTACTTATTGCTTTTATAAAGTGATACAATAGTCCCTCTGTGCAGGAAAAGTGTGTAAGCATTTTTTCATCCCAAGATATGCATATGGAAGTAAGGAGCATGTTAATCCTTCCCAGATGTTTGCAGTGAGGAAAGGGGAATAGGGAAGCTAAGAAGTTATAAGATGCTGTTTGGTCTAACTAGCACATTTTATATGTTGTTTATTATCTCACACAATATTCTTTTTAGTCCCTTAGGTAGTTGTATAAATCATGTGTATTGCTATTGTAGCACTCTTCTTGCAATATCCATCTAATCTATAGCACATATAAATAATATGCATCTCTGTGATAACTAGGTACTACTCTAACCTCTCAAAAACAAAACAAAAAGCCAAACTCCTCGCATAAAGAACAGTTGGGGAGCAGCACAGTTAATCTCTAAGCAGCACTAGTTTGAGATGTGGAAGGCTATTAGAAGCTGGTAATTATCAGCAACAATATTATAATGCCAGGAAATGCTCAAAAATTGACATTGCCGTACCTGTGGCTGTATATGGGGCAAAACAGTAAGGTTCCAATTGTCGATTAGTAAATAGGCATTTAGGGTCAATGGGAATTGATTGTTAAGCACCATTATTTTAAGAAGGCTGTGTGTTGGACAGTGCTTAGCAGAAATAATGCTGCCTTTCCTATCTAGCACATTCCTTCCTATCTCTCTTAAAGCATCTTCCTTTGGACCACTTGTGAAACACAAGTTTGGGAGTAACTATGTGACATAAGTTTTCCTCTTGTGTTGTATTGGCTATTTTGGCTCATCTCCATCAGCTAATTGCAAATATTTCCTTAAAATGCAAGCAAAGTGTCACCGTACCTCCATGGGTCACAACTGAGAATACCAAATTCTGCAGAAACTTCTGTGACATAGGACATGCACACCTCAAAATTGGTGCCTATTCTTCCAAAAGGATATATGAAACCAGCAACAAAAGTAAACCTCTTTTTCATCACACTGGATAACATTCCAGTCCTTGTATCTCCATCAAAATCACTGGACTTAATTAATGATGAGAGATTATTTAAAATCACATCAGTTATTCCAAAATAATGCTGCTTTGTAGACATAGCCTCAAGGTTTATTTATAAAAAAGGGGAAAAAAGCGAGAGTTAAAATTGGCCAAAGGAATCAAATATATAAAGTACAGGCAGTCCCCGAGTTACGCGGATCCGAGGGTATGTCTACACTACAGTGCTAATTCGAACTAACGGATCCAGACTAAAAAACTAGCTCGAATTAGCTTTTTGCTAGTTCGAACTAGCATGTCCACATTAAGTGGACCCTGAACCGGGGTTAAGGATGGCCGGAAGCAGTGCCGGCAGGGCATCAGATGAGGACTTAGAGCGTGGAGCTACTGCCTCAGGCTAGCCGAGGGCTGTGCTTAAAGGAACCTGACCCCCTGCAAAGCAGTCCTGGCTTGGAGTGGCTTGGAGTGCCCTGAGTGCCCACACTGGGCACATCATACCACTCGGCCATCAGACCGGCTGCACTTGCCGCAGGCTGCCATCTGGGGAGAGGGGACAATTGGGGGGCTGCAGAAGAGCTTCCACCCCCAGAAGCCCGCAGAGCCAGTCCAGTCCTCTCCATCGGGGGCTCGTACCCCATTCCTCCCTCACCTCCTTCCACTTACCCTTCCCTAGCCCCTCTTCCTGATGTACAAAATAAAGAAAACTTGTGGTCAAAAATAGAATCTCTCTTTATTGAACAAAACTCGGGGAGACTGGGAAAAGGAGGTGGGAGAGGGGAAGAGAGAGGGTGGGAGAGGGGAGGGCAACTAAAATGATAAGAGGTTTGGAAGAGGTCCCATATGAAGAGAGGCTAAAGAGACTGGGACTTTTCAGTTTAGAAAAGAGGAGACTGAGGGGGGATAGGATAGAGGTCTATAAAAGCATGAGTGGGGTGGAGAGGGTGCATCAAGAAAAGTTCTTCATTAGTTTCCATAATAGAAGGCCTAGAGGAGACCAAAGGAAAGGAATGAGTAGCAGGCTTCAAACTAGTAACAGAAAGTTGTTCTTCACAAAGCAAAGAGTCAACCTGTGGAACTCCTTGCTGCAGGAGGCTGTGAAGGCTAGAACTAGAACAGAGTTTAAAGAGAAGTGAGATAAAGTGATGGAGATTGGGTCCATGGAGTGGTATTAGCCAGGGGGTAGGAGTGGTGTCCCTACCCAAAGTTTGTGGAAGGCTGGAGAGGGATGGCACGAGACAAATGGCTTGGTCACTGTCTTCGGTCCATCCCCTCCAGGGTCCCTAAGGATAGCCGCTGTCGGCATACAGGCTACTGGACTAGATGGACCTTTGGTCTGACCCAGTACGGCCATTGTAAGCTCAGGGCTCAGGGTCGGGGGTCTCAGTGGACCCCCTTGATTTTCATCCACACCTGCTCCTGGGTGGCCAGGCTAGCTGCTCTCCTGCCCTAAATGGCCACTTTCTTGTGCCTAGTGCGGAGGTCGTGGATGAGGTCCACGATGTCCGCACTAGCCCAGGTGGGTGCCCGCCTCTTGCGGTCCCAGGCAAGCTCCCGGGAGCCGCCAGCCTGGTCCCGGGAAGAGGGGTAGGGCTGGGGGGCATCGGGTGGCTGGCTCGAGCCGTGCCAGGTGCAGGGACTGCTAGCTGGGTGCTGGCAGGCTTGCACCTGGCACGGGCACCGTAGACAGCCCATGCCCCTTTAAGAGGTCCGGGGCCGGGAAGGGGGCAATAGAGTTTCCCTGGTGTTGGCCAGAGTCGCCACCAGGGAAAGCTGGGGAGGGCTAGCCTCCCACTAGTTCGAATTAAGGGGCTACACACCCCTTAATTCGAACTAGTAAGTTCGAACTAGGCTTAGTCCTCGTACAATGAGGTTTACCTAGTTCGAACTAAGCGCTCCGCTAGTTCGAATTAAGTTCAAACTAGCGGAGAGCTAGTGTAGCGCCTATCAAAGTTAATTCGAACTAACGTCCGTTAGTTCGAATTAACTTTGTAGTGTAGACATACCCCGACTTATGTTACGCGGATCCGACTTATCCGACTACTTACGAATGGGGCTTTTCTCGCCCCGGAGGACGCGGGCGGCGGGACTGCCTAGACGCGCCGAGGTCCCACCGCCTGCGTCCTCCGGGGCGAGAAAAGCTGCTTCGCGTCTCCCTGGTCTGCTGTGGGGGTGCCCCCCAGCAGACCAGGGAGACGCGGAGCGAAGCCTCAGAGGACGCGGGCGGCGGGACCGCCCAGACGCGCCGCTGTCCCGCCGCCCTGGTCCTCCACAGCTTTGCTCCGCATCTCCCAGGTCTGCTGGTGCCCCCCCCCCCCCCCAGCAGACCAGGGAGACGCGGAGCAGCTTTTCTCGCCCCGGAGGATCTGGGCAGTGGGACCGAGGCGCGTCTGGGCGGTCCCGCCGCCCGCGTCCTCCGCGGCTTTGCTCCGCGTCTCCCTGGTCTGCTGGTGCCCCCCCCCCCCCCACCAGACCAGGGAGACGCAGAGCAGCTTTTCTCGCCCCGGAGGACGCGGGCGCCCTCCCCCCCAGCTAGTGCGCCCTCCCCCCCCAGCAGACCAGGCTTTTCTAGCAGACGCCTGTGGTAGAGCAGCTGGGGCGCTGCCGGTTGGTCCCGCAGCGCCGCTCCTCTGCGCTACTGTACCAACCTGGCAGCACCCAGGTGCTCTGCCCCAGGAGTCCTGACTCAGCCGCTGCTGGTCAGTTTCAGCAGCGGCTGAATCAGGACGCCTGGGGCAGAGCAGCTGGGGTGCTGCTGGGTTGGTCCAGTAGTGCCGAGGAGCAGCGCTACTGGACCAACCCAGCAGCACCCAGCTGCTCTGTCCCAGGCGTCCCCAAGTCAGCCGCTGGTGAAACTGTCCAGTGGCTGACTACAGGAAGCTCGAGGCAGAGTTGCTCTGCCCTGGGCTTCCTGGAATCTGCCGCTGATCAGTTTCAGCAGCAGCTGACTTGGGGACATCTGGGGTAGAGCACCTGGGGTGCTGCCCGGTTGGTCCCCGCAGCGCTGAGGTGCGGCGCTGCGGAGACCTACCTGGCACTGCTCCAGCTGCTCTGTCCCAGGCGTCCAGATTCAGCTGCTGTTGAAACTGATCAGCGGCTGATTCCAGGAAGCCCGGGGCAGAGAAAACTCTGCCTCGGGCTTCCTGTAGTCAGCCCCTGGTCAGTTTCAGCAGCGGCTGAATCTGGACGCCAGTTCTGACTTAAGTAAGTACAAACCTACAGTTCCTATCTTGTACGTAACCCGGGGACTGCCTGTAATTGCAAAGTTCTTGGGTCAGGTTTGTAGCGCTGATGGAATAAACTGCTGGCTTGTTAAATTTCCAGTTGCTTCCAAATCATTGCAAGGGCCTTAGTCCCTTGGTTAGAATGCTCCCATTTAGTACAAGCTCATAGTGCAGAGGTTTGATCAGGAAATAGGCAAAATGGAGATGTATCCAGTGCCTTTTATAGCTTCTGTCAAGTAAAGGGGAACCCGTTGTTCTCACTTTGGAGAATTACAGGTAGCAAGATGGTATTTGGGGTTACGTGTCCATGTATGATGTCGTGTAGTCATAGCAGAAAGTCCATTAAGTGTAGATAAGAGTCTTCCATTGTTCATTAAGTGTTCTTTAATGGGACATACAACTCAAATAGTTCCTTTATAATGTGCTGACTAAATACCTTGTGGATACTACCCAGGGGCAAACATTTGAAATCCAGGCATAGAGCCAATACTCATAACTGAAAATACAAAAATGATTGAAGCATACAAATAGCATAATAATATTCAGGAAATCATAACATTTTCAATTGACACCTTACTTGACACACTTTGTATAAGATTGGTTGCATTTGTATAACAGGGGTTGCAACAATGATCTAAATGGCCATATTTTAATCAAATAACATCACATAGCATTTTCACATTTTTGCTTAAATTTCTTTAGAAACTAAGCCCAATTCTTGATACATATCATTGGAATTACATCAGGGATGTATATGGTTCCTTAATTTCCATATCTTAGTTTTAGACAATAGAAATTGTGGAGAGTGATTACTGCCCATTTTTTTGGCAAAACCAATGGGGAGAGAGCGAGCGCCAGATTCAACCGTGCTTTATATGAAAGTGCATTGTCTGCAGTGGAATTATACCTGTTTACCTCATAGCTACATTTGAAAATCTTTACAATGTACCAGTGTTGCAAACTATAGTGCAATGTTTTCAGATTGTGATGTTCATCACTCTGCTTGAGTGACTTTCACTGAGTTTAGTTACTCTCTTCTACAACTTGTATGTTTACTTTAGTATCCCTGCAGGGGTCTTCTGTGTGGTAAATTCTTATCTGAATATTTGAAGGGCCATAACAAGTTCTCTAGCTGAAAAATTCCTGGAATAGAGTGAGAGATGTGTTTCTTTACACAGTTCCCCTTTTATGGACTCTCATGACAGTTCTGGAAAAAATTCATTTCAGTTTTTTCTATCATTGCCTATTACAACATCCACCATATAGACATCTTTGATTTCAACAGGACAGCTCCCCTATTGTGTTCTCAAAACTCAACAACAATTTCTGAGGAATAAAGTAAAAGACTTGAGCTTGCTTCCTGATTTATATCAATTGCGACATCTTTCTGTTGTGCATGTGATTGTACTGATGCAGTGTTTCTTAAACTGTGTTCTGCGGCACACCGGTATGCCGTGGAGAACACCAACAGAATTCAAAAAGGGTGCTCTTAAAGGGGCAGGTGACTTTTTCCCTTAATAACTTCCCTCCGACCCTTTTTTTCCCTCAATAACTTTCCCCTTAACCCTTTTCCCCCCGACCAAAAATCCTTGGTGTTCCTCATAAAAAAAATTATTGTTTGGTGTTCCTTGGTCTTAAAAAGTTTGAGAAACACTGGCCTAATGACTTGAAATCAGACTCTTTAGAAGCTTAAATCCAGTGAGAGCACTCTCTTCCCTCATTCCCTCTTGTTAGGGCTCTGAACTCGCTTGCGTAATCTAACAAAGTACAGAGGCCTGTGTTTAACTTTTAGCATGCAAGTAGTCCCTCTTGATAATTGACTTCCAAGAGGACCACTTATGGTTAAAAGATAAGCATACACTTCACGGTGGCGGCCCGTTAATACAGGCGAACTAGGCGGTCGCCTAGGGCGCCAAGATAAATGACCGTTGAGGGCTTTGGCACCTAGGGTGCCAGTTGCCGGCAGCTCGTCTAGGGCCGCTCCTGCACTTAAATGCTGTGCTGAATTAGGTCTGAGGGCTCTGTGCCATGTGGGATGGAGTCCATGCTGAGTGGGTATTGCAAGACACATTCTGTGAGCTCTGTTAAAGTAGAAAGGTTGGGTACTAGTGCCCCGAAACCTGCAGATATGTTTGAAGTATGCCATGCTGTTTTGGCTTTTGTTCCTCTTTTAAAAAGGGTCTGCTTGCTTGTTTGGCTTATGGTTAAGAACATAAGTAGGGTTGCCAGGTGTCTGGTTTTGAACCAGAAAGTCCAGTATTTGAGCTTTCTGTTCAGGAAACAAATTGAGAAAATATAAATGTCCGGTATTTTCTAAATAAGATGTAATGTAGATTGTGATATAATGTCAAGTGTGTCCAGTATTTTTGTTGAAACCATCTGGCAACCCTAAACATAAGAATGACCAGGGCTCGCCGAACCGCGACAAGTCCCGCTCACCAGCCGTGCTGTCCAGCAATCTGCGCATGCGCAGATTGCCCAAACCCGGCTCTTATGGGTTGCAATCTACTCGCCATGGGCGAGTAGATTGTATTATTTGTCAAGCTCTGAGAATGACCATACTGGGTCAGACCAAAGGTCCATCTAGCCCAGTATCCTGTCTGCCGACAGTGGCCAATACCAGATGTCCGAAAGGGAGGGATCACAAGAGGTAATCCTCACGTGATCCCTCCCCGTCACCCTTCTCCAGAGAAACAGAGGCCAGGGATACTATTCCAACCCATCCTGGCTAATAGCCATTGATGGACCTAATCTCCATGAATATATCTAGCTCTTTTTTTAACCCTGTTAAAGTCCTAGTCTTCACTGCATCCTCTGGCAAGGAGTTCCACAGGTTGACTGGGCTGAGAGAAAAAAAATTCCATTTGTTTGTTTTCAACCTGCTGCCTATTAATTTCATTTAGTGACCCCTAGTTCTTATATTGTGGGAATAAGCAAATAACTTTTCCTTATTCACTTTTTCCACTCCAGTTATGATTTTATAGACCTCTATCATATTCCCCCTTAGTCTCCTCCTTTATAAGCTGAAAAGTCCAAGTCTTTTAAATCTTTCCTCATAGGGGACCCATTCCAAACCCCTCATCATTTTTGTTGCCCTTTTCGGAACCTTTTCCAATGCAATATATCTTTTTTGAGATGAGGCAACCACATCTGTACGCAGTATTCAAGATGTGGGCATACCATGGATTTGTATAAGGGCAATAAGATATTTTCTGTCTTATTCTCTATCCCTTTTTTAATGATTCTTAACATTCTATTTGCTTTTTGACTGCTGCTGTACACTGAGTGGATGTTTTCAGACAACTATCCAAAATGACCCCAAGATCTTTCTCTTGAGCAGTTGTTGCCAAATTAGTCCTCATCATATTGTATATATAGTTGGGATTATTTTTTCCAATGTGCATTACTTTACATTTATCAACATTAAGTTTCATTTGCCATTTTGTTGCCCAATCACTTAGTTTGGTGAGATCTTTTTGAAGTTCTTCACAGTTTGCTTTAGTCTGAATTATCTTAAGCAGTTTGGTATCACTGTTTACTTCTTTCTCTCGATCACTTATAAATAAGTTGAATAGGATGGGTCCCAGGACAGACTAGACCCTTGGATGTTATGCTTATAAGAAGCACACAAAATCAGACTCCTCAGTCTGTCGACAGAGGCATGTAGTCTAGACGTACCCTCAGAGAACCCCAAAGGGCCGCATGCAGAGCCTTGGGTCGCAGGTTGCCCACCACTGATTTTGAGACTTTGTGTGTTGCTTTTATTTTGCTAGATCCATCAGAGAAAAATCAATTCTCCTTCCAGACTCCTCCTCGGATAGTCATTTTCTTGTTTAGTTTTTGAGGAAGTTAGTCTTTTGTTCCCTCTAGAATGATTCTTCCCAAATTTTGGAATAAACTTCATGAGTATTTAAGGAAAAAAACCTTTGCTACAAATTGAAGTTGATCATAGAATTTCTTAATCTTTAGCCCTATCAAAACAATAACTTTTCATCTGTAAAGGACTGTGGATTACTTACATTTATACCTCCAATGAACATAGTAGAATGGCATTTTCAGCTCAATGGCAAATCCCTGACATCAAATACTACTGTGGACCTCGGTCCTTGTGCCAGAGGCAACTTCTCTCTGTCATTCATTCATGAATGAATTTTGTGTGTGAATTTTGTAGCCTTCAAAAGCATCTGATTTGAGGGTTTGATGGCTCCTGTATTTAGGTTACTGATCTCTTAAAAGCATAACAGTGATGTCAGATGTGATGACCTGTATATCTTTGTGTCCAGTTAGATACATAACCATGTCAGCCACTTAAGCTATTGGCCAGTGTGGCATCCAACGCAGTATAGAATGTATATTTGAAAGTAGACTTTAGCTGTTACTTCTACTCAAGTACTTGCACTCATTTTAACAAAGTAGCAAGAAAGTTAAAAAAAATACAGTGTGAAAATCATGTTTTTAAAAAGTTGTTAAAGAAGGTCTGTATCAATAGTTTAATAATCCCCCTCGAGGAAGAATTTGAGAGTGCAGATTTAAATGCTGTGCATTTGCTTAGGAATTATATTTTATATTCAAAGTAGTTTAGTGGAAAGAAAAGCTGAATTGACATATTTATAAACAAGTTGTTACTTTGGCCATGTGATATTTGGTTGAAAAAACTATTACCATTCAAAGGTAGGTTCTTTTGTACTTTAAAGAAGGCCTGATACATTGTCTGTCTTTACATACAGAAACTATAGTAGGTGCAAATTGCTGATAGAATGAACTTCAGGTTCAGGCCTGTTTGCTCTTTGATAAATCATCTGTAGCATTGAAATTCCCTTTTAGCTAGGGATGTTAAAATGAGGTTAATTAAGGGGGGGGTCAGCTCCCTGTGAACATGGCCCCCCTTCCCTCTCCACTGCCTCTGATGCCCCTGGGAGCTGGAGTGTGTGGGGAACTGGCTTTTAAGCTGGCTTCCCCCCACTCGTGCCTGTGATATTGAGGCAGCAGCGTGGGGAGTGTGCACTGGGAGCTAGCTTTTAAGCTGGCTCCCCGCATGCACTTGGCTCTCGCCTGTCCTCCCCTACTCCTGTGCTGCAGCCTCTGATACAGAGGCAGCAGCATAGGGAGGAAAAAGGGGCAGGCAGCTTTCTGGGAGCTGGGGCACATGGGATGCCATCTTTTAAGCCAGCTCCCTGCATGTGTCTGGAGCCTGCGTGTAACTGTGAAGGTTAACCAATGAGCCCAGGCTCATCAATTAACCGTGTTATACTTTCACATGCGTACTTTCAGCCATAAACAGTTACTACCAAGGAAAATATCTTCGGAAGATAATGCTAGGAATTGTCTATTTATGTCAGAAAAGCCAAAGATGTTTGCCCGATCTCTAGTAGATTGTTTAGATTTTCATTAGCAGGGCTCGACAAACTATACAGTCTACGTGCCCGTTCATTTGCGGCGTGCGCATGCGCAGTGCAGCTCTTGCACATGCTCAGTACGGGGCTGGTGAGCAGTTTTCACAGCTGTTTGTCAAGCCCTGTTCATTAGTGTTGTTTAAAGAAGGTGACGTCGCGTATTAGTTTGTGGAAGTGGGAAAGTGGCTTCCAGCGGAGAGAGGGGCAAGCTGTGAAATTGTCTGATACAATTTCAATGTCCATTTGAAGCTTCTGATCAGGTGTTTGACAATATTACTCCATTCATGTTGAAACATTCATTGATTCCCCCCAAGTCGTGATCTGGCCCAACGTATACATTTATTTCATTATTCTCGATCATTGTACCAACCTCCCAGCAATGTGTTCTAAAAATGTTTATAGCATTCTTTGCCCCAGATGTGTCTTAGCTACTCAAAAGGTGGAGACATTTCATTGACAGACTAGAGGAACTAAACTGTTCAGTCAAATCAATTATTATTATCTTTTATTATTGATATTATCTTAGCACTTAGTAAACCCAGTCATGGACCAGGATCCCACGGTACTAGGGGCTGTACAAACAAAGTAGTAATACCAGTTCCTGCCTCTTGGCAGATTCCTTGCTTATGAATGATCCCTTTCTGAAACAGTGATGTGGTATCTATGTTCTCAGCTTGGTTATGTGCTGATATGGATTCCCTATATTATTTTTATGCAAGATAAAGAGGAAGACACTGAAGATTGTCATTCATACTGTCAGAGAGAAGAAGGGGTTGGCATCTTGCTTCCATTCTCTGCTGGGTCAGCAGTTCAGATCTCTAAGGAATATGATTATGTGGTGATTAGACATACTAGCTGAAAGGTTGATGAGAGTATTAAAACAGTGAATTCACACTAGTTGTGTTAGGTGGTTTTGGCAGTGAGACAGTCAGTAGTTTGCAACTCTCTACTAAAAATATTTGCTCTATGTACATGACAAAAGACCAAATTCGAAAAGGTGGATACGGCAAGCAAGTTTGCGACAAAGCCCAGGCACCCACCATACCTCCAAAGGCTCATATTTTTGCACTGAAAACACTCTGCAAATTGGAGAAAGGCACCTGCACTGAGGTTGCCATAAAATCTTTATGATTTTGCCTTTATAAGCAGGTGTTCTCACAGTCTTCATTAGAACTGGTTGGACATTTTCTGACAACACTTATTTTTGTTGGAAAATGCCAGGTTTTTTTAGAAACCAGAACTGCTCATGGAAAAGGGTTGATTGACAGATCTCCTGATTTTAAAATTTTATTGAAAATAGGTTTTGAAATTGTTTCAATTCCTGTATCTATATACTCATGTGGCTGGGCCTCTCTGGTGACAGGGTGGTCTAGTGGTTAGGTCCCAGAATTAGCCAGCAGAAAAGGGGTGCAGATCTCCAGCTCATTATATGAGTGTAGTCCTTGTGTTTGGGGCGAGTCCAAATCTTCCTCATAGCTAGAGTTCTAGCAGGTTTCCCCCTTTGTCTTAGGGGGGTGGAATTGGAAACTTATGTGCGCTCGTGGCTGGCTTGGTGAACAGGCTTTGGTTCCTGTCCTGCAGACAGCAGAACCGCACTCCTATCTCCTTGCTGATCAGCAGTCAACTGAGCCAGGTTCCTTCCTTTTATCCTCCCTCCATCCCTGGCATTGGCTACAGGCAAAGTGGGACGCGGCTAGCTGGGCCAAAAGGCTTTGTTCAACCCCTGTAGTGCCAGGGCCTCCTCTCTTCACTCCTTCACAACTCAAAAATTAATTTTTCCATTCTATGACTTTTGAGTTCAAGGTTATAGTTAATTTATTCTAAAAAGTAAAATAAAAACTTTTAAAAATAATCTGTTATTTATTATGTGTTAGAATTAGAAGTTTGAAAATTTGGGGTTTTGAACTTCTTGCCCTGGTTTAGGATAACAAGAATTTGTAAAATTATTAAAACTTTTGTAGAGCAGGAAAGCCATTTCCCTCTCACCTTTGGTCTTCATGATATGAGGAATACTCTGAGGCTACATCTAGAGCAGAAAGTCGACTTAAGCTATGTAGTTGGAGTCAGCGTACCTTAAATTGAGTTACCTCAGGCTCCATACAATGGGGTTGATGGGAGAAATTCTCCCATCCACTTCCCTTACTCTTCTCATCCAGGGTAGAGTAACGGAGTCTGCTGGAGAGGGATCTGCAAGTCAATTTGGCAGGTCATCTTAGAGCTTCAATCTAGGGATGCCAAAAATACTGACACCCCCCCCCCCCCCAAAAAAAAAACACGGGGGGGGGAAATTCTGTTGAGAAAAAAAGGGGGGACACCAAAGTTGTTGAGAAAAAAAAATCAGCATGGCCCACAAGACAAGCCCTTGCGGAACCAGGTGGTGGTGGGAGAGGGGGTGGGCCCGATTGCTGAGTATGTGTAGGGTTGCCAGGTGTTTGGTATTTTCACCTCCTGGCAGGGGAAAAAATCAGAAAATACCAGTGTTGTCCAGTATTTGCCAATTTTTTTTACCAGACAGGAGGTGAAAATACCGGACTGTCCGGGTCAATACTGAACACCTGACAACCCTACTTCAATATGGGCTGGAGGGTACATTTAATCTGGGTCTCATATGGTTCTAAGGTTATACCATTTATTTTTATGCCATAAAAATGAAATTCATTAAAAGGGAAGTTGTAGAATCAGCAAGAAAATCCAGAAATCCACAGCCAAAATTTAAACTCATTAGTGTGTTGCTTTACTTACTTGCTGTCTTGCTCTGTGCTGAAGAAGCACAGATCTGTTGGCCTGCAAAGGCTACATCATGAAATGTGTATATTATGTTTGGAATGGAAGGAGAATTGACAAAATTCTCAACCCACAGATTAACCCATAAAGGCTAATATTTTGCACTGGCTTGATATAACTGAATTTTGCTTTGCTTTCTTTATCACTATATAGTGGCTTCCTAGTAGTACATTTTGTGTTTTCTATAAATCCAGAGTAGTTCTTATTTGTTTGGAAACCCATAGGCTGTGTCTACACTGGGCCACTTATTCCGGAAAATCAGCCACTTTTCCGGAATAAGCTGCGAGCTGTCTACACTGGCCCTTGAATTTCCGGAAAAGCAACGACGCTCTACTGCACAAAATCAGCCGCTATTCCAGAAAAGCTACGCTGCTCCCGCTCGGGCATAAGTTCTTATTACGGAACACTGTTCCGGAAAAGGGCCAGTGTAGACAGCCCAGTAGTCTTTTCCGGAAAAAAGCCCCGATCGCAAAAATGACGATTGGGGCTCTTTTCCGGAAAAGCGCGTCTACATTGGCCACAGATGCTTTTCCGGAAAAAGGGCTTTTCTGGAAAAGCAGCCTGCCAATGTAGATGCTCTTTTTCCGGAAATACTTATAACGAAAACTATTCTGTTTTAAGCATTTCCGGAAATTCATGCCAGTGTAGACACAGCCCTAGTGTGTACATTGTTCTTTACAATAGCCAGTAGATACAGTAGCTGCTCCAAGGAAGATAGGCCTTTTTGCACGTGTATATGAAAGGATTTTGGAACAGCATTCTGGAAGCAGCTATAGTACGTTTATTTGCTTGTATGGATTTTCACTCTGTATTCAAAGATGCTAAAATTGTAGACAGATTTGAAATGATGATTTAATTGTTTTACAAATGAGTGTTTTCTTCAGCATACAAAACAGATGAACGAATCCCGAAAGGCCTTTTTCTATGACTTTAACAGATGATTTCCTGACATTGTTATATTTCCTGGTTTAAGGCTATGAATAATTAGCTATTTAAGTAAAAAAATACTTTGAGGACTAGATGTCAACAGAAAAGCTGTCAGTAAATTTGGAACAGCTTTGCATGTCAGGATGATTATACCAGTGAGCAAAAAGAATTACCAATGAATTGAACCATGCAGTGTACAGTTCTTAACTTCAGCTTCCCCCGCCAGTTTCTCCAGCATCATTCCCCTGCTTTCCTAGGGTGCTCAGGATATTATCAAGCTGGGGAATTCCTCTCCACAAAATCCCTTACTGTGGACAACTGTTATCCAGCATTTACTCAAATAAGTTCATCAGTGCTCAGTCACTCGAAACTTCACCTTTAGGGCTCCTTCTGAGGAGGCAGCTGCTCTTCATAATTAGCTCTTTTGTCTGGTTTCCTGAAATGTGGAAAGCTGCTTACTCCACAGCTTCATATCCAAATTAGTGCCAGGAATCAAACTGGTCTGTTGAGTACAGCAGGTTCTCTGTGTACTTTCCAGGTAGTGAATGGTGCCGCCCCACTGGCTAAAAATCCAGGCAGGTCAGGTGGTCAAACTCTCACTTATCTTTCTATATAAAAAAGTTTTTCCTGCTGCGTGACAGAATGACATAATTAGCCTACTTGAAAGTGGATTCTCAGCATCTTGCTTACTTGCGCTTTAACCAGAACCAACTGTGAAACTGAGATCTGTCCATAGAGCCGCCTGTAACATGTAGTACGTGCGCAATAGACCAATTAACAGGTTTTTTTTCTATACAGTTTCATTTGTTAATTTTTCTATATAATCAGTGTAAGATTAACAGATTGATTGGCGGTGAAAGCTGCCAGAGAGGGGGGTTGGTGAGCGTAGGGAGCATGGGGCACAGCCCCTAATACAGCTGTGGCCAACCCCAGCTCGTGAGCCGCATTCAGCTCTTTCCCCCTTCCCCTGGTGCGGCTTGCGAAGCTGCCCCCGTGGCTCGTGAAGCTGCCCCTGCGTCCCTGAAAATGTCTCCTGGCTCCCTGTGCTTACTGGTGCAGGGGAGTCATGCGGTGCTGCCATTAAAAAGATGGTGTCAGCCGGCAGGAGCCTGATGTGGCCAAAAAGCCTCTAAAGCCTTTTTTGCTCGACCAAATGCGGCTGGGAGCTCCTTTTAAAGGGGCAGTCCTTTTTTTGCTCAACAACTTTCCACACCCGCCGCCCCTCCCCCCCGGTTCGTTGCACTATATTCACAACTGTTTTGTTTCTCTGCCTGTAACGGGTTGGCCACCCCTGCCCTAGTAGTATAGTGACAAAAACATTGTTGGTTCTCTGAAATGAACAGTTATAAGTCAGGCAGGATATTGTCAAGTGAATAAGCAAAAAGACACCAGAGCCATTTTAACTGGAGCATTAAAATATATTTAAAATCCAGATGTTGCATGTACCTGTGCATAAAAGGTATCAGGGACTAAGGAATTACAAATTAATCAGGCCCATATGTGGTTTTTACCAAGCTAGATGGGATTGAACAGGTATTCATGTACATATTCAACATGAACACGTAATTGTCTGTATTAGATGTTTCTAAAGAAACCTGATGGGCCTGATTCTCTTCTTACCCGTGCTTATGTAAATGAGGCACTGAGGCAGGTGGGGTTGCACTGATGTTAAATAAGCATAAATGCAGAGATATTTCCTATATCTCTACTATATATTTCAGGGTATGTCTACACTACAAAGTTAGTTCGAACTAACGGACGTTAGTTCGAACTAACTTTAATAGGTGCTACACTAGCGCTCCGCTAGTTCGAATTTGAATCGAACTAGCGGAGCGCTTAGTTCGAACTAGGTAAACCTCATTTTACGAGGACTAAAGCCTAGTTCAAACTAGCTAGTTCGAATTAAGGGGTGTGTAGCCCCTTAATTCGAACTAGTGGGAGGCTAGCCCTCCCCAGGTTTCCCTGGTGGCCACTCTGGCCAACACCAGGGAAACTCTATGCCCCCTTCCCGGCCCTGGACCCCTTAAAGGGGAACGGGCTGGCTACGGTGCCCGTGCCAGGTGCAAGCCTGCCAGCACCCAGCTAGCAGACCCTGCACCTGGCACGGCACAGAGCCACCCACCCGATGCCCCCCAGCCCACCCCCTCTTGCCGGGACCAGGCTGGCGGCTCCCGGGAGCTTGCCCTGGACCGCAAGAGGCGGGCACCTTCCTGGGCTAGTGCGGACATCGTGGACCTCGTCCACGATCTCCGCACTAGGCACAGGAAAGTGGCCGTCTAGGGCAGGAGAGCTGCCAGCCTGGCCACCCAGGACCAGGTGTGCATGAAAATCAAGGGGGTCCTCTGAGACCCCCGACACTGAGCCGTGAGCTTACAATGGCCGTACTGGGTCAGACCAAAGGTCCATCTAGCCCAGTAGCCTGTCTGCCAACAGCGGCCAACCCTAGGGACCCTGGAGGGGATGGACCAAAGACAATGACCAAGCCATTTGTCTCGTGCCATCCCTCTCCAGCCTTCCACAAACTTTGGGCAGGGACACCACTCCTACCCTCTGGCTAATAGGACTCCATGGACCCAACCTCCATCACTTTATCTCACTTCCCTTTCAACTCTGTTCTAGTTGTAGCCTTCACAGCCTCCTGCAGCAAGGAGTTCCACAGGTTAACTATTTGCTTTGTCAACAACAACAACTTTCTCTTACTAGTTTGAAGCCTGCTACCCATTCCTTTCCTTTGGTGTCCTCTAGTCCTTCTTTATGGGAACTCAGGAAGAACTTTTCTGAATGCACCCTCTCCACCCAACCCCTGCTTTTAGAGACCTCTATCCTGTCCCCCCTCCGTCTCCTCTTTTCTAAGCTGAACAGTCCCAGTCTCTGTAGCCTTTCTTCATCTGGGACCTGTTCCCAACCCCTGATCATGTTAGTTGCCCTCCCCTCTCCCAGCCTTTCTCTTCCCCTCTCCCACCTCCTTTTCCCAGTCTCCCCCAGTTTTTTTCAATAAAGACAGAGTCAATGTTGGAAGAAACGTTATCTTTATTTTGTACATCAATAAGAAGGGGGGCTAGGGAAGGGTAAGTGGAAGGAGGTGAGGGAGGAATGGGGTACGAGCCCCCGATGGGGAGGACTGGGCTGGCTCTGCGGGCTTCTGGGGGTGGAAGCTCTCCTGCAGCCCCCCAATTACTCCCTCTCCCCAGATGGCAGCCTGCGGCAAGTGCAGCCGGGCTGATGGCCGAGTGGTGTGATGTGCCCAGTGTGGGCACTCAGGGCACTCCAAGCCAGAACTTCTTTGCAAGCGGGGCACCCCTTAGAACTGTGTGTCCGGGGTGGGGGTCGGGACCCTTTAAGCGCAGCCCTCGGCTAGCCTGAGACAGCATCTCCATGCTCTAAGTCCTCCTTTTATGCCCTGCCGGCACTGCTTCCGGCCATCCTTAAGCCCTGTTCAGAGTCCACTCAATGTGGACTTACTAGTTCGAACTAGCAAAACGCTAGTTCGAACTAGTTTTTAGTTCTAGATGCGTTAGTTCGAACTAGCTTAGTTCGAATTAACTAATTCGAACTAAGTTAGTTCGAACTAGCGCTGTAGTGTAGACGTACCCTCTCATAAAGCCATACATGCAAGAGAGAATCACCAGGCAGGTGAAAGGGGCTGGCTGGGAGTATGCCCCCACCCCATCTGGGACTCCCCCCCACCCAAAGCCCCCCACCCTCCAGGCACCACTTAGGGGGGGCAGGGGAAATGAAGCTCCTCTCCCAGGGTATGTCTACACTACCCTCCTAGTTCGAACTAGGAGGGTAATGTAGGCATACCGCACTTGCAAATGAAGCCCGGGATTTGAATTTCCCGGGCTTCATTTGCATAAGCGGGGAGCCGCCATTTTTAAATCCCCGCTGGTTCGAACCCCATGTAGCGCGGCTACATGGGGCTCGAACTAGGTAGTTCGGACTAGGATTCCTATTCCGAACTACTGGTACACCTCGTTCCATTACCTAGTTCGAGCCCCGTATAGCCGCGCTACACGGGGTTCGAACCAGCGGGGATTTAAAAATGGCGGCTCCCCGCTTATGCAAATGAAGCCCGGGAAATTCAAATCCGGGCTTCATTTGCAAGTGCGGTATGCCTACATTACCCCCCTAGTTCGAACTAGGAGGGTAGTGTAGACATACCCCCACTGATTTGTACAGGACATTGCTGTCTGTTCTCCTTTGTCAGGGAGCAAGGGGAAAGTGCACAGTTTACTGCATTCCTTGCTCTGGTTGGAGATCACGGGGGGCAGACAAACCTGGACCTGCCCCCATAGGGAACATTCACCACTCCCCCGGCTGTGCTCGCTGGAGCTGCAGTGGCCATGGAGAGGAGCTTCTCACCTGGCCCCACGCTGCTGCAGAGAGAGAAGGCTGGGGTAGTCCTCTCTCCCTGGGGCAGTGCTTCAAATGAAGCATGTATATTTTCATTTTATTTTCCAAAATCCAAAAATTAATTGTTTTAAGGACCTGAGCAACACTGAGTAAATCTTCTAGTATATTTATACTAAAAGACTTACCCAGCTTTCCCCAAGTCCTTCAGGGCAGGGGGCAGGCAGTGTGTGGGGTGCAGGAGTCAGGGAAGGGTGTTGGAGACGTATGTGTGGGGGGGGGAGGGCAGGAGGTTAGGGGCGTGAGGGGTGCAGGAGTCAGGGTAGGGAGTGTTGAAGAGGGGCTCAGGACTGGGGTCTCGTACAGTCAGGCTTTCTCTCCCCCCAGGCCCTCCAGCCAGCAGGGGCCTTTTCTCTCTCCCCCACAACCTCTTTGGCCTACAGGGGCCTTCTTTCCTTCAGTCTCTCTAGCCAGCAGGGGCCTTCTCCTCCCCTCCCCCCTCAACCATCAGGGCTTTCTCCCTCTTCCTTCTCTGTCACTGTGGCCAAGGTCTAAGGGGGAATGGGTTTGAGGCAGGGGGCTACTTTCCTGGTCTGCTGGCAGGCAACATGGCAGAATCCTAGCCCTGTTGGCCACTCTGGTGGTGGTGCAGCTGTCCCCATTGGTCTCTTTGCAGTACAGGCGGTCCCTGAGTTGCGAATGGTCAACTTACGACCATTCGCAGTTATGACCAGAGCTGACATAAATGGTGGACCCCAAGTTACGAATGCGATCCGCGCTTATGAACAGCACGGTCGCGTGTAACTCAGTGGGGTCTGACTTACGAACGAACCGAGTTACGACCAATTGCTTGGTCCGTAACCGGTTTGTAAGTCGGCAAGAGGCTGTATAGCTGTCTCTTGTGGGCAGGTTGCCCTCAGTGGCCATTCTCAGAATCACTTCCCTTCTCTCTGTTCCCCCTCCTTTTCCGTATTTTGGAAAACAATCCCATTCCTGGCACGTCCCCTTTTCCTGGTACAACCAAACCCTGATCTTGCTTTAAGTAAGGATAAGAGGAAGATGCATACCAAATTTGGTGGTCCTAACGTCTACTACTTAGGATGAGTTGTTGAACAAACAGACTTACAGACAGATAAGATACACATTTCTAAAATACATAGATATATAAGCTCATCACCATAGCATCTGAACTCAAGTACTGACCAGCGATGTGATATGTATAGATAATGGAACATGCACTTGTGTCCTATTTTATCAGTTACCAACTGGTATGATTTTTGGAGTATTAACACAAATTGGCTTTTTTGATGCAGGCTTTAAATTTTTCCACATCATGGCTGCTGTAGGATCCATCCGTCTCTCTGCAGAACCCACATTTCAGAAGAGAGTGACTGTGTGGCTTTTGTAGGAACTGCACTGGATTGGTTACTGTCCAGATATTCACCCACATCTGGGCTGTTAAACATTCTGTCCTTGAAGTAAATTGGGATCCATTTTGGGTTTGATTGCACACATCTCTCTGCTTCTGCCATGCTAATAAAACACGTGCTATGCAATAATGGCTTGATCCAAAGATCATTGTAGTGAAAGGGATGAGACCCTAATAGGAATGCTTTTTCTATGCTGTGAATTTCTGCATTGATATTGCTCCACTGATATAGATGCAATGGAACAAATATTTAATATGAATGTTCTGAACATTTGTATACAAAATGTACCTTGTTGTGCATCCCAGTTTCAAACTGTGTTAAGCTGCTCTAGTGCAAATAATGTTTTACACCAGTGTAGCGTGCACACACACTAGCAGTGTGTGCTGGGGTAGCTATACCAGGGCAATAGAAATCAAATCATATCTCTGTGTCTGAAGTGGTTGTCTGTTTATGAGCAGCTTACTTGCATCACATGAATAGATTGGTAAGTAAATGAAGGATTGGCTTTGCTGATTACTGTAAGAATACTTTTTAATGAGTTCACAACATGTTTGAAGTGAACCCTTCCTCCACTCATTCTAATGAGACTTTTTCCAGGACATGAACTGGTAAAACTTGAATCTGGACCGAGCTCCTGAAGAATAAATGCCAAACAGCTTTTTCCCCAAAAGTAATTTATTTCTGGAATTATACATTTAGTTGGAGACACAAGTATTCTATTACTTGCTTATGTTTTGCCCTGTCATTTTAGTGCGCCAGGTTGCAAATGAAAACCCTGGACCTAATGCTGAACTTTTGGGGTTGAGGGGTTGTGTCAGTCAGAATCCAGGTGTGAATATTGCAGCTCTGCCGATCTGTGGCATATGAAACAAATACCTAATGTGAGGTCACTTCTCAAACCATCCATGCAAGAAAATAAGAGGAGGCTGCTATAGAGTTGCTAGAGGCAAGTTCAAATTTACTAACAATTAGTCTTACAAGGAGGCTGTTAGTTTATTATTAAACAGCATCATTTATTCATTCAGTTTGGTGTTATCAAGTCCACTGTGGTTCTAACATTTCCCAAGCAGAAATGATGAAAGTTATTTTTTAAGCTTGTGGTTAACAGTAAGTTTACGCTGAGGAAAAAACTTAGTTCTTAAATGAATTTTCAGAAAATTATCCCATAAGAACACACACACATTAATATTGAGTAATGAAAACCATCTTGGAGAAATGTGAGGCCAAAGAGCAGGTTGAAATAGTTTTTATACCATGCAGGAGGTTTTTTGTTTTGTTTTTTTTCCATTTGTGGTTGGGCATAGAGTTGTGACCTTTTTTCTTGGATGTGGACCTCCATGCTTCTCTTACCTGCTAACTGGATTTCTGCATTATTTTTCACAGTATGCTATCTTTGAAGATCAGTTAGCACTATCAGCTAGTGTAATGTTTTACTCAGTGAGGTTTTTTATGGGGGAAAGGATAGCTCAGTGATTTGAGCATTGGCCTGCTAAACCTTGGGTTGTGAGTTCAGCCCTTGAGGGGACCATTTAGGGATCTGGAGCAAATCTGGCAGGGATAGTACTTGGACCTGCCACAAGGGTAGGGGACTGGACTTCATGACCTCTCAAGGACCCTTCCAGCTCTATGAGATAGGTGTATCTATATCACATTGGTGCACTCTGCAGTGCAGCAGCCATTCATTTCCAGTGCTGATTCTAATCATAACAGCCTGCACTGTATTAATTTGGATAGTAGTAGATCACCTGGAACCTCTTGTTAAGTCATCACATTTGAATTTGAGACATTTACACTAAGGTGTGTGTGATCTTTGAAATTCACTTCTTACATTGGTGTGAGGAACCTGAGTTTGCTGACCTTGAGGGCTTGTTGCAGATGAAATCTAATTTTCTCATGTAAATCAGTTTATGTGTTTCTAAGATGGTATTTTCTGCCTATGTGTTTTCATTGGATGGGCATATTTTTTGGACTTGTTAGCTTTTGTAACTGCTAATTTAGTGCTAGATTGCACCTTGTCTCTGTGCAGGTACTTGTGGAAAGGAAGAGAGATTTATCAGGAGAGATAAGCCAGGAAACAGGATGCGCATTCACACCACAGCATATAGTTACAGTTCTCTCCTAGGGATGTCTGTCTCCCCAAAGTTATCACGGGGAGGAGACTGCACCAAGAGATGATGTAGCATAAACATTCAACCAGCACATCAGGGAACTGGGGGAAGGACTAGTGATGCTTGAGGTTCCAAACTAACAAGGTAAGCTAGTGTCCATGGGACACAATCTGGCCTTTAATGTGATCTGGAGACTTCATTAGTATGCTTTTTTGCTTCCTGCTCCAGATCATTAATGAATATGTTCAATAAGATCTCCCCTCAGCTCCATCCAATGCCATGTGTCATTATCCTTTGTGAATAGTCTTGTAGTCAGTTTTCAAACCACAGAACTGTGGGCTGGCCATTTCCAAGTCTTTCTGAATTAATTTTTCAGCTAAGGTTTCATGAGCCAGCTTATCAGATGCTGTCCTAAAATAAAAAACAAACAAAAAACCGAAAACCACTAGCCCACTGTTATATTGTGTTTCTTTCATCCACTCCTTTATTTTTACTTTGATAGAGTCATAAAAGTAATTAAATGTAACTAGCAGGATTTATTTTTATAAAGCTCTCTTAGCTGTTTCTCATTGTTCTGCAACCTTCCAAGATGTTAAGTTGTTGTTTTTTTATTTCTGTTAAAATTGGTGCTCTCTTTTTTCCAGTCTTGAACCGTACTCTCCTTTTGTCATTTTTTTTTGCAGAATGAGCATGAAATGCCACCACAGAAGAAAGGTTGAGTCCATATATTTACTAGTGTGCAGTTATTTACATCTGTGCAATATATGCATGTAAAATTGCCATTATGATTAGTTTTTGTGGTCCTCTTTATTCCCTGTTATCTTTTTATAATCACCCTTGTGCAAGGTGCGACCAAATCAGAGGCCAGATTCTCTGCTGTAGTTACTTCACTGACTTCAGTAGAGCTGCACTAACAGATCATTTTACCAGACACTGATAGCACTTTACTCTTCCTTTGCAGTGCCATTAGAGACATAAGGGATCTGTTGAAAAAGGCTTTCTTTCTCGACGGATCTTCCTCTAGCCTGTCACTTTTTTCCAACAAAGTGCTGAGTTGGCAAAACGTGGTGGCCATTTTATGCAAATTAGGCACAGGGTATTTAAATCCCTGCCTCATTTGCAATGTTGACCTGCCTAATCTGCATCCCTTTGCCGACAGAGGGATGCAGTCTAGACATACCCTAAGTCTCCACAGCAGACCCCAAGAGAGCCCCCAAAGACCACAAACCAGAGAAGGATCAAAGGTGCCAGGCCAAGTAAGCGAAGTACAGTAATAGTTGTCAGTAGACTCTATTGAATGATTACACATATGTACTTGCCACAATGTAAGACTCAGTCAGAAATTTCCACTGCTCACTAGGTCATACAAAGACTGTCCCTCCAAGACACCACTTTATATACAGGTACAAACAAATCACACCTCACTGCTGATGTATCAGGTTGCCACCCTCTTGACATTGTCAGGTTACCACCCTCTGGCACTACTTAGATGCCACCCATCACCCTGTACCTCAGGGTTTGATTAGATTAGTGGTCCCCAATGTGGTGCACGCGGGTGCCATGGTGCCCGCCGGGGCATTTATGCACACCCGCCGAATGATCTGGGCCAGCCCCGCCCCCCCGCTGCGTGGCACATGCATGGTGTGGGCCCCGGGTACGTGGTGCATGGACGGCCCCTGCCCCGGGCACATGGCACATGCATGGTGCTGGCCCTGGGCGCACGGCACATGTGCGGTGCCAGCCCCAGGCACGCAGCGCATGGGTGGTTCCTGCCCCGGGCGCGCAGCGCATGGGCGGCCCCTGCCCTGGGCGCGTGGCGCGTGAGCAGCCCTGCCCCCAGACACCCGGTGTGTGTGCGGCCCTACCCCTGGACGCCCCGCAGCCCTGAAAGGTTGGGGACCACTGGATTAGATCATCTCTATCCATCGTGTCATTTTAGACCCTTTCCTGAACCTGGGTCTGTATCTATGAGGAGTGGGTACCAAGGTCTTTTTTAATAAGTTGGTGGTACCAGGTGATTTCTCCTTATGACCAGTACCAATTATTGTTCTGCAATCGGTACCTAGCACCAATTAGAGTTTTGTACTCTCTGCCCTGTTCGTGCCAAGTTCTGTGAGCTGGGGCCTGCCTCTTACTCACAGCTTAACTTTGTTTCACTTTAGCCTTGTTTTTTCCATTGTTAGGTAGACCTCAGACCAGGCCTGTGTTTTTAGGATTGCCAGGTGTCCGGTATTGACCCGGACAGTCTAGTATTTTTACCTCCTGGCCGGTAAGTTCAGAAAATACCAGACACCTTAAATGTCTGGTATTTTCTGATTTTTTTTTTCCCTGGCCAGGAGGCGAAAATACCGGACTGTCCCGGTCAGTACCGGACACCTGGCAATCCTACACACACCCATTCCCCTGCTTACCTGGTTCTGTAGGGGAGGTGTCTGGCCCAGAGCAGAAGACAAGATGGCTGCCAGCTTGTTCTGAAAGGGGCCATGCTGTTTTTTTAAAAAAAATTTGCTTAATAACTCTCGGGGTCCTTTTGTTTTTTTTCTCAACAACTTTGGTCTCCCTCTTTTTTTTTCCTCAACAGAATTTTTTCCCCAGTGTTTTTTTTTTTTTTTGGGGGGGGGGGGAGAGGTCAGTATTTTTGGTTAAACTATCTGGCAACCCTATATGTTTCAGGCCTTTATCTTACTACAATGTGCACACCCAGGATTCAGTGGGTGCATATCTTTCTGTATGCTGAAAAATGTAAAAATAACTATGTTTCTAGGTGGTGTATATCAGGTAAGATGTCAGGCTTAGAAATATGCCCTTGGGAGATTACATCCAAAAGTTCTGGTATTTCAGTGATGTGGCACACAAGCATTGCGCCAGATCATCCACAGGTATAAATCTCCATTGCTTCATTTCAGTGGGGCAGGGCAGATGTACTGGTCCACCATAGTAACTGTCCTCAGGGCAAGCCTTCTGATAGCCAGCTTAGTGTCTGTATCTGTTTAACAGGGAACCAAAGTGTGGCTATCTTGCCATTTAGCTATCCTTGGTACACAGTGTAGAGGTCTGACTCAGCCTTGTAGCTTACTTTGGTTACTCACTGATGTATGGTTTATTTTTTCTTTAAGGTTTTTTCTTCTGTAAGGTTTCCTTTATTTTTACAGTAACATATTTGTGCGGTAACTTCAGATTTAGCTTTTTTTTTTTTAATTGATCGCTTCTTTCCTCAATGCTTTTTCCCCACACATTATGTCTTGTTTCAGAATTTAGCAGATTGCAATCAAGAGTAGAATTGTTTTCATAGGAGACAGAGGCAGTATAGAACACCTACTGTATTTTTAAATGCCATGGTTATATAAACTAGCTTTTAAAATAATATAGGGTTACTCTGTAAATATGGTAGAAGCCCTTCTCTAAAATTTCAATTATAAATTGTTACTTGAGGGCCAATTTCTGCTCTGTTCACCATTGTTAATCTGGAATTACTCATGATTTATATCTGTGTAATACTGTAAAATTGTCCTGCGTTAGCTGTTCATCCTTGTGTGACGCAAGGGAAGAATCACTGACACCATGTTTCTTCTGAAGAAAATGGAAATGAAGCTGCATTTTGTCAGTTGAGAAACTTGAGGTATTTTTGGAGAACAATTGGGGGATGAGGAGAGAACACTTTCTAGTGTGTCACAGTATTTTATATCATTAGCAACCAACTCCACAGAGACCAATCACTACATTATTAGGTGATAGTATAATTCTTTTCATACACTCATATATGCAGAGCATGCTCAAGTGAAAGCTATTTACTGTGCAACACAGGGAAAATCACTCTCATTTGCTAGGAGCAACAGCTTATTATAGTAATACTTCTCCCTGGGCTAATTCTTAATAACAGACTTTGAGGAATGCAAAAGAGTATTGAACCTTGCTCTGAATCAACAGGATGTTTCAATGTCATTCTTAAGTATAGCTTTAAAAAAGTGGTGCCAACGTAACTGCAGTGGATTGTGTGTCAGCGCTGAAAGAAAAGCCTGCCGTCAGTTAATAAATTAAAAGATTAACCATTTTTCTGCCTTTGAACTATTAGCCAATGTGTCTGACCTGTGTAGTTTACAGGCTCAAAATGCCACACTGTTGCTTGTGCAATACTTTCTATTTGGGCAGGCATATTTTATAGATTCTTCCAATGTTCCAATGCTATGTCCATGCTGGTATAACAGACCACTGAACTGGTAGCAGATGGTGGTATGACACACTGAAGATCTGGATTATGCAAACCATGTATTTAATCATAATTTCAAGATTCAACAGACAGCAGCTTCTGTCAGTGACTGAAATATTCAGTATGATATGGCAGGTTTCTTGAATAGTGATATTTGGGAGTTTCCCTCTATTTTCAAACATTGGCTATTCTTGGAGACTGGGAAGGGCTGCCTGTGGCTTAAAGGTCTTATTATAGTTTAGGTTTTGTAAGTGGATAAAGGCTTCTGTGAAACTCCAGCAGGCAAGCATCCAGTTTGTCTCTGCTGAAAGCAAGGGAAAAGAAGCTTTAATATTCAACTCGAAATCCCTTCTTCCTTACCTCTGGGGCATTTTAATGAGCATGTAGGTGCTCATTTGGCACAGAAATTGTTTGTTTGTGTCATATCGGGATGTGATTCATGACTCAAAGCCAGGCTGGGAAAAGATTGTTGCCATTGCTAGATGACCTGGCCAAACTGGATTTAGCAATTGTAGTATTAATCTCATTGGTGTCAGGCACTAAATCTTCTTGAGTCACTTCTTTCCTCCATTTCCACAAGTGGGGGAGAACTCACTTGGGTGTACCTGGGAACAGACAGGACGAAACGCCACTTCTGAAGTATCAGTCCCTGTGAATGGTTGAGTCACAGCGATCCCCTTGAGACAGTCGTGTGATGAGCTGATCATACCACTGCATCTGCCTTCTGCATCACCCCACCCCCATGTCCAGTTGAGCCAGAAGCTCTGGTCTCCCCCAGCAAAAGCACAGAGTTAGGAATACAGCCCACAGCAGAGCAATACAGACATCGAGAGCAGCTCAGCTCTGAGAAACCTCAGTCACAGGGACTTGACACAGAACCCAGCTGCATGGCTCTAGTGGGATCAAAACTCAAGATAAATCCAACTTACTCTGCATAAAAGTTTTACAGAGAGAAAGCTCATAAGTTCACCATCTTTATCAATGAAAGACAGAGATGCTCAGCTGTCCTCTTCCCCAGGTATTAACTGTCACAGCTCTCAGGTCATGCCCACACTCGGGGAGCCCACTCCACTCCAGCGGCAGTGAGACAGCCCTTTCTCAGGGAGTCCATTTCAGTGCAGTGACCCGCTCCTGGGGTTAGGGTTGCCAGGTGTCCGGTACTGACCCGGACAGTCCGGTATTTTTTACTCCTGTCCAGTAAAAAATTCAGAAAATATCAGACATTTAAAATGAATTATATAGGCAGCAGGTGGGCAGAGTGGAAGCAATTTCATAGGTTCTGGTGGCAAGATGTAATGAGCACATAAGCCAATAAACGACAAATGCTACACAGTATCTCCGCACACCACCAATTAAACATCTTATCAAAGATACAGGTAGTTATTCCTAACAAGTTAAATAAGCCAACATAAACAAAAGACATGTTGATGGCAACTTTGCTGAAATTATGATGCGTCTACTGTAGGAGGATTACTGCCTCGCGTTGGCGTGGTCCTTGAGATCCAGTTTTATTTTCTAGAATTAAAGGCGATAGTGAGAATGACTTCCGGGAAGCTTGTTTTGGTACCAGCCAGGGTCTTATCTGAGTGAGGCTCTCTTGGAATGTGGTTGCCAGGGCGACCAGGGTCAAGTTAACTGCTTGTTCTGTGTGTTCCCAGGCCTTGCCTCAAATTTAGGATTTGAAAGAGAGTTCTTAGCAGAATACCATGGACTGCCTCAGTTTACCCCTACAGTTCCCTCCTCTTGACCTTAGGGTACCCTAACCTGCCAGGTTAAATACAACAGTTTTAGGGGTTTTAATTTACTTTGGAAGTGCTGGTTCAGCACCAGCACTATTATAAATGTTAACATTGAAACTCCCCACATAATTCGGCAAACCACTACCCATATCCATCCCTAAGGTATTGCGTCACCAGTAAAGGCACTGCCCATGATATACTTTGACCTCTACTGCCTGGTTGAGTGCCTCAGAGTAATGTGTTTTGGCATGGTCCACGGTTCTCCCTATCTGTGTACACCCCTCTCCCCCCTTGAGCTCCCAAAACTCCCCACTTCCTCACAATAACTGTTGACACTGAAACAAAAGACAGGACTATGTAGCACTTTAAAGACTAACAAGATGGTTTATTAGGTGATGAGCTTTTGTGGGCCAGACTCACTTCCTCAGATCAATATGTGGATGAAATAATAATGAATAATATAATGAAACCTGAGTCCTGTTTAGCTATACCTTAACCAATTATTTTAGTATAATTTTACTAACCAATCATAACAAAATTACCTAACCAATCATACCCCATCACCTTAATTGATTTACACCTAGCAAAATTAATTATACAGCAGACAGAAAGTTACAAACCAGACAGAGATTACACAGTCAAACAATAGGGAAGTGCACCGACAATGATCATAGAATGAGGATTCCACAGCCTCAAGTATTGATAAGCAGTTTCTTGCCAGACAGAATGGTGATACTTAAGTTTTCTTTACCCATCTTGAGATCTGTTTCTTTATCTGGTGACAGCGGGGGAGCTATCAGGACAAAATCCCCTTCTCACAGCTTGGTGTGACACTATTTCAATACAATTCAGATGGAATGTGAGTATGTGACTCTAGACCTTACAGCTAATGGCTGCTGAACTTCAGTTTGGCTGTAGAAGAAGGCTTTGGCTGTCAATATGGCTTCAGGCCTTCCATCATGGTTACAAAAAGAAAATACTGCTACACCCTTTTCAGTGGTTGTTAGGGCCTGTGTAATTACTAACCTGAGAGAAGAAAAGTCTCAGAGACTGCCCTGGATTCAACCTGTGATTCAGTGGTTTGTGCAGGGGTATTCAGGAGGTCAGAGTAGCCAGGGAGCTGCTCTGCCTTGGCCACACCCCAGCTCATGCTAGTTCACACTTGTCCCTTCTGTGGTGTGCCCCATGCTCTGGGGCTGCTGTGCAGGCAGACCAGAACCAGATATATGGGTCTTCTGAACTGGGAATATTCCCTCTGGGGCTGTTCTCAAGTTCCCCCCAGGCTAGCTGGCAAAAGGGGCCATAGATTGTTGATGAATTGTGCCTGTAATTTAGATGGAGCCTCTATCTTCCTTGAGGCATTTATAAATGCATAACTTGACTCCATTTCTAACAAGTATGGGATAAAAGGCACAAGGCTGTGAGAGACAATGTCAGTAAGTAACTCAAGCAAAATGCACTCTCTCAATGACTTAACCACCTGCATTCTGCTACAAAGACCTTTTACATCTGCACTTGAAAGGGAATCCTCTGAACTATCATTCATGTTAAAATTCAACACCCTCCAAAAAGGAATGAACAAACACTCAAACTATCTTACCCATTACCAAGATAGCTTCCCCAATTATCACCTCTAATACCATTAACTCACAAACATCCCACTCTCCCCACCTCTAACATCATCAATTCACAGACACTTACCTTCCTTCCTCCCCCCCCCCCCCCGCATCCTCCTCCTGTTCTGCAATGTGATTTCTCCTTTTCATATGTGTTCATTTTTTAAAATTGTATCCTTTGGTATATATGGTTGTGACTATTTTCTTCCACTATTTGATCTGAGGAAGTGGGTCTGGCCCACGAAAGCTCATCATCTAATAAACCATCTTGTTAGTCTTTAAAGTGCTACATTGTCCTGCATTTTGCTTCAGCTACCCCAGACTAACACGGCTACATTTCTATCAGTAAGTAACTCAGTAATGGAAGACCTGTCAGTAAGACCTGTACTACTCTCTCTAGTATTAACTGCGTAGTCATTGAAGGGCCCTGTTCTGCAAGGGTGTGTCTACACTGCAAAGTTAATTTGAAACAGACGTTATTTCGAATTAACTTTAATAGTGTCTATACATGCAAACCGCTATTTCAAAATGAATTAGAAATAGCGGAGTGCTTAGTTTGAATTTGGTAAACCTCATTCTACGAGGATTAACACCAAATTTGAAATAGCTATTTCGAATTAAGTGCTGTGTAGACATTTAATTCGAAATAGGGGCCCTCCAGCCCTTCCCAGGGAGCCCTGGTGGCCACTCTGGGCACAACCAGGAAAACTTACTCTCCTCTCCCCCAGACCCAGACCCATTAAAGGGGTAGACCCTGGCCACAGTGCCTGTGCCAGCTCCAAGCCTGCCAGCCCAGAGCCACGAGTGGCCACCGGGGCCCCTGACCCAGTTGCCCCAAAACATGAGCCAGCAAGCACATATAAAGGTCACATATAAAGCATTTGTCTAAATTAACGTGGGATAGCTGCACACCTGTAAAAGAGGAAGTGATCTATAGACTGATGCAGCCCCAGCAGCTGTTGGTTTGACAGTGGAACAAAGCCAGCATGACAGGAACTAGAAAACAGACCACACAACTTGTTCCCTAATATTCTATTTTAAAGTGCTGATGTATGATTACAAGGAGGAGGGAGATATTATTCTCCTTAACCTCTGAGGATAGAACAAGAAGCAATGGGCTTAAATTGCAGTAAGGGAGGTTTATGTTGGACATTAGGAAATACTTCCTAATTGTCAAAGTAGTGAAGTGGCTGGGAGGTTGTGGAGTCTCCATCATTGGATTTTTAAGAGCAGGTTAAGCAAATACCTATCAGGAATTATTTTAGCTGGTGCTTGTTCCTGCCATGAGTGCAGGTGAACGGACTTGATGACCTCTTGAGGTCCTTTTCAGTTATAGTATCTATGTATACCTAGGAAGTAGTATTGCGAAAGGGATCAGCTAAATATGAGTCAGCAGTGTAACACTGTTGCAAAGAAAATGAGCCTTATTCTGAGATGTATCAGCAGGAGTGTTGTAAGCAAGATAGAAGTAATTATTTCACTTTACTCCACTTTTATAAGGCCTTTACTGGAGTTCATCATGCAGTTGTGGGTACTACATTTCAGGAAAAATGTGGACAAGTTGGAGACAGTCCAGAGGAGAGCAATAAAAATAAGAGGTCTGGAAAACATGAACTATGGGGAAAGATTGAACTATGGGGAAAAATTGGGTTTAGTTAGTCTGGAGAAGAGAATGCTGAGGAGGGACATGACAATAAATTTAATACAGTAGAACTTCAGAGTTACAAAGATGATTGGAATGGAGGTTGTACATAAGTCTGAAATGTTCGTAACTCTGAACAAAATGTTATGGCTGTTCTTTCAAAAGTTTACAAATGAACTGATTTAATACAACTTTGAAATTGTTCTATGGAGAAGAAGAATGCAGCTTTTACCCATCTTAATTCAAATAAAACAAGCACAGAAACACTTCCCTTACCTTGTCAAATCTCTTTAAACTTTATTTGTAATGGTTTTATATTATACTGTATTTGCTTTTGTTTTATTGCTGTTGCTTGGCTGCATACTTTGGTTCAAAATTATGTGTGTGGTTGACTGCTCAGTTCATAACTGAGGTTCTACATGAAAGGTTGCTATAAGGAGAATAGTGAAAAATTGTTGTAAACCCTTAAGGATGAGAGGCAATGGGCTTTAATTGCAGAAAGGGAGGTTTAGGTTGGATATTAGGAAATACTTCTTAACTGTCAGAGTAGTTAAGCACTGGAACAAATTGCCTAGGGATGCTGTGGAATGTCTTTCATTGGAGTTTTTAAGAACCCATTAGACATACACCTGTCAAGAATGGCTTCATTATTACTTAATCTTGCCTTGCAGGGGACTGGACTAGATAACCTATTGAGGTCCCTTTGTGTCCTACACTTCTATGATTCTTTGAAGACTGTTTATGGAGCCATGCTACTTTTAATGTGATCATTTAGGATGGGAATTTTCAAAAACACCTAAACAATTTAGGAGCACCAATTAGTAAGACTGTTGCTCCTGAATCACTTAATTACATTTGAAAAATCCTACTGCACTCATCTACTTACCTTACCCTACTCATGCCATTTGAAACGTCTGAATGTTCTTTTAACTTTCTTAGGTTTTATTTTGTAGGTGAACTTTTTCTTAGAATGTAAAATACTACAATAAAATTTGTGTCATCTGCTCAACATCTGCTATATGGATTTAATGGTTGTTGGGTTTTTAAAGGATAACCACTGTGTTGTGGCTTTTCTTGTGTCTGATGTGTTTATTGAGCCAATGGGAATATAAATGGCTTGCAACTTTTTTTTTTTTAAGTCTTTTAAGTATTGGTTTCAGAAGTTGTCATTTTCAGAACTGTTTTTTTTCTTAAGTGTGCAATATTTTAACTATTTAAAGCATTATAAATAACACTTTTATCTATATCAAAAGGACAGTGACTTTCAGTTCTCTCTCTAGATAGCTATTCTAGACGTGGACATGTTTACTCCTACACTGTATTGGTGGAGCATATATTGAAACAGAGCCTCAGTTCACTGAAGTCAGTGGATCTATCTGTTTTACTAACTGAGGAGCTCACCCACTGTTACTGAACCAGTAAATGTAGAAAAGGTTTTAATTTGTTTCTGCTAGTGATATATCGGACAGCTGTTAAAACATCTGTTTCATCACCAGTTCACTTGTCTTTATATCAGGAGTCAGCTGGAAAATTTGTTTCTCAGCCAAAATTTTCACAGTATACTAGTTACCTGGTATAGATGTACATCTATAGTACATGGCTGAGCAGCTGCAATGTTGGGCTCAGATACATTTCCTATCAGCTATTACAAATGACAAAACTTTATCAAACTTAAAAGAGCTACTCATATTTGAGTAGCACTGAATTGCTTTCTTGGGTATGTCTCAAGCCTCTGCTGTCTTGTTTTGAGTTAAAAGGAATTAAAAGTTTGATCTTTAATGTAAATGAACTGCAGTTAAATAAAAATAACCTGACAGCCTTGGTCTCTTCACCTTTCTCATACTGTTATCACACGATTAATGCTTCCATTATTTCAGTGTCTATTTTTTTTCTTGTGGAAATGCCCTCTGTGTATGTCACAGTTGGTGAAACTACTGATCCAATAGGTAAAAATGGAATTTTCACTTTTTTGTATTCACTTTTGAAAGGGAGTTATTTTCATCCAATCAAATCTGATTTTCAAGTAGAATTTTGTAGACTTTTCGCAAACCTAGATAATTTTCAAAAGTTTTGAAACTTTAACAAGATTTTTTATGTTTCATTTAGAATTTTTTTGCACATATTAAATAGCTAGTTGCATATCTACATGTTTGTGTTTTTACCTTGATCTGTAGAGTTGCCAGGAGTCCGGGATTGACCCAGACAGTCCTGTATTTTTGCCTCCTGTCTGGGAAGAAAATTACGGGACACCTAAAATGTCTGGTATTTTCTGATTTTTTTTCCCGGCCAAGAGGTGAAAATACCACATGGTTACCTGGTTCTGCAGGGGAGCTGTCTGGCCTGGAACAAGAAGACAAGATGGCAGACGGCCACCGGCAGCCTGTTAGGACCAAAAAGCCTCAAAAGCATTTCTTAAAGAGGCCATGCTGGTTTTGTTATTTATTTATTTTTTTGCTTAATAACTCTCGGGGTCC
Source organism: Pelodiscus sinensis (assembly GCF_052426305.1). Classification (NCBI taxonomy): domain Eukaryota; kingdom Metazoa; phylum Chordata; order Testudines; family Trionychidae; genus Pelodiscus; species Pelodiscus sinensis. Next base: position 21,443,207 of record NC_143066.1, read on the forward strand.
TTTTTTTTGTGTTGGGTCTTTTTTTTTGTTGTTGTTCAAAAACTTTGGCCCCCCCCCTTTTTTTTTCTCAACAGAATTTTTTTCCCTGGTGGTTTTTTGGGGGGGGGGGGGGGGTTGGTATTTTTGGTTAAACCATCTGGGAACCCTATCCATCTCCTAGCAACTCTTTTGACTGGGTGCCCTTTCTATTCCTGTTATGCAACTCTGTACCGTACAACCTTGCCTCACCTGCCTGCTCTCCTTTTCTTGTAACTGCAGAAGTGATTTGCAGATATTTATATCCCCATTCTTCTCTGGATAATTGTATTGCCTGTGAATCCCTGAAGCTGTGCCTTTAGTTTGCAGAGTGTCTTTGAACCTGTGTGGATTTCCAAATGCATGTAGATAGGGTTTGTCCTGTGCCACTGAAGTCAATAGGAGTGTTGCAGTTGACTTCAATGAACTGGTACCTTAAATGACTGCAGTGAAATTGTGTGCTGTGCCCTAAGAAGCACAGGAGAGAACTCCCAGAGCAAAGGTAGGAGAGTTTCAGTGGTATTCATTCAACTATTTTAGTGCACTTCTGATTCTGGGCTGCTGCAGGGAATGGAATAGCCCCTGTTGGCTGTCAGAATATGCAGCTGGTGACCAGATGCTGTTAGAGGTAGTAGTGCTACTCAGAATTTTCACAGCACAAAGCGGTGCGTTCCATGCCCTCTGTCCCTGTGCTTGTGAGAGGGTCGTTGGAAAACAAACTTTGGTTCTCCCTCGGTTCCTACGCTGAGGGGACTCTTCCCTGGCTGGATCTAGGGTTCATAGAATCATAGAATCATAGGACTGGAAGGGACCTCAAGAGGTCATCGAGTCCAGCCCCCCGCCCTCAAGGCAGGACCAAGCTCCACCTACACCATCCCTGACAGATGTCTATCTAACCTGTTCTTAAATATCTCCAGAGAGGGAGATTCCACCACCTCCCTTGGCAATTTATTCCAATATTTGACCACCCTGACAGTTAGGAATTTTTTCCTAATGTCCAATCTAAACCTCCCCTGCTGCACTTTAAGCCCATTACTCCTTGTCCTGTCCTCAGAAACCAAGAGGAACAAATTTTCTCCTTCCTCCTTGTGACACCCTTTTAGATATTTGAAAACCGCTATCATGTCCCCCCTTATTAAAGTCCTTTTAGACTGCTCCAGCCCGTTTTCACTAATAAAAAGGGTTCAGAGAGGGGGTGAGAATCTCACCCTTACTCTCCATTGTTCCGTTCATCTTACATCTTCCTTCAAATATGCTCTGCTGTGTTAAATCTTGCACCAAGCCTATTGCAATGGCTGAAACTAGTGTCTTCAGTAAGGTAAAGTTTATACTAGATCCAGAAGGTTGGCTGAAGGTACACAACTCCAGCTACATAAATAACATAGGTGGAGCTGATGTACCTGAAGCTGAGCTTGGCGCTGTCTTCGTAGTGGGAGGTTGATGGGAGCGTTACTCCTCATGACAGGAGTACCGGTGCTGACCGGGGGCATCCGCAACATTCGATTTAGCAGATCTTTACCAGACCCGCTACATTGAACGCCAGAAGATCAATCTCTGGTGGGTAAGTATAGACGTAGCCTAAGTCTCTTAAATTTCAAATGCTGCAGATGTGAACCATGTTAGAAAGATTAGTACCTAGTAAAGTAATTGCCTGGGGGAAGTGTGGTTAGCCTGGAAACAATTCTAGAGAGTGAAATTGGGACAAGTGTCCTAGTCTTGGTATCTAAAGATCAGCTTTCACTGACTAATTCCACTAAATGTGTAACAGGGAGATTTTCCTGCAGTCTCTTTTCTTTTTCTCAGTCACTTTTCATGAGAAGAAAAACTGTTAGATAATGGCTTTTACAGCAGTGTACCAAAGCTTCCTGGAGGTTTGTTAAGATGTCCAGCAGAAATAATAAAATTATATTTGACATGGCCCATGATAACAGGCTGAGAGGCCCTGCTGAGTTTTTTTATGGAATCAGTAGCTCTGCTTGAATGCATCCTTTGCAGACCAGTTATTCTGAAGTCTCTGTGTAGATTAGCAGGGTCTTTATTTCTTTTCTCCTCTAAGTGAGCACTTTTACCAAACCAGTGAAGTGAATCTAAGACAAAAGAAATGCAGCCTGCTACTCTTCGGGCTAAGCTGATAATGACTACTTTTCTTTTCTAATTATTGCTCCATTGCCTTGACTCAACCCTTTGTAACCGTGGGCAGTGTGCAAAAAACAAACGCATCATTAGCCATTTCAAGTTCTGATTTCTGGTGATGTGGTTATTAAAATGTTGCAGGCTGTCATCTCTAAACTCGGGGCCTGAGTGTTGCTAATCCCAGTGGGGACGGTGGTTTTTGCAAGAGCAGCTCTGCTTGTTGCTTTGCAAGGGCACCCTCCCATTCCTTTGCTAGGCTAGCCAGATTGGCCTGTGTGGAGGAGAGGCTGAGTTGTGGCACTGGCCTTACTCCTCAGCATGCCCCAGACCACAAAGCTAGTTGCACTGCTCTTGGTTAGTATGCATCAAATCAAGCAAGAGGCCAAACGGTTGGGAGAAATCTTAATATTAAAGAAATGTTCTTTAAGTGAGCTCTGAGCACTGAATGAGATCTGCTACTATGCAGAAAAAATGGTATATAGTCATGTAATTAAAGACTGCGTGTGCATAAGGGGAGCAAATTAAGATTGTACAGGCAACCTTACTTCTGGCATTTCCTAGCTTTTGAGTGCTTGGATATGCCATTTTGATTATTTCTTCTAATGTCGTGGGTGTGCATGTGTGCTACACAGTAATTCACCGCATTGGGATGTGAATAGGATGGGTAAAGGGAGTGGTAATGTGAAACTACAGACTTTTGCCTTTCAGTCCTTGTTTTGAATCAGGTACAGATTCGTGGTGGCTGATGTTTGTTATTTGTTTTCTGTTTACTGACTAGCTGAACAGAGTTGATCGTGTCAGTGTGATTGTTGGTGGAGAGGTTTCCGCCTCACACAAAGCCACATCAGCTGTCTGTGAGACTCAGCAAGAGTTGAATGTTTTGCAAATAGCATACCACTCTCAGAACATGGACTGTTCTCCAGGTCATGGCCAAAGTAAATTAGAGAAGCAGTTTGATCAACTCACTGTGCTGCATTTGTTCCATGTATACCATTAGGCATGAGTTGATAGTGAGGTCTGCCTTGCACCTTTCCTGGGAATAGATATTCACCTGGAAATTAAATGGGGAAATAAAAAAAAAGGGGCGAGCATTCACTACCAAAGTGTGGAGTGTTCATTGATTTTGACCTTCATTACCACTAGCCCTAATCCAAGATGCACCACAGGACGGGTTTCTTACAATGGAGTCTTTGAGCTGTTAGGACAGAGCCACCTGTATTGTGCCAGCATTCCTGACCTGTCTGTGGCATAACACTCAAACACTGCAGGAGGAATATTTCCCTGTATGCCCTACTGCAGTGTGGTTGCTCCACAGTGCGGGAGCTGTGTGTGTGAATTCATCCATTCTAAAGCCAGAGAAGATCATGCTGATCATACAGTCTGGTCTCCAGTATCTCTCAAGCAATAGAATGTTCCCAAAATAATTCTTGGCACAGATCTTTCTAAGAAAACATTGTTTTGATTTAAAATGTGTTAATGATGGAGGTGTACTGCAAATCTTGGAAAAGAGCAGATTATTCCAATAGCTAATTACAGTCATGGCTGAAAATGGACACCTTATTGTTACTCTGAATTTGTCTGTTTCAGCTCCCAGCCACTGGTTATACCTCTTTCTGTTAGATTGAAGAGCTCATTATCAAATATTTGTTCCTATAGGTATTTAGACAGTAATCAAGCCACCCCTTAGCCTTCTCTTTGTTAAGATAAATAGACTGAGCTTCTCAAGTCTATCATGTAAGACATGCTTTCTAATCCTTTATACAGTCTTTGTAGCGCCTCTCTCAACCCCCTCCAATTTATCAATAGCCTTAAATTGTTGACATCAGAACAAGACACAATATTCCATCAGAGGTTGCACCAATGCCAAATACAGAGATAAAATAATCTCTCTACTACTACTTGAGATTCCCCCATTTATTCATCCAAGGATAATCACTGCTTCTCAGGAGAGAGTCCCCCATCCTGTAAGCATGGTTTTCAGTCTTTATTCCTAGACGTATACGTTTGCTCATGTTATAACACATAGGCTACGTATAGACTGGCATGATTTTCTGCAAATGCTTTTAATGGAAAAGTTTTTCCGTTAAAAGCATTTGCAGAAAAGAGCGTTTAGATTGGCACATTTGCGCAAAAGAACTTTTTGCAGAAAAGCGTCAGTGCCAATCTAGACGCGGTTTTGCACAAGAAAGCCCCCATCTCCATTTTCGCCATATGGGCTTTTTTGCACAAAACAGCTTTTAGCTGTCTACACTGGCCCTCTTGCGCAAAAGCATTTGTGCAAGAGGGCTTTTTCCCAAGCAGGAGCAGCATAGTATTTGCGCAAGAACACTGACAATCTTACATTAGATCGTCAGTGTTCTTGCGGAAATTCAAGTGGCCAGTGTAGACAGCTGGCAAGTTTTTCCACAAAAGCAATTGCTTTTGTGGAAAAACTTGCCAGTTTAGACGCAGCCATATTGTTTGCTTGTGCATAGCATGGCAGGTGATCCAGGCCCACTAATAAAAGTGTTAAATAGCACAGGGCCAAGAATGGGTCCCTGCAGAACCTCACTAGAAATATACATGTTCAAGGATTAAATCAGCAATTCCAATTCTTGTTTGTTACCAAGGTTCCTAGCATTGGTGCACAGGCAATTCAAGAACTTGTTCTTTTTGTGTCCTTTGGTTTCTTTGATTAATTTTGTTTTCAACCTCTCATTTTTGTGTTGAATGCTCAAATCTTCCCTTTTGTTATCAGTTTACTTTCCTGACTGCTTTAGTGGGTTGGTTCCCCTCTTACTGAAGAGGACATCTAAATCATAGAATCATAGAATAATAGGACTGGAAGGGACCTCAAGAGGTCATCGAGTCCAGCCCCCCGCCCTCAAGGCAGGACCAAGCTCCACCTACACCATCCCTGACAGATGTCTATCTAACCTGTTCTTAAATATCTCCAGAGAAGGAGATTCCACCACCTCCCTTGGCAATTTATTCCAATATTTGACCACCCTGACAGTTAGGAATTTTTTCCTAATGTCCAATCTAAACCTCCCCTGCTGCACTTTAAGCCCATTACTCCTTGTCCTGTCCTCAGAAACCAAGAGGAACAAATTTTCTTCTTCCTCCTTGTGACACCCTTTTAGATATTTGAAAACTGCTATCATGTCCCCCCTTAATCTTCTTTTTTCCAAACTAAACAAGCCCAGTTCATGAAGCCTGGCTTCATAGGTCATGTTCTCTAGACCTTTAATCATTTTTGTCGCTCTTCTCTGTACCCTTTCCAATTTCTCCACATCTTTCTTGAAATGTGGCGCCCAGAACTGGACACAGTACTCCAGCTGAGGCCTAACTAGTGCAGAGTAGAGCGGCAGAATGACTTCACGAGTTTTGCTTACAACACACCTGTTGATACAACCTAGAATCATATTTGTTTTTTTTGCAACAGCATCACACTGTTGACTCGTATTCAACTTGTGGTCCACTATGACCCCTAGATCCCTTTCCGCCATGCTCCTTCCTAGACAGTCGCTTCCCATCTTGTATGTATGGAACTGATTGTTCCTTCCTAAGTGGAGCACTTTGCATTTCTCTTTATTAAACCTCATCCTGTTTACCTCTGACCATTTCTCTAACTTGCTAAGGTCATTTTGAATAATTTGTAAATTATACAGTCCAGTCTCCCCAAAGAACGTGGATCAACGTTTCACAAAATCAAGCCCCTCCATCTTATACCACTTGCCTTGCCAGAGGATCACTTCCAGAGTCTTCTGTCATCTGTCTTTCTTTGCTCGTGAATCATGGGAGAAGTGAAGGATCTCAAAGATCACTTGGATAGACTTCTTTTCCAATGTATTCGAGTTCCTTGAAGTCATATTTACTTCTGTTGCTTCTGGTTAATAGAAACAGGAGTGGGGAGCTTCCAGCAAGGTAATTGCAGAGGATTTTGTGTGGAAATGGAACATGGGATGAGAACCCTAACCCGACAGACCTGAAGTTTTGTAAAGAGACAAAGCTACCATATCCTGCGACAGTTGTGTGCCTACACTTTAGTTTGTCAAGTAAATGCCAAAGTATTTACTATTTGGACCCCCTTTTCCATTAGGGCTGTCAGACCTAATGTTTTAAAATTTATTGCCAAGAGATTTTTCTCTTTATCTGATAAACCACCATGGAAAACAAAAGAGAAGCCAGTTTACATTCTGGAATTGAGATCTGTGATAGTAAATCTATGTGAATCAAGTGAAAACGGACAGCTCTTTTAAAGTCAAAGCAGTTGAAAATTGACAAAGAGGACTTCCCATGCCTTTGCATCACTATTTTGTCTGCCACTTTTGGCATTTTGTGGAATGTGCTGCAACGGAAATGATGCTGGCCCCAACCTCATCTGCGATCTGACATCATCAATCCTGGATCAGTGCCAAAAATGTTCATGACCATATGAGGGACCCATTACTGAAACCCAATAGTCTGGTATTTCTAGTGCTAGAAAGAGCAGAGGTGGTCTTGTGGATAAAACACTGTGTATTGCGAAATTTGGATTCAAAACTTGGTACTGTCACAGATTTCCTCTATGACCTCGGGCAAGCCACTTAATCTTCCCATACCTTAGTTCCTCCCTTATAAAACAGAAAATAATAATCTCTTTCTCCCCTCCTTTGTCTATAACGTTGTTTTTTTTCAGAATGGAAGTTCTTCAGGGCAGGTACTAGCTCTCGACCACATATTTATTTGTACAGGAGGCTGGGACTCTGATCTTGGCTGGAGCATGATAAAAATAACACTACAGTTTGGACACCACTCCCGCCCTCCCTCTCCCCCTCCCCCTGCACTCCGCCCCCCCTCTCTCCCTCCTGGTCCAGTGCCCTCGGGACCTGACCATTCCCGGATGAGGTATTTTGCTGGACCAGGGGTGGTTATTTCTGGACCCCCTTCCGCCAGCCCCCTCCCAGCTGACTCACCCCACTCACTGGCCCCGCTGCTCTATCAGCCCCCCCTGCCTTACTAGGCAGCCCTGCCACCTCTGCTGCAGCCCCGCTGCCTTTGAACGCCAGGCTCTCAGAGCTGTGATATGCAGCCCCATTGCCTCTGCGTGCCAGGTCCCTGCTGCAGAGTCTGGCTCCTGCTACTGCTCCAGGCAGCCCGCAGCCTCTCTGCCGGGCTCCTGCTGCTACGCATGGAACTTCTGCTGGGAAGCCCTTCTGCGCTGCCAGTTTGCAGGGCTCCCACGCACTAGCGCTCCACTGGGACGCTCTGGTCCTGGAACATCCGTGGTCCTGCTGGACCACAGATTGTTGCTGCACCAGAGAGTCTCGGTTAAAGAGTTTCAACCTGTGCTGGCATATTGGAAATTCTAGCGTTCACATGGAAAGTAGTCTTCCACTGAGTTGTCCTCAAATATTAGACATTGAAATTATGCCATTTAGATGATCTTTTTATTTGTTTAGTTTCTGCTCAAATTCCAACAGCGATCGCTACCTTTTGAAAAATGACAGTCTGAAATTTTGAGAAGTGATGATTATTTAAGTCACTGGTTGCTGTTCTAACAGTTCTCTAGCAGTCAGCTGAAACTATGTGGAATTTAAGTGGAACAGAGAGCAAGATTTCACTCAACTGATGTCAGTTATTTCATAACCTGAAACTGGATTTTTCCAAGCATTGTTCCTGGTCCAGTGATCAGGAAGAAAAAAACATCGGTCTCTGACACTGAAAATTTTCATTGACTGCTCGTGATAAAACAGCTGTGTTAAATAAGCTAGTGATAATTTAACTGAGATATGATGACAATATGCAGTTTGACACTTTGGAGCTCCCTTTCCAAAGAGGAAAAGCAGTTTGTGCTGTTCTGAGGTGGGTGAGGGGAAGTTATTACCTCATAGCAATTCTTTTTATTATTGTTTAGTTTATTGGAGCAATAACCTGCAAAGTGGTATCAGAAGAACGATATGTCACATCAAGTTTTGCTGGAAGTACAAACAAACATGACATTAATGCTAATATATTTTGTAATAACAGTGGTATGTGTGTATATATTTGTTATATTTACCATAAGGTAACTGCTTCAGCTTTACGATGTTCTCTTATCTTTGTTTGTTGGCTTTCCCATTACTGTTTGTGAATGAAAATAATTTGTATAGACAACAATTATATTTATCTTTCATAAAAACTAGTCAACTCATTTGCATGTACTGTGACTAGGATAGCTCTTTTGCAGAAGAAATTGATGTAGTAACATGATGTGAGGGAATTGTGTTGCCTAAAGTTTAGGGCAGAGCAGTTCAAAATGAGGGGTGTTGAGTTCTCTTCCTCCTAATACATGCCCTGATTCTTCAAGTCCTTGTGTGCCACTAGAGGCATAGTGCATTTTGCTGGATCCCAGCTTCAGCCTCTTAGTCATCATGTAATACAATTTACTTCAGCCAAGTTTTCAAAAGGGTCCTTGAGTCTAAGTGGTTTAAAAAAAATACACATCCAAACTGAGTCATGTAAGCCTTATTTTAAGCCTTATTTCAAGAAGTGCAGAACAATCCCAACACCAGCTGGAGTCAATAGGAACTGATGGTGCTCAATGTCTCTGAAACATCAAAATATAAATGTTTGAAGTTGGCCAAAGTGAGGCACTTGGAATTAACGAACAGTTTAGTAAACTTGGCCTTAAACATTGGGCTGATGCCTTTAGAGCCTGAAATGATGAGCAACACTGCCATCCATGGCTATTGTGGGTACTCAGTGCATGTGGAAATCAGACTTCTAGACCCCTATGAATAGATATTCTACAATGAAGCAAATAAACAAATCCACGCCTCACATGTAGCTATTTGTAAACCAGCAGTCATAACCGATTTCACAAGGACAGTGAGAGTCACTTTGAAGTATACAGAGAAAAATCTTTAGTCAGTTGTTAATACAATATTTGCTTTCAACTTTATTTTAAAAATGCCTTCAATAAATCACTGTGCTAAGAATTTGATTCCCGCCTCTGCTCCCCCCACCCAAGCAGGCAGCCTGTTTTCTAAAATAGAAGCACAAACTGAAGGGTGGATTGCCACAGGTTTACCAGCATGACTCTTGCTCTAGAAATCTCTCATGACCTTGGCAGTGGGTTCAGAGAGCTTAGCCTTCTTAACACCCATTTTTACCTCTCAGAAACAAAAACAATTGAAGTACAATAAGGGCAAAAAGGTGCTAAGTGTTAATGAAAGGAATTCATTATTATAGAATAGACTTTCTTTTCCCATCAATGTCTGCTTCACAATAGTGTTACAGGATGCTATTTTCCGAAATGCTTTTATTTTATTCTTCCTGTCTTCAGCAGGAATGAGGCCTCTTTGTTTAGATTAAATGGAACATTCTCAGCAACAGTGCAGAGTGGTGAACTCTTGGCTGTTTCATTTTGGCCCAGTGATGTGATAACTTCCTATTTGACAGGCACACAAATGACTATACAATAAGCTTGCAGCACGCTGAGTTGTGTGCACTAGGCAGGAAGTGTGCTATTGCTGCCAAGAGTATTTGTAGTACCTTTAACCACAAACGGCAAAGACAAGGAGTGCTTTAGTCCATAAAGTGAAGAGCAATTTTCTGTTCTTGCTCTGGTTTTTGTGTGTTATTTCTGCTACTATTTATTTAATGTCAAATTTAAAATAAATGTAGTGCCAGACTGACCAGATGTCAGATGGTGTAAGGCGCCAGATTCACAATCCTATGTGGTGAATATCACTATTTATCTGATGCAGAGGTGTAACCCAAATAGCAAGCAGGCAAATGTGCCACTTGGCCATTATTTCTGAACCCTATTTAAAATGACCAGCATGATGAATTAGAAACTGCAATGTGACATTTAAAAGAGCACTCTGAGATCATATGTCTATCTAATAGCTTAAGTGGAAAGGAGGCGATGGTCATAAAAAGTAAGTGTAACTTGAATGGTGAAAACTGTGATTGCATTTTAACAGTAATAGAGAAATGATGAACTTAAGAATTATGGACCTGATTTTTCTAATGCCTTAAACTTTATGCAGTCATTAACCCTAGTGCAAAGATGGTGTGAAATACTTTGTACCTTTTGTAGAAGTGGAAGGAAGTGAAGAACTAGTCTTTTTATATCTCGTAAATAAGAGAGCCAGTTGGAATATAGAAAATATTCATTGAAAAATATTGTGCAACATTTCTTTTCTGGTATTTTTATGTATTGAGAAAAAGGCAGAAATTTTCCAACCACATACACATTCATTTTAGCAATGTTACTATACCTACTTTGCATTATGAAGAATGTAAAAATACATTCATACTGATAGTTAACTTTCTAATTTTTCTCAATTAAGGGGAAATCAGTGGAGTGGCTTATTTATAGTAAATTTCACAAATTAAATTCTCAGTGCTGGCGTGTGTGGGTTGCAGACACCACAGGTTTATTTGCTTAAATGCAAAAGTTACCTTAAATAATGTTTTTAAATAGCCGTTGTTCTTTTATAATGTAAAAGCTTATTTTTACAAAATTGAAACTGTAGGCCAAACTGTAATGAATGTCTGCCTGCCTGATTTATCTACTATCTAATGATTGTGAACCAAATCCTCAATGGTTGATATTATCAACAGAACTTGCCAGTTTGTAACCGTTGACGATCTGGCTCTGGCCCCGGCCCCAGGCATCATAGTCAGCCAGCAGTTCTCAAACTGTGAGTCAGGACCCCAAAGTGGGCTATGACCCCATTTTAGTGTGGTTGCCAGGAGTGGCTTAGACATGCTAAATTTTAGCCCAGAGCTGAAGCTAAAACCCAAAGAATTTAGTCCTGGGTGGTGGGACTCAATTCTGAGGCTGAAGCCCTTAGACTTTGGCCCTTTCCTCAGCCTGCCCAGGTTGGTGGGGCTTTGGCTTTGCCTTCTGCCTACTCCCCCACCCACGCAGTGGAACTTGGGCCAGGCCCAGGGTTTGGTCCCCCCCTCTTGGCAATATGTAGTAATTTGTATTGTTGCAAACAATGAAGTTTGAGAATCCAAGATCTAGGCACCAGAAAAGGCATTTGGTATTAGCGCAGCAGAAGCAGATGAAAAAAAAAATATTTAGAAGTGTTCTGTTTTTAATTTCAGTCTTTCATCCAAGTATGGGGCCTGTCCTATACTTAGTGAACATTGTCTTCATGCAATCAATGAGTTTTGCCATTGACTTCAGTGGGAACTGGATAAAGTCTATGGCCATTACTCCAGCAAGGAAGTCTTTACTATGTATTGTTCAGTTTTAGGGGGTTCCACTTTGTTCCTTGCGCTGAAGCCATGGAAACTTTCTTCCATTACTATTGGAGTCAAGCAGTTCTGTAGGAAATTGGCCAGACTTCAAGCCTCACTACAGCTTCCAGTCCTCTGGCAGCAAATTCACATGCTGTTTTTACCTATTTTGAGTTCTTTTATCACATTAGGGTCATAATAGTGAGACCCTAGTGAGGAAAAAGAACACACAATATTCAAAAGGCACCAATTTTTATGTGGGCCCTTTCTGGATTTGCATGAAATGGGTTAAATTCACCAAGTTTTTTCATAGTTACAAAGAATATTTAAAAGGGCAGAGCAAAACCACAGCAGAGAGTAAAGAGTCAAAGTCAATAAGTAGCTGCTTTTTGAAGAGAGGGGTACTTCCATGTGACAGTGTTCATGTAGGAGCTTTCTTTTCCACAAGAAATGACACAGCTGGCAGTGTTAATGATGCTGTCAATCTGCAGTACATGAAGCAATGCAGAAAAATCAGAGGTCTGAAGAGGGTGTGTGTGTGTGTGTGTGTGTGTGTGTGTGTGTGTGTGTGTGTGTGTGTGTGTGTGTGTGTGTGTGTGTGTGTGTGTGTGTGTGTGTGTGTGTGTGTGTGTGTGTGTGTGTGTGTGTGTGTGTGGCTTTAGAAAATTCAGTTATTCTCTTTGTGGACCAAACATACTGTATATCTTTTCAACATGGGTGTCAGGTGATAGCCCAGCTGGGGAAGGCAAGGCACAGCCCTGCCCTTTTCTCCTGAGGCCCTGCTCAAGGAGCCAGTCCCTGCCTACCCTCAGCCCAATCCTGCCTGGCCACGTGGAGAGCCGGGGCTATTGTGATCTCTCAAGCCCAGCTCTCCCCAGCAGCCAGGGAAAGCTGTGCTGCCCTACAGTGGCCCCATCCCCTGCCTCCCCTCCCCCAGCATCCAGCCTGCTGAGCTGGGGTGCCTTCCCTAGGGGCTGGGGAGAGCCGGGCTGCCACACCGTGGTTCCAGGCTTCCTTGGCAGCAGCCCCAGCCTTAGGTAGTTTGGGGAAGGCTCTGCTTTCCCTTGCCTACGTTACCGACTGCCCATGCTTTTCAAAGTCTTCAAACAGTACTGATGTGTGTATAGTACTGGCTTTCAAAGACTAAACAATTCTGTTTACAGAGCCATGATTTTAGTTATGCCTGGGACCAGTGCAAGTCAGGATGGTTACTCTGTACTCTGACTTCCACTGCCGTAAAAGTTCAGAATTGGTTCACAGTTTATAGTCCTTGACAGACTTCTACTAATATGCAAATCATTCAGTGAGCCTGTTATCTCAGTTAAATTACTGTTCCCTTGATGTATGTGAACTTGATCATACCAGAAGTGGAGATTATTTTTTTCACATGGTAATGTTTTGCTGCTATCTTATCCAGTTTGTTTCTTACAATTTTCACATATTGCCTGAGACACCTGTGAATGTGGCCTATGTAATTGTGGTGTGGGATAAAAAAACCTTGTATTATAGCATTTACTATAATGTTCTTGCCCATGACTTTCAGCTGCAAGCAGTTGTATTCATCTTTTGGGATGAATCATCTGCCTTTATCTTCAGGGTCATTACGTACTTGCTTGAAAACAAAAGGAATTATTTCTGAATATGTGTGGTCAATTCAACAAGACAGCTGGCTACAAGGAGAAATGTAGAAACCAACTCTGTTCAGTGTTATGAAAACGATCCTGTCATATTGTTTTTTTTCTGTTTCCTACAGCTTCGTGTGTGTGTGTGTGTGTGTGTGTGTGTGTGTGTGTGTGTGTGTGTGTGTCCACTTTTAAATACGTACACAAAAAGTGGAAAAAACCACACCGTCTTGTCACAAGGATGTAAGAAAAGGAGAGCGAGTGAACAGATTTTTACATATGAGGCTATGAACTGATTACTGTTATTCCTGCTGCTGACTTTGTCCATGCTGAACAGATCTCTCCTTTTTTCCTGTGTTCTTTGTTTTTCAGCCAAATTCTCCCCCACATCAATATCAATGAAATGTGGTGGAACTCCACCAATGTCAAATTATATCAGTGGAAAGTAGAAGCAGGATAGGGCCCTGAGAGACAAAACAAGGGGGTTACTCTTACAAATCTCAGTATTTTTAGACTAGTTACTGACCTGGGTACTACAGTAAAACTCCAATAGTCCGGCATCCAATTGTACGGCACTCCTGATAGTCCAGCATCAAAATGGCAAGAGCCTAGTGAGTGATCTTCGCCAAAAAACGAGTCACAAGGATGCAGCGGTAGCAGCTGAACCAAGCGAAAAGAGTAAAAAAGGGTTAAAAAACTAAAATGATACTGTCTACTGTATACAGTATGTACAATAAAAAGGGTTAAAAACACTTTATATACAGTATATCCTGCATACAATATATATATAAAACCAGTTTATAGTACCTCCTGATAGTCTGGCATATTCGATAATTCAGCACCACCTAGGTCCCAAAGGTTCTGGATTATCGGAAGTCTACTGTATATTGTTTCAGTGAGGCAGAGTTTGTTGTATATAGAAGAGCAGCTGAATTATGTGGCCTCCTGTGTTCATTCCTTTTAGTGCAGTTGGCCACTTGGGCAGGCCTTTTACCATCTATAGCCCTTACCTTGTACAGGCCCATGTAAGTCAGTTGGCTCTGGATTTAGAAGGCAAGTGTTGAGGGATTTTACAGGAGATGGATCTAGCTGTCAAGCTGCGTGCTAATCGTTTGTTAGACTACCAAAGTAGTTTGGTTGCATGCATATCTGCACAATCATTTGATTTTAACTTCTGTTGTGTGCTGGATGATCTGATGGTAAGCAGTGAATGTATTTTTAAACTGATACGTTTCTGAAGTGTGTATGAATTCAGCTGCATTAGATTTGGCTATCCCAGGAATTTTCTTCCTCCAAAACATGTACCTAGTAGCTGCCAGAAGTGACGTTTAGTATTATTGGAGATTCAAATAACATCAGCATGGTTGACAGTGTGAGGGCATACTGAGGTTTATGAGCCAGCTAACAATAGTTTTTTTTCTTCCTGCTATCACTGTTGTTTAAAAACTTTCATATTTTGCTTCCATGATCACGTAGTTCTAGTGAGCTGGCCAACTAGCACATACTGTCCTCAAAGCTGGTCAGTTTTTTAATCAGTAGTACAAGAGAAAAATTAACATATATTCAGGGTAGTTATGAACTGTGTGTCTGTAAGCTCTATGGTAACAAGATCTGTGTGAAACTTGTTTCATCTCAAATACTATATATTGCATCATGGCAGGTAGGCACATTGAAAAGATAAAAAGATTTAAAAATACTTAACTTCTCTGCGAATATTGGCAATTGAACTGCCAATGTCCTTTAGGCTACTTAGTGTGCCTAACCAGACAATATGGGTATGTCTACACTAGCCCCCTAGTTTGAACTAGGGAGGCTAATGTAGGCATTCGAACTTGAAAATGAAGCCCGGGATTTAAATATCCCGGGCTTTATTTGCATGTTCCCGTCCGGTCACCATTTTTAAATGCCACTAGTCTGGACTAACTTCCCGCGGCTACACGCAGCAGTTAAACGGTAATTCGAATTAAGTCGTTAGTTCGAATGACCTGTTACACCTCATTCCAGGAGGAGTAACCTTCAGAGGTCAATAAGTCCCGTCTGATGCTTGAGATAGGATCAAATGTACCTAGACCATCCCTGACAGGTATTTGTCTAACTTGCTGTTTAAAATAACAAGAGGTTAATAATTTCCAAAATACTATATGGGCTATTCATATAGCTTTATTTTATGGCTTTTAAAATAGGACCCTTTCATGGTGCTATAGTTCTAACTGAAAAGCCAACACTGCATTTTCAAAAAACAACCCCAAAAAACTATTGTCTGCAATGTTACTTCCAGTGACTAAGAAAATCCAGATGATATCCCAAAGGGAAACCTGTATGTTTAATTGGAAAAGTAATAATTTGCTCTTATTAACTTTAAAAGTTATTTTTGGATTTCCAATTTCTTTCTTTCTCGTTCTTTAGCATATATTCAGTTCAATATTGTTGGTGTGATAGGTTGCCCTGTCAACGGGGTACTGGGATCCCACTGAGCCAATCTGTTCTGCCAGCCTGGGCACTCTCACCTTGTCTTTGCTGTGCCAGAATCTCTAGCCTTCTCTAGCACACATACATGTAGGGTCGGACATAGACACTGAGATCAGCTCAGTGTGGGAAGACTTGGCTTGGGAATTGCTCAAGTGCACATCTCCTCTAGGTTCAAACTCAAAATTGTATTATTTTGTGCTGCAGAGAAATGTGTATAGCATAAACTCATGAAATCCAATTCCTCTGTCAATGCGGAGGAAGATATGTACAGGTCGTGTCTCTCCCCCCCCCCTCCCCGCCACCCCCCCCCCCCCCCCCCCCCGTGAATGAAAGAGACTGGTTTATGATAACTACAAAGAATGGATTTTAAGTGGTTATAAGGATCAAACAGATCAAAGCAGATTACAGAATAAATAAAACAATCATGCAAACTAAGATGAATGCATAACAGAAACTGACTAAAAATACTAATTCACTCACCATAGATGTTGTTTTAATTGACTCCCTCATAGGCCAGTTGCCTTTCTATCTTGAGTCCAGTCCCTTTCTTCCCGTATTCAGTCCTAAGTACTAAGAACAGCC
Organism: Pelodiscus sinensis; assembly: GCF_052426305.1. NCBI lineage: Eukaryota > Metazoa > Chordata > Testudines > Trionychidae > Pelodiscus > Pelodiscus sinensis. The sequence continues at coordinate 21,459,229 of NC_143066.1, forward strand.
CTCTTGGGTGGAGATTCCACGAAGAGAAGAACCAACCTTGATTATTTCACTTCCCAGCTTTAAATAGGATTTACATAATCCTTTCTTTCCCGGCTTGATCCCCACCCCTTGTAGTGGAAAAATCCTAACAGTCCAAGATGTAGTCCAGTACAGGGTGACATGATGGTGTGATCTTGCAGTGTCAAAGCAGCATCCTAGGAAGCTTCTCAGGAAAGTGGGAGATTAGCATCTTCAAAGTCCTACTGTCCTCCCTAGTGGCCCATTCAGGCTCACTGAATAATGTCTAATGTCTAGTTGGTTTCCCCAGGTGAAAACTCAGTTGTAATTGTTACACACTCACTATTCCTAACTTCAGTCACAGAAACAATGCATAATAGGATAATCACATTCAGGAAGTTATAACCTTTCCAATGATATCTTACATGACCCACATTGCATAAAACAAATCAAAGTCAAAATTATAACAATATTTCTATGAAGAATATGGGGTGTAGTGTCACAGTTGGTGTCTCTGATTTGTTGTAGATCTGACAAGATAAAAATTCAGAATAACCAGAATTCATTCTGACCCAATTATCAAGAGAGGAGAGGTACTTTATAGGCTCTGTGCTTGATTTTATCACTGGCATCACTTCCTTAGAATTCAGTTTCACAAAAAATTAATTTGATCTCCTCAGTTCATAACAGATGAGCACGATAAATGGATGTATTCAGTGGCTAGTGTATCTGGGTTATTTCCTTTTTAGAAAATATGGGCCAGTCTTCAGAAGAACTCTTTTTGTTAAAGAAGAGCCTTTTTTAATTTAACTGACTGAAATCATTCATGATACCAGCCATGTTTCTGCATCTCCTACAACTTTTAGTATCATTTGATCTGTGGTCAGACAACATCCATGTGTATGCAGTAACTGTACTCCAGTGTTTGGATATGTTGATAGGATCACTAGATGTTCAATTAGAGGCCAGACCTTGATATTTCTCAGCTGTGCATAAGCTGCTGGCAAATATCACATAACTTACTTATCGTGTGAGAAAAAGAGAGGCAGATGGCTACAAGACTTCTCTGTGCTCTGGTAGTTTTCATTCTGGGCTGATTAAAAAGGGCTTCTTCATTAGTACAGTTAAAAAAATGTATTAAACCCAAAACTGCCTATGGTCATATGTTTACTGCATTATGTATAGTCTTTAGGGAGAAAGAAAGGAAGCTAGCTACTTGTTACACACTGTAGCTCTGCAGGAAAAAAAAGAATCAAATCTAACTGAAGTGTCCTGGGATATAAAAATGCTCTTGCCCTCAGGCTACGTCTACATGGTGAGTTTTTGAGGCAGAAAATATGCTAATGAGCGACTCATTAGCATAAGTTGCGATATCATTAGCATAAGGATATTGCGCAAAACAGGGTTTTTGCGCAAAACAGAAGTGGCTACAGTGCTTCTTTTTGCGCAAAACCCCCTTGCACAAAAAGAAATGGCAGAAAATACGCTAATGATATAGCAACTTATGCTAATGAGTCCCTCATTAGCGTATTTTCTGCCGCAAAAACTTGCAGTGTAGACAAAGCCTCAGAGAGGTTTTATCTTCTGACAGACCAGAATTTATTCTATTCCCAACTTGAGTCTTCTAATTTCAACAGACACATAATGGATTGAAGCGAAAACACCATTGACCTGGTTCCACTTGGTTAGCTTTTCCAATTAAACAGGGTAACACAGAAAGTGAGACCCTGCAGTAATACCGTGGACCAGCAGGACTGAAGCTTTAAAAAGTGTATTTACCTTTGTACTTTCATACATGTTTCTTTAAATACTTTGTTTGAAAGTTTGTCCCAGAACATTAATTACTCGGTTTGAAACGAATTGGGATTTTTTAAAATCAGTGAATATCGCTAAATGTCTTTTTCACTGCACATACAGAAACCGATGAAAAAATTCTATTGATAATAACTGAAATTTACAAATAAGCAGAAGTAGGAAAAGGACTTCTTAGTTTGATTTAGAGATATTTACTTTGTATACTTTGAAATGTAAAGTTGATATTTTGTGTTTTAACCGTTACAAAGCTTTACAATTTTTAATCTCAACACTTAATCAGATTAGATTGGTATTGTAGGACCTCCCCATAATTTTTCACAACTATGAAAATTTAAAATTTGATAAAAAGCAAAGCAAATGCTTAAAAATAAATATCAATACTATCTACCAAAATTATATAAAAATCCACATCTAGTCTAATTCTGGAAAGTCTAGTGATAATGTAGCTTCTGTCAATGGCCTGTCCATTAACTGGCCATATAATCAGTTTTTGTGCTATAATATTTAGGAGTTCATTAATGAGCTTTGTCCCCTAGCCAAGTTGAGATAAGGTTTCTTTGTGCACAAAAGAGGATATACACTACACATCTAGGAATGAACATTTAAATATTTTGACACATTATTAAAGCTAGTTGGATAACTTCATCAGAATGAAATTTTGATTAAAAATGGGAATAATCACAAATATTATGTGAGAAATGTTTTCCGTTCTCCAAACAGCTGTACAAGCTGCCAAGTCTCTAGTTAATTTTACGAAAGAGCTCAAAAACTTTAAAGATGGCACAGGAATCAATTGCATTGCAATGCAAAATAGAACAGAGCAGGAAAAATACAAATATCAAAATAGGAGACTTATTATATGACCCTGAATCTGTTCTGAAATCTGTGCTCTCCTTAATACTCTTCTAATATTACTTTTATCTCAGCAGGCAAATATTATAGCTGCCATATGGTTTTTATGGGAGTGGAAGAGAGGTGTATTTAAAAGGAACTTATCTTATGAAGAGAACATTTGAGACTTCTGTGCTAGCATAAACACCTGTTTTATCTTGCAGAGTAAAAACAGTTCAAAAAAGTTCCATCTTTTTGGTATTTTAAAGATTAATGTCTGTTTCTGTGACATTTCCCAGGGATGCTACTGATCTGCTGAGTACCTTCTGCAGTCCAGCCTGGAATGCCTTTTACACTGCTTTTCTATAAGAGCTATAGCTCCTGACACTCTTCACAGCCTCCAGCATGCAAAATCACTCCCAACAATGTGATATGGATGCTCTGCCAGTCTCTCATGAATTGTATTGTAGAGTGAAACAGGCAAATTCCCAGTCCCAGCCTTGTCCCCCAGAAATGTGCATCTTGTATTTCTCAACTTTCTTCTAGACAATACAAACTTACAGGAAGTTCATCATTTCATCAAAGGAAAATGATATACACAGAATCTGTCATCTCAAGTGGTGGTTTCCAAATAGTTCCGTCCAAACACACAATAGCTTCGATAAAGTAATGAAACAAATGTATTAACTCAGTGGTGGGCAACCAGCAGCCCAAGAATTGCATGTGGTCCACTGGGGATCTATGTGTGGCCCGTGAGATGATTGTTTACTGCTGCCCTGGCACAGGGTTGCCAAATTCTGCTGGTTTCTATGTGCATAGCTTTTTTTCCTACTGGTTATACTAAAAGTGGAAAGCAAGGTCACGTGAAGTGGTGTGTGTTCGGACTGTGCACAACATTGAGTGTGAGAGCTGTGTGTTTCCTCTGCCAAGGGCCCAAAGCACTGCTATCAGTACACCCCGCAAATTCTGGGTATGCAGAATCCCAGAAGCATAGATAGCTACACTATCCTAGAAGACTGTCTTGGTTATGATAATCTTGCATCCCACTGAGATGCAGGATGGCCACTCATGCAGCGTACACACTGGCATAGGTTTCCCATTGCTGTATCAACTACAGAAAATGACTACCTGTAATGAGTCATAAACATCAGAATTGGTTAGAAAGAAAATAAAAAGATAAATTGCAAACCAATACCTAAATTAGCAAGCTAAGTGGACTCAGGGCAAAGGTTTTATTTTACTATATGCATATAGAAATCTGTACTGGCCGAAAAGCCTCCCAGCCAGCACCTATATCCCAGTTCAGTAGTGTTTCCTTTTTCATTCAGACGTTTTATAGATGCCATGAGTGGAGATGGAGAGAGAGTGGTGAGATGTTATATGTATCCTCTATTCCAGGTGTCAGCAACCTTTCAGAAGGGGTGTGCTGAGATTTAACTTATTCAGCTGTATGTACGGGTCCAAGTGCTGGTGACACTTTTTAAAGTCAGTAATAGTCCTGCTTAATAAATGAAGAAGCAGATTGTACCGTTTAGTGTGATCCTTGGCCTTGCTTTGCCTTGCTGAGTTCTCCAAGTTCAGGCTCATAGTTTGATACTTTAAGCAGAACACAAGCCACTGAATGTTCAGTCAGACACCCTAATAAACTGTCCCCTGTGTTCACCTCACCACACAGATACCAGCACCCACCCACCTCTGTGGAATCTGCTCTCCCCAGCCCAGGTGGAGGCTGGGATAAAATCCTGCTTCTCAAAGGAGCAGACACCAGCTGTCTGACCTGTCCTAACTCCCAGCAAAAGCACAAATTAGCCATACCTCCCCTACCTCACAGCACAAACAGACTACCTCCCTGCCTCCAGTTCACCCCAATTCCAGCACCCACCCACCCACTCTTTCCCCCACTCACCCTATGCAATCCTGCACGTGCTGCCCCCTTCCCCAGCTGGCTTTCTGGGCTGCCTCTGACCCACTACCACGGCTCCATTACCAGGGGACCAGCCACATGGTCCAAGCCCCGGTCCCAGCCACCCAGGAGCAGCCCCTCACCCCAGCTTCAGCCCCACTGCCGAAGGGAGCAGCCCACATGGCCCAACCCCCAGCCCCTGGAGCTTGCCCAGCTGAACCCCAATGTGCCATCACCACCAGCATCAGCAGCAGCATCTCACCTGTTTTCACTGACTCACTCCTGCTTCCACCGGATCACTTCTATAATGGAGTTGGATGGGTGGAAAAGGGGGAGAGCACTGACTGCTGGCTGGCACACAGCCCAGTCTGCTGGCTGGCACACAGCCCAGTCTGCAGCCTGTTTGCCTGCCCCCTGGAGCTGGTGCTGAGGCTGTGCGCTGGCCACTTCTACAGCCCAATCAGCAGCCTTCCCATCTGCCCCCCGGGGCTGGTTCTGCAGCTGTGCACCAACCACGAGGCTCACGTGACAATGCAGGCTCTCGCTATGCAGGAGAGGAGGGGCGGGGCAGGACTGAGCTCCAGCCCCCCATTAGCTTGTGTGCTGCCTATGGCATGTGTGCTGGGGGTTGCCGACCTCTGCTCTCTTCTTACACCATTTTCCACTCTTTGATATTTATTGCCATCTGGGGCTCAGGTGAAAGCCAGTCTGTTTACACTGGACCTCCATCTATTTCCCAAAGATAATATGTAAAGTTCTTGCTTACATCCTTCTTCCTGCGAAAAATGGTGACTAAATTTGATGGTAGCTTATCATAATCTGTTTGATTATGTTGATATCTTGCTGTGGTGACACTGTGTCTTTTGTCTATGAAAAACTTGGTTATGCCTGCTTTTATAAACTTGGGGCATGTTTTACCCCACATAATTTATCAGGGCAATAATGTTCAGCAGATTATGAGTTTTCAGTTAATATGCTATAAAACACACCTAGTACAAAATATTATTATGGTCTTATAAAAATGGTGAACATAATTGATAGACTGTGTCACAGTTTCCTTCTGTTTTCTCTTTACAGGAGCAGCCTCCTAGTCCCTACACTGGCTTGGAGACCCAGGTTAGTACTGTTTTTCCTTTTTATTTGTTTAACTTGTAGGATGTTCACTCAATTGAAATCTGGACTAAGGCTGTTAAATATCGGTTAATTGAATAGTCGAGTAACCTCATGAATTCTTAACAGTTAGTTGACTATTCTATATTCCCTGGAAGTGGGGCCAGGAGCAGCACGGGATGCCAGGTGGGAGCTAGTCTGCGAGGGAAGCTGGTTTAAAAACCAGTTCCTCTTGCAGACCAGCTGCTCGTTGCTTTGTGCTGCTGCCTCTAATAAAGAGGGGGCAGAGTCTGTGCTCCTGGACCCGGCATGAACCAGAACTGAGCTGGGCTGCTGCCAGTCTGGTTCCTAATACACTTTAAATGCAGTCACAGAGGGGGTAGGTCCCACCCAGCGTGAGCCAGGATTGAGCTGGGCTGCTGCTGCTGGTCAGCCTGCTAAAAAAATTACTGGTTGTGGGAGGGGGAAGGTAATGTGTGTACCTCTATAGCATTAACCTGTATCCTTTTGCTTATTGATTAATCGGTTAGTCGACTATACATCCATAATCTGGACCACATGATTTGTCAGAGTAGAGAACATCATTTTAAATGCAAAAATAACTCTCAATATATGAATCTCCCATCTTTCATTTGTACAGCTCAGCTTCCCAGACAGTGCACTATATGTAAATATCTTGGCTGCCAGTTTGTTACTTTTAAGAAATACAATTGTATTGGAGACTTCCTGCTATTACGTAACGTTGCATGGTAACAAATATGTGGAGATGCTTGGCACCAAAAGGTCAAAGTGATAGAAGGGATTTTACAAAGTCACCAAGTCTTTGACTTGTGTTTCCTAATAAGGACAGCAGCATTGATTTCCATTTGCCGTGATCCATGGGAGACATCTAAGGCAATAGCAGTGACCTACTGAAAATGAGTCAAGTTAATCTATCCAGTTCATACATTTCCAATTTCTCCAAATAGAACAATTTCTAATTTGAACTTCCATTGTCTTTACAGTGAATAATTAACTATTTTACAGTATATTGGTGATTGCACAAAGCTTACTCTATCCTTTTTCACACCTCGTTCTCTGGGAACCAAGTCTATAGGGTGTGTTTGATAGGGGTGAGTATCACAATTGTGATTATATGGAGCTAGGAGTCTTGGTAGAGCAGCATCAAAATACAAAATGACAGTACAGATTGCTTCATATTTAGTGAGACACAACTTGCAGGGAATTGAACAAATAAGGTAATTATCAAGATCAGTTCATTATTAATTTGAAAGGAAATAAGTTACCTAGAAATAGCTTCTAAGACCTGAGATCCTATTTTAAAGGGTCTGTTACCTGCCATTGGCTAGACTTAAAAATGTTATTCAGTAGAAGAAACAATGCAGTATCTGTGTTTTTGTGTGTGCGTGTGCAGAATAAAAAGCACAGTATGTTGGTATTTGTAAGCATAAGACAGAATTTCATACTCTTGAGAAATTAAAAGAACAGCACTACATATTGAGGCTTCCGTTTAGCCACAGAACAAGTACAAGTTTCCCCACGCTGCTCTGCCAACTTGCATCTTCCCTGATCTGTATATAGTTCATTTTTCATGCCTACTAATCCTTGCTAAGACTACCAGTGAGAATGCCAAGTGGCTGCTAACATCACTGTGTTTTTAGTGGGCATTTACATTTCCAAGAGAGAAAGGAAAATAATTGTTTAATAATTATGACAAATTAAGTGTGTTTTTACACATCAATCTTTTTACTGCTATCGCTAGAAGGCTATATCCATTGCTGGATCTAGAAATACCTGACTCCTTAACTTGAGATGCATTTTAAGGACTGAGAACAACTTTTTGTGTAGTACCTTTATTTCCCATATCATTGTGAGCTGGAAGAGGTGCCTTAAACCTGACTGCTGAGATCTACTGGGGCACGGCAATTGACAAGGAGAGGGAATCAAGTGATTGTATCTCTCACAGTAAGAGAGAACTAAACCAGAGATAAACTGCTGTGATAGCTAGAGGCCAGAGAATATGTTCTGTTAGATGCAGTATATTTCTTTCTGCCATGTTTAAGAAAACGATCAGAAGGGTTCAAATGTTCAAAGAGAAAAGCTAGTCCATACTGTATACACAACTCCCACTGAGTTCACTTGCAATTGCATATGTACAGCAGTTGCAAGATTTCGCCTTAATTAGCACAGGAGGGAGATTGTTTGCTTGCTATGAAAACCCTTATATTAAAAATAAATACTCAGCAATCTGTCTTTTTATTTGAAATTGCAAAAAAAAAAAAAAGAAAAGTGAATTGATTTAGTTAGTGAGGTGTTTTGTACTACAGGCAGTCCCCGGGTTACGTACAAGATAGGGACTGTAGGTTTGTTCTTAAGTTGAATCTGTATGTAAGTCGGAACTGGCGTCCAGATTCAGCCGCTGCTGAAACTGACCGCCAGTTCCGACTTACATACAGAATCAACTTAAGAACCCCAAGCATCCCCAAGTCAGCTGCTGCTGAAAGTAATCAGCATCTGATTCCAGGAAGCCCGGGGCAGAGCAACTCTGCCTCGGGCTTCCTGTAGTCAGCGCTGGTCAGTTTCAGCAGCAGCTGACTTGGGGACGCCTGGGGCAGAGCAGCTTGGGTGCTGCTGGGTCTGCAGACCAGGGAGACGCGGAGAAAGCCCCGCAGTACACGGGCGGCAGGACCGCGAGGTCCCGCAGTCCGTGTCCTCCGGGGCGAGCCCCATTCGTAACTGCGGATCCGACATAAGTCGGATCCGCGTAAGTCAGGGACTGCCTGTAGTATGATAATTTTACACCTTCTCCCTTTCTTTCCTGTTTTTTGCTGGGAGATTGAAAACAAGGTTTCTACTGTGTGGGATGCATTGATAGGTTGACATCCTCTATAATTGTAGATTGAATCAGCTGGTTTGACTACCTTCTCCACCATCCTATGATTACCTTGTCATTTCTAGTTTGCCTGACATTTTGAACTTTCCTCTAGCCACTCAAAAACTTTGTCTGCTTTTGATGAATTTTTATTGAATGTTTTTCCCTGGTTTTTTAATGACTATATTTAGGAAACTTTACAACTGTTGGTAACCGCTTTTATTTTTTTTTAATCAAAATTTGCAAGACCTCAGTTAGCTGTGCTTGGTCTACTCTCCTTTTGAATTTCCATAATGAAAATGGACTTTGCAGATTAAGAGTAGGATGGCTCTGTTAAAGGAAATGGGAGGAGAATTAGTGTGCATATGAAGAATGCTCGCAACAATACTCCTTGGTTTTTGCGGTTTTAATACAGAATAATTAAGATGCTAAAGTAAGTGAACATGTGGTTTGTTATCCCTTGTTTATCAAATTAAATAAGATTTCAATAGCTTAAATTATTTTCATATGTTGCTGTTACATGACTTTTTTGCTCAATTTTCATTTTGAGACAGTGAAGGAGAGAAAGTTCAGCTAGAAAAAAGTTTGTGTAGTGAGACTAATGATAAACACATTTTGTTGATTTACCTGTTGGGAGGGTAAATATATAGGGTAATGGTCTGCTCTCAGTTATACAGCTACAGTTTACCACATTTGTAAAGAGGGTATATTGCAGCAGGTCCAGATTGATCTGTTGAAATTTTTTTCAGAAGAAAATGAATTTTTACTGAAGTTGAAATTCTTTTAATAGAAATTTACCGATTTTTTTTGAAGTTTCTATTGGAAAAAATCTAAAATGAAATATTTTGCTTCAGGTTGGGCCGATGTACATCAAAACATTTTTAGCTTGTTTGAGTTGAATCAAAACAGATTTTTCTTGTTTGACATTAATTTGTGTCTACCTGTGTTGATGTAGTGCCTCATGGGAGTTGTAGTTCAAGTATCTTCTGTCTCTATTCTCCTTCTATAGGTCGGGCTCCCTGGCTGAACTTCATTACATCAATAAACATTTCTTATATCAGAATTTCTCTCACTGAGACATAAGTGCAAATTATCAAGGTTATTGACTTGGTGTAAAAGATTAATAAAGTACTATTAATCAGTTGTCCTGAAAGGGATCCAGAAGTGGCACCTGTGCTTCCACTGTATGGCAAAATGATGTTCACATAGGGTCAAATCTAGACATAATGTAAGCAAGTAAAGTTGTCATGGATGCTAACAGGCTAACTTAAGGTGGCATAAAAGATGGGGTAGGTAATGTTGCTTTTTTCAGTATGCACTATAAGTCAGTGTGTTGCACGAATACTATTTTACTATTTAAACCTGAATTTTATACCTAATGTAGCCCTGCTATGCTAATTACACCACTGTTTACATCATGATCACCAGGATCATATTTGATATTTATATTGATTACTTACATTTAAAAAACAAACGTCATGCATTTTAGTGTTTTAGAACAGTATTTCTCAACCAGTGGTACGAGTACCCTTAGGGGTACTTGAGAGAAGTCTGGGGGAGTACGTCAACAGAACTGAAATTTGGAGAAAACTGAATTTTTGTTTTAAGTTTTACAGCGCTTTATTTTTGTACTTTTTACACCCAAAAATTTCATCACCTGCCTGGCTACAATTAAGTTATTTAAACAAATGTGTTGCAATGGTAGAAAAAAATTAGTGTGTGAGAAAACTGTAGGTACTGGAAGTACTTATAATTTTTTTAAAGGGGAACTTTATAAAAAAAAGTTTGAGAAACACTTTTTTAGAAAAAATGGGATAAATTCATACCTGAGTTTTTGGATACAGAATTACAGCAGTACAGCAGGAAGCAGGTACGTTGTGTTAACTTACGTAATAGTAAAAATAGTCTGTTCTTCTTCGAGTGACATCCCTATGGCTGCTCCACTGTTTGTGTTGGGCTTGTGTTGTGCTGCAGATGAGAGTGTCTAGTTGGGCCACGCATGTCCAATAGTGCATGCCGTTCACGCCTGTGGAGTTTGCGCACGGCCCGACTCCCCTCAGTTCCTTCTTGACCGCCCTTGGTCGCAGATGGAGCTTGATCCCTCTCCTCTTCTGCAGTTCTCTGTAGCTAGGAATTCAACTGTAATTAGTTAAAACTGTTTAGTTTTTTGTAAATTTATAGTTAGTGTAAATTAAACAGTCGTTTTTCTTTTTTCTTCATAATTGTTATAAATAGTTAAGACACAGCCTCTGCTAATCTTGAGCGCTTCAAAAAATTAATGCATAAGAGAAAGAAACCTAAACAATGGAGATGATATGCAGCTGCATCTGATGGTGTGGCTCCTTGCTGGTTCTCAGAGGCAGGCAGAGCAGAGGTGTTCACAAAAAGTAAGAAATGTCCTACTCCACAGTAGATGTCAGTCCACTCGCGATACTTACCTTTATAAGTGGAAACTATTTATGGCGTGGTGTAAAGGAAATGGCATCCAACCCTTGTCCACATCTCTCCACATGATCCTTGACTACATTGTGTCTCTGCAACAATGGGGTCTGTCAGTTTTGTCACTCAGGGTGCACCTAGCTTGCTTTGCAGTATTCCCTCCATGGATAGACGGTTTCGCTATATTCGCTCACACTATCTCAAAGAGATTCTTCAAAGGACTACATAACTTAATCCACGATGTAGACCAATTCCCCCATGTGGAATTTGGAATTGATACTCCATGTACTTTCCAGACCACTGTTCGAATCCGTGGACAAGTGCTTGTTCTACCTACTAACACTAAAGACTGTGTCCCTAACAGCCATCACATTGGCAAGGCAAGTTAGTGAGATTGCTGCTCTCACAACATCCCCTCCTTACACCATATTCCACAAAGAGAAGGTGGTTCTCTGCCCCTACCCTTCGTTCCTGTCTAAAGCTTGTTCTGATTTCCATATCAATGTCGTATAGTCCTTCCAACCATCTACCCAAAGCCTCACACCTCTCAAGAAGAGGCTATCCTGCACACTCAAGATGTCCAAAAGGCATTATCATTCTAAATAGACCGCACATGACCCTTCCGGAAGTCACAGACCCTATTTGTTTCACTGGTGGAGTGTTCCAGGGGAATGCCACTCTCGTCGCAGCGGGTCTCAAAATTGATGACAGCCTGTATCCCTCTGAGGGTCACGTCTCCCTATGACTTGTAAGGCGCATTCCACTCAAGCGGTGGCAGTATCAACAGCTTTGCAGAAAGGGGTTCTACTCATGGACATATGCCATGCTGCTACCTGGTCCTCTAATTACAGTTTCATGAAGCACTATGCAATCTCTACACAAATGGACATGAACTCTGCGACAACCAGTGTAGTCCTTTTATTCACATGTAAAGTCCACCTTCCATGTTTGGAATACTGCTAGGTAGTCACTAACAGTGGAGCACCCACAGGGATATCACTCAAGGAAGAAAGGAAAGTTACTCACCTCGTGTAGTAATGACGGTTCTTCAAGATGTGTGTCACCGTGGGTGATCCACTAGCCACCCTCCTCCCCTCTTCTTACAATTCACTTAAGATGTCATTCACAAAGAAACTGAGGGGAGTTGGGCTGCCCCCATGAATTATGAAGGTGCTAATGGCACACGCTGCTATTGTGCAGCACAGCCCGACTAGACACTGCTAGAAAAAGTCTCCAATCTGCAGTGCGGGACGAGCCCCACATCAACAGTGGAGCACCCACTCGGACACACGTCTCGTAAATGACTTCCCTTTTCCTCTCTTTGAATTTCACTGTGACTTTAAAGAACCTGAACCAGATGGCATGAAACAATCTCTGGTTAGTTGGGATAACCGGGATTGGCAGAGTTCTTTCAGAAAGAGATTTCAGGTGGTTTTATTTTTGGTATCTTGTAAAAACATGTTCACACAAGGGAGCCCTACAGAATCCATGTAATTCTTAGTCACTGACAGAGTCATACCTTACATCTGATACAGATGTGTCCTGAGAATGACATCATTATTTAGGGGCCATGTTTCTCATGCTTGCCTGATCTTATTTACATCAATGAGGAGTGGCTTTTCAGTTTTTTTCTATGATATCTTTCCACCTACAGAAATACAATAAGCCAAATATACAGTCATATGAATGGCCATACTGGGTCAGACCTATTGTCCATATAGCCCAGAACTTGTTCTTTTTTGAACCCACTTATAGTTTTGGCCTTCACAACATCCACTGGTAAAGAGTTCCATGGGTTGATCATGCATTCTGGGAAGAAATTCTTTTTTATATTTGTTTTAAACCTGCTTTGTTTTAATTTCATTGGGTGACTGTGTTGTTCTTTGTTGTTGTTCTGGAGAGAGGTAAATAACATTTCCTTATTTACTTTCTCTGCCACATTCTTTTATTTCATAGATCTTGATCATATCTCCCCTCTATTACCTTTACTAAGATAAACAGTCCCTGTGTCCCATCTCTCCTCAGAGGAAAGTCCTAATAATTTCTCTGCCCTTCTTGGTACTTTTTCTAGTTCTAATACATGTTTTTGTGTTGGGTTGACCATAATTGCATGTGCTATTGAAGGTTTGGGCATATCATGGATTTATATAGTGGCATTATATTTTCTGTCATATTATCTATCCCTTTCCTAATAGTTCCTAACAGTTAGTTAGTTTACATTGACTGTCACTGTACATTGAGCAGATGTTTTCAAAGCACTAATCATGATGACTCTCTTTCTTGAGTTGTAACAGCTAATTTAGACCCTGTAACTTTGTATGTGCAGTTGGGATTATGTTTTCTAATGTTTTCTACTTTGTGTTTATCGTCATTTAATTTCATTTGCTATTTCATCTTTTGGTCACCCAGTTTTGAGATCCTTTTGTAACTCTTAGCTGTCAGCTTTGGACTTAATTAGTTTGAGCAATTTTGAGTCTTCAGTAGGCTTACCTAGGGATGATTGTGATTTACAAAGTTTTAGTTTCCTGAACAATTTGAGACTATGCAAAAACATCCAAGAAGAAGACTAAGGTCTTATGTCTCTCTCTCAGTTACAGAGGTCATTATCAATTGAAAATTTGTATATTTGCAGCTGTTCTGAGCTGAGCTGTAGATGGATTGCTGAAATGCCAGAGTCCTCTAATGCTTAGCATCATTAGAACTGTGGAGTACTGCAGCTGGCAGAGTTGGCAGAACTCTGTTTAACAGATTAATGAAACAAGTAAGCAGTGTTCACATTAAGCTACTGGAATTCTTACCTTTGTGTGCTGCCTACAGGAGGCAGCTTTTGGGTTTATGTGTGGAAAATCTACTTAGTTTCATTAGCACCTTTTGGCTTTAAAAGTCTTTTCCTGGGTAGTAGGCAGCGCAGCAGGCTGTTGTGTTCAACAGCTCAGGAGATCTAAGGTTTTTAACTTGGTTTTAAATTACAGGGGTAACCAAAACTTCAGATCAAATAGCCTTTGCAGGCTGGGGAAATTTGGATCCAAATCTGGATGCAAACTTTACACAGCCCATAATGGGTCAAAGCAAAACCCCAGGGGTCTTAACTTTGTGGCTTTGTCAATATATTTATGTACAAAAGAAATTAGTTTCAGGGTCTCCACCTGATCCCTATAAAACTGTGCTTGATCTCATGGGGGTGACTTTTCAAAAGAGGTCCATGACTGACACATGGGCAAACATGCATAGTATATAATACAATTTCTATGTTATGATCATATGCCTTGCCACAACTTTGAAATCAGCAACATCTATTCATATATAACCACCTTTAAAAACCTCCAGAGAAAATAAAACAAAAATTATAGAAAAATTATAATGCCCATTTTCCTTTGTATAAAGTCAGGATAGAATATGAAATTGTTTTGCTCTTCATTTTCAAAAATCAATATTGTCTGATTGGTCTGTATTGATAAGTACATCAACATTGATAAGTACATCTGTATTGATAAGTACACTGATTGGTCTGTATTGATAACTTGCATCAGTATTGAAATGGCCACAGTGTTGTATATTTCAAATGCAGTTCCTAAACATCGGAAAGAAATTGAACCTGAAAAATGTTAATTTCTGAAATATCTGAAATAAATTACACAGCTAGAGTACAGGAAAGTGAATATATCCATGATGCCACATTTGGGGTGAAAGGAGGCAATATTTTGTGGAAGGTTGTTTTAATTAAAAGGAAAAACATCCAGCTGTTTGAAGTGTCCAAAGAGTTAAGACTGTACATAGGTACTGAAGAAGGGTCACAGTGAGAGATGTTGTAGAAGTCTCTCTGTGTGAAACTGGAATGTTCTCTGTTTTGTCAATCACATTTTGGTGTTAAAATCTATGAAGCATGGTACTGCAGAAAAATTTCCCTTTTGTATAATTTTCTGTTGCAGTGGCATATCCCACTTGCAACTCTCTGCCGCTCTTTGAGAATTGAGGCTTTTTTCCTCAGTTTGAATTATGGAAAACAGGCCCGACAGTGATCATTTCCTGACAAATTTATGACTTAAGTGGAGAACAAACCAGGGGCACTGAAGACCTCTGTGGTGGCATTTGGTTCTGTGAGGAGGCCAGAGGGACATCTTCTTAACTGACAGGATTCAAAAACAGGCTGACACCATTAAGAGCCTAGTTTACCTTCTAGCTTCCAGAGCCCCAGTCTTTTATCAGAGAGTACTGTTCCTTCTAGTGTTTCTGGCATTTCAATATAGATCACTCTGTGAGTAGAGTGGGTGCCATCAGTAATAACTCAGTATCGGAGGTAGGCAGAGGGCTACCACTGATTTCAGTAGGGCCAAGATGAGTGTAGCTCTTAGAACAATTCTTACCTGAAGATCCAGCCAATTAGTCATTATGGAGTTTCTGGTATCCGATATAGAGACTGTGTGAGAGAATTGCTTATTATGATCATTTCTGCTTTTTTTCTCCTTTAAGGAGGAGCTAGTTTTAGACAAGGCTGCCCCTGTCAATACACAAAATATACTGCCGTGTAGGGCTCCACCAAATTGCCCCATATTTTGTGCTACCCTACACAGCTTTGTGCGGTGTATGGAGCAGCACTGTCTTTGGTGGCCATCTCCATCTCCTGGCCAGTCTACCTGTGGGCTATGCTTAGCAGAGCTGTTTCTAGGACGATGTGGGGACCAGAACTCCTTCCCCCATATTCTGCCCTGGTTCTGCCCCTGCCCTTCCAGCACTCTGCCCCTTCCCATAAGCCCGGCCCCTGCTTCACCATGCCCTACCCCCATTCCAGCCCTTCCACAAAGAATCCTCCCCTGAATGACAGCCTGGGGGAATAGCAAGGGGCCTGAGGCCAGTTGTGGGAGGGAGCTGAGCAACCTGGCCTCAGCCTGCTCCTCTCCATTGTCTGTCAGCTGTGTCGCTCTGCTTCCCACCACTGTTGCTGAGTGCAGGAGGGTGATTCTGCCTTCCTCAGAACCCCATCTCCCAAGCAATGCAGCTAGGAGCTGGGAGTTGAGACCTGGTCACTCCGCTTCTTGCTGTCTCCAATGAATGTGGGGTAAGCTCCACCCATACCCCCCTGCTGCCTCCCCACTGCCTACCTGCTGAGCTCTTGCTCCTGCTCCTCATAGCTCTGGGTCTACTCCCCACATCTTCTGCCCCTGCAGCCCTGAGCACAGTCCCCTCCCTTTGCTGTGGACGGGCTGTCCCCTGCCCCATGGAGTGACTACCTATGGGTCTGCATAGGGGTCAAGAATTTCTAAGGGCAGCTCTTACAACTAAACTGTGGTGCCCTGTAGAAAATTGTGTAGGCAAATAAATGTCATATGAAAGGTTATTTATTTTCCCATAATCTCTTTCCCTGGAACTGATTGTTGGTTTAATTAAATAAAAATTCAAAGCTGACGCTTCTTATTGTGATATTGTTTTGTGGCAATCTCCCTTCGCAGCGAATGCTTGTCCTTCAGTGTTAAGTGGCCTCTTTGAACACGGAAAATATCCTCCTGTAACATTTCTAATAAGACCACAGCCAGTTTCTCATGAAATCATTTCTGAATCCAGTAGCCTTTTTTGCATCTTTAGACTATACATAATTGCCAGACCCTTAATAATTTTTATTAAACCCAGATATGAGGACACTTAACTCCTATCTTTGCATAAAAAGACAGTGAGGCACAGATTCTGCAATGAGCACTTTGTGGGCCATACACGTGTCATTGCAGGACTTAAACAGCGTGTGTGATTGACAAACCTGGATTGGATTTCTCTGCTTGTCACTAGAACAGGTAGAGAGCATCAGGCAGCATGCTGTCCTGCCTCAGAAATTACTTGGAAATAACCACTTGTAGAGGTGGCAGCATTCTACTAGCCGCATTCCTGTTATGGCTGCCAACGTCTGTCAGTTGGTGCCAGTTGTGCTTATGGTAGTTTTGTGTACTGGTAGCTAAACTGAAGCTATCCAACTGATTTCACACATGGTGCCAAACAGCCATCAGATATTGATGACTTATAGTCACTTCTCATTTGGGCAGGATTAATTTCCTAGCCTGGAAGCAAAGGGCTCAGCATCACGTTACTAATCCTTTGAGAAATGAAGACATTTTACATGGTAAAGCCTTGTTTCCAACACCAAGCATCCAGAAATATCAAGATTGGCTTAATATCATGGTTTTAAAAAATAATCATTGGGTTTGGGTTCTTTTTCTTAGTGGGTTTTGTGTGTGTGTGTGCGTGTGTGTGTTGTTTTGTATTTTTGAGTTACTAGAGTTCATGCTTTCAGGCTTTTATCTATGTTCATGAGAGTTAGGTACTTACTTTGATTGGCCAGGGAAAAAACAACAAACAATTGATCTTCTCTAGTAGTAATATGTATCCAGGTGATGGGATGTATTTTCTTCAAGAACAAACTTGCACATTCCATAATAAAATGGTGAGAGTTGGCAATATTAAATACTAAACAATTTACCTGGTGTTGCTTGGCTCTTTAAGTCAATTAATTTTTTTTAAATAAAATGAAAATGTACATACTTAATTTAAATCATTGATATGGGATGGGGCTGGGGATGGCGGGGTTCAGTGCAAGCTCAAAAACTCTTTTGAAGGGGAAAATTACAGGGCATATAAGTGAACAAAAAGCTAATATGCCAGTGGGATACATACCTGCTGAGAGAAATACGAAATTCCTTGAAAGGAGCATGCTTGCTTTTGATTAAGAATCTTTCATTCTTCGGCCAAAGTGAAGAAAAACTGCATGTACTGCCAGCTGAGATGCATGAAACTACTAGTAGATTTGGATTGACGTACAACTGAAGTCTTAGGAACTTAGTCCCCATGAAAACATTCAGTCTATTTAAATTGCTATGATATTGTCTTATAATTAGATACAGCGACTCAGGAAAAGTGATGCTTTGGAAGGCAACAGTTTGAGTGTCTCAGTAAATGCATGGAAGAGTGAAGCAGGAAACCCAACTTTAGTTGTGGATTTAGCTCTTGTAAAAGGCTGCATGTTGCAAATGTATCTGCTTGTTTCCAAAGGGAAGTTGTAGGTCCTGTAATAATATAGCACAGTCACACCAAGTGAAGGGGGTATTTCACTTTATAGCAGCAGTTGCCCTCCATCTGTAAAAAGTGCTGTGTGCCATTCTTCTTTTTACATTTACTACAGAATTAATAAATAAGGGGGGGGGCATTCCATGGATCTGGAGAAGGAAAAATCCCTTGCTAGTCATAACATAATGCTACAAGAAAATCCTGCATTGGAGAAAGAAATGAGTGTGTAAACAGCCTGTGGGAGCTATTACAGAGTTGTGCCTTCTGTATTTTGTGAATTCGCTCTACTGTAAATTAGGCAGCTGATTTTTTTCCCCAGTAAGTTAAAGACTTCCAGTAGAATTCTACTCATAAGTCCCATGGGTACTATTGAAAATAATCCTCTTGGAACAGTAACCTAAGTGAAAACTAGACCTTGTCTTGTTTCATAACGTGTTTGGAAGAGCCGACAGCCTCCGTGGGCTCCTGGGCAAGATGGGGGGGAGGGAGGGCGCTACTCTGTGCTCCTGGAAGGGGCGGGGCTTAGGGTGGAAGGGGCGGGGCTAGGGCAGCCAGTCCTCCATTATGTCCAGAGTGCAGCGCACTCCTCCACCCCAGCCTTCAGCCCAAACAGAGTGCCCAATGCAGTACTCTAGTTGTGATGTAAAGGGCCTGGGATTCTAGCCATTGCCACAGTAGGTAACTTCTCCCTTTGCTTTTCTCCTGGTAGGCGGGCCTGCATGTATTTAGTTAGAAATTATTTTTTATTCTAATTTTGGCAACTACTATGCAAACAACTGTCCATTTCCATGGTAGGACTGTGCAGTAGAGTCACAAGAGCTCAACCCTGAGAGAATGAGATTGTAGTTGGATTCACTCAGGGCCTGGGTAGCCGATATCATTGTGCCTATCACAAGGAATTGCGAAAGCATAAAAGATTAAAAAAGCTCCTGTAATCTTCAGATTTCCTATTTTTCACCACATTATCAGGCCCCAACAATACAAAACCAAGATACACTGGTTCTTATTTCTCTTTTATAGTGCATACTAAAAGATTCTCTTTACTGACAGAGGTATAGTCATGGCATATTTCCATGAACTATGTTTAGCCTTTAACTGGAGGAACCATCTCAGCAGGGTGCAAGAGAAGTTCAAACTCAGTGTCCGTTATGGTCCTTATTCAAAGCTCATTAGTGTCAATAGAAACCTTTCCACTCATGTTAATGGGTTTTGGATCTGGCCCTAAATCCTTGATGTTTGCTGAGACGATCAAACAGAATGACAGCTTTCACAATATCCCTTCATTTTTTATATCTGCCATCAACTCTTTTTCAACATTGATCAAAGTAAATACTTGTTCTGTCAACATACCAGTTTTATCGTTTAATAAAAATTGGTAACCAAAGCCCTGGTTAACCAGGATACTTAGACCTGTGCCTAAGTTCAAGAATATGAGCAGGCCGTACACATCTTTCTGAGGTATTGCACATGCTTTTAGACCTTTATTGAGTAGGGTACTTAACTACTTCTGAATGCATATTCCTAAGTTAAATTTTTACAGGGGAAAAGATAATTCAGACATTTCTCAGCTGAAGGCAATAATCAAATCAGTGGTAACAGTACTGTGGCATACACTGTATGCCACCAAGGGTTAATTTCTGTGAATTGTGTAACCTCCCATAGAAAGTGAATTGTAAAATTACAGTCTGTGTTCAACCTCTCTTATTATACAGGGCATATTGACAGACGAGAAGATATATAAATAATGCTAATTATAATCAACTTCCTTCAGTACCATGATGTTAATTATAACTGCATCCTTCATGTACTGTGAAGCTACCATACCCTGACATGCACTTTCACTTAACTTCACTCTGAACATTTTTTTATAAACTAGTCAAATTCTTAGTTATTGAGGTAAACTGGCTTAAGTTTGATAAAGTTCTTCTTAGTGTGGGACTTGACTGATAGCTGAAATTATACCCAGGGCTAGAACAGTTCTGTGAACAAATGCAGAATTATGCCAAAGAAATCTTTCAAGAGAGAAACAAAAGTAAAACGTACATTAAACAAAATGTACTGAAACCAACTAGATATTTTGGGTACACAGTAACTATTCTTTAAAGAGGCCTCACTCATTTGTGTGAGTAAATAGAGATTTTCTTAAAAATAAAGAAATACCCTTGTGAAAGTCCTCAGGTTGCAATAGATAAATCACAAAATATTTACAGTTTCAGTATATATAGAAGTAAGTGACTATACATGTTTTGCATTTTTTTTTGTCCTGCTTTGCATCTTCTCTTGTCAAAGTGGTGACCTCTGAGTACTTCTGTATGTTGCAGGTAATTTTTTTATGTGCTTTCCTGAATTAAGGCTGTCATTCTTTATCAAAGACTGAATTTTGTTTGCGGAGTTTAAGTTTGCTGTTTGTGGAATGCTCTGTTATATAAACATTGGACGAGGTACTCAACTGGTGGTAAATTGCCATAGCTCTGTTGTATGTAGTGGAGCTGTGCCAGTTTACACACCCAAGGATCTGGGCCATTGTATAATTTCACACCATGTAAATAAAATAAATGGAGATCTATCAGCCTAGCATGTCACCAAATTCCTTGCAGCAGCAGTGGGAGGTACAACACTAGAAAGGAAAACTACATAATCTACTGGCGTCTGGTTTTACAACTTGCGTGACACACTGCATGCATCGTTGTCTCTCTCAAACATCTGGAAGGCATTCTGCTTAGGGGATTTGTTTAAAATGGTATTAGAACCTTGGCTCTATGTCTTGTCTTCTCTCATTCTCTGATTGTTACAGGTAAGCAGTTCTGTGAAGGTTTTGGGTATGTTCCTCCCTTCTGCTTAGGCTGTGTGTTACGCTGGTTTCTCTGTGAGTAGGCAACTATTCTTTGGACCTCTGTTTGCATAAATCTGTATTATGAAATTGAGTTGTTACTGTAGTTTTTAGTTCCGTCTGTGTTCACAGTATTGTTTGAAATATACCATAGAAAATCTGAACACATTAGTAATTTATCAAGTTGAGTAAAATCAGTTTGGCCATTTTTACTTCATAGGAAGAGGAAAATATAATGCTAGAGCAAAAATAGCTACTGAACCTATCATTTAAACCCATGTTCATTTAAAATTAAGGATGTAGTTGACTAGTGACGCAACTAGTTGGTTCACCCCCCTCCTTACTGCCTCTATCAGAGGGAGGCAGCAAGGGGGGAAGCAGGAGTCAGTGCTGGGGGGGGGGGGGGAGAACCGGCTTAAAAACCAGTCTCCTCCCAGCACCATCTCCGTCGGCGTGGGCAGAGAAGGCAGAGGTATAGTGCGGGACTGGGTGTGAGCCAGGAATCAGATAATTCGTGCCCAGTTTCCCTTGCTGCACTTTAGCCTGGCATCTCTTAATCGGTTTAAAAGGCAGAGCCGCAGAGGGGTTAGCTCTGCAGTTTCACCCTCTTATCAACTAATCAACTAGTCAATGGAAATTCCATCAACTAGTCAATTAGTTGCTTAAACACCATTTAACATCCCTATTTAAATGATTTATAAAGATTGTATGGGCATGTATATAGAATACTGTATTTAAAGTATTGAAGATAAATTATTATAAAAGAGTACGCGGAATAACTTTTGATGAGTATTTTTGTGTGGCTGTCCTTGATAATATCTGTATCAATGATATTTTTCTAAATGTGCACGTTACCATTTATACAATAGCCCCATACAGTCATTGTGTATAATCCGTAGGATCAGGATGAATGTTAGTTCGCATTGGCTTTTACCACTCCCATTAGTCCAGTTAAGATTTCATAGTATAACTAATGTACTGTTTATAACTCACTCATGTATTTTCTTTAGAAGAAAAATTAAACAGAAATCTAATTTGAAACAATAGTAACGGTTACATTCTACTCTCATGTGAAATCGGTGGAGATGCACAGATGTAACATTACTTAAGTCAGAAGGTGATGTTATGACTTGAACCTACAAAATCCTGAAAGTTCTGACGGCATTTCTACTTTAAGCTGTTGTCTCCCAAGTTAGCTGAATTTGAGAGTAGGGATGTCACTGGTTAACTGGTGGCCCACTTGGCTAACCATGCTCACTGGGCTGCAGGATTAAACATACCTGATTAAATTTAATCACTTAACTGGTTAAATGTAACATGTAACTGATTAAATGGGATTTTACATCCCTAATCTGACAAAACTCCCATTGACTTCCATGAAGGTGGAATTGGGTCCCATTATGTGCTGCACCCAGCACTGTAATCAATTATAACTAGAAGATTTACCCATTGTTGCCTGGGTATTTCAGGGCAGGGGGTTGGTAGTAGGTAGTGGTTGTGCAGGAGTCAGGGCAGGGCCTTGGGGATCTTGGGGAGCTCAGGGAAGGAGGCCAGGGGTGTGGCAGGTTCAGGGGAGCTCAGGGAAGGAGGCCAGGGGTGTGGCAGGTTCAGGAGTCAGAGTGGAGGTTTGAGGAGGGGCTCAGGACAGGGGACTCGGTATATGTGTGTGTGAGACCGAGAGTGAGGTTTGGGGAGGGGCTCAGGCAGGGGGTGGGAGGTCCAGGAGTCAGGGCAGGAGGGGATTAGAATGAGGAGGAGCTCAGGAGAGGAGAGGAGTCTCACAGCACAGGAATGGGGTAGCTGCCAGCTTCTTCCCAGGGAAGTGGGAACCATGCCCCTACCCACCAGCTTCTCCCAGGGGCAGCCTGCGGTGGGAGGGGCGGCACACCCTGTCGGAGGCCATACAGGTGTCCCCACCGGCACTCCCCAGGCCCAGCTCAGGGGCCAAAGGGGGGAGGGGCCATGAAGGGTGCTTCCTGGGCCTGTGGCTGCATAGGCTGGCTAGGGGGCCAGCTTAGTAATGGGAGAGGTGAGTTGTGACTCCTCCAGGGGAGGGGTGGAACTACTAGCTAGGGGGGCTTCCTCCTTGCCTGGTGCTGTAGCCAAGGGATGGGGGGCAGAGGGAACACTTACACAATCTGGTGGCTGGCAAGATGGCGAGCCTCAGCCCCAACTAGCCACTCTCTTGGTGGTATGGCTGCCCTTACTGGTCACTCTGCACTCTGCATTATAGCATCCCTCCAATTAGACCCTTCCCTTTCCATGTTATGGAAAACAATCCTATTCCAGGCACATCCCATTTTTCCTGGCACAACCAAACTCTGACCCTGCTTTAAATTAGGATAAGAGGCTGCATACCAAATTTGGTAGCCCTAGCTCTTACCATTTAGAAGGAATTCTTGAACAGATGGATTCATAGCCAGATGGACAGAGAGATGCGTGTTTCTAAAATACATAGGTAGACGCCATTCAGATTGGCATCTGAAATTGCTATGTGTAATTTAGAGCTTCATACAGCTGGTCTTTCTCTGGCTAATAGCTAGTAGGAACAGGTATATGTTCTATGGGATGGATTTGGGGGGCAGGGATAGGGAGCTAAGGTCCCTTCAGTGTGTCTCTGAGGATCTCTGTTCTGTTCTGAGGAGCTCCTATTTGACTTTCACTGATTCAAGTTTAACCTCCTCTCCTCCACAGCCATGTCTAAACTGGCGGGTTCTTGCGCAAGAGTTCCTGTGCAAGAACTCTTGCACAAGAGCACATCCACACGGCCATGTGCTTTTGCGCAAGAGCATCCATGGCAATGTGGACGCTCTCTTGCGCAAGAAAGCTCTGATGGCCATTTTAGCCATAGGGTTTCCTTGCACAAGAAAAAACCATTCTTGCGCAAGAACCCGCCAGAATAGACATAGCTGAAGGATTTCCTAATGTTGAAGCCCCCTTATTGTATAATCAACGTACTCCGTATTCTGTACCTTATATTCAATAGTTCTGCTTATGTGTGTGGAAGAGTAAACCCCAATGGTCTAAACTGGAAATAATGGCGAGTGGATTTTCAGTTATCTCTGGAAAAGTCACCCCTTACATTTAATGCACTGATGCTCCTCCTCTAGTATTTTTTTATATTGTGCCTTCACAGAACAGATGGACAAACATGTTCTCTGCCTCATATGGCGTTCGGTACGTCTACACTGTGGCATTTTTTTGGGATTCTTCTGGTATCCTGAAATAGCTAGTCTGTGTCTTTTGAGCAAGCCTGTTATTTTGAAATATAACGGGTTCACTATTCCAACATCCCTGTAAACTTTTTTCTACAAGGAGTAAGGGATGTTTCGGAATAGCACTCTATTTTGAAATTTGGCGCTGCATAGACAGTGCCAAATTTTGAAATAAACTATTTTGAAATGAACTCAAAATAAGCTATGTGATTTGCATAGCTCAAATTCCATAGGTTTTATTTGAGCTATGGGTGCAGTGTAGATACACGCTTAGTCTTTGCATGACGATGGAAACAGCAAATGAGGGAGTTGGTGGGATTGGGTGAGTTACATAAACAGAATCATATGGTGGTTCCATTTCTTACAGTCTAAACAGTTCAAAGTTAAACTTTTGTAGCCTTCACAGCGGAGGTGAGATTCTTAGGAGGGATTTGCACGAGGGAAAGGTATCTGAATAAGTAAAGGCCTCATGAAATCCTGGCTTTATTGGGACACAGCTTAAAAAAATCACTCTTCTCTTGAAGTGTTTGTTATTATTGTTGTGAGTAGCATCAAGATCATGGAAAGTCGGAGAAAAACATTTGATTTTACTGCTTCCTTTGTATAGTCAGTTTGCTGGTTTCCATTGTTGTTTTTGTGGGTTTTGTTTTCGCACAGCAACACGGGAAAACTAAAAATAGAATAGGAAAATATGATTGTAAAGCTGTGACATTGGCAGAGGACTTGGCCCAATATACTTCCTGTAACTGCTTGAAATTAATTTTCTATACATTTCCTAGCTGTCAAGTTGATAGTTTCCCTTTAACAATATCTGCCTTCCCTTCAAACTGGGAACATGCAGAATTTGATGTCAGTCTGACTAAGGATGTTATGAGACAGGTAATTAACTAATCATGTAGTCGATACAATTTGTATTGACTACACAATTAGTTGATAAGGGAAGGCGCTGTGTCACGGCTCGTGCCAGTCCAGGAGCTACCTCCCCACTGCGGCTCTGCAGTTTAAATGTAATAGGAGTTGGGCACACAGGCAGCCTGGCTCCTACTTACATTTAAACTGTAGAGGCGCAGAGTGGATGGGTCCCAGATTGGCGTGAGCTGGGACAGAGCCGGGACCGCCTGGCTCTTGCTACATTTGAAATGCAGAGCTGCATTGCTCCCAGTCTGGCATGAGTCGAGACTGAGCTGTCCTTGCTCAGTCTCCGCTCACGTCAAGTCCAGCACCCCTGTTCACTGGGCTGGCCGCAGACAGGAGTTACTGCTGGAGTAGCCTCTGCCTGCGGTCAGCCTGGGCCACCACAGAGGGCTGCTTCATGGCAGCAGCCCCTGTACATGGAGGGGCCTCCATCTTCCCACAGGAACCCCCGGTAGACAGAGGCTGCTCCCAGAGCCTGGGTTCACCGCAGGCAGAGGTTGCTTTGTGAGAGCCTCCCCTACCCCACTGTCCCCCTGCTGCTGCCTCTGAAGCAGAGGGAGGGAGGGAGATGGCACCACAGAGACAATACTGGGGGGAACCAGCTCCTGTTTCTTATCCTCCCTCCCCTGCTGCCTCTGATACACAGGCAAAGTTGGGGGGAAGTGAGTAGTTGAGATGTCAACTTGACTACCCAATAACTTTAGGCTTATTGGATAGTCAGCTACTCGACTACTCACTTACATCCCTAGATCTGAGAAGCTCCTTTATTGTGTCCTAACTCTTGAACTTTTAATGGTTCACAATTTTTTTGTGTGATGTATAGTAGCTGGACATAAAGTGCCTTATACATTTGAGAAAGTTCAGCCTAACTCACAGGAAAAGAAGGCAGAAATCAATTAAAACAACAAATCAATGAAGTTTTATCAGTAAGAACCAGATCAGATTCATGGTAACCTTTCTAAGCGAGCTGTCTTTTCATTTGACTTTGAACATCCAGAAACGTGATACTTCTGAGCTGATATAATTGGAGGTCATTGCCTTTTATTTCTGGCATCAGCTGCTTGAACTCAGTAAATGATGTCAGTCATTTATTCCAGTCATATAACTATATGTTCCAATATATATATATATAACTTGTGTCCTTGGCGAAGTCACTTAATTCCTGCCCCACCATACCATAGTTCTCTCCTCTGTGCTGGAATTATAGAATGTCCCTACCTTAACTGTAGGGCATTTTGAGAGCATGGGCGGAGAACCGCTGAAGATATATGAAGTAGTAGTATCAATGCTTTTTTTTTTTTTTTTAAACCTGAAAGCTCCAGCACATTTATAACCTAATCTCACTATTTATCTAAAGGAATTCATTAACACCAATGTGCTACAGTTAGAAAGGCTCAGCTAGACTTATGTACTTTTCTAACTGTGCCACTAAAGAAGGTAAGGAAGACAGAAAATACACAAGAGTATCACCCTTTGGCATTAAATTTCCCTAGATCTTCCCTGTAGTTAGCATAGGGAAGATGAAAAATACAGAGGTAACTTTGTTGATCCAAGGCAAGCTGGCAGGTTCTCAAAGGGTAACCTCTGCAGATGGGAATGTTAGCAATGATCAGAGCCATACACTCCTATTTATCAGATAAGCCAGGACTCTTCTTGTTTATAATATTGTGCTTCAGAGGTAATTTTATTATTGATCAGTTGTTCCACCTTCTTTTTGCCCCATCTGAAATTAAACTATTATTGTGTCATCATTAAGACTAGCAAGTCCAATAATACAACATGGACGATAGACAGAGGGGCATTAATCATCATTATTACATCAGGAGGATGTTCAAAATAATTATAGCTGACCGCACAGAAAGGGGAATCCTCTCTTTCTGGGGAAAAATCTTAGTCAGACTGTAGACTGCAAAATGTCTAACTATAAGGGTAACAAAATATGTAGATGATATCATGAACTTTAGGGGGCACAACCCACTTCTTCAGATGACTGGAGTGTTGAAAGTTCAGATCCAAGGATAAAGAAGGGAAGCGGAGGTGGGGGGAAGAGAAGGGAAAAAAAATTGAAGGGGGAGAAATTAAAAAGACAGTGACCAGATAAGCTTCAGAGGCATAGCCGAGTGAGTTGGTAACAAGAAAAAGTTAAAAAACAACAGTTAGTCTAGTAGCATCTTAGAGACTAAATTCTTAAAAGAGCCGTTAATAAGAACCATTAGTTTGCATTTGGAAGGGAAAATGACCAATGCCAGATTCTACAGCCATCAGGTTTATTAATGACCTGGATGAGGGGGGTGGATTGCACCCTCAGCAAGTTCACAGATGACACTAAGCTAGGGAGAGAGGTAGATATGGTGGAGGGCAGGGATAGGGTCCAGAGTGACCTAGACAGATTAGAGGATTGGGCCAAAAGAAATCTGATGAGGTTCAACAAGGACAAGTGTAGAGTCCTGCACTTGGGATGGAAGAATCCCAAGCATTGTTACAGGCTGGGGATTGAATGGCTAAGTAGCAGTTCTGCAGAAAAGGACCTGGGGATTACAGTGGATGAGAAGTCAACAGTGTGTCCTGTTGCCAAGAAGGCAAATGGCATATTAGGTTGCATTAGGAGAAGCATTGCCAGTAGATCCAGGGAAGTGATTATTCCCCTTTATTC
Source organism: Pelodiscus sinensis (assembly GCF_052426305.1). Taxonomy (NCBI): domain Eukaryota; kingdom Metazoa; phylum Chordata; order Testudines; family Trionychidae; genus Pelodiscus; species Pelodiscus sinensis. Next base: position 21,486,856 of record NC_143066.1, read on the forward strand.
GGCTCTGGTGCGGCCACATCTGGAGTATTACATCCAGTTCTGGGCCACCCACTATAGAAAGGATGTGGACACATAGGAGGGCAACCAAAATGATTAGAGGGCTGGAGTGCATGACCTATGAGGAGACACTGAAGGATTTAGGTTTGTTTAGTCTGCAGAAGAGAAGAGTGAGGGGGGATTTGATAGCAGCCTTCAACTTCCTGAAGGGAGGTTCCAAAGAGGACAGAGAAAGGCTGTTCACAGTAGTGATGGATGGCAGAACAAGGAGCAATGGTCTCAAGTTACAGTGGGTGAGGTCTAGGTTGGACATTAGGAAAAACTATTTTACTAGGAGGGTGATGAAGCACTGGAATGGGTTACCTAGGGAGGTGGTGGAATCTCCATCCCAAGAGGTTTCTTTAAGTCCTGGCTTGACAATGTCCTGGCTCGGTTGATTTAGTTGGGATTGGTCCTGCCTTGGGGCAGGCGGCTGGACTGGATGACCTCCTGAGCTCTCTTCCAGCTCTGTGATTCTATAATTCTAAGCATTAGCACTTTCATTGGTTAGTTGGTTGATAATGTGCAAGCCAACCGATATCACAATTCAAACCATTAGTGTAAAAATTAAACTTGTGAACGAAATTAAGCCTCAGTCCTTCTCTGTGTATTTGGCTTGTGGGAATTGGTCTGAAACAAAACAGCTACTTGGAGATCCATTAATGAGTGTCCAGGAATATTAAAGTGTTCTCCAACAGTTTTTTGTGTGTTGCCTTTTCGGATATCTGATTTGTGTCCATTAATTCTTTCCCGTAGAGACTATCCAGTTTGGTAGATATACATTGCAGTGGGGCATTGTTGGCATTTGATGACATAGATCACATTATTATCTATCCTGGAAAATGACCCCTTACACTCTGGCCCTGGGGGGAAAGGCCGATTCTGGCTTACAGACAACCCCCTAACCTGAAACCAATTCTTTCCGGAAACCACATAGCACAGCAGTGTGCAGTGAGTCTCATTGTATATGGTGCCTCATTTTGTCTCCCTGTCAGTCCTTCTCCTGCTATTCCTTGGCAGTGTGTAACTAATTCATTAATTTACCTGGCTCATTAGGGCACAATGTTTGTGAGCCAGATTTTAACAAGTCCTGTTCCCAACACAACTGCCTGAATATATTACTCCCTCACTATTGAGGGTGGTGATGTACTGGAATGGGTTACCTAGGGAGATGGTGGAATCTCC